>NC_064920.1:1017895290-1018505063 GCF_023897955.1 Schistocerca gregaria
AAATTGCTGCAAGTGTGTAAACTCCCTCTTACTAAACGGCCTATCCTGCTTGCGATATAAAATATGACCGTGGATCGCGTGTATGCCGAATGGACTTTTTCTAATTGTATAAGGCAATCTTTCCCGAAGAAGTGATACCGATAAGTAGGAGGAAAGTGTACAACTGACCCTTCTGACGGAAAGTCTACCAAAAATAGAAATAATTAAACCGAACAGAGCTATAATTTGGAAAATGAAAGTTTTTTGTGCATTAACTCACGAACAACACTGGACAATCATGAATCTAAAAGTTACACTAATGAACGAAAAGGAAGTAATTAACGGTCGTCAGCCCACAAGGGCAATTTACATCCAAAATCCTGTACAATGTGATGAGAAAGAAAAACATGTATTATTAAACACCGACGCGACAACTAAAGGTTGCCAAGTTCTTTTTTGCACTAATTTTAAGTGAGTACGAGATGATAAAAGAAAACTGAGAAGTCACTCTTACGTTATGTTTAACATTAAATTTTGAAAATGGCAATCGAGTAATGATTTGAAAGTATGCATTTAGACTGTATGTTAGTACTGAACTTCGTTACGTGAACAATGACTTTCAGTGACCTCAGCAAAACGTCAAAGAAATTTAGAAAAAAACGAGCGCTTTTTACTTTGCCGTTACTTATTTTGCACATTGGATTTCATATTATTGTCTGAACAACTGAGCCTTTTTTACTAATTTGTACAAAATTAAATACTAGAATATGTACCAAACAAAACAGTCATGTGCTGCAAGCTATATGTAAAATAAATACAACTTCCGCATCTTAATTTGTGCATTTCTTTAGATTTGGATTTTTTTCCAGTGACTGATTCTCAAATTTGAAAAATTAAATTGCTTTACTTTAGTCATATACTGCGTCTGTTGTACAACAGTTAATTGAAAGTAGACTGAGGCTAAAATTCTTAAAAGAGAAATTATTCATTTATTAACTGGCTGTAACTATTCAGTTTGTTTCTTATGACACTCAGTTAGCATATTAGGGAAAAAAAGGAACAACGATCCTGCTTGGTAACAATGTCTGGGGGCAATGAGGACAAAATCGCCCTGAGTTTAACTGATTATTATTTAAATAAATCCTATCAATCAAATCACACTCAGCTGGGTTAGCCGTTAATACTTTCTACCAATGAACAGTCTTACTTCAGTGCTGTGCATACGACGAAACTCGGAGCCGACGACGAAACCGTGTTGCTGGAACTGCTGCTGTTGAAGACAGTAGCATATTGTGGAGCCATGGCTATTTATAGTAAAGGGCAATCGTAATTAATGCAGCCTCTTCCGTAAGTCCACTGTCGGTACTCCTGCTCTAGACATCTGGCAGGTGACGTACATGATGGCGCCGAAAATGGTACACTCTACTGCGAGAGCGTTAACACCACACCACAGCACACTGCAAGCGCTAGAACCCGTCTCTCCCTCTCTCCGCGCGCTCTGCGCAACAACTCCCTACCCAAAGATTTTACAACGTACAGGCACTGATATTATCGTTGCTAGTAGATGCAAATAACAATTCCTTTGGCTTTTTCCCAGAGCTTATAAGTCTTACGGTAAAATACAGATAAATACAATGAAGCGTCAACAGATTTCTACCTAAATGTACACATACAGCGAAGCAATGTCCTTACTTATCAAAAGAAAGCATTCAAATTACAAATATTTACATATAATTCAGAAAAAAATGTTATATATGGGTAGAAGGTACGATGCATCCTGCATTTTCGGTGTTACAAGTAGAAGCTTAAAATCTACACGTACCGTATTACAGTACTGCCCTGAGGTAAAAATGTTCTGTTCTTAAGCAGGACGAGAAAAGTCATAACGTGATTTTGCTTAGCAGACGACAACTTTGTTTCAGACGCGATGATTCGCCATTTCTTAGTCCAAAAAATGTCTGTTGGGGTAGACGTAGCTCTTTGTTCAATGTTCTGAAGGCGTATAAGGAATGCAGTTTTAGGATGTGTGTGTGACACTCGAGGAGTAGGTTCGTTGGCGTCGTTATATTTCTCGTTCTCATAGGCTGTTCGAGTTAGAGCGTCAATGACATGGTTGTCAGTGCAGTCAGCGTCAGCTGTACTAATGCACTTATTCACGTCACTGGACTCAATGTTCGGTTGTAAAGACAGTCTCACGTGTTGACGTTCAGTTGGTGACATAATTTAGTTTTACATACTTTAATGAGTAAGAAGAATACTGCCACTAATTAATAAAACAAATGCGTGCACAATAACACTTATTGGCCGTGTTAGTAACAAGTTTTTTCATACTAGAGTAATCGAACTATCACACATACCAACGGGCAACTTCCCACTGATCCATAAGACAGACGGCGAGTCATCGACAAGTCCAGTCTTGACTGTAGCAGCGGCCCTTCTAGGTAAGCCGGCCGGTGTGGCCGTGCGGTTCAAGGTGCTACAGTCTGGAGCCGAGCGACCGCTACGGTCGCAGGTTCGAATCCTGCCTCGGGCATGGATGTGTGTGATGTCCTTAGGTTAGTTAGGTTTAAGTAGTTCTAAGTTCTAGGCGGCTGATGACCTCCGAAGTTAAGTCGCATAGTGCTCAGAGCCATTTGAACCATTTTTGAGCCCTTCTGGGTAAACAAACACCGGAAACGGGATGTTCGGACAAAGTGGAGAGTTGGACCACCAAAAATCGGATTAGCGACGTTCTACCTAGCATTAACCCTAGCAATTCCAACAGATTTTCCAAAACGAATATTACGAACGAGGGAGGGGAGGGGGGATACTTCATGCCGACCCCAAAAAATTAAAGAAAGAAAGTTTTGCAAAATGTTAAATTGCTTTAACAACATACTATTTAAAGCGATGTCGATGTGTAAGTGTAATTCTGAACCTGAAAATAATATGTAGCACATTCTTATCTAAACCAACGCACTATCAATATACAAATTACCAACCGGTGGAGAGGGGGGGGGGGGGAGGAGGGAGGGGGGGTTGGGCGATGGCTACTTTATGACCACAACCAAAAACTTTTTAAAATATAAATTTAGTTACTTTTTGTTGACTTTTATTCACAACGTACTTTTTAAAGAGATATTTGATGGGTAAATAGCGGCCTAAACTTGAAAATATCGAATGTGACAGTCACACCTGCTACTAAGACGTCAGTATGTGGTCGCACACAGCTTTATAGTATGGGCACCCACAGCCTTTGAAATTCATGGTAAACTGAATTTCAATAAACATTTGTTCAATGAAGACAAGATTCGCTACATTAAAGTAGCATATTGAGGTTGTTCTATATAGGAAAGGAAGCATGCTTGTCATCTAAGTACTAAAAAATTAAGGGAGGACAATCAGTAAAAGTCAATCTAAATAAATCTACTTGCGGTAGTGTAACATAGATATGGTTACGGAGAGGTCAAATTCATGTACTGGTATACTTGGACATGTAGTTGATCGTAGGCAGTTCTCGGTTCTTACTAGTTTTTGATAAAAGTCTTAAATAAAAAGACATTTAATGTATTTAATATGATTGGGCCTTCATATACATTCAGTTTACACCTGGATGCGTATGCAGATCAAACCGTTTCATTAACATCTTGCTTCTCGATTTTTAATCTTGCCTAATTTTATGCTTCTGGAGTTTTTTATTTTTAAATTTCCTTTATTTGACGTCTATGGTCACTAATTTTTTGTCATCAGACTACCGTTTTCGGACTATAATGACCACCTTCAGATCTACAGTAAAATATGGGAGAAAAATATAAACATAAAAGCAGATTATCTACAGCTTAAAAAAATAAAATATGCCAAAATGAGTGCACTTGTGTGCTTTAAGTATGAAGACGCACGCCTGTTTCATAAAAACATGTCCTAATATATTGGAGCCACAGTAGCATCGTCAAATGTTAAACACAGAGTCAGCACCATCATCGTCAAAAATACATAAATAACAGCATATGCAAGAGTCATCTTGTCAGCAGAACTAGTGTTCAAAACAAACTGCCTTACAGTAGCCACAAAATATTTGTGTTGCTAGTTCGTCTGATGCTATACAAACCAGAGGCGTTCAGTGATTGAAGTAGAACATTGCCAGACAAAGCAAAGTAGTCAGTGGGCACAAAATTTCTCCGGCAATCACCAGTTCTGTTGCTTCTTTCTTTTTCGCTTTATAAAATTCAAGCTCCTCTAACAAATTAAGAGCACGACCTTTTTTCACCCTGTGGAGAACACTCATACTATTCTCAATGTCCCCTACAGAATGCCCAATTTCAGATAAACGCTGTCCCAAAGCAGTTTTGTTCCGTTGCTGTGAATGTTCTTTAAACCTTAAATTAAAAGATCGGCCCGTTAGACCGATATAATATTTGTCACGGTCACTGCAATCAATCCTGTATACTCCAGAGCCATCAAATTTGTCATATGTTCTTTCCACTGTATATTTTACTCGCTGCTTTAGGGTGTTGGCTACCTAAAAGCCACATCTGACAACAGATTTCCTAAAACATTTTTCTATTTCCAGGGACATTTTTCCGTGTGAGCCTGCTGTTTGTTACACCTTTCTTTAGCCTACTGTAAGGGCTCGTTGCGTCATTTATAGAAAATCCGTTAGCTGGCGCAATATGCTTTAACATGCTGAGTTGTTTACGTATTTCGTTTTCGGTCAAAGGTAGACGAAGGAGCCGATGAATCATGGAGATGAAGAAGGCCTTTTTGTATGGGGGAGGATGGCGTGAACTGGAATTGATGATACTATCTGTTCAAGTAGGTTTTCTAAGAATCGGAAACTTACCTTTGTTGTTCAAAAAATGGTTCAAATGGCTCTGAGCACTATGAGACTTAAATTCTGAGGTCATCTGTCCCCTAGAACTTATAACTACTTAAACCTAACTAACCTAAAGACATCACACACATCCATGCCCGAGGCAGGATTCGAACCTGCAACCGTAGCGGTCACGCTACGTTTGTTGTCAACTTTCCTAATATTAAAGTCAAGGTAGTTAATGGAGCTCTCTTTTTTCAACTCCAGTAGTAAAAGCAGTTGAATTATAATATGAAAATTAACTGACTAGATTACTACATTTTCAAAACGTGGGCATAAAGAATCCCTCCCTCCCAACAGGTATTGTGAGGGTTAATTCGAGCCCCCACTAATGATGTAAAATGCGACTACGTAGGCTTCCCCGACGTATTTATTCGTGATATTCTTCTACGATCTGCAGCCAGTTCATACAATACACAGTAATTTATAGCAATTCATAATAACTCAGAATACCGAGTCAGGTGGCGCAGTGGTTAGAACACTGGACTCGCATTCGGAGGTCGATGGTTCAAAACCGCGTTCGGCCAACCGGATCTTTTTCCCGTGGTTTCTCTAAATCGCTTCAGGCAAATGCCGGAATGGTTTCTTTGAAAGAGCACGGCCGATTTCTCTCCTCATCTTTCCCTAATCCTATGAGACCAATGACCTCGCCGCTTGCGCCCCTCCCCCACATCAACCAACCAGTAACTCATAATATTTCATAGGCCTATCTGGCCGCCATCTCCAGGTAAGAAAACTGTTGTTTCGAGATTAGCATACTGCATTCTCACTTGCAGATGGCGGTCAGATCGACAGCGGAAATATTATGAAAAGTTAATCGCATGAAGCGGCTACGGACCCGACAAGAATACCAATAGTACAGAATCCCACAATCCTTGGGAGACATTTGCGATCTTTGGATGTCCAGGACTGCATGTCCACTTGTCTAGGTACTTGTTGATTGAGGTGTTTTTATTTTTACAAATAACTAACAAAAAATTTGGGGATTTTTTTTCCGGCATCAACGACAGAACAAGCGAGACGCACTGAATACCGAAATTTACGACCTGTAGCTAGAAAAGCGTCTGCATTCTGCACCTTTCGATATAGTGCCAGAGCTAACCACAAATGTCCACGTTCAACTCAACTTGTTCCTATTACTCTCGTATTTTATGATGTCACTCCTATGGCATGAAACAAGCCCCACGTCAAAATTACGACGTGACTTAAGAATCAAATTCAGTTTCACATTAATTTAAGCTAGCCTGATAGTCTATTATATGGGTAATAGGTAGCACTGAATGTAATTCGGAGAGCACAAAGTGCCGTTCTGTTCACACGTAAATCATGTTTACAATATTTTGATGATCCAAGTTGAAAGTGGAGGTGCAGAAACTTACAAAATCAAATATCACTAGCAAAATGCTAAAGTAAAATTCATACTGAATGTGACTGTGTTGTGTATAAAACGATTCCGTTTGATTACAGGATTACGAAAGCGAAATCTGATTTCGTCAGGGCAGAGTATTTCGAGATTCATCTACGTAGCTTCACCGATGTTTTTATTAATTAATAGTAATTAAAACATATTTAAAATTAAACTGGTTATCAAGAGCGAGATATTTTAACCCCGTATTTGGACTGCAACCAGGTAAATTTTTCAAAACGCATTTTATAAAAAAAAATTAAAAATTAATTGAGCAGTGCTGTCTTATCAAGCTTTCCTGGATTACCTGAAAGTTATCTTCAACTCCCCACTCCCACCCCACAAAACCAATTACATCGTTTCGAACAAGAGATCGTTCTGATATCCAGTACATGTTAATAATGATATACATTATTTGAGAAAGAAACTAAATACCAGAACTTGAACCACACGAATAAAATTAATAAAGTGAACAGTTGTGAAAATGTCGATATGGAAATGGGACGGATAATTTCAAGCACTTTTACGGAGCGGCTGAAAGTGTCAGTTGTCTTACATTAGAACCTTTGTTACATGAAATTTTAGGTCATACTTCCTAAAAGAATTTTCATTTGAAGCAACTGACTGGATGTAGGTTGAGAGATATTAATTGATCTCAGACTGACAAAAATGGCGGAGAGTTCGATAGAATTATATCACAAGTGTGCTCCATCCCTGTAGTGTGCTCCTGGAAAGTGTGGAAAATATCCATTATCGGTATCCATTACGTCTTCACTTGACTCAAAGGTTTTAGTGTTGTAGCTCCAGTTATTCGTAGTTAAAAATCTTCAATTTACCTGCTGCCATAGGACCGTGGCCAACATATACACTAGTGGCCATTAAAATGGCTACACCAAGAATAAATGCAGATGATAAACGGGTATTCATTGGACAAATATATTATACTAGAACTGACATGTGATTACATTTTCACGCAATTTGGGTACATAGATCCTGAGAAATCAGTACCCAGAACAACCACCTCTGGCCGTAATAACGGCCTAGATACGCCTGGGCACTCAGTCAAACAGAGCTTGGATGGCGTGTACAGGTACAGCTGCTCATGCCGCTTCAACACGATACCGCAGTTCATGAAGAATAGTGAATGGCCTATTGTGACGAGTCAGTTGCTCGGCCGCCATTGACATGACGCTTTCAATTGGTGAGAGACCTGGAGAATGTGCTGGCCAGGGCAGCAGTCGAACATTTTCTGTATCCAGAAAGGCCCGTACAGGACCTGCAACATGCGGTCGTGCATTATCCTTCTGAAATGTAGGGTTTCGCACGGATCGAATGAAGGGTAGAGCCACGGGTCGTAACATTTCTGAAATGTAACGTTCACTGTTCAAAGTGCCGTCAGTGTGAACAAGAGGTCCCGAGACGTGTAACCAATGGGACCCCACACCATCACGCCGGGTGATACGCCAGTATGGCGATGGCGAATACACACTTCCAATGTGCGTTCACCGCGATGCCGCCAAACACGGATGCGACCATCATGATGCTGTAAACAGAACCTGGATTCATCCGAAAAAATTGAAGTTTTGCCATTCGTGCACCCAGGTTTGTCGTTGCGTACACCATCGCAGGTGCTCCTGTCTGTGATGTAGCGTCAAGAGTAACCGCAGCCATGGTCTCTGAGCTGATAGTCCATGCAGCTGCAGACGTCGACGAACTGTTCGTGCAGATGGTTGTTGTCTTGCAAACGTCCCCATCTACTGACCTTAGGGATTGAGACGTGGCTGCACGATCCGTTACAGCCAAGCAGATAAGATGTCTGTCATCTCGACTGCTAGTGATACGAGGCCGTTGAGATCCAGCACGGTGTTCCGTATTACCCTCCTGAACCCACCGATTCCATATACTGCTAACAGTCATTGGATCTCGACCAACGCGAGTAGCAATGTCACGATACGATAAACTGCAATCACGATAGGCTACAATCCGACTTTTATCAAAGTCGAAAATGTGATGGTAGGCATTTCTCCTCCTTACACGAGGCATCACAACAACATTTCACCAGGGAACGCCGGTCAACTGCTGTTTGTGTATGAGAACTAGGTTGGAAACTTTCCTCATGTCAGCACGTTGTAGGTGTCGCCATCGTCACCAACCGTATGTCGGTTAAATTTCGCGACTGTAGCACGTCATCTTCGTGGTGTAGCAATTTTTAAGGGCCAGTGGTGTACATTTTTTGCTATACAAATTGTTTTTTCTCTTCAGGTACTTTTTCACCCAATTTGTTCTCAAGACTTGCGTAGTATTTGAACATTGCAGGCTGTGCTACTTTCCTTCTAAATAACGGATATCACCGATCTACTGGTTGTTCCAGGACCAACAGGATATAACAGGAGCGATCATTCGAAGCAAAAAGATATGGTAAAAATAGGCTCTAAATTACGAACCTTTCGATTTATTAGTATGAGCACTTTTTCATCTTCTATACACTAAAACAAATCTCTTCTACTGCAAGCTCTTTACTTTCCATATTTTGGGAGAGGGTGGTGTGGACCAAAGCAAGAAAATACCGGGTGATCAAAAAGTCTGTATCAATTTGAAAACTTAATAAACCACGGAATAATGTAGATAGAGAGGTAAAAATTGACACATTTGCTTGGAATGACATGGGGTCCTATTATAACCAAAAAAATATATAAAAAAACAAAGTATTAGCTAGACGCGTGAAAGATATCTTCCGTGCGTCGTTTGGTGATGATCGTGTGCTCCGCCGCCACTTTCGTCATGCTTGGCCTCCCAGGTCCCCAGACCTCAGTCCGTGCGATTATTGGCTTTGGGGTTAGCTTTGGGGTTACCTGAAATCGCAAGTGTATCGTGATCGACCGACATCCCTAGAGATGCTGAAAGGCAACATCGCACCGTAACTCCGGACATGTTTTACAGTGCTGTTCACAAAATTATTCCTCGACTACAGCTATTGTTGAGGAATGATGGTGGGCATATTGAGCATTTCCCGTAAAGAACATCATCTTTGCCTTGTCTTACGCTGTTATGCTAATAATTGCTATTCTGATCAGATGAAGCGCCATCTGACCGACAGTTTTTGATCTTTTGTATTTTTTTTTGTTCTAATAAAACCCCTTGTCATTCCAAGCATTCGTGTCAATTTGTACCTCTCTATCTACATTATTTCGTGATTTATTCAGTTTTCAAATACTGACTTTTTGATCACCCGGTATTTTCTAGTAAACACGCACCCTAAATTGCATTCATTAAGAGGTACCAGCACGCTTTCAGCTGAAGACCTATTTCACTGTAGCGAAGGTAACCACTTGCTTAAAGCTCTTAAGGCATGCAGTTCAGAGCCCATGTTTACAGTATTTTTTTCTTGTTTTGTCCTTACTACCACCTCTCAAACAATGAAAAGCAAAGACCTTACAGTAGAAGAGATCTGTTTTACACTATCTAAGATGAAGTAGTTCTCATATCTCTTCAGATTTGCATTTTAGATCCCATGGTTACAAAATCCATTTGCTTCGATTGATCGTTCCTTTCATACCCCTAAATAATGATCAATCCCCCCAGGACACCCTGTGTGATAATGATCAGCGATCCTTAGCAACCAGGCTTTTTCTTCCTACTAACACATTCCAAAATAATTAGTTTCTGCGTTCCTTTCCTGTTTTCCTTAAAAAAATCAACGAATTAACTCAAATCACGTGACATCGCAACATCTAATTAACGTTACGAAGAATCGTATTAATATTATCAATAAACGAGTGAATAAGGACTAGAAATATCTTAGAGTAAATAATTTTGTAAGTGGCGATGCTTCCACCGCGAATGTCAATTTAAATGAAATTTTTAGGGGCATGAGGCCGAGACATTCTGATAGTGGATTTAGTTTCAGAATCGTGCGTCCTAATTCCATGAAGGAATTTACTAAAATATGTTTATGATCATAGACGATTTGGCACAAGAAAATATATTTTAAATGAAACCTAGTATCTTTTATCCTCTGTTCACATTTTATGACAGGGACAGTGATCTCACGTAGTATCTGCTTGCTGCGAAATGTGTCGCCAAAATATCCGTGTGATGTCAAATGCAATGACAAATCTTCGCACGCCCGTCCTCGTGGTACTGAGTCTCTTAGTTTACTTTTTATCCAACGTTTCCAGCGCCACTACACCAACAACGCTACATTCGTTCATAGCGAATTTCATATCGCGACGGTACCGTGACTACAAATAGGCGACCAATGTCGCACTGATAGTAACACATTTTAGCCGTCACTCACAGAGGGGCTGTGAATTCACTTAAATATTTGTCATGTATTGTGCAAAACAGCTGCAAACATCGTTATTTTACTTTCATTCTCTCACCAAAATTTATCTGTATACATAAAAATGTAAATGTTCGTTCGTCCAAAATCGTGTATCCCCGAAAGTTCTCGCCAATGAAACGTTGTGTCAGAATGTCAAAGTACTCGATCAAAAACGTTCGGAGATTTGCGATTAGGAACATTTACACTTCCTACACAAATGCAAACGTAGACTTTCGTTTCTACAAAATCTCAGATCTCTGAAAGTTATTATCGAATCGCTTTGACAATTTGACACAACACTGCATTCGAACACTCACGTGTTATTATGTACCTACTGGAACGCCATTTGATAAACATGTAATATATACGCAATGAAATCGGAAACATTATAAAAATGTAAATGTCGATTTGTTCAAAATCGTTAATTTCCAAAAGTCCTTGACCTCTTGCTTAGAAATTTTGACAACACGATGAAATCTAATATGGGTGTGTTTTTAGGTAATAATTCTTTACTCTATGTATATTTTCAACACACACACAATATTGCGAAATGTTGTTACCGAACATGAAAGTTGCAGTTATGGCTGATTAGAATACTAACACAGAATCTGAATCTCAGTAACAATTAACAAAGCACATTGTCTGAGAAACGGAAAAGAGGAGACAGACGAAAGGGGTGGGAGGAAACTGATATAAAACTGTAAGGGGAAGATGGACAGATAAACAGGGCAGGAGGAGACGGAGAGAGAGAAGAGAAGAGGAAAAGAAGGGTAGAGAAAGGGAGGAGGATATGATGGACAGAGGAGGAAGGGGCAGCAGGGGAAGGGTAGAGAGGAGGGGGAATAGAAGATGGACAGAGAGAGAGGGAGGAGGTGATGGACAAAGAGAGGGGGAACAAGGAGGAGATGGACGAAGAAAGGCTGGGGGGAGATGGACAGACAGGGGAGAGAAGGAGATTAGGACGTGTATCCAATTGCCGTGGATACTACAAATTTCCTTTAAGCAGAATGAGCCTCAGGAAAGCGTGGCCGGGTACAACTAGTAGAAAATATGCGATGTTCCACGTAACGTGGTCAAATCAAATTTTTAGTGAACATGTAGTTTAGGGAACGATAAGAGTGGAAGACCAAGAACAAAGTGCTCGGATTAAAAAGGGACGTAGTATTTCGCCCCTTCTGTTCATTATACATACGTAGCAGATGCAAAGAGGGAAATAAAGGAAAGTTTCAAGATGGGGCTTAAAAACCACGGTGAGCGCGTAACAATAAGATTCGTTGATGACATTGCTATCCGGAGTGAAAGAGAAGAAGAATTGCAGGGTCTGTGAAGGGAATGAATAACCTAATGAGTACAGAATATGGATTGAGAGTAAATGGAAGAAGAAAGAATGAAATAAGAAGTAGCAGAAATGAGAACCGCGAACAAATTAACACGAGAATTGGTGATCACGAATTAGATGAAGTTAAGGAATTGTACAGGTACTACCTAGGCAGTGAAATAACGAACGACGGACGGAGCAAGGAGGAGATAAAAAAGCAGATTAGCACTCGCAAAAAGGATACTCCTGGCCAAGAGAAGTCTACAAGTCTCAAATGTAGGCCTTATTTTGAGGAAGATTATTTCAAAGAATGTACGTTTGCAGCATAGCATTGTGTGGTAGTGGAACATGGACAGTGGGAACAGAAGGGAGTGCTACAGGAAAATGTTGAAAATTCGATGTACTGACATGATAAGGAATGAAGTTTTCCGCGAAATCGGCGAGGAAACGAATAGATGGAAAACACTGGCAAGAAGAAGGGACAGGATCACACAGCATGTGTTGACACATCTGGAAATAACTTCCATGGTTCCAGACGGAGCTGTAGAGGAAGACAGAGATTGGAATGCATCCATAAGTGAGGACGTAGGTTGTAAGTGCTACTCTGAAATTAAAACGTCACAGGAGAGGAATTCGTGGTGGGCCGTACCAAACCAGTCAGAAGACTGTAGAGAGAGAGAGAGAGAGAGAGAGAGAGAGAGAGAGAGAGAGAGAAAAAAAAAACGTGAAAAAGAAAAAAAAAATGCTCTGCAGCTGGTGGCACGGCTAGAAAGTCCTGCACTTCGGTGGGCATCTCTTCGTTAAGTGCTGCATCGATGCAACTGCATAGGGTCTCGTCGGCAGTTACGTGTGCCAGCACAAACCGGCTCCCCAACTGCGCGAATTGAAGCACCGGATTTTGTTGCCAGGATGTGGCTTTACTGCAGGTCGGCTGACTACAGTACTCGCTGGCTCATCATCTGGGGTTGTTGGTGCTGCCAGTGGTATAAAGTCCAGTATTCTATGTAAATCACGTGCGAAATACAAGGTACGGATGTCGTGGTTGTTACCGTTCACGTCGCGGCGCGAGGGCTTTATGAACACCCTGTAGTCGGCGCGGTTGCCTTAGGGGACCAGGTCATGAGCGCATTTTGTATGGTTGACCATACCTAAGTTGATCCACATTTCTCAAAAACTATTTCAAATCAGACCAAATTTGAAACGTGCATAAAATTTCTTATCTACTTCAAAGTGTACTGCTTATATCACGGTAGCGCTATTATTGCAGTTAAAATTTACGGAAAAGGTGGTGATCTAAAAATCAGCATTTAAAAAATGTCTAAATATTAGTCACACTTTTTATTTGATTGCTATAGTGCTACAACATTGTAATGAAACTTGTGCAATAAATATCTTTACCAATTTTCATTGATATAGATTATTAGTTTCAGAGAAAGTTGTAACTAAAGCTAAAAATTGCATACTTTCGGAAAAAAGTTTTTGATAGCTTCTGTTCAACATACATTCAAAGTTAAAACTCGCCAGCTCTGTGGCTATAATTGTTTCGGGTTTCTATATCTTACAGCTTAGGTTTGGAGGCTCTCTTTTGAATTCTAGCTTCTTTTGCCATTTGTAGGGTACTTTTCTCAGCCTCCTGCACCCTCAGATGGTCCACTGACAGTACCGCTCTCTTTATCTTCACTCCAGGTTCTATCCTCATGTCCGCTCTCTTTATCTTCATTCCAGGTTCTATCCTCACATTAACATAAACTTTCGGCCTGCTGACTGACCCATCATTGAAACACAACACTGCCTCCAAGACACCAGTTTTTACGGTTTTGAGAGCCAAAAATACTGCTTTAGGTATTCGTACCAACACACACCGTTAATGAAACTTTCGTGGAGATTTTGAGCTTCCGCAGGATGCATGTAGTAAGCACGTTTTTGCCAGCTGAAGACTTTGGCCTATAGACCGTGCTTTCGAGCGTTGAGCTTGCCATTTTTCTGGCGCCATAGCATGGAATAGCGCGCTCGGCAGTCTTTCTAAACATGCAGAGCAATATCTAGTATGTCAGATATTCTGAACGTGCATATGAACTTTAACCATTGAGATGGCAGAACGTCTCATTCACGCCATCTCTCTCCAGTACAGGGTCGCGAGGCGCCATATTAGCTTTAGTTGAATTCTATGTATGTATATGCCGTTCCCGAGCACCAGAAAATTGAGCATCTCTCGAAAACCCACAGTTAATTGTATGATCCGTTGTAATAAAATGACGAGAAGCGTCGTATTCGAGGTTAAAGAATTATTACAATTTGCTTAATACCAGAGGCAAAGAACATTGATGATCCATGAAAAATGCCTTGTTCTTAGTACAATTTGTCTTAATCACATTTCTGTTAGTAACATAGCTACGATTAAACCTTTCAGGAAACCTAAGATGTTACGATTAGTCATCTAACTGTCGTGTTGGGTTGAGCGCAGGTGGTAGCGTCACAGATTCGTAAGGAAAAGTATGAAGTGTATAGATTTCACAGATGCCTTTAACTTTATAAATAGAAAATTAATGACCGAGAAAATAGAGGAAACGCTAGGAGTAAACAATATATGTACACGAATCATACGCTCAATACTGTGATGGAACAAAATAAGGATCTCAGACAACCTCTCAGTATTGGAGACGATACTCAAATGAAACAGAGTACTACAGCGAGACTCACGGAGTCTTCTGTTATTTATCCTAGCAGCGGAAGAAATTGTAAGAATACCCCAAAGGGAACGTTTAATCTCGTATGATATGCAGACGATATTGTTATAAGCGCAAAGGACACTGAAAAGTTATAAGAAGCGATAAATGATGTGGAAGATTAGTGTGTCGAACACGGCCTCGCAATAAATGTGGTGAAAACAGAAATGATGGTTCTCAGAAATGAAGAGCACCTGTATCAGCTGAGATCTTCATACGGGAGAGAGAACTGAAAATTTACCAGATTTCAAGTACCTAGGGGTCAAAATACAGACAACTGCAAAATGTTTCACAAAACGTGCAACAGAGAAAGCAGTGCAAGCAATAATGGCACTCCATGAAATACATCAGATTCCTTAGCTTAGAGGCAGCAATGGCACTATTCAGAGCCAAAATCTTCCCAGTGCTGACATACGGCATAGAAATCATCGGATTACATCTTACAGAGGAAAACATAACAACACTAGAAAGACTGAAGGCGATCTATTTAAAGAAAGCAATAGGAGTGGCCAAAACAACACGATCCAGACTTTTGTACCTGCTGGCGAGGGAACCCTTCCTCACTGAAGACCTACGGACAAACCTGACGCTACCCAACAACAGTGCTTCGGAAAGTCTACTTAAAACTTGCAACCAAAAAAGGGAAGACATACCTCCAGAATTTTACTGCACAGGCGCTATGATTGACAGAACGTGGACAAAGGAAAACTTCGAAATGAGACGCGTGATCACCATGCTTTCCACCACCTTATTTGCAACAATACCTCATATCATGAACCAAATGAAATGTTTGAGTGTAAACTGTGTCATCAAATATGCAAACATTAGCATTTAGAGCTCTGTACCAAAAGGACATGGTCAATAAGTCACTGTGCAAACACAATATGTAAAATTTATAATTTCTTTTATGATTATCGCCGGCAGCTGTGGACGAGCGGTTCTAGGCGCTTCAGCCCAGAACCGCGCTGCTGCTACGGTCGCAGGTTCGAATCCTAGTTAGGTTTAAGTAGTTCTAAGTCTAGGGGACCCATAGTGCTTAGAGCCATTTGAACCATTTTGTATGATTATCATTGTACTTTGAATTCGTATGGCTATTTGGCTGCAGTAAACGTATCATTATAATATTCGATGTTACGTAAATATAAGTCCTGTCTTTTTGAAGAGTGAGTTTGTTCGATCGGCTCAATCTACAGGACAGTTTGCACCACTTGCAAGAAGATATTCTGTCCTTTCTTCTTTCAAGTTTTGGTTCAGCTACCGAATAGCAACACTGATCAAGTAAGAATGGCCGTATGGTTTTACAAAGAAGTGAGACTGGTGAAATAATTTTACCTCGTGTGGAAAAATATTGTAAATTTTTATTGCACCATTAGTAACGGAACATTATAAGCTGATTTCCTTATTAACTGGATACGGTACTTGTATTCTTATAACATGTTCACGGATACTGAAATTTTTATTTAGGTGTACTACAGACATAACAACCTGACTAGCATATGGACAAGGGAGGAATAGGTCTGAAATATGAACTTTACGCCAGTCAGTTTGGTAAACAGTGTGACCTACGAGACACATGTAGCCGACTGTAGCGCGTAGCAAATATCACGCAGAGACCCACGTACTGTATGCACAAATCGCTTCGTTTCTGAGCGTTCAGGAGCACGTTGATCCCGGCGAGCTAAATGTTGACGTTCAAAAGAGCGGTCCGTCTGCCGACGGCTTAAGTCTCTGTAGATAGAAGGATGCGCTGAAAAGTAATGCCTCCGAATTATGTGAATACTCTTAAATCTTTATATACAAACAAATTTATTAACATTAGAAGTCCTAATTCTTCATGTCTACGCATCTGCACTCCCCTGCTGCCAAAGGGCTCCAAACTGTAGCCTCTAACATGGCGGTGTGTAACGTAACGATGTGGGTGCGTGAGGAACAGCGTGCTGTAAATGAGTTTCGAATTAGAAGAGTTCGCCAACATGTGAAGCCCCATGTCTTTCAGCATGACAGTTTCAGGGCACAACTCAGCGCCGTGATATCTGCAACAACTGGGCGCCTTGGGTTCACTGCCATTGGTCATCCTCCATACAGTCTTGTCTTAGCCCCATCCGATTTTCAAAACTTAAAGAACACCTTCGAGGACTTCACTTCGATACTGACGAAGCGGTGCAAGCAGAGGTGTGTTGTGGTTCCGTCAACGACGGCAAACATTCTATAGTATGGCATCAACAAACAGGTCTCTTGTTGGGAGAAATGTTTCGTTGGCAGGACGACTAAGTTGAGAAATAAATACGTAGAAATGAAAAATAGAATGCACTAGTAGAATGCTAATAACGTTTGTTTTGTTTATAAGGCATTAATTTTCAGCATACCCTCATTGGTTTTATAACGCATTCGCTATGGGCACTGATAAGAGGTGGTTGTGTCTATAAATGTCTGTAAATATCACCAGTTATACTGGTTCTAATTTGCACAGAGAGTAACAGGGCTTCTCATATTTTGCAATCCTGTCAAAGAAGGTGGCCTACAAAGGTTTTCTCATTTAATATAATTTATTAGCATTTCTTATCGTTATTTTGCTAATTCTTAGGATTTATACCGACAAAATATGCGTATAAACACAATACGATTACTCCTTGGATCAATTGTAGCCTTCAAATGACTACGATGAGTAAAACGTAAACAGAACACTGAATTCCTTAACTATTACTTACACTCGTTTAATACCGGCATGACCAACGTAATAAGCAGTGGTCAAATAACAAATGGAATAAAAGCAGAGACAGTGTGCTGCTGCCGGGACAAACATAGCTGAATCGACGAAAGAGGGCGTGTCGTTGTTTAGAAAATGCTCTCATTTTCCTATCAACATACATCAAATATACGAAAAGCGTACACATTCTTTTTCAGAAAGGACTGGGTTTAACTTAACACAATAAAATATATTCGTTATGAACTCTCTGGGGCCCTTAAACTCGACCGGCTGTTCGACTGAATCTCGATCGCTTCGAGCGGCGCGGCAATTTCTTTTAATCACATTTTATCGGCGCGATTATCTTACGATCTCTTCGGGGTCACTAATAAGTAGATATAACGAGATCTCTATTTTTCAACATTTAACAATCCTAGCTTACAGAAACGTGAGACAGCTATATCTCTGGATACAACATAACAACCAAAGAAAACAAAAAAATAAACAACGCTAGCTGTCACGCTAGCGCTGAATAACATGCATTACAACATCTCTGACTTTGAACACTGTGCTTCATAATAATTTTTCTAAGTATACACTACTCTGGCAAGATACTGTAGGTTTCCCTATAAGTGGTAATTCAGCTCAAAGTTCGAAGGATGGCAACGACCATGGTTAGTAAAATGTTGTGGTGTTCACACCAATAAATAATGGCATTGAGGACAATTTACTTTCCTTAAAGATGACTGTGAGCTGGAAATGGAGACATAGTACCCTTTACATATTCTTCCATTCAGTGAACCTTGTAGATGTACACTCCTGGAAATGGAAAAAAGAACACATTGACACCGGTGTGTCAGACCCACCATACTTGCTCCGGACACTGCGAGAGGGCTGTACAAGCAATGATCACACGCACGGCACAGCGGACACACCAGGAACCGCCGTCGAATGGCGCTAGCTGCGCAGCATTTGTGCACCGCCGCCGTCAGTGTCAGCCAGTTTGCCGTGGCATACGGAGCTCCATCGCAGTCTTTAACACTGGTAGCATGCCGCGACAGCGTGGACGTGAACCGTATGTGCAGCTGACGGACTTTGAGCGAGGGCGTATAGTGGGCACGCGGGAAGCCGGGTGGACGTACCGCCGAATTGCTCAAACGTGGGGCCTGAGGTCTCCACAGTACATCGATGTTGTCGCCAGTGGTCGGCGGAAGGGGCACGTGCCCGTCGACCTGGGACCGGACCGCAGCGACGCACGGATGCACGCCAAGACCGTTGGATCCTACACAATGCCGTAGGGGACCGCACCGCCACTTCCCAGCAAATTAGGGACACTGTTGCTCCTGGGGTATCGGCGAGGACCATTCACAACCGTCTCCATGAAGCTGGGCTACGGTCGCGCACACCGTTAGGCCGTCTTCCGCTCACGCCCCAACATCGTGTAGCCCGCCTCCAGTGGTGTCGCGACAGGCATGAATGGAGGGACGAATGGAGATGTGTCGTCTTCAGCGATGAGAGTCGCTTCTGCCTTGGTGCCAATGATGGTCGTATGCGTGTTTGGCGCCGTGCAGGTGAGCGCCACAATCAGGACTGCATACGACCGAGGCACACAGGGCCAACACCCGGCATCATGGTGTGGGGAGCGATCTCCTACACTGGCCGTACACCTCTGGTGATCGTCGAGGGGACACTGAATAGTGCACGGTACATCCAAACCGTCATCGAACCCATCGTTCTACCATTCCTAGACCGGCAAGGGAACTTGCTGTTCCAACAGGACAATGCACGTCCGCATGTATCCCGTGCCACCCAACGTGCTCTAGAAGGTGTAAGGCAACTACCCTGGCCAGCAAGATCTCCGGATCTGTCCCCCATTGAGCATGTTTGGGACTGGATGAAGCGTCGTCTCACGCGGTCTGCACGTCCAGCACGAACGCTGATCCAACTGAGGCGCCAGGTGGAAATGGCATGGCAAGCCGTTCCACAGGACTACATCCAGCATCTCTACGATCGTCTCCATGGGAGAATAGCAGCCTGCATTGCTGCGAAAGGTGGATATACACTGTACTAGTGCCGACATTGTGCATGCTCTGTTGCCTGTGTCTATGTGCCTGTGGTTCTGTCAGTGTGATCATGTGATGTATCTGACCCCAGGAATGTGTCAATAAAGTTTCCCCTTCCTGGGACAATGAATTCACGGTGTTCTTATTTCAATTTCCAGGAGTGTATTTTGAATCAATGATTTGTAATTAGATTTCATTATATATGATGCTGTAGTGGGTTAATCATTCATGAAGTCAAATGCAACGTTTATGTGAATTAAAAACTCTGTACTACGGATTATACCTCTCATATACTTGTTTCCGTTTGTTTGGGGGATCGCGCTCCGCCTCATGACAAAGAAATTAACTTTTCCCTTAGATTCGTGAAACTGAGTAGAGGTGATCTGGAATAAAACTGATGTTTCGGGACTTTGTCACTACTCTTGGAGTTAGGGAAATTTCATCTACTTCCAGGTCTAAGGCCAGTTACTTGAGCATGCAGCTGGTTGATACCACCTTTATTTACGGAGTCGCTTGCTACGGTAACAAGATAACATGTAAATGAGTGAAATCTGTTGTGTACATGGTTGATGTATGTCTGCCGATAGTAATGAAGCTACGTTTTCACAGAAAATATTAAGTGTATAAGAAACAGGAGATATTCAGGAAAGATATATAACCACGTTCTGCTTGTGATCACAATATTGCTTCGCTAATAGTGCGGAAATCCCAGGGAAGCAACAGATTCGCTGACTGGTAAGTAGCAAATAACCGCAAGGGCGTGGCAGAGAGTGCTGTTAATAAACACCGAGGGAATTTCCACTTATAGTAATTTTCCCCTCTCTAAGGCCAGAAAGAGTAAACATATTTGTGATACGTACTTACGTCTTTATCAGGGATTCCCGTCACTTTTAAGGAAAGGTGTGCATTTTATTTGCACGTTCCAGCTCTTAGACACGTGCGATAAAAGCAGCGCTCTACTTGGTCTGCAACTGTTTTGGAACTGATTTTTAGTGGCTGTAAAACCTATATTTTTTGCATTTTTATAGGAGAATAAAGGATGTGGAACGCAATGGCGGGCTCTGGAAATGTGCGGCTTCAGTAGAATGATGAATATTAGGCGAGTAGATCGAATAACTAATGAATAGGTTGTACCACGACCATTTGTAATTATACTTGCTTTCAAGTGTTGACTCTAAATTTATATTTCACCAAGAAGCCATACTAACGCCGATGCTTTTGCTATATTTGTGAATGATCCTCTTTAACTGCCGCGAGTTCTGTCGTGCCTTTACATTTGCGTGATTTAATTACACTTACATAATGCTAGATGCCAATTAGCTGAGCATAATAAAAGTTTAACACTACGACAACTAGACACTGATTATACTGATTTATACTGAAGTTTATGATGAGCTTGGATTTTAAACAAGTTTTACCGTGGTCTAGAACGGACAAGATTAGCATTAAGGCAGTCGTATTATTCCGGACTCTTTAGCAGGTATTAGGGACGGTCGTCCTGTAACACTTTATACGCACATTGCACTCCTTAACCTAGTCATTACTCAAATTTGAAAAATTGACTAAACCACAGTGCCATATTCAATACTGGGACGTGCATCAATAAAATTTTACATTGTGCCTTCTCCATGCGAAAGAACATAGTTCTGCTGTTAGCGAAAGAAATTTGTTTTGTATTTACACTCAAAATCATTAACAGAATTTTATTTGGAATTTGGCAGCCTCACTTAAGAAGAAATGTCGGGGCAAGCAACCACAAAATTGTTTCTCTACATTTCTCACTAACATTAATAAACTTATTCAAAGAGGTTTGATATCACACATAAGCTTTGTTATTTTCGTTAACCTTGCAAGATCTCAGTTATCAGTTAGCTATGTGATGTAACAGCGACTGTTCAGAAACCGAGTAACAGGAATTCGCAGTTACATATTAATAAACGACTTTTTCTGTACGCCGAAAGCATTCCATTTACACTTTTATTACGGAATATTCCACTTACTGCATAAATATTTGTATTGAAAATAATTATTCTAGAGTCAACAATATGTATTTGGAAGATTACATGGGACTAAGGAAACGATATCTTCCAGGTAATACCAACACACATTATTAGACGTCAGGCCACGATATTTTTCGCATTAACGACTTTCCCTCACATCATAGTTCTATGGCAAAACAGAAACGTTCTTGCGTTTTAACTGAAGCACAGGCGTATAAGCAGTGAGGAGCTCATATATTACAGTATCTTCACGTCTCAAATTAAAGATATAACCATAGCTCCGCATATTGCATTTATACCCTCCAACCGTTGCTGAACATGTAGTGCTAACAACTTCAACGTAGGTTTAGCCTCAAAAAATCTTGCATAACGGCAGTTGCATAGTTACGACGACTTGCTACTACATATGCACCATGCTGACGTCTTCATTCAAGCTTCTGCTGCTTACAGTGCCCACCAGTTGTCTCTTTCATTCAAATAATGTATCTGTGGCTGGTTACCACTGACTTTAAGTCTCTTTGCACGTTGCGTTAAAACGAAAGAAAATGGCGTCAAATTAAGACGCACAATACATTCCTTACTTTTACTGTTGAAGACCACGATTAGACATTTATTATAAAATCGTTCCCTCAGGAAGATGTCAGTTACTTAATAACGAAAGTAACGAAAATAATTTGATGTACAACATTGTCCAACAACACAAATTATTAAGTACGTATTACATATTTGTTAACAGCTTATCATTCATTTTATATCCGAAGTATACAAAATATAATCGGTATTAGATTTCGATAGCAAATAACATGATATGATAAGCGAAATGCAGTGCCCTTACATTACAAATTGCTTGACAGAACTGGGAAGAAAATAAATTTATGGCGTAATTTGTCTAAAATGAGGGGCAGATTGACAGGACAGTTCTGATGAATCGAGGATTAGACAATTTGGCAATGGAGGTTAGAGTGGAATGAAAGAGTTATAGAAGGAGACTACGGCTTAACTATCAAGCATTTTCTAATGGATGTAGGGTGAGTGGTTGTGAAAAGACGTGCATAAGATAGACCAACATGGAGAACTGCATTGAAACGGTATTCGGATTGATTGGTAGAATAACATTAAATACTCATATAAAAGCCTATATTAAATAATGACACTGCCTGCAAGAAATACCGGGTGATGAAAAAAGAGTATAAATTTGAAAACCTAATAAACCACGGAATAATGTAGATGTTGTTGTTGTTGTTGTCTTCAGTCCTGAGACTGGTTTGATGCAGCTCTCCATGCTACTCTATCCTGTGCAAGCTGCTTCATCTCCCAGTACCTACTGCAACCTACATCCTTCTGAATCTGCTTAGTGTACTTATCTCTCGGTCTCCCTCTACGATTTTTACCCTCCACGCTGCCCTCCAACGCTAAATTTGTGATCCCTTGATGCCTCAAAACATGTCCTACCAACCGATCTCTTCTTCTAGTCAAGTTGTGCCACAAACTTCTCTTCTCCCCAATCCTATTCAATACCTCCTCATTAGTTACGTGATCTATCCACCTTATCTTCAGTATTCTTCTGTAGCACCACATTTCGAAAGCTTCTATTAGATAAAGAGGTAAAAATTGACACACATGCCTGTAATGCCATGGGGTTTTATTAGGATAGCGCTCCACCCCATATTTCGAGACACGTGTAAGATCTCTTGCGCGTGTCGTTTGGTGATGATCGTGTGCTCAGCAGCCACTTTCGTCATGCTTGACTTCCCAGGTCCCCAGACCTCAGTCCGTGCGATTATTGGCTTTGGGGTTACCTAAAGTGTATCGTGATCGACCGACATCTCTAGTGATGCGGAAAGACAATATCCGACGGCAATGCCTCACCATAACTTCGGACATGCTTTACAGTGCTGTTCACATTATTCCTCGACTACAGCTATTGTTGAGGAATGATGGTGGACATACTGAGCATTTCCTGTAAAGAAAATCATCTTTGCTTCGTCTTACTTTGTTATGCTAATTATTGCTATTCTGATCGGATGAAGCGCCATCTGTCGGACATTTTTGCACTTTTGTATTTCTTTGGTTCTAATAAAACCCCATGTCGTTCCAAGCATGCTCGTGATCTCGTGGTAGTGTACTCGCTTCCTGAGGCCGGGGTCCCGGGTTAGATTCCCGGCGGGGTCATGGATTTTTCCTGCCTCGACATGAGTGGGTGTTGTTGTGTCGTCTTCATCATCATCATCATTCTTCCCCATTACGGTCGGAGGAAGGCAATGGCAAACCACCTCCACTAGGACCCTGCCAAGTAAGGCGGCGCGGGTCTCCCGCGTCGCTCCCCTGCGCTCTGTAAAGAAGTATGGGACTCATCATCATCATCTACATTATTCCGTGATTTATTCAGTTTTCAAATTTATACTGACTTTTTGATCACCCAGTACATTGAAATTTGTTGAGGGGATGTGGGGGTTTAAAAACGAATTTCATAATTTCCAATAAATGTATCGGCAGCCAGAGACAGTGGTCATATGTGTGAGAGTTGCATTTCCGTGAATGTGCCTGTGTTGCCTAATTCAGAATAAGACATTTTGGCCAAACGCTTACTTGTTTATCAGTATTTTCGTTGTGCCTGTCTGCGACCCAACATTTTCACTATATGGTGAGTAGCAGTCTATCCTTTCCATAATACTGTAATTAGCCTATCCTGGACTTACCATTGCTTGATAATTTACTATAATAGATTCGTAGTGTCCTCATAATGTAATCGCCGTCGAAAGGAAATGTTTTAAGGTGTTCAGTGGTGTCATAGCCCCAATTAGGGGCAGGGTGAGGTTAAAGGTGCTGGCTGAAGTTTTCATGGTAAATAGTAGCTGTGGAATTGTCATTACGATAATGACTGCTAGTAGTAGATACAGTATCAATAAGGGGGAGGGCGGCTTACAGGCGCTCATCGCCGATCATTGTAGTGTCTCCCATTAATGCGATATTAGAGGTGGTTTTACTGCGTCCTGGAACGCATCGTAATGCTTTAAAGGAAAACGGTTTCTGAAATATTGTCATATTTACACTCGCCGGTCCCTAGCAGTTTACAGTTGGCTTTACTTCCTAGTGATATTTCTTGTTATGATTCTGAAGCTGAAGTATCGCCTGAAACATTTTATAAACCAGATGGTTATTCGGTGTGGGAGTATTTATTACCTGGCTGTAAACAGTACAATTGGCATAAGACAGCTAGACCCAACCGAGTCTGTCAACCGGAGGCGAAAGAGATGCAAAGTTTCGCCCTTTAGCGCTTTCCGCTGACATTTAAGAGTCAACTACTGTCTTAATAGCGCGCTTAAAGTGAGCGAGAGGTCACAGCAAAGCATTGTCGCTTCCCCATCCTCTTTCCCCAAGCACACTATCGCTTTAAGACCATATTCATTTCTCTAAAGAGTTAACCTTACCCTTTGCTGGCGTCATTAGCGAGGCATCAGAACTAGTAACATTTTGTAGAATACAGAACAGTTTGTACTGATACGTCCTTCGCTGCTTGGCAGAATAGGTAACATAAATAAACCAGCTTTGACCTCGATGAAATATCAGAAAGATGTGTGTAAAAAGAAAACAACAAAAACAAAAAAATCAGCTAAGATTAGAAAAGAAGATTGTATGAATGTATTTTTCCTAACCTCAAAGTGATTACACTGAACTCTAATGCAACACTATCAATGAACGAAAAATGATTGTCTACTGTTGAGAAGAGCGAAGATAGCGGAAGTCGAACACAAAAGTAGAGCAAGAAAGTTATATAAATGAAGGACGATGGGTCTGATGGGCTATGTCTTTAGACGCGTAAATATTTATGAAAATGGTGAAATTTATGTCGAGTTTTAGTGTCTACGAAAATTTTAGTGAGAATGTATGAAAGACAATTCAAAATGTTCTGTTTTAGAAACGATATATCGGCAACGACTGATGTGACAGACAATGAATTGAGTACAGTGATATTTGAAGTTACTATTGATAGAATTATGTGCTTCACTTTCTGTTACGGTTTACTAGGCCAGTGTATATTCATACATATGGTGAATTAAAGAATAGGGAACTTATTTGTTATCGACATCTAGCATCTGATGCAAAACTACTAAAATCTCTATATCCACAGCATGAGATTCATCAGATCATGGGAATAAAACATTTGGATGCCCCTATAACAAGTTTAGATTCTCATACTGGATTTGCAGATTGTAATGATATTACTAACCAGACAACTGTTACATTCGTGATGAAATACGTCTTTTGCCGCTACCATACTGGTTCTTGACCTTTAGTTTGTTTATTTATTTCATTACATTAATACCATTTACGTTTGTGGCCTAGTGGACCACATAATCCTGAATAGAGACCATTTCAAAGTTTTTTCCTAATAATATTTTGTGCCAATTCTCTCTGAAAGGCCCATGTTTCTATTCCCATACCAAACAGTTCCGATTTTCTTAATTTTTTGCTGCCCGGCCAGAAATTCAGCCGAAAATTTCCTAGCTAAAACGTTTTACTGGTTTCTATTATCTTTTTTTGTCCCTGTTTCTTTAAAGTCTTCTTTTACTGCTTCGATCAATTTTATTATCACAATTTTAGCTATACTACTGGTTTCGTATAATTTCATAACTAATCCAGTTTCTTCTTTTAATATGTCCGTCTAATTTTAGCTTGACTCTTTTTTTTATAAACTTGAATAAACAGTGACCTATTTTTTAAATTTTTTCATGATCTTAGTTTGTATGTTTCTTCTTCAATATAGTCTGAACCTAAAAATTTGCAAAACAATTTTTCCTATATGTTCTAACATCAGTAATAAAAATTTTCATTAAAAAAAGGCAAAGTACATCGAACTATGCTTCAAACAGCATACAAGGGACTGATAGAATATTCGGCTATAAAAATTTGTAGCATAATGTTTAATATTTTCTGAACCATCTTGACTTAAAGTAGGTGCCAATTAAATTATATTACATCAAAGAGTAAATTTTAAGGAAATTCTAACCGCTTAGGTGTCCTAGTGATTTTAATCGTAGGACGATGATAAATATCCAGAAACGTCCCTCTTTAAGACCTTTAGCCATGTTTAGTTTATGAAAGGACTGCATTCAAGGTGCCTAGAGAAGCGACGTTTTTTAGTCTGCAAGACTCGCAGAAATCATTTGTAGCTTTGGCTGCATCGTGAATCATTTTTATGATTGTAGCACAAGGGCAACACATCGCATCTAATATCTTGTAACATCGAACCCATCGTTCTACCATTCCTAGACCGGCAAGGGAACTTGCTGTTCCAACAGGACAATGCACGTCCGCATGTATCCCGTGCCACCCAACGTGTTCTAGAAGGTGTAAGTCAACTACCCTGGCCAGCAAGATCTCCGGATCTGTCCCCCATTGAGCATGTTTGGGACTGGATGAAGCGTCGTCTCACGCGGTCTGCACGTCCAGCACGAACGCTGGTCCAACTGAGGCGCCAGGTGGAAATGGCATGGCAAGCCGTTCCACAGGACTACATCCAGCATCTCTACGATCGTCTCCATGGGAGAATAGCAGCCTGCATTGCTGCGAAAGGTGGATATACACTGTACTAGTGCCGACATTGTGCATGCTCTGTTGCCTGTGCCTATGTGCCTGTGGTTCTGTCAGTGTGATCATGGATGTGTGTGATGTATCTGACCCCAGGAATGTGTCAATAAAGTTTCCCCTTCCTGGGACAATGAATTCATGGTGTTCTTATTTCAATTTCCAGGAGTGTATAAAATTCTCTTGATCCTAGAAATATTACCGCTGCATGAGAGTCCTTTCCTTAACCCACTTTGCTCCAAACAAGCATCTGTGTTTACTTTCAATCGACTGTTTATTGTATCTGAGTAAGCTTTATAAACTGTATTCGTAATAAATACATAAATACATTCTAAGAACGGAATTTAAAAGGGGATAGCAAAATTAATTTTCATGTAGATAGCAAGGTCTAAAGGCTTTCTGGCAGAAGTAAGCGTAGGCATTCCAAAATATTGATTTGTTCGCACCTCCACTATTTACAGCGAGAAACATAATACAGTACGAAGAAGAAGTTTAAGATAATATTACAGGAGCCGGCAGCGGTGGCGAGCGGTTCCAGGCGCCTCAGTCCGGAACCGCGCAACTGCTATGGTCGCAGGTTCGAATCCTGCCTCGGGCATGGATGTGTGTGATGTCCTTAGATTAGTTAGGTTTAAGTAGTTCTAAGTTCTAGGTGACTAATGACCTCAGATGTTAAGTCCCATAGTGATCAGAGCCATTTGAACCATTTGAACTATTACAGGGTGCCAAGTTCTGGATATCTGCCGTACAGTGCTGCCCAGTTACGTCACAACTAACAGCTGTCGTTCTTTTTCCGGACAGGTTACAACTTTCAGTCTCACAGAAAGTCAGTCACACTGGACAGGTATGGTATTGCATATCGAGGCAACTGGCTAAGCAGGGATGGCTAGAGGACAAATGTAAGGATGTAGAGGCTTATCTCACTATGGGTAAGATAGATACTGCCTAGAGGAAAATTAAAGAGACCTTTGGAGAGAAGAGAACCACGTGTATGAATATCAAGAGCTCAGATGGCAACCCAGTTCTAAGCAAAGAAGGGAAGGCAGAAAGATGGAAGGAGTATATAGAAGGTTTATACAAGGGCGATGTACTTGAGGACAATATTATGGAAATGGAAGAGAAAGTAGATGAAGACGAAATGGGAGGTTAGATACTGCGTGAAGAGTTTGACAGAGCACTGAAAGACCTGAGTCGAAACAAGGCCCCCGGAGTAGACAACATTACATTGGAACTACTGACGGCCTTGGGAGAGCCAGTCATGACAAAACTATACCAGCTGGTGAGCAAGATGTCTGAGACAGGTGAAATACCCTCAGACTTCAAGAAGAATATAATAATTCCAATCCCAAAGAAAGCAGGTTTGACAGATGTGAAAATTACCGAACTATCAGTTTAATAAGTCACAGCTGCAGAATACTAATGCGAATTCTTTACAGACGAATGGAAAAACTGGTAGATGCGGACCTCGGGGAGGATCAGTTTGGATTCCGTAGAAATGTTGGAACACGTGAGGCAATACTGACCTTACGACTTATCTTAGAAGAAAGATTAAGGAAAGGCAAACCTACGTTTCTAGCATTTGTAGACTTAGAGAAAGCTTTCGAAAATGTTGACTGGAATACTCTCTTTCAAATTCTGAAGGTGGTAGGGGTAAAATACAGGGAGCGAAAGGCTATTTACAATTGGTACAGAAACCAGATGGCAGTTATTTGAGTCGAGGGGCATGAAAGGGAAGCAGTGGTTGGGAAAAGAGTGAGACAGGGTTGTAGCCTCTCCCCGATGTTATTCAATCTGTATATTGAGCAAGCAGTAAAGGAAACAAAAGAAAAATTTGGAGTAGGTATTAAAATTCATGGAGAAGAAGTAAAAACTTTGAGGTTCGCCGATGACATTGTAATTCTGTCAGAGACGGCAAAGGACTTGGAAGAGCAGTTGAACGGAATGGACAGTGTCTTGAAAAGAGGATATAAGATGAACATCAACAAAAGCAAAACGAGGATAATGGAATGTAGTCAAATTAAATCGAGTGATGCTGAGGGAATTAGATTAGGAAATGAGACACTTAAAGTAGTAAAGGAATTTTCCTATTTGGGAAGTAAAATAATTGATGATGGTCGAAGTAGAGAGGATATAAAATGTAGACTGGCAATAGCAAGGAAAGCGTTTCTGAAGAAGAGAAATTTGTTAACATCGAATATAGATTTATGTATCAGGAAGTCGTTTCTGAAAGTATTTGTTTGGAGTGTAGCCATGTATGGAAGTGAGACATGGACGATAACTAGTTTGAACAAGAAGAGAATAGAAGCTTTCGATTTGTGTGCTACAGAAGAATGCTGAAGATTAGATGGGCAAATCACGTAACTAATGAGAAGGTATTGAATAGGATTGGGGAGAAGAGAAGTTTGTGGCACAACTTGACTAGAAGATGGGATCGGTTCGTAGGAGATGTTTTGAGGCATAAAGGGATCACAAATTTAGCATTGGAGGGCAGCGAGGAGGGTAAAAATCGTAGAGAGAGACCAAGAGATGAATACACTAAGCAGATTCAGAAGGTTGTAGGTTGTAGTAGGTACTGGGAGATGAAGCAGCTTGCACAGGATAGAGTAGCATGGAGAGCTGCATCAAACCAGTCTCAGGACTGAAGACAACAACAACAACTACAACATATCAAGGCAGTATTATATAGTTTTTTAAGAAGCGAATAATGTTTGATTTTAGACGGTTACTCTTATAACACGAACCCACCCACGCCCAACCACACCCTCCCCCCCCCCCCCCCCCCCCACACACACACACAGGCGTGCGTTATGTGCACTCTCATAAACGCGCTCTCATACGCACGTGTACACACCGAAAGGTCGGGGAACACGTAAGTGCATATAGGGCTGAGATTACAGGAGCATCGGAAACTAGTACGACCCGAATTACCCGATGCACATCATGAATGGGTTCCGCTATCAAAACATCGTTTCCGGTCCTGTGACTGTGCACTTCATCAGCTGGGCAGTGGGTAACGTCCTGCAGTTACCGCGGGAACACTAATGAAGGCGGGAAGCTACCGCAGGCAGAGAGAGAGAGAGAGAGAGAGAGAGAGAGATTGGCTTTGCCGGCGTATTACCTCCGCGGCACACTTGTGGCTGTGCGGCAGCTGTTCAGAACCGCAATATCCGGGCGAGCGTGCGCTATGAGCACACTTTGGAAAAAGTTGTTACCGTTGCGATATACAGGCGACAACAAGTGAACTAGGCCGCCGTATGAAGAACCCGCCCGGCTGCAGCGCCAGGCGTACCACCACTTCGTTTCATCCGGCGCGGCGCCTTCAGACCACGGAAAGCTACTTGTCGGGACGAAAATCGCTGCTACGACAATGCTAGAACACAATTACAAGCATCAATAACGAGTAAGTTTCTATGCTTCACGTAGCGGAGCAGTTGTTTCGAAAAAGCGAACTTTCAGGAAATATATAATCACAAAATTTGGTAAGATTTATTGGAAGATTAGCTAACTACATTGAGATTTTGCGATTGCAGCCGAGTTTTGTAGATCTCGTCCCTTCATTTTCGGATGAAAACCAAGCAGAAATCTTCAGCGAAATTTTACGATTGTATGCTATTATTATTTTTCCTTTAGAGTTATCTGATTCACTCTGACACTGGTTCATTGCCGCTCTTCAGTCAAGAGTTTTTGTAAGGATCGTATTCTAAAAATTTAAAGATGTGAAAATATGTTTTTAAATGTTTAGGATGGGCATCAGTACGCTGACGATATTAGCTAAACAATACTGTCTTTTAAAATACAAGCCCTTGATAATAGTATGGCGTCCCTCTTAAAATCGCCAGGTGAATTTTTCTGGTATTTGGACATACATTTGAAATTTCATTTTTGCAAAATGTAGCGGGAGTCAGCACAAACAAATACTGCTCGTCACACCTTCATGCGACGCAAAGTGTCGACGGAAAGTTTCGGTATTTTTCCCTTTACAAACAAAATCACTTTCAAAGCTGAATTTTACGTGCCTATTCTATTGCGCGGTCCAGAATTAGACTAGTGCAACATTCGTTTTATATATGTGTATTGCCGGCCGGGGTGGCCGAGCAGTCTCTAGGCGCTACAGTCTGGAACCGCGCGACCACTAGGGTCGCAGGTTCGAATCCTGCCTCCGGCATGGATGTGGGTGATATCCTTACGCTAGTTAGGTTTAAATAGTAGTACGTTTTAGAGGACTGATGACCTCAGAAGTTGAGTCCCATAGTGCCCAGAGCCATTTGAACCACATGTGTATGAACAGGAACAGCAGCACACGAGGAATAACAAGCACTCGTGCAGCGACAACACCATACTCGCTCTCGCCATGCAGCAGTGCTGCTTAGTTGCTGCTGGAGTACTGTTTATTTTTGTTTTCCGATCCCTGATAGTATATGTTAGGGCAACGGCCTTGCCGCAGTGGATACACTGGTTCACGAGAGGTCACCGAAATTAAGCACTGTCAGGTGGGGTCGGCCCTTGGATGGGAGACCATCCAGGCCGCCATGCGCTGTTGCCATTTTTCGGGGTGTACTCAGCCTCGTGATGCCAATTGAGGAGCTACTCGACCGAATAGTAGCAGCTTCGGTCAAGGAATCCATCACAATGGAGAGCGGTGTGCTGGCCGGCCGCTATAGCCGAGCGGTTCTATGCGCTTCAGTCCAGAACCGCGCTGCTGCTAAGGCCGCAGGTTCGAATCCGACCTCGGGCATGGAAGTGTGTGATGTCCTTAGGTTAGTTAGGTTTACGTAGTTCGACGTTTAGGGGACTGATGACCTCATATGTTAAGTCCCATAGTGCTTAGAACCACTTGAACAATTTTTTGAGCTGTGTGCTGACCCTGCGACCCTCCTATTCACATCTTCCACTGAGGATGACACGGCTGTCGGATGGTCCCGGTAGGGCACTCGAGGCCTGAAGACGGAGTGATTTTCTTATACTATATATAAATAAATGTCGCACCGGACTAATTAGAACCAATCTACAGAATGGGCTTCTAAAATTCCTCTTCAAGAATGATTTTGTTTCTGAAGGGAAACAAACCGAAGCTGATGTCGCATGAGAGTCGTGCTGAGCGGAATTTGTTTGGCTGACTCCATCTACACACTGTTGTTGTTGTTGTTCTTGTGGTCTTCAGTCCTGAGACTGGTTTGATGCAGCTCTCCATGCTACGATTTTGCCCTCCACGCTGCCCTCCAATACTAAATTGGTGATCCCTCGATGTCTCAGAACATGTCCTACCAACCGATCCCTTCTTCAAGTCAAGTTGGGCCACAAGCTCCTCTTCTCCCCAGTTCTATACAATACCTCCTCATTAGTTATGTTATCAACCCATCCAATCTTCAGCATTCTTCTGTAGCACCACATTACGAAAGCTTCTATTCTCTTCTTGTCCAAAATAGTTATCGTCAATGTTTCACTTCCATACATGGCTACGCTCCATACAAATACTTTCAGAAACTACTTCCTGACACTTAAATCTATACTCGATATTAACAAATTTCTCTTCTTCAGAAACGTTTTCCTTGCCATTGCCAGTCAACGTTTCTTATCATCTCTACTTCGACCATCATCAGTTATTTTGCTCCCCAAATAGCAAAACTCCTTTACTACTTGAAGTGTCTCATTTCCAAATCTAATTCCCTCAGCATCACCCGACTTAATACGACTACATTCCATTATCCACGTTTTGCTTTTGTTGATGTTCATCTTATACCCTCCATTCAAGACACTGTCCATTCCATTCAACTGCTCTTCCAAGTCCTTTGCGGTCTCTGACAGAATTACAATGTCAAAGGCGAACCTCAAAGTTTTTATTTCTTCTCCATGGGTTTTAATATCTACTCCGAACTTTTCTTTTGTTTCCTTCATTGCTTGCTCAATATACAGATTGAATAACATCGTAGTTAGGCTACAACCCTGTCTCACTCCCTTCCCAACCACTGCGACTCTTATAACTGCCATCTGGTTTCTGTACAAATTGTAAATAGCTTTTCGCTCCCTGTATTTTGCCCCTACCACTTTCAAAATTTGATAGAGAGTATTCCAATCAACATTGTCAAAAGCTTTCTCTAAGTCTACAAATGCTAGAAATGTAGGTTTGCCTTTCCTTAATCTAGCTTCTAAGGTAAGTCTTAAGGTCAGTATTGCCTCACGTGTACCAATATTTCCACGGAATCCAAACTGATCTTCCCCGAGGTCGGCTTCTATCAGTTTTTCCATTTGCTCCTTCCACGTTTCTGTTTCCCTTCTTTGCTTAGAACTGGGTTTCCATCAAAGCTCTTGATATTCATGCAAGTGGTTCTCTTTTCTCCAAAGGTATCTTTAATTTTCCTGTACTCAGTATTTATCTTACCCCTAGTGAGATAAACCTCTATATCTTTACATTTGTCCTCTAGCCATCCGCACTTCCTCTCGATATCATTTTTGAGACGTTTCTATTCCTTTTTGCCTGCTTCATTTACTGCATTTTTATAGTTTCTCCTTTCATCAATTAAATTCAATATTTCTTCTGGTACCCACAGGTTTCTACTAGCCCTCGTCTTTTTTACCTATTTGATCCTCTGCTGCCCTCACTATTTCATCCCTCAAAGCTACCCATTCTTCTTCTACTGTATTTGTTTCTCCCATTCCTGGCAATTGTTCCCTTATGCTCTCCCTGAAACTCTGTACTATCACTGGTTCTTTCAGTTTATCCAGGTCCCATCTCCTTAAATTCCCACCTTTTTGCAGTTTCTTCAGTTTTAATGTACAGTTCATAACCAATAGATTGTGGTCAGAGTCCACATCTGCCCCTGGAAATGTCTTACAATTTCAAACCTGGTTTCTAAATCTCTGTCTTATCATTATATAATATATCTAATACCTTTTAGTATCTCCAGGGTTCTTCCAAGTATACAACCTTCTTTCATGATTCTTAAACCACGTATTAGCTATGATTACGTTATGCTCTGTGAAAAATTCTACCAGGCGGCTTCCTCTTTCATTTCTTAGCCCCAAGCCATATTCACCTACTATGTTTCCTTCTCTCCCTTTTCCTACTGACGAATTTCAGTCACGTATGACTATTAAATTTTCGTTTCCCTTCACTACCTGAATAATTTCTTTTATCTCATCATACATTTCATCAATTTCTTCGTCATCTGCAGAGCTACTTGGCATATAAACTTGTACTACTGTAGTAGGCGTGGGCTTCGTGTCTATCTTGGCCACAATAAAGCGTTCACAACGCTGTTTGTAGTAGCTTACCCGTACACCTATTTTTTTATTCATTATTAAACCTACTCCCGCATTACCCCTATTTGATTTTGTATTTATAACCCTGTATTCACCTGACCAGAAGACTTGTTCCTCCTGCCACCGAACTTCACTCATTCCCACTATATCTAACTTTAACCTATCCATTTCCCTTTTTAAATTTTCTAATCTACCTGCCCGATTAAGGGATCTGACATTCCACGCTCCGATCCGTAGAACGCCAGTTTTCTTTCTCCTGATAACAACGCCCTCTTGAGTCGTCCCATCCCGGAGATCCGAATGGGGGACTATTTGCGGCTGTCTGTATCGTTGAGGCACGCAAGCCTCCCCACCAACGGCAAGGTCCATGGTTCATGGGGAAGGACCTACACACTGTAAAAACTAAATTACAAACATCTGCCGAAACACATAGCTCTTAGGTGGGCCACCCAACATATACCTGGTATCAGGAGTGTAAGAGCAGATATTGCGCTCATTGGTAGCCTAATATGTACTCACGTAAGTGTGTTAGTTGCTTTTCTCTGAGTCTTACAGTCTCCTGCAGACACATTACATACACTACTGGCCATTGAAATTGCTACACCAAGAAGAATGGCAGATGATAAACGGCTATTCATTGGACAAATATATCACACTAGAACTGACATGTGATTACATTTTCACTCAATTTAGGTGCATAGAGCCTGAGAAATCAGTACCCAGAACAACCACCTACGGCAGTAATAACGGCCTTGATATGCCTGGGCATTGAGTCAAACACAGCTTGGATGGCGTGTATAGGTACAGCTGCCCATGCAGCTTCAACACGATACCACAGTTCATCAATGGTAGTGACTATCGTATTGTGACAAGCCAGTTGCTCGGCCACCATTGACCAGACCGTTTCAATTGGTGGGAGATCTGGAGAATGTGTTAGCCAGGGCAGCAGTCGAACATTTTCTGTATCCAGAAAGACCCGCACAGGACCTGCAACATGTGGTCGTGCATTATCCTGCTGAAATGTAGGGTTTCGCAGAGATCGAATGAAAGGTAGAGCCACGGGTCGTAACACATATGAAATGTAACGTTGATTGTTCAAAGTGCCGCCATTGCGAACAAGAGGTGACCGAGACGTGTAACCAATGGCACCCCATACCATCACGCCGGGTGATACGCGAGTATGGCCATGACGTGTACACGCTTCCAATGTGCGTTCACCGAGATGTCGCCAAACACGGATGCGACCACCCCGATGCAGTAACCAGAATCTGGATTCATCCGAAAAAATGTCGTTTTGCCATTCGTGCACCCATGTTCGTCGTTGAGCACACCATCGTAGGCGCTCCTGTCTGTAATGTAGCTTCAAAGGTGACCGCAGCCATGGTCTCCGAGCTGATAGTCCATGCTGCTGCAAACGTCGTCGGACTGTTCGTGCAGATGGTTGTTGTGTTTCAAACGTCCCCATCTATTGATCTCAGGAATTGAGACGTGGCAGCACGATCCGTTACAGCCATGCAGATAACTGATTCCATATTCTGCTAACAGTCGTTGGATCCCGATCAAAGTGAGCAGCAATGTCGCGATACGATAAACCGCAATCGCGATAGGCTACAATCCGACCTTTATCAAAGTCGGAAATGTTATGGTAGGCATTTCTCCTCCTTACACGAGGCGTCACAACAACGTTTCAGCAGGCAACGCCGGTCAACTGCTGTTTGTATGTGAGAAATCGATTGGAAACTTTCCTCATGTCAGTACGTTGTAGGTGTTGCCACCGGCGCCAACCTTGTGTGAGTGCTCTGAAAGGCTAATAATTTCCACATCACAGCATCTTCTTCCTTTCGGTTAAATTCCGCGTCTGTAGCACGTCATCTTCTTGGTGTAGCAATTTTAATGGGCAGTAGTGTAATTTACAACCTGATGTTTTCTGCGTGGTCGTCAGTATAGACTACCCGCTTTGCGCCCACGTGTCCACATTTCAGCACCTGACCTGCTGCCAAGGGAAAATAGGCATTAATGGTTTGTTCTTGCCAAATGTGCATGGAGGTACAAACCAACCTAAAGGCATATGACTCGTAACAGCTATAGTTATTTGTCTGCAAAAATACTGATGTAATATTGTCCAACACACTGCCCTGAACACCAAAAAAGTATACAAAATTCCTAATACTCTGTATATTCTGTGTGAAAGTAAATCAATGATAAGATTCGCTTAAGAAGTTGCTATCTACAGTGAAGACGATGAAGAATTGCGGGTCATAGTGGAGAGAATGAACAGTATAATGAGTACAGAATATGGACTGAGAGTAAACCGAAGGAAGACGGAAGTAATTAGGAGTACCATGATTGAGAATAGTAGGAAACTTGAAATCAAAACTCGAAACTAAGAAGTAGACAAGTTACGGAATTTTGCTTCCATCGAAACCAAAATAAGTCATGACAGACGAAGCAAGGAGGAATACAAAGCAGACTAGCACTGGAAAAAAAAGTGTATTCCTTGCTAAAAGAAGTGTGCTGCTATCAAACATACACTTAAATTTGAGGAATAACATTCTCAAAATGAACGTTTGGAGGTCAGAATTGTATGATAATGAATTATGAACTTTGAAAAAACCGGAAAATAAGAGAAAAGAAGCTTTTGATGTGTATTTTTAGAAGAGGAATTTAAAATAAAATTGGGCTGATAATATGAGTAATGAGGAGATTCTCCACAGAATCGTGGAAGAGAGGTCAAGGGTGCGTGTTATGACATCATGGAATGACTTCCATGATAGTAGGAGGAGCTACAGAGGGTAAAAACTGTAGGGGAAGAAAAAATTGGAATACATCCAACATATAATTGTTTACTTGTGATGAATGTGTAACTCTAAGTTTGGCACAAGAGAGGAATACATGAATTCGTAGTGTGAACTCATCGAAACACTCAGAAGGCTGATAACTCAAAACGAGTATACACTGATGAGCCAAAACATTGTGACCACCTGCTTAATAGCTTGTTTGTCCGTCTTTGGAACGAAATACGTTACTGATCCCAAATTTGGTTCCCAACATATCAACGGGAGTTCTTTATAATGCTCCTCAAACAACTGTAGCACGCTTCTGGCTCCCAGACACGGGTAATTGTACTGCTGAAAGGTGACGTCGCCGTCGGGAAAGACATCACGCATGAAGGGATGCAGGTGGCTCACAGCTGTCAGTGTGTCTTCGAGTGCTACCACAGGTCCTATGCAAGCGCAGGAGAATGTCTCTCGTAGTATAGTAATGCTTCCACCAGCCTGTGTTCGTGGCGCGCTGTACGTTTCGAGCCGCCGTGCACATTGATGACGGCGATTGTGGAACTATCATCGAGCTACTGCAGCGAAAATGTGATTCACCCAAAAAGCCGACACGTTTCCATTGATCAACGGTCAAATCCCGATAGCCCCGTGCCCACTGAACCATAGTAGACAATGTCTCTGGGTCAACACGTGAAAAAGTAGGGATGGTCTGCTGGAGAGCTCCACATTCTGTGCCTAACATAAGGTAGGCCCCCGCGAGCACGCAGAAGTACAGAAATACGATGTGGTATGGACTCGACTAATGTCTGAAGTAGTGTTGGAGGGAACTGACACCATGGATCCTGCAGGGCTGTCCATTAATCCGGAAGAGTACGATGGGGTGCAGATATCTACTGAACAGCACGTTGCAATGCATCCAGGATTTGCTCAATAATGTTCATGTCTGCGGAGTTTGGTGGCCAGCAGAAGCGTTTAAACTCAGACGAGTGTTCCTGGAGCCATTCTGTAGCAATCTGAACGAGTGGAGAGTAGCATTGTCCTGCTGGAATTGTCAAAGTCCGTCGGAATGCACAACGGACATGAATTGATGCAGGTAATCAGACAGGTTCAAATGGCTCTGTGCACTATGGGACTAAACATCTGAGGTCATCAGTCCCCTAGAACTTAGAACTACTTAAACTTAAATAACCTAAGGACATCACAAACATCCATGCCCGAGCAGGATTCGAACCTGCGACCGCAGCGGTCGCGCGGTTCCAGACTGAAGCGTCTAGAACCGCTCGGCCACACCGGCCGGCGATCAGACAGGATGCTTGCGTATGTGTCACCTGTCAGAATCGTATCTAGACATATCAGTGGTCCCATATCACTCCAACTGCACACTCCCCACACCATTACAGAGACTCCATCAGCTAGAACAGCCTCCTGCTGAGAGGCAGGGTGCATAGCTTCAAGAGGTCAACTCCATACCCGTGCAGGGTCCATCCGCTCGATACAATCTGAAATGAGACTCGTCCGACCAGGCGACATGTTTCCACTTATCAACAGTCCAATGTCGATGTTGACGGGCCCAGGCGAGGAGTGAAGCTTTGTGTCGTGCAATCATCAATGGTACACGGGTGGGCCTTCGGAACAGAAAGCCAATGTCGATGATGTTTCGTTGAATGATTCGCACGAAGACACTTTTTGATGCAACAGCACTGAAATCTGCAGCAATTTGCACTTCTGTCAAGTAGACAGTCGTTGTTTTATATAGGCTTTACCGACAGCCGCGCCGTATTCCGCCTGTTTTCATATGTCTGCATTGGAATACACATGGCTATACTAGTCCCTTTGGCGCTTCAGTGTACTTAATATGTATCACAGCTGCGGATTTGGAAAGAACAGACACCACATATTCGTATAACACGCGACAGGAAATTAGGTAGCGGTAGGTAAGTATTACAGTAGGTGTACTGTTAAAGTATACTTTTTCAATACTAAGGCACATCGATGAATCGATGACCTGTCAACAGTGGCTCATTTTTGTACAATTTGCATATTAAATAACAAATAATGACATTGTTGGATACAGTCCATAGACGCTGTACGCAGTACATGGACCCGCGGTTGCTGTGCCAACGTTGTAGCAAATTTACAGAGTCGTGCCCTCTGAGTTGTAGAGTTGGGTAGGAAGCTTGCGTCCACCGTCTTCCAGAATTTTGCACCTTTTCTTTTCTATAATATTCTGAGTTTTTCGTATTCATTTAACAGAAATAATGTCGCAAAAGCCGCTGTTACTTGTTAAAAATTATGTACTTATTGCAATTCTTGTTGCAAAGGCCAATGACTGGAATGTTTACCAGTGGCCAGAAATTTTATCTTGACTGCCAGTCTGTCTGGAAGTAAACACAAGTTACACAGTTTAAATTTTTGCTGTTATGAAACTTTCTGTAAAATATATACGACTATATCCACCCCTCGGTTTATGGACTGGCTGATGTTTGTATCTTCAATGATGGTGAGCAGTTTTGAAATAATCATCTCTTCCATTCGAGTGAAATTACGGAACGAATTTCGATCTAGAAATCTACGTGATGAAGTAAGTTATTTCGGAGTGTTGACAGTCAATGCAACATCGACAACATGGCGTTTATGCACGCGCAAAGTGATGTTGGACTCTATACATCTACATCTACATGACTACTCTGCAATTCACATTTAAGTGCTTGGCAGAGGGTTCATCGAACCACAACCATACTATCTCTCTACTATTCCACTCCCGAACAGCGAGCGGGAAAAACGAACACCTAAACCTTTCTGTTCGAGCTCTGATTTCTCTTATTTTATTTTGATGATCATTCCTACCTATGTAGGTTGGGCTCAATAAAATATTTTCGCATTCGGAAGAGAAAGTTGGTGACTGAAATTTCGTAAAAAGGTCTCGCCGCGACGAAAAACGTCTATGCTGTAATGACTTCCATCCCAACTCGTGTATGATATCTGCCACACTCTCTCCGGTATAACGCGATAATACAAAACGAGCTGCCCTTTTTTGCACCCTTTCGATGTCCTCCGCCAATCCCACCTGGTAAGGATCCCACACCGCGCAGCAATATTCTAACAGAGGACGAACGAGTGTAGTGTAAGCTGTCTCTTTAGTGGACTTGTTGCATCTTCTAAGTGTCCTGCCAATGAAACGCAACCTTTGGCTCGCCTTCCCGACAATATTATCTATGTTGTCCTTCCAACTGAAGTTGTTCGTAATTTTAACACCCATGTACTTAGTTGAATTGACAGCCTTGAGAATTGTACTATTTATCGAGTAATCGAATTCCAACGGATTTCTTTTGGAACTCATGTGGATCATCTCACACTTTTCGTTATTTAGCGTCAACTGCCACCTGACACACCATACAGCAATCTTTTCTAAATCGCTTTGCAGCTGATACTGGTCTTCGGATGACCTTACTAGACGGTAAATTACAGCATCATCTGCGAACAGCCTAAGAGAACTGCTCAGATTGTCACCCAGGTCATTTATATAGATCAGGAACAGTAGAGGTCCCAGGACGCTTCCCTGGGGAACACCTGATATCACTTCAGTTTTACTCGATGATTTGCCGTCTATTACTACGAACTGCGACCTTCCTGAGAGGAAATCACGAATCCAGTCGCACAACTGAGACGATACCCCAGAGCTCCGCAGCTTGATTAGAAGTCGCTTGTGAGGAACTGTGTCAAAAGCTTTCCGGAAATCTAGAAATACGGAATCAACTTGAGATCCCCTGTCGATAGCGGCCATTATTTCGTGCGAATAAAGAGCTAGCTGCGTTGCACAAGAGCGATGTTTTCTGAAGCCATGCTGATTACGTGTCAATAGATCGTTCCCTTCGAGGTGATTCATAATGTTTGAATACAGTATATGCTCCAAAACCCTACTGCAAACCGACGTCAATGATATAGGTCTGTAGTTAAATGGATTACTCCTACTACCCTTCTTGAACACTGGTGCGACCTGCGCAATTTTCCAATCTGTAGGTACAGATCTATCGGTGAGCGAGCGGTTGTATATGAGTGCTAAGTAGGGAGCTATAGTATCAGCGTAATCTGAAAGGAACCTAATCGGTATACAATCTGGATCTGAAGACTTGCCCATATCAAGCGATTTGAGTTGCTTCGCAACCCCTAAGGTATCTACTTCTAAGAAACTCATACTAGCAGATGTTCGTGTTTCAAATTCTGGAATATTCCATTCGTCTTCCCTGGTGAAGGAATTTCGGAAAACTGCGTTCAATAACTCCGCTTTAGCGGCACAGTCGTCGATAACAGTACCATCGCCACTGCGCAGCGAAGGTATTGACTGCGTCTTGCCGCTTGTGTACTTTACATACGACCAGAATTTCTTCGGATTTTCTACCAAATTTCGAGACAAAGTTTCGTTGTGGAACCTATTAAAGGCAGCTCGCATCGAAGTACGTGCCAAATTTCGCGCGTCTGTAAATTTAACTATATTCAATCTGAATCAGAAAATGGGACAGAAATTCGGCTGAGTTAACGAATAACATCTATTAGTATCTATTAGATCGTTATACAGCGTTATGTAGTGTTACTCTAACAGGAGTCCACTGTTCAAGCAAGCGACGCGACAAGAATCTACTTCGCAATTTTTTTCTCGCTCTTCTTCGACAATCGCTAACATAGTTACCGCAGCTACTTTACACGCGTTCATTTTCTTAATGATACTGCAAAATTTGTGGGTCAAATAAAACCGACAAAGACCTCTGGAGAGCGCAAATCACGTTAACCCCGTGTCTTATGAGGTCGTATATCCTGTCCGCGTCTCCGTCAACGTTATCTGCCTCGTCCCGTGTGAGAGCGGTATAAGAAATTTGTACACGCGTCAGCTGTTTGCCCACCCGGGCCCGTAAGCGCTCGGCTGACCGGGGGTGGGCAAGCAAGCTGAGACAACTCTTCTAGAAAGCGCAGATAAAAGATTCGGTGGCTCAGTGGTAAACTGCCAGCCTATCATACGAAAGGTCTCCTGTTCGCTCCCCGGTCAGGCCTAGAATTTTCCTCTGTCACTTATCACTACTTTTCCCGTCTGATTATGGTAATCGATGAGGGAAAATGCCGAGCTGCACCTTGGTTCAGAGTCCACGTTACACTGTAGGTGACCCCTTAACTGGCCAGGTCAGTCAGTTTAAAGGTCAGAGGAGGGCAACAGCATACCATATCGGACATTACTATGCCCAGTAAAGCCATGCGGTGTTCAAAACCATCTTCTGACTGGTGACTGCTTAGCTGTGCTTTAGATAAACGTAAGATTGGGGTTATTTTATGCTACGTGCATGGCAGAGTACCAGGTACAACTAGAGTACTTGTGCTCCTCATCTTTATACAAAAAACTGGCGCGTTAATGAATGGGTCTTTTAAGTGCTGTTTCACGACGATGAGTTGACCCGATGTCCTTCCTTACCTCATCCGTATGGCGCCGCAAGGCTGAGTATGACATGATGGTCGGTCGGTGGCCCATCTAGGCCAGAAGGTGGAGCTTTTCTTTGATTGTGTACATATCATTCCGGTCTATGAACATGTAGACTTGCTAAATTACTGGTCGCACGTCGATAAGTCTCCAGTTATTCTATCTTAGGTAATATTTTAGATTGATAGAACACTGGCCTGAAATTTTGTTTGAGGCTCTACAAGGGAATATTTTATGATAATGCAGCTGAAAGAAAAGGTATTTTACACAAAATTTCAAATTAAGCGTATAACGCGGCTTTTAAGATATATTATTCAATTGCACACAATTCTGCTATTCAATTTGTGATTTCACATATTCATATGATTTTTTTTTTAAATTGAAAGAGTCGAAATAATTAAGTTATTCAACACGATTTATTACACGTCGCTATGAACGACTATTTGTTTAATAATAACGAAAGGTTGAGACTCATGACTACGCAAACCAGAATATTTCAACTTTAAAAACAACATTGTAGTGATAAGTAAACACGTATATCGAGGAAATGCAACGTAACAAAACAAATTGATCACTCAAGTATGTTTGACCTACAATTAATTCAAATAAAACTATTTCCAAAATAATCATCCTTATAATCAAATCTCTAAATAATCTTACTGAATAATTGGTTTGTGTTTACATTTCACAGTAGTGAAGATAGTTACAATATATTCATAACTTTTCTGTCTTAAAATATCAATTCCAGAATTGAGTGAAGCTATAACGTTGAGCCTCTCGTCTAGGGTTGATGTTCGAGGCTTGCTTAGGATTAACTTCAATTTTCAAAATAATCTTTTGCCGCCAATGTTTCTCATCATAAGTGACCTTAGAGCGACTTCGATATTAGAGAAAGAACTCTTAATGTTTTGTGAGTCATAGTTTGGATGGACTTGGAAGAAATCGGCTTACCGCGAAATCGAACTCATTTCAAATTTTCACCATTTTCGTAACTAGTCTTTCAAAGTTTTAGCGGTTTCGTCTCCTGAAATGACATGTGTTTGACTGAATGGTACTGGGGATTTGAGGTGAAGGAGAGAGCGTCTTTAATGGTAAATAATGTTGACCTGGTTCAAATCACCTGTTTGCTGATAAATTCAGCCAAATAAGCGTGTAGAAAGTAAGCAGTAATTCTCCTGTACCCCCCCCCCCCCCCCCCCCCCGCCAACTTCCATGATTGTGACGTCGTCTCTCCTGAACTATGAGTCGAAATAACATATAACATTGTAAATTTATTCAGAGATATATGTGCCTATTGTGAGCAATATGGGATGCAAACAGAATTAGTAGTAAAGAAGTAACAAATTAAAACGTCTTACCAGATGCTGAAGTTTTACTATATGAACAGCGAAAATGCAGTAAGTAAAAAACCTTGTCTTCTTCATTATTTTGTGGGGAGTGTAACGAAAAAAAAAATTCGAAGTTGGTTGTGGCTAAGTGCATCCATCGTCAATCACTGGATGAATATGGTCTCGGTAGTTTGCGCGCTCCGATTATGTTGCCTCAAGACGTATACGCATTTTCTAACCTTAATACATAACTTATTGTGTTAAGAACTCTTAATGTTTTATGAGTCCTAGATGGATGAACTTGGAAGAAATCGGCTTACCACAACGTTCCACGTAAAGAGTCCTGCTTACTTTGTCTAGACCCATGTTAACTGTCTGCAACTTTAATGCACACTGAAGGTTGTGTTTCAGCTCTGTACGAGTATTACGTCGTTTACCAGCACCGGCGCCTAACGGCAAGACATGAAATCAGTACTACTAACAAAGAACATCCTGCAGCCCACAGTCTGAATATCATTCCTGTAAAGCTGAGTATCTGTATGGTGAATAGTTTTCCGGCTAACTGTCTGAAGTAGTGAAAGCTTATTTATAACCTCCCTGTACTACAATGGAATGGTACAAGATGCTCTGAGAAGTCATGCTCTGGTGGTAATGAACTTTCGTATGAATCTTCAAAACATCGTTTACAAACCCAGTCAGGTGAATGGCAAATTTACAGGCGTCTTTCTTCAGTCTCGGGAAATGGAGTTCGGCGTACTCTTCAACAAAGCTGATGGAATTATGTTCTGCTTTACGTATCAAGTGGCAGGAAATTCGTGAATTGTAAGTATCTATTTCGGAACACGTTGCAGCTGCAATCTAGACACGGACCGCAGGGAACTATTCATCATCGCAGCTCAAGTTTGCCCACAATTCAGATAAACGCGTGTACGAACGCTAATGTGTGTGTGTGTGTGTGTGTGTGTGTGTGTGTGTGTGTATGAACGAGGATAACACAATGTAAATGTATGAATGAAAATGAAACGTTATTAGAGATGGTTAAAACGCAAGGATTGATCATCGGTTGGGAGGGAATGTTCCATAGGGACTTTTCGATAATCCATTTCTTACTGGCAGACGCCACAGCCTTGACAAACTCTAAGACGGCATCATTTTAGCGAGGCAGTAAAGTTGTGAAAATAGTTCAAACGGCTCTGTGCACTATGGGACTTAACTTCTAAGGTCATCAGTCCCCTAGAACTTAGAACTACTTAAACCTAACTAACCTAAGGAAATCACACACATCCATGCCCCAGGCAGAGTTCGAACCTGCGTCCGTTGCGGTCGCGTGGTTCCAGACTGTAGTGCCTAGAACCGCTCGGCCACCGCGGCCGGCAGTAAAGTTGTGATGAATATTTATTTTCATTCTGCAATATTTTCCTGTTTCGTCTAATGTGTCATTGTCAGGAGTACACTTAAAGCTAAAAAAACAAAATTTTAATAAAAACTTTTAACCATCAAGATCGCAAGTAAATAGCATTAAGTGATGACTAGTTTCAGCTTATTACACAGCCGTCTTCGGATCTCAAAGACTAACAGAAAGCTGCATTAAGATAAAGTACCGTAAGGAATTACATAAATCTTAATAATACAGTGTAAGCCAAAGGTCAATTACATACAGCACGCCTGGTCCCTGCTTGTAAAGACACAACCTCTGCATCACAATGGACGCTCATGTAAGTGACGGAGCGCAATAAAATAATTACATATATGGCTGATTTAAAATTATAGGTGCTGAAGACCTAAGAAATAAATATAAACATCAATCCAAAACAGAGAACTTTGTCATGTTTTAAGAGCAGACACTACACATATAATTGACCTTTTGTTTATATTATTAAGTTTTCTGTAATCCCTTCCGGTATTTTTCCTTAGTGCACTTTTCTGTCTTCATTACAGATCTCAAGACGGTCGTATCATGAGCCGAAACAAGTCACCGTGTAATATTGTTTACTTACGATCTTGACTCTATTAAAACATGTTGACTTTATTAAAACATGTTTTAACTTTAAGGGTACATAGATCTGTGATTATATTTTTAAAGGGCAACTAGAGTAAACAGCTGTTAATCAATGTGAATTGGACAACAGCACAATTGCCGAAACCGATCGGTAGTGGAGAACAAAAATATTTATTACAACTGAACAGCCTTAGCGGAAATGATGATGTCTCTCTTTACTTTCGGTATTTGCATGTAGTGACTCACGACAAATATGGAAAACATTAGTAGGGTCGACTGGAGGACGATTTCAATATCGTGATTCCCGAGTGCGAGTCCAGTGTCTTATCCAGTGCACCCAAGTCCTCGGCGAGATAAGAATATAATATATATGCAAGTTTTGCGTTTTCGGAACAGATGCGCTCTCCTGTGTTTTCGACCCTGTGTCCAGTCAACGTGCCTCTGGTTACAGACGTAGTCGAACACTCAGTGACAGAACACTGAAGTCACGAGTGCAGTAAATCAGTGCGGTGTTAATGACGTGCTGAAGCAAGCAACATGTATGTAACAAAATCCGGACACACACAACAGCGAGAAAGTGGTGACTCACCGAATGCAATTGTGGACCTATACGGAGCTGAGTACTTCGCACGCACACACACACACACACACAAACACACACACACACACACACACATACATATATACACACACATGCGCGCGCGCATACGTGTTCTCTTGCAAGCGGGAGAAGAGAGAGAGAGAGAGAGAGAGAGAGAGGGGGGGACAGACAGACAGAAAAAAAGACGTACAAATAAACGACACCATCGGTGGGATGAATATGAGGCAATTTTCTGTTCGTGTTAGTTCTGACGTCACGACCACAGAGATCCCAAGTAAGGAAATGTCCAATTGTGAGCCACGTGTTTTGCTGCAGTAATGAGACGTTAGGTAGATTTGTGACCGCTAACACGTCCTTATAGGGTTGCTGTAGCCTCGTAAGGCGGACGTGGCGCAGTATAGCAATGGTGATGCGATCTTCGCGGCACTATGCGCCGTTGTATACCTTTTCGATTTGATGGAAGTGGCGCACGTTTTGTTGAGGAGAAGAGTGGTAATAGCAGAAAAGAGACGGAGTAGACTAAATAGAAGTAACTTCAAGGGGACAAAATATACTTTAACGGGTGAGAGAAGGGATTACAGCAACGTGGTAAGATATCTGCAGACACTTTTTAGACAGTGTGTGTGTGTCTGTGCGTTTCGATTCTTGCTACCACCTGAAATATTTATTTCCGACCATTGGTCTCTTGTCCTAAAACTCTGAATCTTCTGCCATATGTATACACTTAAAAAAAAGTTTTGCATGACCCCGGTTCCCAGAACTCATGAAGATAGACGTTGGCTGTGGATATTGTATCACGCACACAGTCCCTTTGACTATTCAGAGGTGTCACTAAAACCGCCTAAAGATGTAAACAACTATGCATGAGCAGTGCCTATTAGATGGAGGGGGTCCGACAGCCGATCAGTTCCAGTCATTGCACCAGGGAGGAGGTACACGGCTCGTGTTGTCTGTAGTTCAACCTTGCCTAGACAGTCAATACCGTGGTTCGATCGCGTCCGTGTTGTTACTTTGTGCTAGGAAGGGCTCTCAACAAGGGAAGTATCCAGGCGTCTCCGAGCGAACCAAAGCGAACTAGTTCGGACATGGAAGAGATACAGAGATACAGGAACTGTCGATGACATGCCTCGCTCAGGCCGCGCAAGGGCTAGTACTGCAGTGGCTGACCGCTACTTACAGATTATGGCTCGGAGGAACCCTGACAGTAATGTCATCCTGTTGAATAATGCTTCTCATGCAGCTACAGGACGTCGTTTTATGGCTAAAACTGTGCGAAATAGGCTGCATGATGAGCAACTTCAGTCCCGACATCCATTGCGAGGTCCATCTTTGGAAAAAAAAGTGTGAATTCCTAACGGACCGAACACTACTTAAACTAACTTATGCTAAGAACAACACTCACACCTACACCTGAGGGAGGACTCGAACCTCCAGACGGAGGGACCGCGCAATCCGTGACCTGACACCGCACGGCACATCTTTGCAACCACGACACTATGCAGCGCGGTATACATGGGCCCAACAACATACCGAATGGACCGCTCAGAATTGGCATCACATTCTCTTCACCTATGAGTGTCGTATATGCCTATAGCACTGGACTCTTTTACCACATTAGATAGCTGGTTGCAGATGTCATATCTAGCAGAGTCGCAGTAAATTGTAGTGCTGTCTATCTTTCACAAAGCAGAGGCCGGTGAGTGACTAAGGTATTTGTTCTCGTAGGGGAGACTGCTGCACTCTGCACATGATCTGCTATTAAAACCTTTATCTACTCTGCCCGCGCAACTTGTCCTAGCAACTTGTAATGCTACCAGATGTACTGTTTGGGACTTTCCTACGCAATAGTTGCTTCATTGGTTCAAGGCCGTCTCGTCGGATAATGTTGTAAAGGTCTAACAATATTTCAACGAGACAGCTGATCCTTATCTTCAGGTGCTTACTGACGTGTTGCTGCAGTTATCCGTCAATATACGCGCTGCCTCGCTAGAAAGGCGCAAGAGCGAAGCGTTGGGGGTGTAGCGTCATCGTAGACGAATCATACTGCACGGCGGCAACGGGCCAAGGTCTTCGATGTGCACGATGCGAAAAAGTGCGGCTACAAGTCGCAGCCCAGCATGCGAGCGTCGGCAATTTTGACACCCACATTCAGTGTGCAATCGCAGACGAACGTATCCGAGTCAACACAGATGGGGATTCGAAGTCCGCACATTTAACTGGGCGGCAACACTCTGCCCCCGTGCACGCGCTGGGCCACAATTTGCAGCCGCGCTTTTCCCGCGTCGCAAATTTAAAGACCGTGGCCCGTTTCTCCGGCAGTGGGAACTGGATGTCGCCGCGCTCTATGGTTACGCTATAACACCCCCGCTCTCTTTCCCTCTTGGCGCCTGCGCTTTTCTAGCGATTCAGCATAAACACTGAAGCGCCAAAGAAACAGGTATTGGCATGCGCATTCAAATACAGAGATATGGAAACAGGCAGAATACGACGGCAACGTCTGTATTAGAAAAGCGTCTGGCAGTTGTTAGATCAGCTAATGCTGCTACAATGGCAGGTTAGCAAGATTCAAGTGAGTTTGGACGTGATGTTACAGTCGGTGCATGAGCGATGGGGCACAGCATCTCTGAGGTAGCGAAGGAGTGGGGATTTTACCGTACGACCACTTCAAAAGTGTACCGTGAATATCAGGAAGTTGGTAAAACATCAAATCTCCGACATCGCTGTGGTCGAAAAAAGATCCTGCAGCAACGCTACCAACGACGGCTGGAAAATCGTTCAACGTGACTAAAGTGTAACCCAACAGCAAATTGAACATTTCAATGCTGGGCCATCAATAAGTGTTAGCATGCGAACCATTCAACGAAGTATCATCGATATGGGCTTTCGGAAACGAAAGCCCTCTCGTGTGCCCTTTACGACTGCACGACACAAAACTTTACGCCTCCTCTGGGCCCGTCAACCCCGACATTGGACTGCTGATGACTGGAAACATGTCACCCGGTCGTTACGAGTATCAGTCTCGTTTCAAATTGTAGTTAGCGAATAGACGTGTACGAGTATGGAGACAATCTCATGAATGTAACGGTGTGGGGCGTGTGCAGTTGGACTGATATGGGACCTCTGATACCTCTAGACACGACTCTGACAGGTGACACGTACGTCAGCATCTTGTCTGATCACCTCCATTCATTCATGTCATTGTGCCTTCCGACAGACTTGGCCAATTCCAGCAGGGCAATGCGACACCCCACACGTATGAATTGCTTCAGAGTGGCTCCAGGAACACTCTACTGACCTTAAACACTTGCGCTGGCCACCAAACTCTCCAGACATGAACATAATTTGAGCATACCTGGGATGCCTTGATGCCTTGCAACATGCTGTTCAGAAGAGATCTCCACCCCGTCGCACTCATGGATTTACGGATAATCCTGCAGGATTCAAGGTGTCACTAGCACTACTTCAGACATTAGTCGAGTCCAAGCCACGTCATGTTGTACCACTTCTGTCTGTTTGCGGGGGCCCCACACGATACTAGGCAGGTGAACCAGTTTCTTGTGTCTTCAGTGTATATTGGTGAGCGACTGCAGATCAACGTCAGCAAGTATCTGAGGATGACGAGAAGCTGTCTCATTGAAATATTGTCTGTCTTTCGGAATATTATCCGACTCAATGAAGCAATCTGCAAGGGATTTGAAAATATGTGTAACAGATGACCGCATTAAACTTAAGAACTCCTCGCAGACGAAATTTCGGTAGTTAGCGAATAATAATGACACGGTTGTACCTACTATTCGGGGACGAGAAATGTGCAATTGAGTCAATAAGCTTTCTTGCTGGGCGCTACAGTTCATATCACGATTTGAACACTACTATTGTGGGCATAGGCTTGGCGTCGAGGATATTTCCTTTGAAATCTGCGTATTCCATATTTGGCCGGGAGTCCTCTTCTGGGAATTTAGATCGCGAGATGCTAGTCTTCTTTTTACTTGACGCCACGTCGGCGACTAGAGCGTCAATGATGATGAAGAAAACAGGTACCCCCAGTTCCGTGCGGAGAAAATCTCCGACTCGGCCGGAAATCGAACGCGGGTATCCATGATCAAGTATCAGCAACTCTGAGCATGAGAGCGCGAACTGCGGCCGGATCTTCTTTTAAGCTGATATAATGGTATCCGAATTTTGAAGGTGTTCGCTTGACCGAAACTGCTTATCGATAAATAAATAAACTGTATTGCAGCTTTTGGTGTTTCCGTGATGATATCCTTTAAATAAGTTACATTGAAGCTGTGCAGAACTGTTTACAGAAACTATTTTAAATAGTGGAATACTTTGGTTCAAAGCAACTAGTCAGAGTCTACGTGTCGGTTGCCTGGGGATGTCATTCGATTTACCAAAGTTCTTAACACCTATGAAACTGCATTACGCCATCAGGGAAGTAATGTCTGCTGTTGTCCACGACTGGATGGAACAAAACTGTCGTCCGAGCTGATAGGAATATGAAGCTAGCTTTGCGAGAAGAAACACTTTTGCACGAGTACTTGAAGCTACCGAAACCAGTTCATATTTGCCTGTTATTACTTCAAATACAGGTAACTAATTCTTACAGCACACTCCATTAGATACTGCGTTTCGTGATGTAGTTCTTGGCATGTAGGTCTGCCCTGCCTATAAATACATATCTTCCTACCAGTTCGGAAATCAGTTATTTCGTATTCACCAAAAGTAAGTTATATGGTAAAATTGTTGGCACATGGAATGCTACAGCTTAAGAGCCGCTGTTATATCCATCGAGTTAACAGTTTCACAGAATACAGCCAGTGCAGTTTTCATTAGGCTTCGCATTCTTTATTCTGGACTGGGAGAACTATTCTTAATCACTAGCTGATGTTTCTTATAATTCTTTCGGTATGATTGCTGAAAAGAGGCAAGGCAGAGGTGTGAAGGAATCCGTGGATGATGCTTACGCCTGGACCCTTTAGTGTAAAGGAGATTTCGGTCTTCTGGTTTCCACAGACCGCGGTATCCGTAGGTACTAGCGACAACATCCAGGTATTCACGCCAATGTTAGTACAGTAAATAACACATTAACATTTGTGAACGTAGGCTTTCTCTGGGAATCGACAGTTTGTATTGTCCTCGGGTTCCAAGTCACGTACAGTCTTTTACGAAACACGACATATCAACAATGCGCCTTCAGGTTTTTTTTTCTTTTTGTAGAATGCGCCGAAGCAAGGTATAAATACTAAATTATGCTGTTTCGACCATAGCGGCTAATACAAACCCAGAAGACATGATTGGCGAAACTAGGAGACTGTCAAGAGACAGCCCAACTTCTCAATAACTCCTACAACGACAGGTAGCAAATAATGAAAAAGAGTAACAGATTAATGTTGGTAACACACACAATTGCTAACGCTGTACATATTAACACAGAAAAACAAGTGCGGAGGGAAAAATATTGTCATTTGTCTCATAAGTCTGTACGTGAGATTTCCACACTCCTAAACATCCCTAGGTCCACTGTTTCCGATGTGATAGTGAAGTGGAAACGTGAAGGGACACGTACAGCACAAAAGAGTAAGGGCCAGCCTCGTCTGTTGACTGACAGAGACCGCCGACAGTTGAAGAGGGGTCGTAACGTGTAACAGGTAGGCATCTATCCAGACCATCACACAGGAATTCCAAACTGCATCAGGATCTAATGCAAGTACAATGTCACACGGGATGTGAAAAAACTCGTGTGGATGCTCATAAGCCACACATCACGCCGGTTAATGTCAAACGAAGCCTCGCTTAGTGTAAGGAGAGTAAACATTCGAGGATTGAACAGTGGAAAACCGTTGTGTGTGGTGACGAATCACGGTACACAGTATGGAGATCCGATGGCAGGTTGTGGGTATGGACAATGCCCGGTGAACGTAATCTGCTAGCGTGTGTAGTGCCAACATTAAAATTCGGAGATGGTGACGTTATGGTGTGGTCGTGCTTTCCGTGAGAGGGCTTGCACCTCTTGTTGTTTTGCACAGCACTATCACAGCACAGGCCTACATTGATGTTTTAAGCACCTTGTTGCTTCCCACTGTTGAAGAGCAATTCGGGGATGGCGATTGCTTCTTTCAAAACTACAGAGCAACTGTTCATAATGCACGGCCTGTGGCAGAGTGGTTACACGACAACATCCCTGTAATGGACTAGCCTGCACAGAGTCCTGACCTGAATCCTACAGAACACCTCTGGAATGTTTTGAAACGCCGACTTAGTGCCAGGCCTCACCGACTGACATCGATACTTCTCTGCAGCGCAGTACTCCGTGAAGAATGGGCTGCCATTCCCCAAGAAACCTTCCAGCACCTGATTGAACGTATGCCTGCGAGAGTGGAAGCTGTCATCTCGGCTAAGGGTGGGCCAAAACCATACTGAATTCCAGCACTACCGATGGAAGGCGCCACGAACTTGTAAGTTATTTTCAGCCAGGTGTAGGAATATTTCTGACCACATAGAGTACATTCCCTGCTAGAAATACATATATACTTTACCACTGCAAACCAGACGCAATGCAAATACTGTAGAAATGCTAAAAGGTGAACATACATACTGTCAACACAGTTAAATACGTACACATAAGGCCCCCCCTCCACCCCCTCACCCCTCCTCCACCCCCCCCCCCCCCACACACACACGCAATACGCAAAAACAGCGAACATTAAGATACTGAGTCTTAAATCCTCGGAACTGAACGTAGTTTAAAGCCTTGTACAGTAACAAAGTAACTGAGCCGCGCCCGGCTCGTGTACCCTCCATCATGTACTTTATACTCAGTTTTTAACGTACTTCCACCTCACAACGTTAGTTTAAATTACTAGTGTCACTGAGTTGCTGCTTTGCCTGACCGTGACCGGTGCAAGCAGCGCGTATCGATATATCCCCTCTCGTAGTATCTTTGGTCGATTGCTGTTACTTCCCGGTCGTTGTCTGCGTAAGGGGAGTTCGGGTCGCGAGTTCGGGCTGCCAGTAAGTTGGAACGCGTCTGGAGCGCAGTCCGGACCTGCCAGTCGGGGAGTGTAATGCGGCAATAGTGCAGTCGGGTTGGAGCAGCAGTGAGGTCTGCATAGACGTGGCACGCCCCACCATTGTCGCCACGCATCACTCGAGCCGGGCCACGGTCTTGGTGGATCGTCGGTCGGTCGGTCGACTCCTGTTTTGTCTTCTCGGGTGTTTCGTTACTGTTGGGTGTCTTTCAGGGCTTCATGCAAGAGTTTGTCAGGTTGTCTGTGTGGTTGGCGTTATTTCCACCGAAGGCTATTTTAGATGTTGTCGGCATTCTGAGAGGAGTCGGTCGGTTGCTGCGGACCAAGGAAGTTCTCTCCGCGCGGTGCAGTCGGCGGGGTCCGCTGGCGGTCCCTGCGCAGTTACGGAGCTTGTGTGGAGATGTCCGATCGCAACGAGCTTCGTGGTTCACCCACCCACGACGTCAGAGTTGAGTAGTGGTTTCAGCTACCAAAGCCACGTCCATTCATGTGGTGTAGGTCGTTTCGGTGGTTCACTTTGGGGAGGTTTTCCTGTGAACAACACTGAGTGGTTCTATTGCTGAAATTTAGCCGTCATGCGGTGCAATTAACTTTATTGGTTGACTATAACTCGAGTGCAACAGCGGAATTTTCTGCCTTTTGGCCGTTAGTGTTCTGGTTACCTGCCCTGGCCACTGACGTAATTTCAGGCAGCGTCCTTTCCTCGCCTGTTGTTGGTGTCCAACACGGTGTGTAGTTTTGACAGCTAATAAATATTTCATTGCGCATAATCACGTTCGTAGCCTTTTTGTGTTTGCGTTCTCATGTACCGATTGGTGGCAAGCAAGTCGCTGTGTCGGTCGGTCCGTGACTGTCTCCTGGTTGGGTCCGGACGGATCAAGTGTAGTGGGGCTCACCACCTGTCTCACCTAAGTGAACGAGGGCAGACCGACCTCCCTGGTGGCTTCTGAGTGCCGTTTACTTTAATGTCTTTCTCACTGGTGTTTAATTGCCTGTTTGTAATCTATCATACCCAATGATTTAAAAATTCTAGTTTTTACTGGACTTATTCTTCAAATTACCCTTTAAGTAAAAACATTGCGGCCTTCTGCCTTAAAATATTATGGTAATATATTTTAAAATTTTCAAATTTAATTGTGGCCCTCAGCCGCTTGTATTACACCTTGCATATGTTTGTTTTATCTACTTTTGCCTTGAGGCTTTCTAGGCTAGCTGTGATACCAGCCGGCCGCGGTGGTCTCGCGGTTCTAGGCGCGCAGTCCTGAACCGTGCGACTGCTACGGTCGCAGGTTCGAATCCTGCCTCGGGCATGGATGTGTGTGATGTCCTTAGGTTAGTTAGGTTTAAGTAGTTCTAAGTTCTAGGGGACTAATGACCACAGCAGTTGAGTCCCATAGTGCTCAGAGCCATTTGAACCATTTTTTGTGATACCATATATATTTTAATTATTTTATTTGCTATTTTAACAGCATTTTTTATTTTGTTGACTGTTGAGATTTCTTGTTTGGAGGCCCTCAGCCGTGAAATAATTGCCTTTTTGAACTCGTAGTTCTAAAGGTTCGGCTACGTGCCGCTTTGGTTTAAAGGTGTTATTAAGTTATAATAAGTTACAATTTTGAGTGAACCTGACTGACACCTTATTTCGCCGTTTCGACAATCCTAATCATCTGTTCTGCCCTGCGGGTTTAGCGGGCGTCTCGGTAACCAACAAAAAAAGAAAGAAGTAAATCCTATGTTTAAGAATAATTCGTAAGTTAGCTTACAAGTCACTAAAAAAGACGCATTTTAAAAGAAAAGAAAAATTGGACTATAAACGGAACAAATGTACCATGTTTGGTCCATTAAAGCGTATCCTCTCAGTGGCCCTTCCGTCTCTTTCAGAATCAGGACTGAAAAAAGAAGACGTTCGTTCTACAGGTGTTACCAGATGATGACGGCAAGGTAAGTTGTCGAAACATCGTGTTTCTTAAACGACTGTACCCGGATGGACACTGGAGAGCAATACGAACAGTAGAGGAAGATATTAAAACTACGTGCCTGCCCCGATCTCGAACCTTGGACCTTCTGGATTCGCTGGATGATTCTCTGCCGACTGAGCTATACAAGCACGATTTGCAGCTGAGAGTGGGTCCTGATGCTGCCTTCGATATTTTAATTTGTGTGCTAAAGCTAAAAGTCCTAAGTTCGAGTCCTGGCCCGGCACACAGTTTTAATCAGCCAGGAAGTTTGAAGTCACAAACACTCTGCTGCATCTGAGGCTGTAAATAAAATAAGAAAGTGTATAAATAGTACAAGTCTTATAATGATACTAGATAAAACAAATTTTTACAAATATGGAGCATATGTTAAATATTCAAAATTTATTTTATGCGTTCAGTATCTGGTACGCCGTCACGCTGGTGAATGTATGTCATATACCGCAGAACGGAAAGTGATTATTTAGCTCAAAAACGCGTTCTGTACTTCCTGACAGGTTACGTAGGGAACAAATGTCATAGGCCAACTCCGTAAATGTAGTCTGCTTGCCGCCAAATCAAAGTTGCACACTAACAATGACTCCCGGTCGGTGCATAATGATAGCTGTGGTTACCGCACCTGCGTCCACCCGTGATGACAGGGGCGGCCCTGAATGGACCTGTGATTAGAGCGATGGCGATTGATGGGGACGTGCAGAGAGTTGAGCGAGTGGACGCCACTTCGCTAATGACCTCCACTGTCGCCTCTCCGCGTGGGTCTCGGCGAAGCTGGTGGTGTGGTTGCCGGCATGAAAGTGCTGTTACCGCGGAAAACAGCAAAACGCGAAGCAATGCTCCTCTTTACCCAATGTCATGGGATAGGACATGAAAAATAGGCCAGAAAAGACGTACGCCCGATCCCAATTTTCTCTACTAATTGTAATTTATGAAAATTTTTATAACTAGCATTTCATATAGAAAGATACTAATCACAATAAATACATAAATTTACGAAGTACCAAAGGAGCACAAGGAAAGAATATCACTGTTTTCAAGAAATGAGCGTCAAGTGTAAACGCATTTTTCCTAGCTCATCATAACCGGCACACTTCTGTTACTCTCCTGCTTTCTTCTTGCAGAAATGAGTCTTGCACTCCAAAAAAATGTGTTCTGTGAAGTCAAATTGGTTTTCTGGCAAATATGCCTTTGAATATCCAACTCCACAAGAAGTCTGTCAGCAACAAATTCAATATACTTTTTCATACAATCGCATTCATGCCTATGACTGCTACAGGCAGAGCCTGTGTCAGAAATGTATGTACTCTCTGTACTTCATCTCTAATAAGACAAATCACTCCGCTTTTGTGGGCTCCTGAACAACACGACGTGTAAAGTCTCAGTGAAGACCCTCATCTCTAGAAATTCTTTGTTAAATAGCATCAAAACTCTCTTCTTAAGCCGACATATAGCTGCAAAACTACCAGAAAATAATGAGGCTTCCACAGCAGCATGAGCAATTACACTCTCCACAAATGTGCCAGTCGCATCAGCAGTCCATCTGAGTCCTCAATCGGCCTTGTTTTTCACCCGTAGCAGAGCTTCAGTTGCATTGAAAAGAAACCCTCTTTCAACACACCCCTTTATGTGTGCATCAATGAGAAGACGATACATGGCACATGCACATTTCTTAGAAGTTTGGAAACCACAGAAACATCTTATTTTGGGTAATTTCTCTTCAACTAGGGTATCGTTAACAATGGCATCACGTGGAACAAAAGAGCAAGAACGCGGGAAAATAAGTTCTTGTCTTCAGGTTTAAGCTGCTGCCAGTGAAACAATACCTTCGATAAATCAAGAAAGATGCTCCCGGTTTTTTTTATTATTATACAGTCCAGACATAATGTTGCTGAGTTGGGAAAATGGCAAGTCTTCTTGTCTTCCCCCTCAGTAACAATTCCAGTTGAATATCAATCTCTTTGGAAGACTTCTTGTACTTTGAAATTAGATACTCATCGCTAAATCCGTTTTCTTTTGGGCTATTGTACCATAAATTATAGTCCAATCCAAGATTGTATTTCTACACCTACCACTTGAAATCACATTAGGGTGAAACATTTCTGTGTCATGAACCGCTTGAAAAGACATCTTAACAACGATTACGCTTTCACTGAACTACACCAGAATTCCATGCCAGACGTACCAAGTTATCACTTGCTCTCCAGTTGGTAAGTATAAATAATTGTTTCAATAAAAAAATTCTTAATATAATACGTTTTTAAATTGGTCTCCTCCTTCCTCCGTGTCCATCTCCTTCCCTCCCTCCTCCGTCTTCTCCTCACCCTCCTCTCTGTCCGTCTCTTCGTTATCCTGCTCTCTCCCCATCTCCTCCTCTCTCTGACTCTCTGCTTCTCCCCCCTCTCTATCTCTTCATAATCCTCTTTCTGTGCACTTCCTCCTCTCCTTCTATCTGTAAACTTCCTCCCCTCCCACCTCTCTCTGAGCCCTTCTCCTCCTCCCCCAGTCTCATTCCATCTCATCTCATCTCTCACTATTCATCTCGTTCTCCCCCCACCACTGTTCTCTTGTGCCTGTCCGCACATGTTATTCCTGAAACACATCATGGTAATATCCACACAACATACTAGTTGTTCAGGGCAACCTAGATCCCAAGCGCTATCAAACTTTTTCAACTCTACAGCCACCCCTACCAAGCAGACTGACAACAAAGCGAGTTAATATTGCATTGTAATCCAGTTCTGTGCATTGTATGAAATTTCAAGTTTCACCTCATTCGGAAGTTGGTTTAAAATTAAATGCACCAATGGGAACATAAGCTCTCAGATCATTTTCTTATGAAAGTGTAACTCATGTGTAAAGAAGACATGTACAGAAAACTAGTGTGTCCCATTCTTGAGTACTGTTTGAATGTTTCGGATCTCTGTTTGGTCAGATTAAAAGAAGATGTCTAAGCAAATTAAGAAGACTGCTGCTACATTTGTTACTGGCAGATTACATCAATACACAAGTAATGTGAAGATGCTTTTGAACCCAAAATGGGATCCCTGGAGAGGAGATGATGCTCTTTTCACGAAACACTACTGAGAAAATTTAGAGAACCAGCATTTTAAGCTGACTGTAGAACTATTCTACTGTTGTCAAAGTACATTTTGCCTAAGAACCACGGAGATAAGAGAAACTAGGTCTCGTACAGATTCCTATTGACAGTTGTAGAACTTGTTTCAAGAGATGAGGGTCTGCATTGTAACTTCACATGCCTCATTCTGAAGCAAGGTGTTCAGATTTTCAGAAGCGCATAGAAATGGATATAGGTTACGTTGTTGGGGATTCTGTCCAGATATAATAGTAATATCTAACATCGTACTTTCTGTAGCATTGATGGATGTGAACAGTGATCTTATCAAAGGTACATTGAATTTGTTGCTGAAAGATGTCTTATGGAGTTCGCTGTTTAAAGGCATATTTGTCAGAAAAATCATTCGACTTCGTCGAGTACATATCTTTGCAGAAACAGAATAATTTCTTTGAGAAGAAACTAATAGATTGCCAAGAGTGTGGAGCTGTGACAGGAGAAGAAGAATATGTCTTTACATTTCATGCTGATTTCTGAACAACAGCGATATTCTTTCCTTGTGATACTTTGTAAATTTGTATACTTCTTTGTGTGTATGTGCCTACCACTCTGTTTTTTGTGTCATTTCTGTAGATACTTCTCAAGACACTATTAAAGCATGCCGGAAAATTATCAGTCTTTCACAGTCATTTTCCATTCACACCGAGTGAGGTGGGTTAGTTTTTAAGGTACTGGGTTTGTATATGGAAGAGATGGGTTTAAATCAGTGTTTAAAGTAGAAAATAAAATAATGTTGCAAAAACGGCAAATCAAAATTTACGTTTGTTTAAAGCATGAAAAGTCTTTGCAAAATTCTGCTAGTAGAAAATTTTGTAAGCTATACTATCAATGACGGTTTTAAAAGTGAAATACCTATATATTGAATTGAAGCTAACAGTAATCTGCTAAATGATTTTTTTTCCTAAATTAACCCTTACACATGTATATTCGCACATTACATATCATACCTACACTACAGCAAACTGTCAGTATTGATTTGTATATTTTTTGTTTCATTATACAATGTCACATTAGAATACATTGGTTTTTATGCGTACTCCACACAATTAATGCCTTTTCAAAATCAAAGGTATTGCGAGGTGGGCGTTTAATATTACTCAGAAAAATTTTACTAACCCATTCCACGGAAAGACGATTTCTAATATCTGTTTTTATATTGTCGATGCAGCTAAACCCTTAGTCACAGTCAACTGTCTGCATGGGGATACTAGCGGTATATTTCAGAACTAAGTCCATAAGAGGGAATTGTCCACTAATCTTATTAACATAAATGAACTCTATCAGCAGTTTGAAACTGACTCCATTGGATATACCGTTCAATACCTTTGTAAGCGATGCCCATTCCAGTAACAGATTATTTTAAATTTATAGAGATGGCAGAAATCTGTGACTTGCTTATTCTCATACTCGTCATCATTTCCGTAGTTTTCAGGATACAGAATATTAATTACTCTTATCTAAATTGCCTACTCTCCCATCTAAATTTATAAGCAAGTCACTTAAGAATTCGGAGATACTGTACTGAATAACAGTTCCATGCTGCAGTGAATCTTACGTTCCTACAAAATTCCAACTCACTTTCTTCAAATTCTGTAGGTATTTAATCAAGAAAGGCACTGTAAATTGGACCAGGTTTCAATTTAAGGTTCTCAAGCCATTGTATGCACGAGTTCACGCAAATCTTCATGCGTTCGAAATCTAAATTTTACTTTTGAAAATTTACTTGTTGTGAATTTGACGCCTCTCCCCTTGAGAGCCAGTGAGAAGCAAAAGATTTAACAAATGTTTTCCTGGGCTCATTATGTATTTCTTGCATATCTTTTAATGCTTTGAAATTCTTTGGTGACCGTTCAAAATAGCTACGAATTCTGTTTAGAATATCTTGAAACTTGCTCTTTAGAGGCTTTTCTTCAGCTGGTTCACTGACTGGTAGAGCTAACCAGTGGGCCACTCAATACTCTGATAATATATGGGCTAACTTCTTTTAAAAAGAATTGCCACCCTAGATCGTTTCTGTCGTAACAGATGCACCATCACTAGCAACTGGGCAACATTTGATCATATTAGTGTTATGTCTATCCAAAATTCCTACAAAACCTGTTAACGGACATAGTGTTAAGTAGTGCGTGTACATTTTCCACTTCTGCACTGCTTTTACATATAGAATGATACAATAATCATCATTTTCGTTGCTTTTAGTATTAAAAAACTGTTTTAAACTACTAAGTTCTCTAGTTTGTTGTGAATGTTAATTAATGCTACAGCTTTCCTGATGAGACGCCATACAGTTTTCTCTTTCGTGCTCTCGCACAAACTACACAAAAATAATGGAATTTCTGCAGAATACTGCACTTTGTACCACTTATACAAGACTTTACACTTTCACACTAACCGTTTAAAAGCAATGCCTATTTTAGTATCAGATTTTGCTTCTTTTGTACGTCCATTTTTAGTTTCACTGGACTTAGGACTCCGTTTCCTTTACTTCGTGAAAACACATTTATCCACTTCTTCTTAAAATGTACAAACACAGACGTGTGCATTTGACAGGACAGCGAGATCCATTAACTGGGAGGGAAAGCGGCATATCTTTCCAGTCACATATTGTTACTGCCTGTTGAAACCTGAAAAGTTGTCTTTCCAGCCTCTATTGTTTGGTTCTGTGGCAAATTATTGTCGCATTCTGAATGCGCAGGAGGCATTTCGTTTGTTTCTGTGACAGACTGTAAAAGCTCGTTTGTGTTCATAGCCTAAATGGGATCCCCCTGCCCCAGTGCCAGCTTTCGCAAGGCTCGAGAGAACCAAGTTTTAGATGCACCCGCTCTCTTTTATCGAAGAGGGAATGAAAAGTGAGATATGAAAAATGGTTTGTTTCAGTGGAAGAATATTGTCGCATTTTTGCGAATGTTGTTTTACAGCTCATCGCATTCTTCGACCCCGACTGTCAAAAAGGGACGAAAGCGACCGTGGCTTAAGCCTTGGTTCAAAACAGCAGTCCGTCGAAACAGATTTATGTTTTATTTAGTTTCCCTAAATATCTTAAGGCAAATACCGTCTCGTTCCTATGGAAACGACATAACCGATTTCTTTTCCCCTCGAGCTTCTAATACGCCTGCAACGACTTGATCGTCAACGGGACGTTAAACCCTTTTCTTTCTATTTCCTTCCTTCTGTCATTCATTATTGGAGCGCTGAATCATTTACTGTCTCCAAGCTTCGTATACTCCCGAAATCTCTATTATTTCGTTTACTCGACACCTATCATGCAGTAGCTTCTGCTTGCCTTCTTAATTCCATTGTGGTAATAGCCTAAGCACAAGAATTAGAGACGTAACAATGGATTCATCCTTACCAATGTAGCAATCATTTCAGTAAAAGAATTCTCCTATCGAAGTGCAACTATCCTTAATACAGTCTGTTCCGGTGTAAAAATTGGTTAATACCGTTCCTCAGATAGGCTACTCCTATTATGCCCTTCGTCCTCTTCACTGGATATTCTTACTCTTTTTTCATTGTATCTGCTTATATTTGCGTTCAAAACGAGTAGTTGTTATTAGTTTCCCTGTCAGCCTTCGTGAACTATTTTTCTGAATGAAGTTTATCACATGAATGAACTTGCAACAGAATAAATAAGCTTGTGTCGTTCGGCTCACTGCACGTTACATTGTTCAGCAAACTGCTAAATATCCTTTTTCATTGGTAAGCTCTGACAGTTAAGCTACACCAACGCTGTTAGTTTTCGATTAACCTTAACCATGGTTTCAACAGATACAAACCCGTCTTCTTCAGAAGAACAAGAGGCAAATTTCACATTAACAAATGGTCAGTTAGTGAAGCTGTCTAACATATCCGCATGAAATGTATTTGAAACGATCTGTACAGAGCTACACGAATGTAGCTCTTAAAATTTTTTGGCAATTTCTGTGAGTGCTTTTAGTGATGTGACAAGCCCTTTATTTTAGGGGCTATAACTTTTGCAAAAGGATGTACAGATTTCATGTGGAGATGTAAATCACTTCGTTAACTCACTGTTTGTTAAGGTAAAATTTCTCTCTTGTCTTTCTGCAGAAGAAAAGTTCATATCCGTTGAAACCATGGTTACGGTTAAGCAAGTTTGTTTGTGTGGTCATCCTCCGCTGCAAGCATATAAATATTTGTTGCCAACAAATAGGTAAACATACCAAAGAAGATGAAACACGTAATGGAGTCGCAATATTTACGCTGTGAAAAGCAGTGTACGACGAAATAGTTTTATCGAGTGACAAAAGAACGATAGTCCACCACAAAAAGAGTGAGAAAGATGGTGAATAGTGTGTGGTAGGCGAGAACACAAAGCTGTGATTATATGGCAGTGATGAAAATGGTAGTACAACCTCCAGACCAGATGTGAGGAAACGCAGATCAGCAAATCGTAGGTAATTACTTTTTTAACAAAAAATCGCGAAGTGAACTGTTTGATAATCTATAACTAACAAAACTGCATCTTTATAGATCCTACTGATGATGCCTTATAACAGGCGAAGGCGAAACGTGTATGGGATAAATAAAGTAACTAGCAGCAGGAAAAGGCAGTTTTATTTACAAAACGTTTATGGTTAGGGTTAATTGAAAACCATCAGTTGCTGAAACCGCTTGGCTGTCTTTTTCACCTGCTATTCTGTAACTATTGATGAAGTGAAAATACTGTCAACTCTGTCGTTTATTGACTTATGACAGGGAAGTAACGACGTTTTAGCAGACTTCTGCAATGATCTTCGATTTCCTATATTGCTAGACGAATGACATAGTTCTGATCAGTATTTCGTTTCCGGTGATTTTTGTCAGTCTACGAAGAGCTTTGATGATATCACTAATCATGTTTTAGTTACGTTAATTACGTCGTTGGAAGCATCTCATGTTCTGAGTTCGGCAAAACGCGCAAAGTGAGCGGATCACCAATTGCCAGTGGATTACACACACACACACACACACACACACACACACACACACACACACACACATACACACACTCGCACAGCACAAGCAGTGAGTGTGTGTGTGTGTGTGTGTGAGAGAGAGAGAGAGAGAGAGAGACCTGTGGGCCCGAGGCAGAACGTCGAACACGAACGGCAGCGGTGGAGCCGTACAGACCTAATCACGGCCAAATGCAGTTACTGTGCTTTTGACTTGCGCTATGCCTGTAAATTGCATTGACTCGGAAATGAGCCCTTGTTCTCCGGGCTAGGTGAATCTGCCTGTCGGGTGCAGAGCCTGTGTGACATTGGACAGTGTACGTACCAGTGTGAAGGAGGGAGAGTCGGGTGGGAGAGGATGCACGGATTCAGTGCGCACAAGCAAAGTGCAAGGGTCGGAGCACATGCAGCGACCAATTGCGTTTCCTGTCGGTTATCGATAACCAGCATCGCCCGTCAGCTAACAGAAATGGCTGGCTTCTGTTACCCGGTAGAAAAAAGCAAAATTCTCTTTGCTGCCTACTGCTGCACGAACGGCAGTCGTTTATGTAATTGCACGGTGTTGTATGAAGCGACATGAAAATGAAGTTTCCTGTAGTGTTATGAAATTAGAGGTCCGAGAATCCTCGACAAAGGCAACCTATGACTCTGGAAACTGAACGAGTGATAAAGTGAGTAGGACGAATTTACTAGGGGGGGGGGGGGGGGGGCAGTAAGTAATGCAACATTTTTTTTTGAGCCAGTTTAGCTTAAAAAGTGCTAAACTTTTTGTGGGACATCGGGGAATATTACCGCTTCTGCCCCTATAGTTTCATGAAGTTCCGATAGATGGCGGCGCTATAAATAGCTTCCAAAATGGCGACTGTAAAGGAAGTGAGTTCCAAGCAGAGAGCTATTATTGAGCTTCTTTTGGCGGAGAACCCCAGAGCATTGCAGATATTCGTAGGCGCTTGCAGAATGTCTACGGAGGCCTGGCACTGAACAAAAGCATGGTGAGTCGTTTGAAGAGGTGTGTGTGTCATAACTGCAAAAAGATTGTGCAAACGTGCCCGATCTCCAGTCTCACAGCTATGACCCAAGCAATGCTGGAACGTGCAGACACTCTCATTTGAGGTGACTGATGGATGATAACCGAACTCTTCGTTGCACAACTGGACGTCTCTGTTGGCACTGTTGACACTCGTCCACCAGTTGTGGACTCAGAGATGTACGCCCGTTGGGTTCCTTGCCGCATCACAAAAGGCCGTAAAGAGCAACGAAGAACAATCGGTGCGGAATTTCTTGCGGTTTATGAGGGTGTAGTGACACTTTTTTATCAAACATCGTCACAGGCGATGTCCTCCCTAATGGTGCAACAATTACGTCTGTACTGTTTCTCAGGAAACTGAAGAAACGACTTTAGAGTGCTCATCGCCACAAAAATGCAAACGAACTTCTCGCTCCCCATGACAACGCAAGGCCTCGCAGAAGTGTGGACACTGAGAGAAGCTCACAAGACTTCATTGGACTGTTCATCTTCATCTACCCCACAGACTGGATTTCTCCTCTTCCGTCTTCCATCTCTTTGGCTCAATGAAGGATTCACTCCACGGGGATGATGGGAAGGTTATTGATGTAGCAAAATGTTGGCTCCGACGTCTACCAGTAGAGTGTACTATGTTGGCATACAGGCCCTGTCAGAAAGGTGGCGTTAGTCGCCGCATTTAATGGAGACTGAGCTGAAAAATAGTGTTTTGAGAGGAAAAGATAATGGAAGCAAGAGTGAAGAAAAATCAAGATCGTTCATAGGTTTTATTGACTTGGAAAAAGCGTTCGACAATGTAACATGGTGCAAGGTATTCGAAAATTTGAGAAAAATAGGGGTAAGGATAACATACAATATGTACAAGAGCTAACAGAGAATAATTAGAGTGGACGACCAAGAACAAAATGCTCAGATTAAAAAGGGTGTAAGACAGGGATGTAGTCATTCGTCCCTACTTTTCAATCTGTACATCGAAGAAGCAATGGTGGAAACAAAACAAAGGTTCTGGAGTGGAACTAAAATTCTTGGTGAAAGGATATCAATAATACGATTCGCTGGGGACATTGCTATCCTGAGTGAAAGTGAAGAAGAACTACATGATATGCTGAATGCAATGAACAGCCTAATAAGTACAGAATATGGATTGAGAGTAAATCGAAGAAAGACGAAAGTAATGAGAAGTAGTAGAAATGAGAACAGCGAAAAACTTAACAGCAGGACTTATGTTCAGGAAGTAGATGAAGTTAAGGAATTCTACTGCCTAGGCAGCAAAAGCAGAACACTGGCAAAAACAGGGGAAGTCTACTACTATCAAACATAGGTCTTAAATCCAGGAAGAAATTTCTGAGAATATACGTTTGGACCACGGCATTGTATGGTAGTGAAAGTTGGACTGAGCGAAAACAGGAAGCCCGCCGGAGTGGCCGAGCGGTTCTAGTCTAGTACGGTCGCAGGTTCGAATCCTGCCTCGGGCATGGATGTGTGTGATGTCCTTAGGTTAGTTAGGTTTAAGTAGTTCTAAGTTCTAGGGGACTAATGACCTCAGAATTTAAGTCCCATAGTGCTCAGAGCCATTACAACCATTAGAAAACAGGAACAGAAGAGATGGTTGGTTTGTTTTGGGGAAGGAGACCAGACAGCGTGGTCATCGGTCTCATCGGATTAGGGAAGGATGGGGAAGGAATTCGGCCGTGCCCTTTCAGAGGAACCATCTCGGCATTTGCCTAGAGTGATTTAGGGAAATCACGGAAAACCTAAATCAGGATGGCCGGACGAGATCTCGTGCTATAGGGGGATGTTGAAAATTAGACGGAGTGATAAGGTGAGGAATGAGGAGGTTCTGTGCAGAAGCGGACAGGAAAGGAATATGTGGAAAACACTGAAAAGGGTAAGGGTGAATATGATAGGAGATGTGTTGAGACATCAGGGAACGGCTTCCACGGTATTAGAGGGAGCTGTAGAAGGCAAAAACTGTAGAGGAAGACAGAGATTTGAATACACCCAGCAAATAATTGATGACGTAGGTTGTAAGTGCTACTCTGGCATGAAGCGGTTGGCACAAGAGAGGAATTTGTGGCCAGCCGCATCAAACCAGTCAGAAGACTGATGACTCAACAAAAAGAAAAAGAAATTAAAATTGCGTATTAATACCTTCAACTGCTGACGGGCGTTGATATATACCAACGGGGACATGTGAGAATTTGTGCCCCGACCGGGACTCGAAACCGGGATCTCGTGCTTAGAGGACAGACGCTCTATCCATGTCTGCCACCGAGGGCACAGAGAATAGTGCGACTGTAGGGACGATCTCGCGCACGCCTCCCGCGAGACCCACATTCTCACCTTGTATGTCCACACACTACATTCCTAGTGCCCCTACACAACACACTCATTACTTGTGGAAAACATTCTTAAGTTCCGGAAGAGTTCGGGTAATATGTGTGCATCCGCACAGAAGAAGGTCACGGTTGGTATTGCCAGAACTATATACATGTCCGAAAGAACAGACACCATATCCATATAAGTATAAAAAGAAAAAGAGTGCGGAATAATATGGTGTATTGGAGCATCCCTCATATTAATAGAAAGACAGACACCATTCAGGTCATGTTTTTATTTAACTGGATAAGAAAATTGCATACTGCACAGGGCACACATATCCCAACAGATACTCATACAATCTCGGATTTGGATACGAACACGGATATTCTGCATAAAGCCAACAAAACTGGGCTGCTTGAAATACATTACGCGAAAGGAAAAGATCCAAGCAAGATTTTCAGCGAGCAGAATGTGTTTTCTCGAAACGTCTGTTTCTATGTATGGGGTGATGTACCACGCTAAACCTAGAATTTCTGACGTCCAATTACGTAAGCGTAAATCTGTTGGGTGGTCAGAGCGACCGGCATGCTATAGCGTACATACATAAACACCATTATCTTGCTCGACGCTCGATTGGCTGCTGGCGGTGCCTCCATTTGGTCTTCTGGAAATTTTTACGTTTTAAATCTTTTAATATGATTCAGAGAAGGAAACATAGTAGGTGAATATGGATTGGGGCCAAGAAATGAAAGAGGAAGCCACCTAGTAGAATTTTGCACAGAGCACAACTTAATCATAGCTAACACTTGGTTTAAGAATCATGAAAGAAGGTTGTATACGTGGAAGAACCCTGGAGATACTAAAAGGTATCAGATAGATTATATAATGGTAAGACAGAGATTTAGGAACCAGGTTTTAAGTTGTAAGACATTTCCAGGGGCAGATGTGGACTCTGACCACAATCTATTGGTTATGACCTGTAGATTAAAACTGAAAAACTGCAAAAATGTGGGAAATTAAGGAGATGGGACCTGGATAAACTGAAAGAACCAGAGGTTGTACAGAGTTTCAGGGAGAGCATAAGGGAACAATTGACAGGAATAGGGGAAAAAATACAGTAGAAGAAGAATGGGTAACTCTGAGGGATGTAGTAGTGAAGGCAGCAGAGGATAAAGTAGGTACAAAGACGAGGGCTGCTAGAAATCCTTGGGTAACAGAAGAAATATTGAATTTAATTGATGAAAGGAGAAAATATAAAAATGCAGTAAATGAAGCAGGCAAAAAGGAATAGAAACGTCTCAAAAATGAGATCGACAGGAAGTGCAAAATGGCTAAACAGGGATGGCTAGAGGACAAATGTAAGGATGTAGAAGCTTATCTCACTAGGGGTAAGATAGATACTGCCTACAGAAAATTATAGGAATCTTTGGAGAAAAGAGAGCCACTTGTATGAATATCAAGAGCTCAGTTGGAAACCCAGTTCTAAGCAAAGAAGGGAAAGCAGAAAGGTGGAAGGAGTATATAGAAGGTTTATACAAGGGCGATGTACTTGAGGACAATATTATGGAAATGGAAGAGGATGTAGATGAAGACGAAATGGGAGATACGATACTGCGTGAAGAGTTTGACAGAGCACTGAAAGACCTGAGTCGAAACAAGGCCCCCGGAGTAGACAACATTCCATTAGAACTACTGACGGCCTTGGGACAACCAGTCCTGACAAAACTCTACCAGCTGGTGAGCAAGATGTATGAGACAGGCGAAATACCCTCAGACTTCAAGAAGAATATATTAATTCCAATCCCAAAGAAAGAAGGTGCTGACAGATGTGAAAATTACCGAACTATAAGTTTAATAAGCCACGGCTGCAAAATACTAACGCGAATTCTTTACAGACGAATGGAAAAACTGGTAGATGCAGACCTCGGGGAGGATCAGTTTGGATTCCGTCGAAATGTTGGAACACGTGAGGCAATACTGACCTTACGACTTATCTTAGAAGAAAGATTAAGAAAAGGCAAACCTACGTTTCTAGCATTTGTAGACTCAGAGAAAGCTTTTGACAATGTTGACTGGAATATTCTTTTTCAAATTCTAAAGGTGGCAGGGGTAAAATACAGGGAGCGATAGGCTATTTATAATTTGTACAGAAACCAGATGGCAGTCATAAGAGTCGAGGGGCATGAAAGGGAAGCAGTGGTTGGGAAAGGAGTGAGACAGGGTTGTAGCCTCTCCCCGATGTTATTCAATCTGTATATTGAGCAAGCAGTAAAGGAAACAAAAGAAAAATTTGGAGTAGGTATTAAAATTCATGGAGACGAAGTAAAAACTTTGAGGTTCGCCGATGACATTGTAATTCTGTCAGAGACGGCAAAGGACTTGGAAGAGCAGTTGAACGGAATGGACAGTGTCTTGAAAGGAGGATATAAGATGAACATTAACAAAAGCAAAACGAGGATAATGGAATGTAGTCAAATTAAATCGGGTAATGCTGAGGGAATTAGATTAGGAAATGAGACACTTAAAGTAGTAAAGGAGTTTTGCTGTTTAGGAAGTAAAATAACTGATGATGGTCGAAGTAGAGAGGATATAAAATGTAGACTGGCAATGGCAAGGAAAGCGTTTCTGAAGAAGAGAAATTTGTTAACATCGAATATCGGTTTATGTATCAGGAAGTCGTTTCTGAAAGTATTTGTTTGGAGAGTAGCCATGTATGGAAATGACGATAACTAGTTTGGACAAGAAGAGAATAGAAGCTTTCAAAATGTGGTGCTACAGAAGAATACTGAAGATAAGGTGGATATATCACGTAACTAATGAGGAGGTATTGAATAGGATTGGGGAGAAGAGAAGTTTGTGGCACAATTTGACTAGAAGAAGGGATCGGTTGGTAGGACATGTTTTGAGGCATCAAGGGATCACAAATTTAGCATTGGAGGGCAGCGTGGAGGGTAAAAATCGTAGAGGGAGACCGAGAGATGAGTACACTAAGCAGATTCAGAGGGATGTAGGTTGCAGTAGGTAGTGGGAGATGAAGCAGCTTGCACAGGATAGAGTAGCATGGAGAGCTGCATCAAACCAGTCTCAGGACTGAAGACAACAACAACAATATGTTTCAAAATTTTTAATCTTTCTGGTCAATAATTAACATGTAGTAACTGTAATCCTTTTAGTATATCTAATTTTAATCTTCATTTTGCTTAGGATTTTACATTAGATTGTTAGCTTATTATGAAGGTGGCTTTTATTATATGAGGGCGTTAAAGTATGTTCTCTGCCATGTGACAATAGGTGTGTAGGTCTGATTGTAGGTTAACTGCCAAAACTTCAGTAGTTTTAAGTAAATATTTGACAACTCACAACCTGAGCTTCGCTGTACTTCGGTGCGATCTCCTTCATGTTATTTTATTTTCGTTTTGTGTACTGCCACTATATGTATTCTTATGTCACTTTATGACTGCCTTTGTACTATCGTATTCCATTTTTCTAGTTTTTAATTGATACTGAATGACATAAGAAAGCTCGAAAACGGTTAAGAAGTAAAATAAAACAGTGGCTCAGACGCTGTTTTGCTTTTTATGCGTTGGGAGTGGCCAAGATCCCCCGTGGATATTACTGTCTTCAGTTACGAACTTGCTAAATCTAGAAGTATTCATGGAATACGACCTGATGTCAGAGAAAGACTGTAGTTGACACGCTTTAACTCAACACACGGCTGGGTTCATCTCATCAGTGATCAAAGACCTGTCCCCAATACTGCTTGAAATTTTAGAAATGTTACTCAGAAATGTGTGGATGTGGACATGTCTGGATTTCCGAGTACGCAGTACTTGTTCACATACGATGAACGTTTAGCATATAGTTCCCTCAGATTTGTTTGGCCTTCTGAGTGCTTACGTACTAGATCCAGTCTAGTCTATACCAGTGTTTTGTGATAATCTCTGTACGAAATTGGCAAGGAAGGAGGAGAGAATGGGTACGGTGTCTCATTGACGGCGATGTCATGCGGCAGAAGCTCGGAATGGAGAAGGGCAACTAAGGAATTCAAAATTATCCTTTCGAGAAGGACATCCTAATATTCGCCTTAATCGATTTACGGAAAGAACAGAAAAATCGAAATCTGAATGACAGGAATGGAATTCGAACCCTGCCCCCACCTACTGTGAGTTCAGTCCCATAAACACCTTATTTGATATGAAATTAGGATAGGAACCATTTTCTACATCTAGATTTATATCTAGATATATACTCCGCTAGCCACCAAGCGATGTGTGGCGCAGGGCACAATTCGCGCCAAAGTCATATTCCCCGCCCCCCCCCCACCCCCCCCCACCCCCCCCACTCCTCTTTGTTCCACTCGTAGATCGCGCGAGGGATAAGCGACTGTCTGAACGCCTCAGTACGAGCTCAAATTTCCCTTCTCTTTGAATGGTGATCATTGTGCGATTTGAAAGTTGGTGGTAATAATATATGCTCTACATCCTCGGTGAAGATCGGGTTTCGGAATTTAGTGAGCAGCCCCTTCCGTTTAGCGCGCCGTCTGTCTGCTAGTGTGTCTCACTTCAAACTTTCTATGAGATTTGTAACGCTCTCGCGATGGCTAAATGTACCAGTCACGAATCTTAACCGATCTTCTTTGGACCTTCTCAATCTCTTGCATCAGACCGAACTGGTAAGGGTCCCATACAGACGAACACCCGGGTTCCCGGGTTCGATTCCCGGCAGGGTCAGGGATTTTCTCTGCCTCGTGATGACTGGGTGTTGTGTGCTGTCTTTAGGTTAGTTAGGTTTAAGTAGTTCTAAGTTCTAGGGGACTGATGACCAGCGATGTTAAGTCCAACAGTGCTCAGAGCCATTTGAACCATTTTGAACAGACGAAAAATACTCTATGACTGGGCAACTAAAGTATTGTAAGCAATTTCCTTTGTTGAAGGACTGCATGGCTTCAGGATTCCACCAATAAACCGCACTCTAGAGTTAGCCTTACCCGTTACTTGTGTAATCTGATCATTCCATTTGAAATCATTTCGAATAGTCACACCCAGATACTTCACTGATGCCGGCCGGGGTGGCCGAGCGGTTCTAGGCGCTACAGTCTGGAACCGCGCGACCGCTACGGTCGCAGGTTCGAATCCTGCCTCGGGCATGGATGTTTGTAATGTCCTTAGGTTAGTTAGGTTTAAGCATTTCTAAGTTCTAGGGGACTGATGACCTCAGAATTTAAGACCCATAGTGCTCAGAGCCATTTGAACCATTTGAGCTTGACTGATGTTACCGCTTCGAAAGACTGGGCATTTATTTTGTACTCGTACATTAATGGAATTTTTCGCCTTATTATACGCAGTAGGTTGCACTTACTAACAGTCAGAGATAACAGCCAGTCATTAAACCACGCATTTATTTTCTGCAAATAATCATTGATTTGTTTACAACTTTCGTGTGATACAACTTTCCTATAGACTACAGTATCATCGGCAAACAGTCTAATGCCGCTGTCAGTACCATCAACCAGATTGTTTATGTAAATCGTAGCCGGCCGCGGTGGTCTCGCGGTTCTAGGCGCGCAGTCCGGAACCGTGCGACTGCTACGGTCGCAGGTTCGAATCCTGCCTCGGATATGGATGTGTGTGATGTCCTTAGGTTAGTTAGGTTTAAGTAGTTCTAAGTTCTAGGGGACTGATGACCACAGCAGTTGAGTCCCATAGTGCTCAGAGCCGTTTGAACCATTTTTGTTTTTGTAAATCGTAAACAGTAGAGGACCTGCTACGCTGCCCTGGGGCACGCCGGAAGTTAAGCTTGTTTCTGTTGAGGTCACCCCGTTCAGGACAACATACTGCACCCTGCCTGTTAGAAAACTTTCTATCCAGCCACATATGTCATCAGATAGACCGTAAGCGCGCAGTTTTTGGAGCAAGCGACAGTGCGGAACTGAGTCGAACGCCTTTCGAAATTCGAGAAATATGGCATCAACCTGGGAGCCGGTATCTAGAGCCTGTCGTACATCATGCACAAAGAGGACCAGCTGTGTTCTCGCATGACCGTTGTTTCCTAAAGCCGTGCTGGTTTCTGCAGATGAGGTTCTCAGAGTCTAGAAAGGTCGTCATGTCTGAACACAAATGTTCAATTTTGAGAAAAGAATCTTAGTAATTCTGTTAAAAGTATTTTCTGAGACTTCGTGTACTGCTGTATGTCCACCACGATACGTTGCGACTCTCCTCTCATCTACAAGAGGGTCGATATTGAATGGTGTACGTGTTAATGGCCATCAAGAAGCACTTCTATCGGAGCACATAAAAGTCGACTATGTTCCTGTTTAAAAGGCTCTGAAAAGTGGAGTACCAGCTGCCTCTTTCTATCTGCCTCGGCACCTTTAAAAACAGCCCAAAAACTTTGGCATGCTAACATATTCGCGCTCTTTTTCAACATGTAACTCACCTCTCACTCCAACGAGCTCCACTAACTGCAACTCGCTCTCACCCAATACTCTATCATGAAAATCGCTCTCCTACTTACGCATTCTCAGTCACTCTTTCATCCCAACTCAGAGTCATTATCTCCTAATGTATTTCCAACTATCACTGTCTCCACTCTCGCAGCAGCAGTCTCCTTCGTTGTGTCCTCCTACAACTCACCTCTTATTGTCATTGTTTCCCTTTTGCTTTTGTTACTGCTACAATCTTTGATTCCTTCTCATCGCTGCTGCCTCTTCTCACTGTCACTATCTATCCCTTCCTCATTGTCAATTTCATAGAGTCTGGGTCTCATTATCACTACCTCTCACACACTTCCACTTTCCCCGTCTCTTCATTCCTCTCTCACCTGCACTGTCTCCTTCTCGTTTTCTAGAATTGTTCTCTCACTGTCAACCACGCGTCCCTCTCTTTCTCTCAGACTTACGTTGTCTCCTTCGCTATTTCTGTGCCACATCCACTGTCTACTATAATCGGGAATTTATTACTTTTTCGTCTCTTTCCCACTGCCACTGTCTGCTTCTCTCTCATTATTAAAAAGCGTGAATATGCTCGTATGTCAAGACGTTCTGAAAAAAAATTAAAGGCGCTGATAAAGGTACAATGAGGCAGCTGTTACCCCATTTTTAAGTCGGCGTTTTAAACGGGAGGATATTCGCCATTTTTTGGCTCCAATAGAAACCACAGAAGGGCATGTGACTCATGAGGAAGAGAACTTCATGAATCAGGAAAATTATCAGAGTTTACCTATGTGAAATTGAAATAACGTAAAACTAATTTTACTCCGCAGACCAGATTTTAAATGCACAAAAATTTTTCATGTGCTTCAGTACTACATCATGGGGGTTCCCAGTACCCTTCTTATGATAACGGAAACACTTTACAGCATATGTTTCCGTGCTACTTCACTTTATAAACCACGTTTTCGCCTCGCACCGGATTTTACATGGATATTTTACATTTACAGGGGTAGGGTAACTTTGAACCTCTGTATCCCGGAAACAAGTAAAGATAGGAAGAAAATTTTCAGCGTTGTTCGAAATCGGAATCTTAGCAGTATATCCTAAAAATTACACCTATTTGTTACCCACAGCCGTTTTGGAATCAACCCCTGGGTTCTGGTACCCAAGAACCACGTTCTTTTCTTGATAACGAGTAAACATTTTTCAAAATGGGAAGATGAAGTTTCTACATAAATGCCTAGGGAACTTTAAAATTTGAGTAATTTGCTGCGGATATTTATTATTTGGATTTCGCCTCATGCCGGATTTTACATGCGTCTTTTAAGTTTCTATGTGAGACAACTTTGAGCCTCTCTATTTCAGAAAGGGATATATGTCAATAAAATGTTCAAGGCTGTTCCAGATCTTAATAAAATATCGTGAAAATTTCAGCCGTTTGCTGTGGATAGCCGTCTTGGTATACCCGGCTCGGTTTGCTACGAAATAATGGTAAATCAATTTTTTTTGGGGGGGGGGGGGGAGGGGTTCTCGGAAACTGCCCACGAACTAACGGTGCGTTACCCTTAAAGACATCAAGAAACGACATCAAATTTAAAAACAATCCATCGATTTGCTCCATGTGCGTAGGCAGGGGGAGTGCAATATTCTTACTTTGACCCTGTACTGTAACATACCGACACTATGAGGAGCCTTCCGTTGGGTACAAAAATGGTTCCTAGCCCAAAGGCTGTCCAAAACACTCGACTCTACCTATCTGTCATCAACAGAATCCGAGGTATAAGCTCCTGAAGAATACTGACGATATGCGTGGCGTTTCGAAACATATTAGGTAGCGCATGTTGTCACATGTATTCCGCTCACAGAAAACATTCATTAGAGTTTTCACAGTGTTTTGTAATTCTAATACGTTTCAACGCACATCAGTACCTTGATCAAGTCTTTATAAGGATTTTAGTTTTAATTTTTAGTATGGAGTGTGGTATTTTGCGCTAATAAATAGTTACGCGATGGAACTACTTGCTGTGGTGTGGTCCAGAAAGCAGGAATACAAATGCAGTGAGGCCATGAATCTCGTTTTTTTGCAGCCGTTGCGAGCCACACTTTACTACTTGTTTGCCGGAAAGAAGCCGTCAGCTACGTTTTATTACGAGTTTTATTTATAGCCTGTGAAACGCGAGAAAGACGACTTGGAAATGACAGAAGTAATTATGTGGCGTCATGGCTTCCTTGCAGTATGGCGGTTCTTCCAGTTGTTGTGAAAAGAGCGCTTCCTCCTTTCCTTACATGCTTCACAGCAATGGTCATATGTACGTGCATTCAAGTTACAACGTAGCCTCTGAAGGACGTCTAGTAGCCCCATAAACTGACTTGTCATTCTAGTATATGCGTAGAATAACAAAACCGTTTGTTGAGTTGCATCATATTTCTGAGGAGACGCTTTATAATTTGAACTCTGACGTACCTGCAAATGGCCATGAATGGTTTAAACTAGCAATTTTCATGAAATTGTAGATTGTTAACAAAAGCATTCTCTAGCTACTTTTCAACAAAAATTCTTTCCCTGACAAACTGTCAGCTTTTAAATCTGTTTTCCCTCTTAAAACCCAACATTTGTAATTTACCCATTTATTGAACCCGACCAAATTAGGGGGCCTTTAGGACCTCTGTTATCAGACCAAAGTTTTACAGACACTGTAGTCTTGTATCACAGTTTCTTACAGAATGGTAATAATTTTAATTTGATATGTTGTATAAAATTATGGTAACAGATTTAAAATGGTTGAAATAAGAGGCATCTAGCGCCGTATAGAATAACTGTGGTGACTAACAGCTAATAACAATAATTCTATTGATGGTCCTACCACTGTTAATAATAATAATTATAAGAAAAGTGAAAACATAGGGCATAAAATGTGTTTAGGGAAGTACAGAAATTCGATACTCCTCAGTTACGTTCTTGATTCGCCTGTGACGCACAGTGATCCGTGTGTCCGGTTGCTAATCTTATGAGTCTTATGACATGCGCTGTCAGGGAGTTTTCCTCGGGGCGAAGGCTAGGGAGGTGTGCACACAAACTCGTGATGCCAACTGAGGACTATATGAGAAGTGGCGGCTCCAAGGTCTAGACAGTGGTGTGCCGAGATCATGCCACTGCACACCGCCATACATAACAGGTGGCATGCTACTTTCATGCACTGAAGCGCCAAAGACACTGGTATAAGCATGCGTGTTCAAATATAGAGACATGCAGACACGCAGAATACGTCTATATAAGACAACAAGTGTTTGGCGCAGTTGTTAGATCGGTTATTGCTGCTGCAATGGCAGGTTATCAAGATTCAAGTGAGTTTGAACGTGGTGTTGTAGACGGCGCACGAGCGATAGATCACAGCACCTCCGAGATAGCGATGAAGTGGGGATTTTCCCGTACGACCATTTCAGTAGTGTACCGTGAGTATAAGGAATCCGGTAAAACATAAAATCTCCGACATCGCTGAGTCCGGAAAAAGATCCTACAAGAACTGGACCAACGACGACTGAAGATAATTGTTCAGCGTGTTAGAAGTGCAACCCTTTGGTAAACTGCTTCAGATTTCAGTGCTGGGTCATCAACAAGTGTCAGCATGCGAACATTCAACGAAAAATCATCGATTTGGACTTTCGGAGCCGAAGGCCCTCTCGTGTACCCTTGATGACTGCACCACACAAAGCCTTAAGCCTCGCCTGGGCCCGTCAACACCGACACTGGACTGTTGATGACTGGCAACATGTTGCTGTTGAAGCTGGTAGAGCCTCTGTAATGGCGTGGGGTGTGTGCAGTTCGAGTGATATGGGACTCCTGATGCGTTTAGATACGGCTCTGACAAGTGTCACGTACATAAGCATCCTGTGTGATCATCTGCACCCTTTCAAGTCCATTGTGCATTCCGACAAAGTTGGGCAATTCCAGCTGTACAATGCAATACCCTACACGTCCAGAAGTGCTGCTGAGCGGCTCCAGGGACACTCTTCTGAGTATAAGCACTTCCTCTGGCCAGCAAATTCCACTGACATGAACATTATTGAGCATATCTAGGATGCCTTGCAACGTGCTCTTCGGAAGAGAATTCCACCCCATCGTACTCTTATGGCTTTATGGACAGCTGTACAGGATTTATGGCGTCAATTCCCTCCAGCACTACTTCAGTCAAGTCCATGCCAAGTGGGGTCGCGGTACTTCTGCGTGCTCGCGGGGGTCCTACACGATATTAGGCAGGTGTACCAATTTCTTCATTGTATGTATTAATTTCTAAACTCTCGATATGAGAATCAACTGCAAGGCAGATCTAGTCACAGTAATGTGACAGCAAGACATGCTGAAACAACTAGTTTCCGATTGTAGGCCCCATACATGTTTTTTTCCATTCCAGTTTAACATGAATGTTAAAACTGCTCAAAATAACCGGTCTCGGTTTTGTATTCCTATTATTTCCTGTAATAAAACTAGAAATCGAACAAAGATTGGAAACTTTTGACTTAGTTTCAAGATTCATAGAAGCAAAATGCTAAATTAAATGGGCAAATAAGAGAAAATTTAGTCCGTCCACCATTCCCTGTTTTTCTCGCTAAGTGTTAGAATACTACCAGAAAATCACCAGCAGTCTCCTACTGAATCAAATTTTTTGAAACTCTCCTCAAAAATCATATTGTCATAGGGGACTACACCACTATTTGGGCATTACGAATAACCACTGCTAAAGGGGGAAGATCTGCTATTTTCTTATTATCTCCTTCGTTTTCAAGGGCTGCGAGCAGGTTAAGCCATATTATGCACAGGCAGCTCATCAGCTGCTTGCTACTTTTATTCCATACTATGAATGAACGGTTGTTGAATTTTTGATTTATTACTGTTACCTTAATATCCTTCCTCTTTTACTGTTTTATGGAATTGCCAGATAAATCTTCAATGTTTCAAAACAAATGAAACATTGTACTTCATTGCTTCGTCACTTCATCACAATATTTTCTGAGTAGGGTTGGTGCCATTCTCCAACGACGACAGCGAGAAATTACCGTATAAGAGTACACTGCACATACACGAGTACGTTAATTCACGACACACGGGAATAGCTACATTAGTGTTTCTACAATGCTGTACCAATTCTTATGCCATGTGTTTCTTGCTCGTTTCAGTAGGAGCTGTTATTGAAATAACACTGCTCGGTTTTACCATTTTCTATAATTTTATACCCCTTTTAACAAAGTATATTTAAAGACGAAAAATATTAGTACTGATGCAGTACTACTCGGTTATTAGTATACAATCAAAAACATGTGCTACAGCCAAGATCAAAACAATCCCGAAAAGTATCCATTATTCAGAACTAAAATACCGGTATCGGGTTTGACCGGTCGGTTTTTACCATCCCTAGTGTTAACTGCCTTTATTCGATGTCAACGTGCAATGACCTTTCACAGATGGGTGAAAGGTGGCTATTCTTTCAGACAGCCTCCATTCCCTTCTCAGGCTTTATTTGCACTATTTTTTTCTATACAATTATTTACAAGCCAGTATGTTCGCAAGGAAGGGTGATAACGATGCATTTCATTAAGAGATTGAGTAAGGCTGGTATACATTAAGCAGCATATCTGCATGCATTAATTTTTGGCCAGGAATAGTTCCTGACTGCTCTGAGTTGAGGCTGGCTGCTAGTTCGCTTACGAGCTTTGACCCGCAAGAAAGTTAAACGGAAAAGCCAGGTTTACAAAGAAAAGGCGGTGCTGGACGTACTGTAAGACTGCAACAGCCTCGCCTCATGCCTGGTAGACAGTCGCCGTACCCCTCAGAGGTGGTGAAACTGTGAAAGTACACACTGGGCACTCTGGGGTAGCGGAGCTTATTCCCTGCGAGCCAGTGTAGGGCGTTGACCGGGAAGAAAATGGTGTGGGGGACGGCACCCTACGCCACAACAATATAGAGCTTAGTAGGTTTCTGAGAGGTAGAATAAGATTTTCACTTTGCAGTGGAGTGCGCTGATAATGAAACTTCCTGGAAGATCAAAACTGTGTGCCGGACCGGGACTCGATCTCGGGACCTTTGCCTTTCGCGGGCAAGTGCTCTACCAACTGAGCTACCAACGCACGACGCACGGTCTCTCCTCACAGCTTCAATTCTGCCAGTACCTCGCCTCCTACCTTCCAGACTTCACAGAAGCTCTTCTGCTAAACTTGCAGAACTAGCACGCCTGGAGGAGAGGATATTGCGGAGACATGGCTTAGCCACAGCCTGGGGGATGTTTCCAGAATGAGATTTTAACTCTGCAGTAGAGTGTGCGCCGATATGAAACTTCTTGTGTGCCTGACCGATAGTCGAATTCGGGACCTTTGCCTTTCGCGGGCAAGTGCCCTACCCACTGAGCCTCCCCAGCACGACTCACGCCCTGTCCTCACAGCTTTACTTCTGCCAGCAGAGTACTTGTCCGCGAAAGGCAAAGGTCCCGAGTTCGAGTCTTGGTCCGGCACACAGTTTTGATCTACCAGGAAGTTTCTGAGGGGTAGTTTTCTGTGCTAAAGGTACATTATGTGGCAGGGAGCCGTAATAGGTATGCACAGGCTACCATTACAGCACCACACTCTGCGCAGTGAGAAGCTGTTTTCAAGATTTTGCGTTGCAGGATATATAAAAGAAAGTATGTCGATCTTGAGCCGGCTAGTCCTAACTTCCCCTCCCATTAGGAGTTTGAGTAGCTAGTAGGTAGAGAGGCATTCCCACCAATAGTACAAAAAATATTGCCAACCTAACAAAATATTAATGCGTGCCTGTCCCTCAGTCACCTACTTCCTTTTAAAACATGCCGGGTGACTCGAAAAACGGTGCAGTCATTTTCGAAATGCGGAAATAGAGTGATTTATCTGGTGTCTAAAAGTGCATGATCATTCGCTTTTGGATCAAGGATAGAAACATTCCAGGAGCGATTAAGTGTTGTGAAGTGTTGACGTGCCGCCGTGGTTCAAGTATACCGTGCATGGCATAACGGTGGTAGCCAAAACCAGCGCCGAGGCAACTATGATGCACCATGGGCCACACATAAGGGGGGTGAACGACGGTTACGGAGAAGTGTACTTGCGAATAGACGTACAACTGTTGAGCAACTAACCGCCCTGATGAATCGAGGGGCTATCAACAGTGTGTCCGTAACGTTGATTCTTATGGGCCTCTGCAGCAGGTTTCTGGTTCGTGTGCCCAAGCTCCCTGCTGCTCATCGGCGACGAAACCTGTAATTTACAAGCCAGTAGCGCAACTGAGTGCTGACAGACGGCCTTTCCAAATGAACCACCTTTTATGCTCCGTCGGGTAGACGGCCGCTGACGTATAAAGTGTGGAACGTCTGAGAGCAACAATCATTGGAAGACAATGATCGAAGCAGACGAAATGAATTAAAATTTGTGCTGTGGCCCCCAATGGAACGCGGGTCTTTTTGCATACGAGGTAGAAATGTTACCATTACACCAGCACAGCACAACGGTCCACATTACTGCACGAACTATGTAAGCTGAGTGTCCTCCCCAACACAAACTTCAATTCATTTTTCCCTTACATCTTGTTACTACTGCCAGGGCTTTCCGATATTGGCAAGCACCCCAGCATTCGACAGAGGGTATCTCATAGATGAATGCCGTCAGTGGCAAACAATACAGCGTGTAGAAAGAAGCCGCGCGGGATTAGCCGAGTGGCCTCAGGCGCTGTAGTCATGGACTGTGCGGCTGGTCCCGGCAGAGGTTCGAGTCCTCCCTCGTGCATGGTTGTGTGTGTTTGTCCTTAGGATAATTTAGGTTAAGTAGTGTATGTAAGCTTAGGGACTGATGACCTTCGCAGTTAAGTCCCATAAGATTTCACACACATTTGAACACTTTTTTTTTTTTTTTTTTTTTTTTTTTTTTTTTTTTTTTTTTTTTTTGAGGGAGAATCCTAACGAACTTGGATGCGTAGTTAAAAGTGAACCTGGTACGACGGATTTTAAGCTCATGCTTCATCCACAGTGAGATTCATTTGTGGCTTTAATGACTGTATTCGACGTGTTCTACGACTTAGAGGACGTGTCTTCTAGAGTAACATCTGATTTCGACATGCTTTGTTGAATACACTACAATAAAAAATTAAAATAGTTACATCGAAGCTAGTACTGGCTGACTGACAGGGATTTAAGAGGGTGGCAGTAGAGAAAGTAGTGATAAACGCTTTTCATTTCATTGTTGTCGTCTACGTACCAAAAATGTTGTCTTCACCACCACCGGCAAAAATATTCTACATATAACTTTTAGTTATTACTGCTTATTGACTCGGCTCCAAATAAAAGATATATGAAAACAGTAATTGTTTTCGAAAGAACAGGTACCATTCATGTCCGTACAGCTTCTCTAGAATAAATGATAATTAACTGAAACCCTCAGCTGCCGACAGATGTTGTTAATATACCTTGATGAGGACAGCTGAAAATGTGTGCCCCGACTGGGACTCGAATTCGGGACATCCTGCTTACCTGGCATACGCTCTATACGTCTTTTCTTTTTTTCCTTAATCTCATTTTGTTCGTTTCAGTTCGGCTGCTCGGGGCGGACGTCGCAAAACACCCGTTTCAGTTAGTCGTTGATGGATTAACTCGTTTTTTTTTTTTTTTTTTTTTTTTTTTTTTACAGATGGCAGTTAACCCTCTGACCGAACACGCTGAACTACCGTGCTGACTCAGTCTGAGACACCGAGGACACTGATAAATAGCGACACTGCAGGGACTTATCCCTTGCACGCTTCCCTTGAGACCCACATTACCAACTGCGTCTGCCATGTAAAGAGCATATCCCGGGTTCGAGTCCCGGTCGGGGCACACATTTTCAGCTGGCCCCATCCAGTTACATCAACAACAGTTGTCGGCAGCTGAGGGTTTCAATTAACTATCACCAAATAAAAGAGTTGAAACACCCTGCATGACTGTCCTGCCTCAGTGTTTTTCTCCACTGTAATACTTTTCTAGAAATAGAATAATCATGCACAGAATAAAATTGAATGCCCTTGTTAATTAAAATTTTGTTCAGCACTAGATCTCTAGTTACAGGTCTGTAAATATATTTTGAGGTCTTTACCGGCAAACGAGGGTTCACGTAAATGAGTTTGTTTACGAATTACTGGAGGTGCATTGGTGATGGTATGCACGGTATGCAACTCACCGTATCGAACTTGTGATTCGTTGTGCTTCGTGCTTTTGAATCAAAGACTTGAGGGTACCTTACCAGCTGTTGATGGTTACAAATGATGTTGTAAGACGTCGTGGTCTCCTTACCTTCATTGCTTACATATTCCACCCTCACAATCATATTCTGCACATCAAGACACTTCATTCGAACCCAAACTCGATCAAATAAAGTCAGTGTTGTATGAATTCATATAAACGATATGCACATAACAAGTATGCGCACCGTGGTTGAAATATTCGAGGCTGGCGTACACACATACATTCCAGACACGACGGTCACATGAGCTTTTAGTTCGAGAGAGAAACCGCACAACGTGACGCCGGTCCCTTCACAGCATGACCCAGCCTATGTCGGCCGGTGACCGCCCATGGAGCGGACAGTGTGGGCCTGAGTGTAAAGGGGGAACGACCCTGTGTTCAGATTAAAAGCAAATTCCTCAACATTGTGTGGGAGCGGCCAGCCTACGCATTCTTTATACATAGCACGCAGTTTCAGAGATTTTCACAGGGAGACAGCAAACGCCAAACGCCAATACTACCGATTTCCGGATTGGTCGCCTTAAACAAAACGTCATTCTTCCGTTTCAGAAGAGCAATGCTGATTGGTAAACGATATTTCTGACGCCTTGACCTGAAGGAGTAATGGAAGAGACCGAAAGATATACCCCTTCACCCTGGCGTGGAGAGGTGCCGTTCCGTTGTCGCTCTTGGAGCGAGGAACAAGTCTCTCCTCAGTACTTCACTGGGAGAGCACCTCTGTCAAGAGCAAATCGAAGTGCGACTCTCTATATAATTGAGTCCTTGCGATTAAGCGTTGTTCACTGTGTTGACCGACACACTTATTGTGCGGTGTGAATGGACAGAGTTATAGTTAAACGCCTGCGAGCGAATTTTTGAGTGGCATCGCGGTGGACTGGTTATCTGACCAGTGTACCACGCCAACAGTTAGACTAGGGGCGAATAGGAATCCTTGACTTCATCAAGGCGTAGGGAGAATTTGATTGGCGAAGGTCAATCCAGATAGAACGAGAGTTATCTTATCTAGAGGCGCAGACAGCAGTCATCGCAGCTTACGGTATTGCGCGCTACAGCTCTTGCGAGCCTCATATTTCCTCCACAACAGTACACTTCACTGCATTTCACACGCGACAGCCTCGAACATACCTAGCAAAATTCTAAAGGATAATTATTCAAGTTGAGTAAGCGCACGCCTCTCAGCCATTCTGCCAAGTCAACAACCATCTTAAACTTTGTATAGAAATTTCATTAGCGAATCCTATCCTTGAGAGGTAACTTCACATTCTGAAAAGAACCAGGATATAACTTGACAATTCCTAACTAAAAGTGCCATTGTAATTTCTCAGGACTTTTGAAAAATAAATAATAATTTTCATGTTTTAATATTCCAGTACCCAAGTATCACACTAGTTACGTAAGAAATTTTGTGAATTTTTGTGTCATTTCCTTACAGCGGACGACTACAGCAGATATTTATTGCTGAAAGTTTTTCAGGCATCTCTGTAGAACGTTATGAGCGTCTGTCTGACTTCTGTAGTAGTGTGGGGGTGGAAATTGTATCTTGCAGGAGCCACAGGGTAAAGGGGACATCTCAGATTAATCCGCTGCGCAGAATAACAGAATCTCAGATCAACCCTACACCACAATGCAATGGATCCAGAATGGACTGCGTATTGTTGAATCTACCAGCACCGATTTTATGTCACGAAAAATGGTGATGATGTGTTGGGAAACGCATTTTAACAGCGCCAGTACTTGCGTCGCTGCGAAGAGACAGCCAGACCGAGCAAGTGGGGCGCCGGTTTGGGTCGCGGAAGCCTGGCGCCTGCCTTTCGGCACAGCGACTATGCAGTGCAATTACTGGCTGCAGTTTACGTTCTGGAAGATACCCGCGGACGCGCTAACGAGTGATAATGAGATGCCAGAAGGCGGCGGGGCCGGTTTCAGAATTCCCGACGTACCGCTGCTACTGCAATTTACGACACCGCGACGGTTAATTCCAGTCACTGCAGCATATACCAGTGTGCAAAACTTAAGGACTCTCGGACGCTCCAAAGTAACGTAGCGCGATTAAACTATGTCCATACACACACTGAAGCGCCAAAGAAACTGGTATAGGCATTCGTATTTAAATACGGAGGTTTGTAAACAGGCAGAATACGGCGCTGTAGTCAGCAAGACCTATATTAGACAACAAGTGTCTGCGCAGTTTTTAGATCGGTTACTTCTGCTACAATGGCAGGTTGTAAAGATTTAAGTGAATTTGAAAGTGACTTTACAGTCAGCGCACGAGAGATGAAATGCGGATTTTCTCGTACGACCATTTCACTAGTGTACCGTGAATATCAGGAAACCGGAAAAACATCAAGTCTCTGGCATCGCTGCGGCCTGTAAAAGATCCTGCAAGAACGGCACCAACGAAGATTGAAGAGAATTGTTGCAGATTTCAATGCTGGGCCATCAACAAGTGTCAGCGGACGAACCGTTCAACGAAAGATTACCGACATGGACTTTCTGAGTCACAGTCGTATACCTTGACCACTGCACGACACAAAGCTTTACACCACGCCTGGGCCGGCCGCTGTGGCCGAGTGGTTCCAGGCGCTTCAGTCGGAACCAGGCTGCTGCTACGATCGCATGTAAGAATTCTGCCTCGGGTATGTGTGTGTGTGTGTGTGATGTTCAAAAATGGGTCTGAGCACTATGGCACTTAACATCTGTGGTTATCAGTCCCCTAGAACTAAGAACTACTTACACCTAACTAACCTAAGGACATCACACACATCCATGCCCGAAACAGGATTCGAACCTGCGACTGTAGCGGTCACGCGGTTCCAGACTGCAGCGCCTAGAACCGCACCGCCACACCTGCCGGCGTGTGTGTGATGTCCTTAGCTTAGTTAGGTTTAAGTAGTTCTTAGTTCTAGGGGACTGATAACCACAGATGTTAAGTCCCATAGTGCTTACAGCTATTTGAACCATATGAACCTCGTAGGGGCTCGTCAACATTGAATTGGGCTGTTGCTGACTGGAGACATGTTGCCCGATTGGACGAGTCTCGTTTCAAATTGTACCGAGCAGATGCACGTAAGGGTATGGAGACAATCTCATGAATCCATGGATACTGCTAGTCGTCAGGGGACTGTTCTAAGTGGCGGATATGGGACGCCTGATACGTCTAGATATGAATCTGACAGTAGACACGAACTTAAGCATCCTCTCTGATCACCTGCATCCAATCATGTCCATTGTGCATTGCGGACTTGGGCAGTTCCAGCATGATACTGCGACACCCCACATCTCCAGAATTGCTACAGAGTGGCTCCAGGAACTCTTTTATGATTTTAAACGCTTCCACTGGCCACCAAACTCTAAAGACATGAACATTATTGAGCATATATGGGATGTCTTGCAATTAGCTGTTCAGAAGAGGTCTCCATCCCCTCGTACTCTTACGTATTTATGGACAGACCTGCAGGATTCATGGTGTCCATATATTTATATGGATATGGTGTCTGTTTTTCCGGACATGTACAAAAGAACAGACACCACTGTTGACCTTCAGCCGTCTTGAACAAAAGTAGAATTATATTAATACCTTCAGCTGCTAACGAGCGTTGATATATATCAACGGGGACAGGTGTAAATGTGTGTCTTGACTCGAACTCTGGATCTCCTGTTTACATGGCAGACGCAGTTGGGAATGTGGGTCTCACAGGAAGCGTGCAACGGATAAGTCCCTGCAGTCGCACTATCTTCTGTCCCCTCGGTGGCTTAGATGGATAGAGTGTCTGCCATGTAAGCAGGAGATCCCGGGTTCGGTGATACATATCAACGCCTGCAAGCAGGTGAAGGTATTAATATAATTCTAATTTCATGGTGTCCATTCCCTCAAGCACTATTTCAGACATTAGTCGAGGCCATGCCACGTCGTGTTGCGGCACTTCTGCGCGTTCGCTAGGGCTCTACACGATATTAGGCAAGCGTACCAGTTTCTTTGGCCCTTCAGTGTACAAAGAACTGTTACAGTACATTGCGAAAGGTAACTTAACGAAATATGCAATGAGACGAACAGAAATGACACTATTATTCAAAGACAAGTGGCCGCGATTTGTGATATAGTCAGCTAGATGAAACAAAGTGCAGCAAATGGTTCTTAGTAGGGGGCGGGAACACCACGGATGCGATGTACGCTCTCCAATGTCCTCCCATGCGTCTGGGTGAGTTACGGGCGGGAACACATAATGCACCCAGGATCATGATCGAAAATCATTGACCTGGCAGACCGTGGGGAGACTTAATGTTACATTGGGGGACTAACATACAAAACTTTGAATATAGTTCACCCACTGGTCAACGTCATTGTGACGCTGCGCTTCTCCCACTTATACCTCTTTTCAAGGGTGCAGTCGGCCCTGACTTCATTTTTTAAATGCCTATGCGCGACTGCATCGGACAGCGTTGGTGGGGGAGCTCTTGAAACCTGAGGATATTACGCGAGTTGGCTGATCTGCCCGTTGCCCCCACTTAAATACCATCGAGCACATGTGGAATGCGTTGGGGGGATGTACTGCAGCACGCCCACATGCTTCATCAATCATCTAGCAGTGTCAACAGCGCTGGTGGAGGAGTGGAACGCCCTACCTCACGAGCTTCTTACCAACTTTGCCGTCAGAATAGGAGTGGAACGACCTATCTCAACAGCTCCTTGCCAACCTTGCCGTCAGAATAGAAGTGGAACGACCTACCTCAAGAGCTCCTTACCAATCTTCCCGTCAGAATAGGAGTGGAACGACCCACCTCAAGAGCTTCTTACCAACCTTACCGTCAGAACAGGAGTAGAACAACCTACCTCAAGAGCCCCTTACCAGCCTTACCGTCAAAATATGAGCACGTTCCAGATCATGCGCTGCCGTCCATGCTGATCAAGCACCGTATTAACAACCATACCCCGCCTTTTGTCAAATCCAGGGAACCATCATAAATCTCGGCGACTTCACTGTAATTATTGTCTTTGAATGAAAGTGTCATTTCTGATCTTTGGTACCTTCTGTACTGTTCTTTGCTGTAACGGTTCTTTCTATGCATGGTCAAAGTTTCATCGAGGTATCTCACGCTACTGGACATTAAAATTGCTACACCACGAAGATGACGTGCTACAGACGCGAAATTTAACCGACAGGAAGAAGATGCTGTGATATGCAAATTATTAGCTTTTCAGAGAATTCACACAAGGTTGGCGCCGGTGGCGACACCTGCAACGTGCTGACATGAGGAAAGTGTCCTACCGATTTCTCATACACAAACAGCAGTTGACCGGAGATGCCTGGTGAAACGTTGTTCTGATGCCTCGTGTAAGGAGGAGAAATGCGTACCATCACGTTCCCGACTTTGATAAAGGTCGGATTGTAGCCTATCGCGATTGCGGTTTATCCTATAGCGACACTGCTGCTCTCGTTGGTCGAGATCCAATGACTGTTAGCAGAATATGGAATCGGTGGGTTCAGGCGGGTAAAACGGAACACCGTGCTGAATCCCAACGGTCTCGCATCACTAGCAGTCGAGATGACATGCATATTATCCGCATTTCTGTAACGGATCGAGCAGCCACGTCTCGATCCCTGAGTCAACAGATGGGGACGTTTGCAAGACAACAACCATCTGCACGAACAATTCGACGACGTTTGCAGCAGCGTGGACTATCAGCTCGGAGACCATGACTGCGGTTACCCTTGACGCTGCATCACAGACAGTAGCGCCTGCGATGATGTACTCAACGACGAACCTGGGTGCACGAATGGCAAAACGTCATTTTTTTGGATGAATCCAGGTTCTGTTTACAGCATCATGATGGTCGCATCGGTGTTTGGCAACATCGCGGTGAACGCACATTGGAAGCGTGTATTCGTCATCGCCATACTGGCGTATAACCCGGCGTGATGGTATAAGGTGCCATTGGTTACACATTTCGGTCACCTCTTGTTCGCATTGGCGGTATCTTCAACAGTGGACGTTACATTTCAGATGTGTTACGACCCGTGGCTCTACCCTTTATTCGATCACTGCGAAACTCTACATTTCAGCACGATAATGTACGACTGCATGTTGCAGGTCCTGTACGGGCGTTTCTGGTTACAGAAAATGTTCTACTGCTGCCTGGTCATTCTCCAGATCTCTCACCAATTGAAAACGTCAGGTCAATGGCGGCCGAGCTCCTGGCTCGTCACGATACGCCAGTCACTACTCTTGATGAACTGTGGTATCGTGTTGAAGCTGGATGGGCAGCTGTACCTGTAAACGCTATCCAAGCTCTGTTTGACTCAATGCCCAGGTGTATCAAGGCCATTGTTACGGCCAGAGGTGGTTGTTCTGGGTACTGATTTCTTAGGATCTATGCACCCAAATTGCGTGAAAATGTGATCACATGTCAGTTCTAGTATAATATATTTGTCCAATGAATACCCGTTTATCATCTGCATTTCTTCTTGGTGTAGCAATTTTAATGGCCAGTAGTGTATTTGGCAGGGACACGTCATCCGAATGCTACTTTCGTGGAAAAGCTTTGCACACCAAGGCATTTCGGTGCGGCATACATGCAAATAACAAGGACGACTTCGTCGACACAGAATTTCTCAGTTGGATTCTCAAGTATATCAGCGGATATAGAAAGACTCGGAGACTCAGTCCAACAAAAGACGACATCTGCCAGGACTACCACCACCATCACCATCACCACCACCGCCGCCGCCGTTACCATTGCCAACATCACCACCACCATGAACATTTCCATTCCAACTGGTATGGATTCCGATAACAACGGTAATATGCACTCGTGCATGACTTCCTGAAGGCCATGGGTCAAAGCAGTCAACTTGATGCATCATTACTTGACTCAGTACCACATCCAGGCTTATTTACAGAAGTACTATCGTGTGGGGTACCAATAGGCTCGTCTGAGGATTTCTTGCTGGGGAGGACACAGTGTATTGTCTGGAATGGAGAGTCATCGACAGATGAAGTAAAAACTTCACATGTGCCTCCACAAAGTGTGCTAGATCCTTGCTGTTCATATAATATATTAATGACCTTGCTGCCAATATTAATAGTAACAATTTTCACAGATGGTCCAGTTATCTTTAAAGTACTGACTGAAAACTGCTGCTCAAACATTCATTTAGACCTTTATAACGGTTAAAATTGTCTAAAGATTTTCAATGTGCTATAACTGTTCCGAAACGTAAAATTGTCCAAAACGGAAAGGCGTAGTATATTACAACTACAGTATCAGTGAGTCACAGCTTAAACCAGAATTAAAAAAAAAACTAGACTTCGCCCGATCACCGACCGAGGTGGCGCAGTGGTTAGCACACTGAAGTCAGATTCGGGAGGACGACGGTTCAATCCTGCGTCCGGCCATCCTGATTTAGGTTTTCCGTGATCTCCCTAAATCGCTCCAGGCAAATGCCAGGATTGTTGTTTTGCAAGGGCACGGCCAATTTCGTTCCACATCCTTCCCTAATACTGCGAGACCGATGATCTCGCTGTTTGGTTTCCTCCTCCAAACAACCTAATCCAACCCAACCGTCCGAACAGGCCACGAAGGCCCAACGGTACCGACCGACCACCATATCATCCTCAGTCTACAGGCGTCCCTGGATGCTGATATGGAGGGGTATTATGGTCAGCACACCGCTCTCCCGGCCGTATGACAGTTTACAAGACCAGAACCACTACTTGTCACTCAAGTAGCTCCTCAGTTTGCCTCACAAGGATTCAGTGCACCCCACTTGCCAATAGCGCTGGGTGTACACGATTGTCACCCATCGCTATACTAGTCCAGCCCGACAGCACTTAACTTCGGTGGTCTGACTGGAACCGGTGTTACCAGTGCGCCAAGATCGTTGGCTTACACCAGGCTACTTACACAAATAGTTGGATGTAACAGTTTGTAAGGATATCGAATGATCACATAGATTGAGTTGAAGTGTAGCAGCTGGCATACTTCGGTCCATTGATAGAATACTAGGACCATCCAATCTCCAGCTCAGGTCGTAAACATTCATCTGAGGCCTTCATGTCTTCTGTCCGACATGATGTAACCTGACTCTTCTGCACAGTCAGATGACGCTGCCGACAGACCAATTTTCGCCTGGTAATGACACATACATATGCACTTCTGTTATAGTCAGCATGCCAATATTCCTTTTGTCTCAGACCAATAATAAATAACTCGTGGAAAGCGACACTGAGACCTATACACTATAATAATTGGTGTATTACTGTTTTATTATTGTAATCGTAGACTTGGAAAGGGCTTGATTGTTTTAACAGTTTTGTAAAGGGTAACTAAATTTGGCTACTCCCTGTCGAAACAAAACATTATATGCAAATATGGCAATTGTAGTTTAATTCATATATATTCCTGTAGCTGGCATACATACTTACGTTAAACCCCATATACAGTGACAAAAAAAGGCCTTTTGAAAAGCCCAGCTCTTGAGAGACCGTAAGGAAACATTATATTGGCAATAAAATTAACTATTAAAACTTATTTTGTGCAAGCGGAACCACATTGATAGTAGATATTTGTTGTAACTCATATGTAGCAACCCCAAAGAGCTGCTTACATTCAGTCAACAGGTGTCATAAAATTATTCGCATCACTCTGCATGGCCGATGTCAATAATTTTATTATACCTGGTAATTAACTGAGCTGAACTTAGTAGTTATAAGTTTGATTCATCAGCAGTTATCGTTGGTTATTAAATATGACTTTCTTAAGGCGTTCATTAACGATTCAATCAACAGTTGCTTAGTCTGACTAGTTTCGAACCTTACAGGTTTATTTTCAAGCTTCGTCTACTGAGGTTGCACTGACAGTGCCTGATCATAATAAAAAAACATAAAATTGGCAACACATCTTTTATTGTGTAAACATTTTTAAAAAATAAGATGGGTTCTTTGAACTGGGAAAATGTGTCACTGAATCAGTGTTGTTCGAATGGTGTGTATGAAACACTAGCTAAATCACTAGGTAAACACGTACTAAAGTCGGCCACTGTGACCGAGTGGTTCTAGGGCTTCAGTCTGGATCTGCGTGACCGCTACGGTCGCAGGTTCGAAACCTGCCTCGGACATGGATGTGTGTGATGTCCTTAGGTTAGTTATTTTTAAGTAGTTCTAAGTTATAGGGGACTGATGACGTCAGATGTTTAGTCCCATAGTGCACAGAGCCATTTGAGCCACGTGTATTTTACTGTTGAGGCTTGAATAAATACTTTTAGTACAGGAAACTGATATACTGCTTATGTTGGCTTTGTGAAACAAGGGGTGATCCGTTCGTCTGTGTCAACGTGTTCCGTGAACCATGTTATAGGGCGTTTGCTGAGTCAATAATAACAAAAAATTGCGCTCATTAACTGTGCTTTCGTTAAGAAAGGAGTAAAATATCGCTATAAAAACCACCGAATAGCGTCTTATTCGTGTGGAACCTTTGAAAGATACGTGACTCTGGAAGAAAGTTAAGGATTTTCAAATGGGAATTCCACATTTCCATACGGAAAATGGAAAAAAATTAAAAATATGTAGCTTACACTTACGTAGTACTTTGTCCGGATACTAAATTGTCTTGTGGAGTAATATCTGAAAGTGATTATTAAATGAAAATTCGAATTATGTTCAGTACCCTGTATTTAACTAAATAACTGGCACATGATTATGGCGTGTTGGAAAAGTAATCTACAAAACACTTTACTAATTAAATACAAATTATTAATATATTGAGTCGAAAAATCATAGTAGTGGCCACGTAACTAGACATAGAAATAATGAGACTGGTTGCTTTTAATCGTTTAATTCAAAGATGTAGAGCGTTAATTTTCACACATATTTCGCACAATAAAGCTTTCTATGACTGAAAATTACAAATACACGATTACATCGGACTGTGGCCGATATACGGCCGATATTAACTGCCGAGAACAATTGAAACATTTAGAGCATCCACACAGTGTTTCAGAATGACCAATTAGACAGATGTGTATTTGGGTATACAACCAATCCGATATCGTATTACTGTTTTTGCGCAGCCATTAGGACATAGTAATTAAGAGTATACAAATAGATGTTTCGCAGAAAATGGTGCTCATTTTCCGTTAGCAAGTTATGGTACGGGACATTTTATTCCAGGAGCACTGATAGTGTATGCTGCTAATGCCGGTTTCTCGGAAAAGTTATTAGTGGACCTCCGGGAAGTGATCTGGTATTGACAGCGGCTCTGGTGGTGTGAACAAAACCACGGATCGGCGCAAAACATTAATTAGTTCCGAAGCTCAGACTTTTTATTGAGTGCTGAGACTTATAGCTTTAAAAATACCTAACGCTACGGTCAAAATATGTCTTCATTAAAACTTTATAATGATGTATGTTTGTACAGAGGAACGCACTCCGCAGAGCCGCTTCTTGGTGTTATAAATTCCCGTTAATTCTTACGGCAGGGTTATGCTATGGCAGCTTCTTGTGCTCTTAATTTATTACATTCTCTTAGAACATCGCGTAGGGAGAACGGTGGCAAGTTTATGACGTTAGGAAATAGCAATTTTTAATAAACTAATTTACTTTTCTTCGTATATATATATATAACTATAATGAAATTTTATTGAATTTTAAATAATTGTGTAATTTTTTTAATACAATCTCAATTATTTTGCCAATTTTAAGAGCTACTGCAATAGTTTCATCTTGCTCCATTACTGATGCAAAATGCCTTTGACCATGGGACAAGATAACAATACTGAAAATAATGTCTAATGCTTCTTAGGATCCCTTGCCTCAGTCTGTGATGTCGGAACCTTAGTAGGATCACTTTGTTGTCTGTTTGTCCGTCTTCAACAACGCTTTTCTCAGTAACGGGTCAACGAATCAAGCTCAAATTTGTCACGTATTAAAGTCTATGCACCCTTGGAGGTGTAAAAATCACTTCAGCCAAACGAAAAGGCCATTTATGTCACACACTTTGACACTCTAAGACTCGCTCATCAAAACCTATAGGGTGCTTCCCGTTGACTTAGAATCATGAAATTTTGCAGGAAGCGAGGTTTCACAGTACAAGCAAAGGAAAAAAAACGAATACTGTTAATTTGAAATTATGAGATTGGAAAGTTTTTATCTGTCACCGTTATCCGTCTGTCTGTTCGTCAGTTAAGACGCTTTTTCTCTGGAACAGCTTGGCCTATCATCAAATTTACGGCAGTTTAAAAAAGTGCAAGCTTCTGGGTAAATGCAATCAAAATATACGGTCATTTGTCACGTTTTTCGAGACCCGAAGACTCACTCATCAATACCTACAAGATGCTTCCCGTTGACTTAGAATCATGAAATGTGGCAAGAAGCAAGATTTCACAGTACAAGTAAAGGAAAAAGTCCGAAAATCGCTAATTTGTAACTGTGCTATACGAAAAAAATATTTTTGTCAATTTTTTATCCATCTCTTTGTCTGTTCGTCTTTTAAGACCCTTTTTCTCTCGAAAAGTTTGGCTTATCACGTTCACATTTACGTCACGTTCTATGGTTTGTTATCCTTTGATGGTGTAAAAATTGTAAGCTTCAAGCTTCTAAGTCAGTGCAGCCATTTATGTCAGATATTTTGATTCTCGAAAACTTACTCATCAAAATCTGTAGGGTGTTTCCCGTTCATCTGGGACCATAAAATTTGGCAAGAACCAAGCTTTCACAGTAAAAGTAAAGTAAAAAGTCTGCAACTTGTTAAACTGTAATTATATTACATATAAAATATCTTTTTCGATTGGAACATACATCGCTTTCATCATCCGTCAAGTAACATAATAGATGAACACTACTTATGGAAACATAAAATGTAAGTTGTTGACACGATTTAGTAAGCAAATTGAAACTATTTTATTACATCTTCTTTGTAAAGTCCCCTTCTCGCTTCTTTCCGTATGTCCGTATCTGCGGGTTAGTCTGCGGAACTACTGTAGAGATTTTGATACGATTTTGGAATGCCTGTAACCAATATCTTGCCAGTACCGATACCGATAACAGGAAAACATCGTTGAAATTCTCGAATCTTAATCGTACTTGGCCCATTTTTTTTATTTTTAGGAAGTATAAGACGATAAATAAATTAAATAAACATTGCTGTGTATTTCTCACTGAATATTATCTAATGAAATAATATTATAGTGAAAATTAAGATAACTCTGGATCAGCGTTTTGCGTAACAAAAATGAGACCCAAATTTTCCTTCTTCAAAGTTCGAGAAGGCTTGCATTGGCGACTCCACATACGCTTCGATATATATGGCGTCAAATTCTGAATGTTGTTCATGTGACCATGGGAACTCATATAAAACACCCTGAAACTATGTAGACAATTTCATGAAGTTTTTTTTTCACTCTCTTTAATCGCAGTGCATTTATTTACAATCATTTTCAATCTCCACATTGATTTCGATTTCCTTTTGTATTGATCAAGCAGTGAAGGAAACCAGGGAGAAATCGAGGAAGGAAGTTAAAGTTCAGGGAGAAGAAATAAAAACTATAAGGTTTACTGGTGAGATCCTATTTCTGCCAGAAACGACAATGAAATTGCAAGAGCAGTTGAATTGAAAGGATATTGCCTTATAAAGAATTTATAATATGAATATTAACGTAGCTAAATTAAAGGTAGTGAAAAGTAGTCAGATTAAATCAGGTGATGTTGAGGGCATTAGATTAAAAATGGGACACTAGAACTATTCAAAGTATTGATATATTATTGTCTGGATAACGCAATAAATGCTACATTTTATTGGCATACATTCCTAATGATATGACCGGTTTGACTCCTTCGAAACGTTTTCAGATCTTATTTGCCAGCTTGAACAGTGTCCTGTCACATTCTACACAAACAGTGCACGTGCTACGTCGTAGAATAGTACCGATGTTCTGTGACGTAGCTTCCACATTAGCTAGTTACTCTTGTAAACGAAATGTTCAGATCTGAAAACGATGCGATGGAATATAAATTGGTTACAATGTTACGAATACAGGGTGACACAGGATGATGGGAATGTTTGAAATGTGTGGTGACAGCCATGGACAGTTGGCAGCACTGCGGGTTCGTGACAGTTAGCGAGTAAACAGACCGCCATTTCAGTAATCATGGATCAGTGGAACGGACAACCGCGTGCATTAGCCACAAAAATATTTTATAAAAATAAGAATAATTTGGTAGCAGCGTAGAGGGAGTGTGGACGTTTTTATAATTTAGGACGTCATGATGCCGTTCCGTCGAAACACGCGATAAAATGTTGGATTAAAAATAACTTTGAAGAGACTGGATCTGCCCTCAAGAAGAAACCAACAGGACGACCAAGAAGTGTGCCTTCTCCAGTGAACATGGATGTTGTACGCGAGTCAGTGTTACGGAGCCCATGGCGTTCAATTCGTAAGCAATCGGCAGTGGTTGGAATGTCCCGGGAGAGTGTTCGCAGAATCCTTCATCTTGATTTAAAATTTCATCCTGTAGCGTCGCAAGTTTGTTCCGATCGAACGTTTGTTTTAGGATAGCTAACTGCATGTAACTTCGGGGGCTGACATCTGGCGGCCTAATCGGAAGACACACGCGCACCTGTCAGTACCTGCCGTGGGAATTCTGTCCAATGTCTCTTACTGGACGCATACATTCACCACTTATAAGAACCTAAATAAATGGTATTAAATATTATTTAATCATTTTCAAAATCGGTACACTACCTTTTGACATTCAGGAGAAGATTGTATCTAATTGTCAGCTTTATAATTATCATAGTTTCAGAGATAGATAAAATTCCTAAAAAAGTGAAAAACTGACACTTAAGGAACTAAATTCAGTTTGGAAATATAATAGCTTATCTTTTGGTGTTATTTAAAAACACAAACAGAACTCTCGGTGAGCAGAATTAATTAACTGAGATTTCATATTAAAACTTTAATTACTTTTCGTTTTCGTAACACGAAAATCAGACAAAATTATTATTGGTGTCTAATATTGTTGTGGGAGTACATGTGAGTAAATGAGGGTGTGTACGTGGGACATTCATCAAATTTTAATGTTGCATTATATACTGTCTTAAGTAACCTGCAAGAGTTACACAAGTCTGTCGTGGGAAAATGTTCATAGGGAATTTACCCACTTTGCTGATGACGTATGTCTAGGTGTAACAGAGCAGCCAAAAAGTCAGCTGGAGTATTACCTGTATCTGAAATATATTTCCAGATTTATTGCGTTTTCGTTTCTTAAACATTGCTTTAATATTTGCATATCAGATTGACGTGAATGCGTCTGTATGTAAGGATTGGTGCAGGCCAGTTTTGGCGCGAGTATGATAATGAGCGAGCGTTCTGATTGGCAGCGAGTGTGGTTAGCCAGTCAGAACTGAGACGGTTCCCGCTCGTTACCTGATAGTTACACTGGGAGTGAGGCCACAAGAAAGGAGTCGCTTGCTAGCTTAGAACGCTGACGGTCATGTTACTAGTGCTCGTCAAAATAATGTGCAAAATGAAGGGATATTGAGTTCCTCGCGTTTGATACGTATCCTGAATAATGATGATGTAGTTGTGGAGAGTTTTGTGAAGTTTGGAAGCTCTAGAATAGTTTTGTTGGATAGATATTCTCGTGTAAAACTTTGGCCTTCATAGTATCTGCATAGAATGTTTCAGTTTTCAACCACTGAGAATTTTTTGGCGAGCAGTTTCGTTTTTGAGAAATCCACAAGAAGGATTAAGTGTAATAACTCATGTTAGTAGTGAAATTAATGACTGTGAGAACGTTGTTTAATTCGAGACGAGTTTGCACAGATTTCTGGCTGCTGTGCTTGTGAAATGAGTGTACGAATTGTGAACGTGAAAAATAGTTTAAATGTGGACTGAATGTTATCGTTTCTTTGGCTATATGAACAAAATAAACCTTTTTGTATGGAAATATCAGACATTATTTTCCAGAAGCCAATCCATTTTCTTACCGCCCAATAAATTTTTATTGACAGATTTTCTATAGAACTTTATTTCATTACTAGCGTTGCGCAGCCTCAGTAATTGTACATATTAGATGGTGTTTTTTTATCAACGCTGCTTTTACATAATCTTATAAGTATCTACATTGCTGAGAAGAGGGACATGGAGCAGACGCCGTTCTGAGGTTGTTGAATTCTAATTTGCTGCCTGCACAAGGAAAACACGCAAAAAAAACTCGCCCTGCCACAATCCATACAAACTACAGATGGTGCAACAGTTGATGGACGAAGATTGCCGGGTACTATTAGGTTTCTGTCAACAAATGATGACAAAAATAAACAATGACGATAAATTTCTAAAGAAGTTGTCGATGTCAGATGAGGCACATTTTCATCTTACAGGTTATGTGAATAAACAGAACTACCGTTACTGGACAAACAAAAATCCTAATAAAGTTCATGAGCGCCCTTTACACGCAAGTAATGTGACAGTATGGTGTGGTGTTTCATGACATGGGATTATCGGTCCGTACCTTTTCGAAAATGAACAGGGAAACAAAATAACAATCAATGCCGATTGTTACGTGGAGATGTTAGAACATTCGTTACACCTGCATTGAACAACATTCCAATCGTTCAAGAAGCGTAGTTTCAATAGGACGAATCGACATCACACACTGCTCAGCAATCAATGGCATCTGTGCGAGAATTGTTTGACAGCCGTGTTACCTCACGATTCGATATCACTCCCTGGCCTCCTAGGTCGCCAGATTTATCCGTTTGTGATTTTTTCTTGTGGGGCTACCTCAAGAGCAAAGTCTACACGACTCGACGAAGAACCTTAGATGAGTTAAAACAGAGAATTCGGGATGCAAATCACAGTATCCCAGTTGAGATGTTGCAGCGATCAATGAGGAATCTCAACAGCAGATTTCACGAACGTATTCGTAAAGGAGGACGCCATATGAAGGACGTAATGTAAAAAAAAAAAAAAAATGATAAATGACATAAATGTTTCGTAAATGACAAGGTTGTAAGGTTTCAATTACTATGAATGAAATTTCTTGCCTCCATCACTTCTAGTTTTATTGGATTGTGGAAATTTTCCCGTTTTTCTGTGTCACCATGTATGAGCAATCTAGACAGACAATAAAATTTGTTGTGCTACAACTAATAGATGAGTTTCACTGTTTGGGCGACACAAAATAACGACGATGGTCGAAGTGTCGAGGATACAAAATGCAGAGTGGGAATTTTTTTTTAATGAATATAAACTTAAGTGTTAGTAAGTCATTCCTGACGGTATTTGTTTGGAGTGTATCCTTGTACGAAAGGGAAAAACTGTCGGTAAGCTGCTTAGATAACAAAGAAGGTGTTATTCCAGAAGAAGCTTAGATGTGTACTTCGGCCAACAAATGAGGAGATACCGTGGTGGTATAAGAAATGTGTGGCCCAACGTGATGGAAAGAAATGATCATTTGAGAGGACACACCCTGAGGCATCACCAGAGCAGATTTGCAAACTTGGTAATTGAGGGACGTGAGAAGGATAAAACTTGCAACGGGAAACTAAAGCTTGCCTACATCCAAGCCGATTCTAATTGAATGTGGGATGCAGTAGTTCGGCGAGAAGAAAGAAGCTTGCATAGGATAGAGTAGCGTGGAGACCTACATCACATCAGGTTTCGCCATGAAGACCATAGAAATAGTAGCTGGAAATGGTAGTTACGCATTGCACTATGTATTATGCACACTTTTTTGGGTGGAACTCTGAAACTGTGATAGTTATAAAGTTGAAATTTGGACACAATCTTCTTCTGAATGTCAAAAGGTAGTGTACCGATTCTAAAATAATTAAAGAATATTTAATATCATTTATTTAGGTTCTTATAGGTGGTGCATGTACGCGTCCAGTAAGAGACATTCGACAGATTTCCCACGGCACGTGTCTCTCCCGGTTAGGACGCCACATGTCAGCCCCCGAAGTTACATGTAGCTAGCTATCTTAAAACAAACGTTCGATCGGAACAAACTTGCTGCGCTACAGGATGAAATTTTAAATCAAGATCAAGAATTCTGCGAACACTCTGCCGGGACATTCCAACCATTGCCGTTTGCTTACGAATTGAACTCCATGTGCTTCCGTAACACAGACTCGCGTACAAGATCAATGTTCGCTGGAGAAGGCACACTTCTTGGTCGTCCTGTTGGCCTTGAGGGCAGATCCAGTCTCTTCAAATTTATTAATCCAACATTTTAACTCGGGCGCTGCTATCAGACTACCATTATTTTTATAAAACATTTTTGTGGCCAATGCACGCGGTTGTCCGTTCCACTGATCCATGATTACTAAAATGGCGGTTACTCGCTGTTATGAACCCACAGTGCTGCCAACTGCCCATGGCTACCACGACTCATTTCAAACATTCCCGTTATTCTGTGTCACCCCGTATTCGTAATATTGTAACCAGCATCGATTCCATTGGACCGTCTTCAGATCTGAACATTTAGTTTACACGAGTAACTAGCTAATGTGGAAGCTACGTCACAGAATGTCGGTACTATTCTACCACGTAGCACGTGCACTGTTTGTCTAGAATGTGACAGGTCAGTGTTCAAGCTAGCAACTAAGATCTGAAGACGTTTCGAAGAAGTCACACCTACCTAGATTTGTCCTTGGTTTCCTTCACTGCTTGATCAATGCACAAGGAAATCGAAATCAATATGGAGATTGAAAATAGTTCTAAATATTTAATTCATAGTGATTACAGAGAGTGAAAAAAACATTTCATGAAAATGTCTACATACTTTCAGGATGTTTTATTTCAGATCCTATAGTCACATCAACTTCCTCCAAAATTTGATACCATATATTCCGAAGCGTGTGTGGAGTCGCCGACGCAATATAATTTACGGCCCGGTTTCGTCTTTCGTAGCGGGTGCTACGTTGTCGCTCGGCCCCTTTCGTGACTAGCGCTCCCCAGTGTGTAGGAATTTCATGTGAAACCGATAATCACGCTCGGGGATCTATGTCTCTCAATATGAAGTTATGTAATAGGGGAAAAAAGCAGCTTGTATTCCCCGAAAGTCTCATAAATTTAACCATTTCAGGGAATTCACATACATTAGCTGATAAATCGCCCCAGTTTAAGCTCTGCGGTCGCGGTCGTTAATTACGAGGGCGATATGACGTTGAGTGGCGCGTGTCGGCAACAGACTGTGGAAAGTGTTGGCAGCGCGTGGGTGGCGCGAACGAAACGTGAGCGATGTCGGCCGGTGGTGGACGGGAAATCTGGAGATCCGGGGAGGATTAATTACTCTACGCCTGACGACAGATTCAGACAGTTCGGAACCGGACAAGAAATTCTTAACTGTTGCGCATCGATATGGTACGGATCGTTACTCGGCACTCACTCAGTAATGAAAGCAGCTGAGTTGTTGAGTGTTTCACCTGCAGAAATCTAGGAGAGATATAAAGACGTATTTTGTCTCAGCTTACAGTGTCCTATTAATGCTCCTAGCACATACCATCAAGCAAATTTAGCATCATATTCATGGTGTATTTAAACACACTGAATGCCTGGTTTTGGCCATATTACAAAATGAAATGAGAAATTCGTGAGAGTGAAATTTAAAACCACGAAAACGTCCAATTAAAAATATGCCAACAGTGAGTGTAGAAATACGGTTCACAATATGCATGAAATAATTCAATCGCGAACTCTCACAAGCAACGTGAAAATCAGTACGCTGCAATGCCATAACCTTGCTCTTTCCGGGTGGTCCAGCATTTTAATTTGGAAGGCGGTTTTATTAGTGCAGTAGTTACGTTTCAAGAATGCTGCGAGTGAATGAGAGACTAGAAAATTATCAGTGACTGGAAAGTATTCTCTTGCACCCCTTTGATGTTATGTACAGAGTTTTGCAGCAGCTGTGAAAGCTGACATTGAGATTTTCACCCTTATGTTCCGCTTGTGTATATATGTATATGTGTGTGTGTGTGTGTGTGTGTGTGTGTGGGTGTGTATGTGTGTGTGTGTGTGTGTTATCATTCAAAGACATCTTAGTCTACATCTACATCCATACTCCGCAAGCCACCTGACGGTGCGTGGCGGAGTCGTCTTGTATTGGTTATCATCATTTCATTCCTTTATTTCCTCGTGACAAAAAACGTATTCCAATCCCAAGTCGTAAAGAATGGTTAGCATAGGCTTGCTATAGTCTTTTACACTCATCACGAATCCTTCTTTCGAAGCAGCGAACCAAAGTGTGATACTCAAAGACATTTTCCTAGAAGCATTTCCGCATCGCAAAAGAAATGCTGATGGAGATTGGTTGGTTGGTTGGTTTGTGGGGGTTAAAGGGACCAGACTACTTAGGTCATCGGTCCCTTGTTCCACGACCATAATAATACACGAAGAAAAGTCCAACAAGCAATAAACACATAACGGAGACGACAAGGGACGACACAGTACAAGAAAGACATAGACGAAGACCAGAGAAAAGAGATTAAAAGACACACAGAGTGCGACGGTCATTGGCCGACCATGAAAATAAAACTGGAAAGGCCAACAACCAAGGGACACATTAAAACACCACAAACTAAAACCCCAGGCCAAAAGCCACAGTCGACACTAAAAAAAATAAAAAGGGACTCTCATATTGAATGATAAAAACCCCCTGCTCGAATAAAACGGAGAACTAAGTCAGCCATAGTAGAGTCATCGGTTAAAAGAGCAGGGAGTGTATCAGGCAGCGCGAACGTCTGCCTGAGGGCAGTTAAAAGTGGGCAGTCTAGTAAGACGTGTACCACGGTCAGGGCCAATCCGCAGCGACAGAGAGGCGGGTCGTCACGGCACAAGAGATACGCGTGCGTGAGCCGGGTATGTCCTATGCGGAGCCGGAAGAGGACGACAGCGTCCTTGCGAGACCCCCGCATGGAGGAGCGCCACACACTGGTTGTCTCCTTGACTGCCCGAAGTTTGTTGGGAGAGGGCAGGGTGCGCCACTCATCACGCCAAGCAGCAAGGACCTTCTGCCGCAATACGGATCGGACGTCACTCTCTAAAAGACCGATCTCCATGGCCGGGGAACTGACCGCCTGTTTCGCCAGTTCGTCAACCCGCTCGTTACCCGGGATGCCGACGTGACCCGGGGACCAAACAAAGGTGACAGAGCGGCCGCAACGGACGAGAGTATGGAGGGACTCCTGGATGGCCATCACCAGACGGGAACGAGGGAAACACTGGTCAAGAGCTCGTAAACCGCTCAGGGAGTCACTACAGATGACAAAGGACTCACCTGAGCGGGAGCGGAGAAACTCTAGGGCACGATAGATGGCAACCAACTCGGCAGTGTATACACTGGAGCCAGCTGCCAATGACCGTTGCTCACAATAATCCCGTAGAGTGAGAGCGTAACCAGTGTGACCAGAGACCACCGAACCGTCGGTGTAGGCCACCGCCGCGTTCGGAAACTCGGCCAGGATGGAAAGAAAGCGGCGGCGGAGGGCCTCCGGAGGCACTGAGACCTTCGGACCCTGTGCCAAGTCGAGCCGAAGGCACGGTCGGGGCACACTCCACGGGGGCAGACGGAGATTGGCCCGGAAAACAGGGGGCAGAGGAAAAAAGTCAAGGCCACGGAGAACGTCCCGGAGGCGAACCGCAATGGGACACCCTGACCGGGGCCGCCTGTCTGGAACATGGACGATCGAGCGCGGGAACAGGAGACGGTAGTTTGGATGCCCTGGCATGCTATAAACGTGCGCGGCATAGGCGGCCAGAAGGCGGTCACGCCGGAACCGCAATGGAGGGACACCAGCCTCCACAAGTATGCTGTCGACGGGGCTTGTCCGGAACGCTCCCGTGGCGAGGCGGATCCCGCAGTGGTGTATGGGATCCAGCAATCGCAATGCTGAAGGCAAGGCAGAACCGTACGCCACACACCCATAATCAAGGCGGGACTGGATCAGCGCTTGATATAGGTGGAGGAGGGTGGACCGGTCGGCACCCCACCTGGTGTGGCTTAAGCAACGGAGAGCGTTTAAGTGCCGCCAGCATGTTTGCTTCAGCTGCCTAATATGGGGCAGCCAAGTCAACCGGGTATCGAACACCAGTCCCAAGAACCGATGCGTCGCGACCACAGCAAGAGGTTCACCGTCAAGGTAAAGGCGCGGCTCAGGGTGAACCGTGCGACGCCGGCAGAAATGCATAACGCAGGTCTTCGCGGCCGAAAACTGGAAGCCGTGCGCTACAGCCCATGACTGCGCCTTGCGGATGGCACCTTGCAGCTGCCGTTCAGCAGCGGCGATGCCACTGGAGCTGTAATATAGGCAGAAGTCGTCCGCATATAAAGAAGCCGCGACGGACGACCCCACCGCCTCAACGAGCCCATTGATGGCAATTAAAAACAGGGACACACTGAGGACAGACCCCTGTGGGACCCCGTTCTCCTGGACCCGGGAGGAACTATGCGACGCAGCTACTTGCACGCGGAAGGAACGATACGAAAGAAAATTCTGAATAAAAATCGGGAGCGGGCCCCTAAGGCCCCACCCATGAAGTGTGGCCAGGATGTGATGGCGCCAAGTCGTATCGTATGCCTTCCGCATGTCGAAGAAGACGGCAACCAGATGTTGGCGGCGCGCAAAGGCTGTACGGATGGCAGACTCCAGGGAGACCAGATTATCGACGGCAGAGCGGCCTTTACGGAACCCACCCTGAGACGGAGCCAGAAGGCCCCGAGACTCGAGGAGCCAACTCAACCTCCGGCTCACCATACGTTCCAGCAACTTGCAAGGAACGTTGGTGAGGCTTATGGGGCGATAGCTGTCCACCTCCAGCGGGTTCTTGCCAGGTTTCAATACGGGGAAGACTATGCTTTCCCGCCATTGAGACGGGAAAACACCCTCGACCCAGACGCGATTGAAAAGATCTAGGAGGCGTCGCTGGCAAGGCACTGAGAGGTGTTTCAGCATCTGGCTGTGAATGCGGTCTGGTCCAGGAGCCGTATCAGGGCAAGCAGAAAGTGCGCTCTGGAATTCCCATTCGCTGAAAGGAGCATTGTACGACTCCGCGTGGCGCGTGTGAAAGGAAAGCCTCCGACTTTCCAACCGCTCTTTCCGGGAGCGGAAGGCCAAAGGGTAGTTCGTTGACGCGGAACACTGAGCAAAATGCTCTGCTAACCGGTCCGCAATCGTGTCGGAGTCGGTGCACACTGCTCCATTCAGCGAAAGCCCAGGGACAGAGACAGGTGGCCGATAGCCTTGGAGTCGACGAATCTTGGCCCAAACCTGCGATGCAGAGGTACGGACGCCAATGGTGGAAACATAACGTTCCCAGCACTCCTGCTTCCGTTGGCGAATAAGGCGTCGGGCTCGGGCGCGGAACTGTTTAAAAGCAATGAGGGTCTCCAACGACGGGTGCCGCTTATGGCGCTGAAGAGCCCGCCGGCGATCTCGAATCGCCTCTGCGATCTCGGGCGACCACCACGGCACAGTCCTCCGCCGAGGTGACCCGGATGTACAGGGAATCGCAGATGCCGCCGCAGAAACGATGCTGGTGGTGACCGACTGAACCACCGCATCAATCGGATCAGTGGAAGGAGGTGCGATCACTGCGACAGATGTAAATAAGTCCCAATCAGCCTTATTCAGAGCCCATCTGGAGGGGCGGTCAGAAGAGTGACGCTGTGGCAGTGACAGAAAGATGGGGAAATGGTCACTACCACATAAGTCGTCATGGACCCTCCAGTGGATGGATGGTGAAAGTCCGGGGCTGCAAATAGAAAGGTCAATGGCCGAAAACGAGCCATGGACCGCACTAAAGTGGGTCGCCTCTCCCGTGTTTAAAAGGCAGAGGTCAAGCTGTGACAGAAGAGTCTCGACATCTCTGCCCCGGCCAGTAATCGCGGCGCTACCCCACAAGGGGTTATGGGCGTTAAAGTCGCCCAGCAACACAAAGGGAGGCGGCAGTTGTCCTATCAATGCAGCCAACACATGACGAGAGACATCACCATCCGGCGGAAGGTACAAACTGCAGACAGTAATAGGCTGAGGCGTCCACATCCTTACAGCGACAGCCTCTAAGGGTGTATGAAGAGGCACACACTCGCTGTAGATAGAGTTAAGGACGTAGACGCAGACTCCACCAGACACCCTCTCATAAGCTGCCCGGTTCTTATAATAACCCCGATACCCTCGTAGGGCAGGGGTCCGCATTGCCGGAAACCACGTTTCCTGGAGGGCAATGCAGAAGAAAGGGTGACTGCTGACGAGTTGGCGGAGCTCAGCAAGGTGGTGGAAAAAACCGCTGCAGTTCCACTGGAGAATCACTTTGTCCATGGGCGAAATAGGCGTGAAGGGACCGAGGAGGCAGATCACGTCACTGGGTCACCTGCTGTCACCGATCGAGGACCAGTACAATCGGCGTCCTTGGCGTCTGAGGGTATGGCGAGATCCAGGTCCTCAGCGGACGCCAGGATCTCCACCTCATCCTCAGACGCAGAGCCTGTATGGAGCGGTGGGGTGGATGCCACCGCGCGTTCCTTGGCCTTAGAGGCCTTCTTCTTCTTCGTCTTCTCTCTCTGCTACTTGGGCTTTACTGGCTGGGAGGGCTCCACCGAGTCAGTCTCCGGGACGGAGGAGGAGCGGGAAGCCCTGCGACCAGCCGCTGGCCTGCTTTTCAGCCATTGGCTGACGTCACCCTTCCCAGAGGTGGAAACCTGGGAAGGGAGGGACCCGAGGGATCCCTTGCGAGAGAGAGTCGCCGAAGAAGTCGGACGCTTCTCCGGCTTAGAGTTGGGGACTTGTGTCCCCGATGGTTGGGGGGTCGTTGCTTCTGAGGTAGGTGGTGCAGGAGCAACAGATGAGGAAGTGCCCCCCACCATCAAGGGGGCAGGTGTAGTATTCCGGCTCAGAGTGTTCAGTGGAATCGGTGCAGCAGATGACAAAACTACTGTTTTGGCAGCGGTGGCATAGGAGCTGGTCAGAGCCACAGGATGTAGCCTCTCGTATTTCCGCTTAGCCTCAGTATAGGTCATGCGGTCCAGGGCCTTATATTCCATGATCCTTCGTTCTTTCAGTAGAACCTTGCAGTCTGGCGAGCAAGGGGAATGGTGTTCGCCGCAGTTCACACAGATGGGAGGCGGCGCACATGCAGTATTAGGATGTGAAGGGCGTCCACAATCTCTGCATGTCATGCTGGAAGTACACCGAGATGACATGTGGCCGAACTTCCAGCATTTGAAACACCTCATCGGGGGAGGGATATAGGGCTTCACATCACATCGGTAGACCATCACCTTGACCTTTTCGGGTAGGACGTCACCCTCGAAGGCCAAGATGAAGGCACCGGTGGCTACCTGATTATCCCTCGGACCCCGATGGACGCGCCGGACGAAGTGAACACCCCGCCGTTCTAAATTGGCGCGTAGCTCGTCGTCTGACTGCAAGAGTAGGTCCCTATGGAATATAATGCCCTGGACCATGTTGAGACTCTTATGGGGTGTGATCGTGACGGAAACATCCCCCAACTTGTCACAAGCGAGTAACCGCCGTGACTGTGCAGAGGATGCCGTTTTGATCAATACTGCCCCAGAGCGCATTTTGGACAAGCCCTCCACCTCCCCAAACTTGTCCTCCAAGTGCTCGACAAAAAACTGAGGCTTGGTCGCCATAAACGATTCCCCATCGACTCGTGTACAGACTAAATAGCGAGGTGAATAAGGTTCGCTGCCAACCGTAGCCTTTCGTTCCTCCCATGGTGTGGCCAGGGAGGGGAACGATTGTGGATCATATGCCTGAGCGTTGTATTGAGCCCGAGAACGCTTAGAGACTGCTGGCGGCTGGCCGCCAGCAAGAGATGATGTACCACGCTTCATCGCGGGTCATCCGCCCTGATGCCACCTACTCCGACCAAGGGCCCTCCCCACGGGCGCCACCCAGCCTCAGCAACGACCACCTGGCGGGATGGCCATTGCCGGGAGTCCCGATGCCCCAAGGAGACAGGCATCTACTCCTTGGCATACGCGGGGAGTTAACGGTGCAGGCATCAGTAGAGCGATCCCTGTGTTGTCAGGGGGCTACAACCGACAGGGTACATGGCGGCCCCACCACAACGGACTGGCTACCGTGCTGGATTTCAGGTGAAATGTAGCCCATGATCGTCATGGGCGCATAAAGCGACACAGCAGAGCAGACTGCAAAAACCGCACCCAAGAACAAAGCCACGCCCTAGAGATGGTGAGTGGGCGGGACAGCTATGCGACGACGACCAACCAAGCTAGAGATGGTAATGAGCGATGGACACATTGCACCTTGTAAGGCGCCCTTCCCCAATCAGCTCGCTCTTCGGAAGAATTTAGAAGATGGAGGTCAAACCCGGTAGGGGACCATCACATAAGGCCGAAACGTTTGAGACTCCTTTTAGTCGCCTCTTACGACAGGCAGGAATACCGTGGGCCTATTCTTACCCCCGAACCCACAGGGGGATGCTGATGGAGACTTCGCAGTCTACATCAACATCTACATCTACATTATTATTCTGCAATTCAAAATTGAGTGCCTGGCTGAGGGTTCAACGAATCACCTTCAAGCTATTTCTCTACAGTTTCACTTTCGAACAGCGCGCGGAAGAAACGAGAATTTAAATCTTTCCGTGTGAACTCTGACTTCTCTTATTTTATTATGATGATCATTTCTGCCTATGTAGGTGGGTGATAACATAATATTTACACACTCCCAGAAGAAAGTTGTTGGTTGTATTTTCATGTGAATATCCTGCCGCAACGGAAAACGCCTTTGTTTCAATGATTGCACTGCAATTCGCTTATCATATCCATGGCACTCTCTACTATTTCACGGTAATACAACTGCCTTTGTTTGGACTTTTTCGATGTCCTCAGTCAATCCTATCTGTTGCGCATCGCACAAAGCACAGCAGTACTCCAGAAGAGGGCGGACAAGAACAGTGAAAGCAGTCCGTCCATTACATTTTCTAAGTATTCTGCCAATAAATCGCAGTCTTCGGTTTTCTGTCCCCACAACATTCTAAATTAAATGATTCGTAACTGTAATCGCTATGTCTTTATTTGAACTGACAGCCTTTAGATTTGTGAGATTTATCGTGTAATGAAAATTTAACGGATTCCTTTTAGTATTAATGTGGGTAACTTTATACTATTCATTATTTAGAGTCAATTGCATCTTTTCATACCATACAGATACCTCGACTAAATAATTATACAATGGCTTAGATCATCTGATGACTGTACAAGACGGTCTGTAAACAGTCTAGAGAGTGAAAGTAATATGTAAAATTTTCACTCGTGTCTGTAGGTGTCAAGTTGAAAAATTGTCGACATACGTAAATCTCAGTACAGGTTAACACAATTATGTTAAAATTGTAATTTTGACCGGAAAATATGTGCAGGTCACGCTACTCGATGGGGAATCCAGACCAGCCGGTACATTTAACAATTCATCTGCGGGAAGGCATCCTGTTTTCAATGAATTTTACACATGCATCTGACCGCAAAACGAAATTATTCAGATTAAGATGTAGGTCTTGAATATAGCTAATGTTAATCTTTAGTCTTGCAAATAGTCACTGTTCCAGAACTGATATTGTAATTACACAGTAAACAAACATAAAAATTAACGCATCTTACTCTCTGATAAAACTGGTGAAAATTCACAAGACATCACTTCACTGAGATCTTCTACAGGTATTAAGTCTCTGAACAGACGCGATATTATTTTCACAAATACACTCTGAGAGTCACTGTACCTCACAGTGGACATGAACTTTAATGGGACTAATTAAATTTGTTGACCTACCTATACGAACGGAGCACTTGTCTGTTCTTCAACGTTTTACTATTAAGATGATGATGAGAGTGTCAAAAATCATATTTCACTTGCAGTATTTTCTAGATGCAATGCGAGCAGGTATCTTACCAATTTTCATAAAAATACTGTGCAGTGTGTATGCATACATAGTCATGGAGTAAAGAATGAAAAATGAGGGACTAAACGACTGTTAGATGAGAACAAAGACTTCAAGTAGAACCGTGCTTCATTAAACCATAACAACAATACACCATTTCATAAAATTCTCGCACCTAGACAAGTCAGCAAAAATATTTCTTAATATCTCTCTTGTGTACAATTGACTTCCTTAACGCTTGTTTCAAATACCAAAAAAGTCCATGTGCTTCACTACAAAATTTCTACAGCAAACTTTAACCATATACGATGTTCTAACAATGGGAAACTACACAGTCACACATATAAAAAGACTGGATTATCTTAAGAGTTGGGTATATCATTGTTGCACTAATATAGTCTAACCAAAAACTTTCATTAAAACACATTATTACAAAATCCCTTTTTAAATAATGTTGCCTCCATTACACGGCAGGTCAGCTTCCATACTTTTCAAACCGAGTATATTGCCATACTGTCCAACACACACTGCTACTCCCTTCAAAAGAAGTAACCTCTCTGACCAACATGTGTGGTCTCAAAAACAAACTTCCAATGAATATGACTGTATCGATATTACAGAGGTTGAGTACATTCACCTAATTCGTAACCTCACTTACAATTATTGCCAAAACGGCTTGAAAATCAACATGGAAAATGGACGGTTCCCTTTCAAGAGAAAGTGGTTACCGCTGCCTTGCTTTCGCACAATAAAATCGCTCTGACACACTTTGAAGAGCTTTTTATGTTCAACCAATTAACATAATAATTTATACCGCATGTTAATCAGTGAAAGTAATCATGACACTCAGCATTCTCAAGTGTGTTTAATTTTTGTCTAAGTAATTTTATTGAAGTTCATCGTTTAACAAATCAACGTTGTGGTGCAAGAACGTTGTTCACTTTTTCAGTAGACATCTTTAATAAGCATTACGCATGTCCTCAAAATTGAGTTCACTTTTTTTCATCACACATGTTGTCCACAGATACGCGGACGAAAGGTAGACACTTCTCGAGCGTGAGTGTACTTTGGTGCGACTAGAAATTTGTGGCCGGCCGTTGTGGCCGAGAGGATCTAGGCACTTCAGTCTGGAACAGCGCTGCTGCCACGGTCGCAGGTTCGAATCCTGCCTCGGGCATGGATGTGTGTGATGTCCTTAGGTTAGTTAGGTTTAAGTAGTTCTAAGTCTAGGGGACTGATGACCTCAGATGTTAAGTTCCATAGTGCTCAGAGCCATTTGCACTTTTTTTTTTGGGGGGGGGGGGGGGGGGACTTGTGTTCTTATAAACAGTATGTGCTCGCGTGTCGTAGTGAGTCCCAGAACGTATGTTACATTGATGTCACATTTCTGACAGGTAGACATAGTTTTTTTCTGATTTTAAGTGTCTTCTCTCGACTGCCCGTGATATGTTGTCCTTTGAAGATTTGTACTGATCAGTCAGTCTGGCTGTTTCTAATTTTGCAGTAAAATAATAAGTCAGTTAACCTATAAACATTCTTGTGCGTAACATCAAGATGAGGTGCATCGCTTTGCTTGCTTGGAGGAGCAACGTTCTTTCTGGAGGAGAAGGGCTTTACGCTCGAAGCAGCTGCGCACAAATGACGGGAAGGGTGATCACCGCCTCCAGCCCCCGGGATGCCGTGTTACGTTCACAAAGCCGGCCAGCCTGCCAGCAACGTCGAGCAGTATTTATGGTGTGTTTCAGGGCCTCACGGTAATCCCACCTGCGCCTCCAGAGCCGCCCCCCCCCCCCCCCCCCCATTCCCTTCTCCCTGTAGACTGCTAGTAATTACGAGGGGCGTTAGCGCCCGCAGCACCTTCCAACACCCCTTCTGCAAAACCTTTGTGCTTCCTGCAAATTAAAGGAATGCGTACCCACGTTATCCTTCCCCCCTCCTCCTCCTCCTTCCCCCCCTTCACCCCATCCCCCACCCCTGCCCCCACTGCTATTAGTATATCGACTCAGCTTCAGCACACAAAAGACAGATTCGCCCGTAAGATGTACAGGTTTATGGAAGATATCATACTGTGACCTAGGTATGGTAGTTGCTTACTTTCCTTTAAGTCACTTGACTAGTTTGGTGCGGTCTCTCATATTTTCCTGTGCCATTGTCTTCGTCTCAGAGTAACACATTTGTAGGGACTGCAGAAAGGAAGTTATCCATGCCATCACGCATTAAGATCATTGCGCAAGGAGAGCGGTGCATTGTCAGGAAAAACAGTATACGTCTAGGGCTTGCTGCAGACACAGTTATGCTGCGGTCTGGATAATAGATGAAGCACAGTGTGCGATTGAAATGATGCTCCAAAGTTGAAGTACGCGAGACAGTACGATTCTTTGAGCAAAACGTCTAACACATATGTTGCACATAAGCATAGTGCCAAATTGGGCTCAAATTCACCGTGAATGTCTGGCGGTATATGGACCTACCGTAATGACGCATCCAGCCATAGTGCCACAAATTTGACCAAGGCCGCACAGACGTGAGTGAGGCTGATCGAGATGTCCAGATCGTGCTCCATACCATTTCCATCCTTACGGCAAGCTGAAAGAATAACTGGGGGACATTCGCCGAGAGCTTTCTGAAGGGACCCGTGACCAAGGAACAGATTTCTGTCATCGAGGAAATGAACGATTGATAGGACTTTCCGACCACCGTTTACAAAAACTGAATGAATATGTTGACAAAAAATGTCACGTATCTACGTCAGTTCGAAGTATAGTGCGCCATTCAGTGTAAGTCCCTTAGCCTGCCGCAATAATGTACAGCTTTGACTGATCAACGAGAACATTATGACCCCAGTGCTAATACCCGGTATTGTTATATGTGGCACGGATAACAGTGGCTACGCGTCATGGCGGGAAAGCAATGGGGTTTTAGTAGATCACCGCACCTGCACACACAGGTCACCTGATTCCCGTAGGGGGTCGGTGACCTCTGACGCTACATTCAGTCGTATCCAAGATGCGTCCTATCGGGTTCAGATCTGTCGAGTTGGGGAGCCAGTACATCAGTCAGAACTCTCCACTGTGTTCCTCAGACCACTCAGTCACAATCTTGGCCTTGTGTCATGACGCATTGTCTTGTTGAAAAGTACCACTGCCGTCGGGAAACATGAAGGGGTGCACGTGGTCTGCAACCAGTATGCGATATTGCTTGGCCATCTTGGTGCCTTTCAAGAGCTCCACTCGATCCGCGGATGCCCATGTTAAGGCACCCCAGACCATAAACGAGCCGCAGCCAGCTTGTCTCCGTCCCACAGCACAAATGTCAAGGAGCTGTTCCCATGGAATTGACATGGATTCGTGCCCTCTTATCGGCATGGCGAAGGTATCGCGATTCATCAGACCATTCAGCGCTCTGCCACTGCGCCAACGTCCAGCGCTGATGGTCACGTGTCTATTTCACTCGTAGTTGCCGATGGCATGGACTTAGACTGGGACATGCATGGGTCGTCGGCTGCCGAGGCCTATCGTTCGGAGAATTCGGTGCAGTGTGTGTTCAGACACACTTGTACACTGCCCAGTATTGAAATCTGATGTTAGTTCCGCCACGGTTCGCATCCTATCCTGTTTTACCAGTCTGTTCAGCCTAAGACGTATAACATCTGTAATGAGAGGTGGCCACCCAACCCCACGACGTCTGGACATTAATTCACCTTGGTTTCGCCACGCGCTGAAGATACCCACCACAGAACTCCTCGAACACCAGGCATGTCGTCCATTTTCCGAAACGCTCGTGCCGAGCCTCCAGGCCATCACAGTCTGACTTCGGTCAAACTCAGACAGATAGCGCGCTTTCCCCATTTACACATCGATAGTATGCTTACAGACGCTACACGCACCATGCGACTGTCTCACTAGCAGTTATTCCCCGCCAGTTGACTCTGCATTCGCCTGGACGGTTTAGGTCTCGAATACCCATTGTCATCAATTATTTGTTCAATGTATTCCAATCTGTTTCTTTGAATACAGTGCCAGGGAAGCTGTTCACTAATGACTTAACACGTAACCTATCCTTTTTTTAGTTAGTTTTGCACTTACTCCTTTCAGTCACTTTTGTCTTCGCTAGTGTGACAGCATTGGTTTGCAATCATTATGGGAGACACAAATCTGGATGTGCAATTAAAATATCGTGCAGCAGGGACCTTTAAGAAGTCGTTGCTCCGTGATATTGTGAATACTATACCTATGGGTGTAGCTTATTACACACCACTCCTCTACGATACTCCGCTGGAAAAAAAAATGCGACGCCTTCACTGACAGAGTATAACAAAAAAATGGTTCAAATGGCTCTGGGCACTGTGGGACTTAACATCTGTGGTCATCAGTCCACTAGAACGTAGAACTACTTAAACCTAACTAACCTAACGACATCACACACATCCATGCCCAAGGCAGGATTCGAACTTGCGACCGTAGCAGTCGCGCGGTTCCGGACTGAGAGCCTAGAACCGCTAGGCCACCGGGGCCGGCTAGAGTATAACATGTGCACACTGAAGGATTAATGTGTTACTGATTCATTTTGTCGCGGTTGTAGGTGATCAGATGCTGTTTTTTTTTTTTTTTTTTTTTTTTTTTTTCTCCACACAATAACTGGTTTAGAGGTGAACAGGGAATAGAACATTCGTTCTAGGGTACAGCCATGCCTCACCGACGAGTACGTACACCTGTTGAACAACTGCAGCCATCTGAACGGAATCGCACTGTGGGCCTGCGGGAAGACGCATCGACGGACTGCTGCACTGTTGCGACAGTGGTGTATCGGAGCTTTCAGCAGTGGCCTGTGGAACACCAGATTCTGATCAAAGAGATTTCGCGATTGTAGCCGGTCGTCGTAAACTTCATTCCACGATATTTCGGCTGGCCAACTGCCAGCCATCTTCAGGTGAGCCGAACGATGACTGACGAAGACGTTCTTGGCTCCGTCGTATACATGGTGTTACAAACAGGTACGGCCATACTTTCAGGAAACATTCCTCACACACAAATAAAGAAAAGATGTTATGCGGACATGTGTCCGGAAACGCTTAATTTGCATGTTAGAGCTCATTTTAGTTTCGTGAGTATGTACTCCGACGTGATCAAATTGTAAATTTTCACAATCAACATGTGTGGGCTGACGGGAATCGACACGCAATAGTGCAATCACGTCATCAACACAGATTTTCTGTGAACGTTTGGGCAGGCATTGTGGGGGATGTCTTGATTGGGCTCCATGTTCTTCCACCTACGCTCAATGGAGCACGTTATCATGATTTCATACGGGACACTCTACCTGTGCTGCTAGAACATGTGCCTTTACAAGTACGACACAACATGTGGTTCATGCACCATGGAGCTCCTGTACATTTCAGTCGAAGTGTTCGTACAGATTCGGTGACCGATGGATTGGTAGAGGCTGGACCAATTCCATGGCCTCCACGCTCTCCTGATCTCAACCCTCTTGACTTTCGTTTATGGGGGCATTTGAAAGCTCTTGTGTACGCAACGCCGGTACCAAATGTAGAGACTCTTCGTGCTCGTATTGTGGACGGCTGTGATACAATACGCCATTCTCCAGGACTTCATCAGCGCATCAGGGATTCCATGCGACGGAGGGTGGATGCATGTATCCTCGCTAACGGGGGACATTTTGAACATTTCCTGTAACAAAGTGAAGCCACGGTGGTACGTTCTGTTGCTGTGTGTTTCCATTCCATGATTAATGTGATTTGAAGAGAAGTAATAAAATGAGCTCTAACATGGAAAGTAAGCGTTTCCGGACACATGTCCACATAACATATTTTCTTTCTTTGTGTGTGAGGAATGTTTCTGGAAAGTTTGGCCGTACCTTTTACTAACATCGTGTATAGTGCGCTGATGGTACTGCCGTGCATGAGATGAAGTCGCGGAGACAGAAGGACCACACCGACCAGCGGCAGCGCCCTCGCTGGTGGAACTGCAAGACTCAGGAACTGCCGTCGGTATTGTCGATGGCCGCCGCTATCGAAGTCTTCTGGCGTTGGAGATGACCCACGCGTTATTCAGTTCGTAACCACTGTCACGGTTCATTAGATTTTCCACAATGCGTATTTCTACGGTTTCTTTGATAATGGAGTCCCAAAAGGTTGTTACTGTGGACAAAATCGAACTTTTGTCACACTCCTTTGAATGTCCGTTGTAAATACAATGTTCCGCAACTGCAGACTTACTGGGTTGAAGTAGGCGAGTGCAACGTTGATGTTCCGTACAACGCTCATCCACTGTGCGCGTTGTCTGTCCTATACAGGACATACCACGTTGACACGGTACTTTATAAATTCCTGCCTTCCACAGTAGCAATTCATCCTTCACCGATCCCAGCACATCCGAATTCTTAGAAGGTGGAAGGAAAACCACTTTCACATGAAAATTATTAAGAATCCGCGCTATTTTGAAGGAAATATTTCCAACGATGGGAAGAAAAGCTATGGACTTGGTTGGCACGTTCTCCTCTTTATCTACTTCCCGGTTCCTGGCTTTAGTTGAGAAGGCCCTCTTCACTTGCCGGGTAGAGTACTCATTGTCTCTGAACACCGTCCTTAAATGTGCAAGTTCCTTAGGCAAATTCTTTGCATGCGACACCGTATGTGCCCTGTGCACAAGGGTTTTAAGCACACTCATGGTTTGGTGAGGATGACGCCAACTTAAAGAATACAAGTACAAATCAGTGTGTGTGGGCTTACGATAAACAGAATATCCCACAGGGCCATCACACTTCCGTTTAAGCAAAACATCCTGGAATGGAAGAAAACTATTTTTATCCCGGAATGAAGTTTACGACGACCCCCTGCAATCCAGAAATTTCTTTGAACAGTTGATTCTCACGGAAAATTTTGAATTTTACCCCAGATTCTGGTCGTCCGCCTAGTACAGGCGGATGTCAAGATCGAAGCGTTGTTCCAGCAGCGCTAGCCGACCGAACACAATCCAGTGAGGAAAATTGGGCACATGTCGCACCTCCTGCGTTACCGAAGACTGTCTGCTTACAGCAGAAGTAGGATCACATATGCCTCTAGGCAGGCAACCACCTACACCACAACGCCGCCAAGCACGGACAGTCTGCTGTCGTGAAAGGGTCGACTTGAGGGTGGGATGGAGCACTGTCGTTCAGTGATGGAAGTAGGTTCTACCTGTCAGCGAATGATGGGCGTACACTTGTACGGTGTAGAACTGGTGAGTTGTCTATTCCGGAGTGTATTGGCCCACAACACACAGGTCCTATTCGAGACTCAATGGCGTGCGGATTCATTAATTATAATTCGGGTCACGTTTGGTGTTTCGGGTTAAAACAACCAGTACTCGCTACATTTGAAAAACTGATATCCCATGATATTGCTATTTCTTCGACATGAAGGTGATGTAGCTTTTAAGCAGGGCAATGCACGTCCACAAACGGCTGTTGCGAAGCGGCGTGCTCTTTGTGGTATGCAACAAATGTCCTGACCACAAGATGGCTAGATCTCTCGTCAGCTGAAAACGTATGGGAATTTGTTATCATAGACTCCTACAATGATGGTTCAAATGGCTCTGAGAACTGTGGGATTTAACTTACGAGGTCATCAGTCCCCTAGAACGTAGAACTACTTAAGCATAACTAACCTAAGAACATCACACACATCCATGCCCGAAGCAGGATTCGAACCAGCGACCGTAGCGGTCGCGCAGTTCGAGACCGTAGCGCCTAGAACCGCTCGGCCATCCCGGCCGGCCTTACAATGATGAACTGCCTGTCACGTCAACTCTCAACAAAGTGATTTTGTCCTTGAGGGTGTTGCATTTTTTTCCAGCAGTGCATTTCTGTACGCAACGTGGGAAACGTTTATGAGATTTTCTACTGAGGCAGTAGGTTATGATAAAATGAGCATAATTGTGATTAAAAAAGTTGCCGATATTACTATTTCAGTTCTCACAGTCATCTTTACTCTGTCTCTTGCTTCCGTAATACGAATATCAGCTTACAGCCAACGACAGCTGTAGAATGATCGGCGTATCATCACTAGTATATAAAGCCTTGGAGATTACTGTTCATGGATAACTAACGGAAAAAATATATATCAGTCAGGCTTCCGGAAACAACACAGCAACTGCGTTAATCAGACTAACTGATGACCTCTAACATTCTATGAATAGGCGTGAACAACCATGTTAACAACCTATTACTTTAGACAGAGTTTTGATACTATTGATTTTTGATGTATTACTTTGGAAAATGAAACCTGAGTTCCTCAAATACAGAAATAGTGTGCTTCGACAACCGACACAAAAACAGATATCAACGAGTCGTCTGCGTTTCGGAGAAATCATGGAAGTGTGTGCTCACTGATGGTCCACAAGCTTCAAACTTGATACATTTCTTTCCTTGCTGTATGCCAATGACGGTTCATTTATCAGAATCCACATAAGTATTGTATGCAGTTGTAGCGTTTGATACCATAGGCATTGTGCTAGTGTGGGTGTGGGAACTTTTCAAAATACATTATCTCGTGAACGTTCGCACTAAAATCCTGGAAGAATCACCGACATTCTAATTTACCCTACTTTTAATTTATTTATTTTAGTTTTTTCATAGGCATTGTTCCATTGGAAGATGGTAAGCCGTGTTTTTTTATTTTATTTTTATTTTTTTAAAACAGTTAACATGGAGTATTAAGGGGAGTATGATGCAATCTCAATAGTTCCATTGAACTGATAAGTTTCATTGCCTCATATTGCACCATTTGAAAAGGAGTATGAAAAAAAAAGTATTATTACAAAACAAGACGAGGAATTCCGCCTTATGCATCACACATTTTCAGTTTCGATTTACCCAGACATATTTCAGCTTTTTGGTGTTATGTTTAGTGGGCTATTTTATTTATTTTTTACTTATATGAATCTATTGGGTATTTATGTTGGTAGCTACTCTGCTACACACAATCTACACTTTGTCTTGGTTTTGATATTTTAGTGTTTTGGCGAGGTCAATGCGCTGTTTTCTGTGACTTATGGTCGTTTGACAACCCACTTTCACACATGGACAGAGTTTTCGCCGCGGCATATGAGAAAACAGTACAACATCAAAGCCATGGCAAGTTGTACATTGTGTAGCAGACTAGGTACCAACATTAATACCCAATAGCTTGATGCAAGTAAGAAAATAAAATAATCACTGAGGATAGCACAAAAAGTGGTGAAGCGAAACTGAGAAGTGTCTTGCATAAGGCGGAATTCCTCGTCTTGTTTTCATAGCAAGCACGGACATAAGAAGAACAGCAACACCACAAAATGATTATTATTACAAACGCCGGTCGGAGTGGCCAAGAAGTTCTACGCACCACAGTCCGGGACCGCGCTACCACTTACGGTCGCAGGTTCGAATCGTGCCTCGGGCATGGATGTGTGTGATGTCCTTAGGTTAGTTAGGTTTAAATAGTTCTAAGTTCTAGGGGACTGATGACCTCAGAAGTTAAGTCCCATAGTGCTCAGACCCATTTGAACCATTCTATTGCAAACGGGTGATTGGAAAACAATGTGAGCTTTTACCAATCGATCCTCTGAAAACCTCACATCAATAGCGCTTTCCATTTCCGCACTATTTGCGGTGCAAGTTTTAGGTTACTCACCTTGTGTATAAATAAAATAATAGATTATGCAGGAATTTCCATGAGACTTTTCGCGGGTGATGCTGTTGTATACAGAGAAGTCACTCTGTATGAAAATCACTGGCTGTGCTGTGTGCAATATGTGGCTGGTTGGACTCATTGTTGGAATATTCGCTACTGTAGTGTTGGGAAGTTCGATGTGAACAGCGCGTAGCGTTGGGCAGTTGGAGGTGAGCCGCCAGCAGTCGTGGATGTGGAGAGAGAGATGCCAGAATTTTGAGAGGTTATTATAAGCGGACGACCAGAAAAGAGAAATGTGTAAAGATGAATGTCATGACCATTATTAACGTAAATACATTGTTTGTTCACTATCAACATCTTTCATTTGCTAACTGTGCCATCAGTAGTTGGTGCCTTCTGTAGTTAGAACCTTTTAATTATCTGGCAGTATTGGCGCTCGCTGTATTGGAGTAGTTCGAGTAACAAAGATTTTTGTGAGGTAAGTGATTCATGAAAAGTATAGGTTATTGTTAGTCAGGGCCATTCTTTTGCGGGGATTGTTGAAAGTCAGATTGCGTTGCGCTAAAATTACTGTGTGTCAGTTTAGTGATGATCAGAATAAGTAAAGAGAAAACTGCCTGAGTACGTTGAGTTCTGCTCAGCTGTTTGAAAATCAAAGAACATAAGAGATTTACTAGCACAGTCAATCACAATTTTTCTAAGGGGTCGTTACAATAGAAAGACAAACTACGGGATAACCACACGATTGCAGAACAATCATTGGAAGCAGTTATTTCCATAAAATATCTCGTAGTATCAGTACTGAGCGATATGAAGTGGAACGATCACATAAAACTAATCACAGAAAAAGGTAGATTTCAATTAGGGATTTATTGGAAGAATCGTCAAGAAATGTATTTTATCGACGAAGGAAGTAGCTTACAAAACCATCGTTCGACGAAACTAGAATATTACTCGACAGTCTGGGAAACGTACCAGAACGGAATGATAAAGGAAACAGAGAAGATCCAAAGAAGAGCAGCAAGTTTCGATATAGATGTATTTAATAAGCAAGGAAGCGTAACAGACTGATCAACGAATTTCAATGGCAGGCGCTGCAAGAGAGGTATTCTGCATTATGTTGTGGCATACTGTTAAAAGTTCCGAGAGCGTAGACAGCAAATGTATTTCTTCCTCCGACGTTTAGACCGCAAAAAGATCATGAAGATAAAATGATAGGTATGCGAGTCCACAAGGAGGCTCGTCCTTCCCGTGAATTATTCGCGACTGGCATAGGAAAGGTGGGACGTGACACTGGTATACAAAGTACCCTCCACCACACACCGCAACGTGCCTTGTGGAGCATAAATGTAATGAGAGCTGATCAGCGGAATTTCTTGAAGCTGTTTCTCCAATAGTCCATGATGGTATCCGTTTGTTCTAGATATAGGATGTAACTAAATTCCCTTTGCAGACTCTGAGCACAGATTTCTCACATAAAATCAGGAAAACAATGCCTAGTAAACGTGGGTCTAAAACGTAGAGCTTAAGACCTGCGAGCACTCCTTCACTTTAGATACTGTGCAATACATCTCGTCTACCGCAAGGTTTTTGATTTCCGTATTCTGGATGATGTAGGACATAGAAAAACAAGATAAAAATGTCCATTAAACATTAGTTCTAAAATGCGTACCTTAATACCTATGAACACTTATTGAATAGAAAAGATGTGTTTCACAGTAGCAAGGATGAGCAAGCGCTCTTAGCTCATACAGTGGGGGCATCAGAGACCATGTCAACTGGACCTTTTTTCTTGTTTTGATCCATACTACATCCTTCTAATATATGGAAGGCAAAGAGATTGCAGTAGAAGAGATGTGTTTCGCAGCATCGAGGATGGAATGCTCATAGCTCTTACGGTATGAATTTTAGAACCCATGTTTACAAGACTTTTCCCACTCCAGGAACCTGTCCTCAAAATCTGCAAATGGATTTTAATTACACCCTGTATATACAAAAAAATGTAAAAAGTCACAGCAAAATACCTGATGAGCATCTAACCTGGGAACAACGGTTACATATTGCTTGCAATTTCTGTCTTGCTTACACGTAATCTAATAATCAGGAAATGGAATTACACAAAATAAAAATTCGTACAGTCTTCAGTCCTGCCAAATTTTCAGTATTGTACCTGAACACGGCACAAATAGTGAAAACTGAATAGTCAAAGATATGTTGTCAGCCTGGACTCCTCACTACGTCTCCTTGCGTAGCAAATACCTCTCATCATTACATAAATACAGTACTTAATCTGGTACCTACACCCAACACTAACGTTTTTTTACCGCCTTCGGCATTTCAGATACGCGAAGTAGCCTGTGCCACATTCAGAACGTCTTTACGTTCGAAAGGGTATTAAAGCTTATTTGTTATCATTGGCGTAGATTCCCTCTCTGCATATCTCCGCTGTTTTCCTGTTATCACCCAGTGACTCAGGAACATCAGCACTAGCCACACTTTTCTCATCCCTTGCTCTTTCCCTGTCCGACTACTTACACTCCGCCTTGGAGTAAGTTTCCAGTAGACACGGCATTGCACTAGCACGCTGTGAAGTACACGTTAACCGTACAGCAGTAGATCTGTCTCTGCAGCTTGCACTACACCCGAAACACACTGTGCCATTCTTGTTGCGTAATGGTCTTAGCGTAGGACGACATATGTAACTTACTGTCTTAAGTCCGTACGTCAATATACTTCTTTCCTCAATCGATTCTGTGGAGATCCTCCTCATTTATTACCTTAGCATCATTACATCTTGAGTCTCTGGTAATAGTTATCCCTTCTTTATTGGTTAACTATTCTTGACAATTTTCATAAAATTCTCGTCGTTCGTAGGTCACGACACAGTGCAAAGTAATGAAAGGGGGTATTTCTTCTATGTTTACTCCAGTTACGTACTACCATCTTTTCAGCAGGTAATCGGTTTCAGTGTACGTATGATACTCAACATGCACCAATGATCGTAATAAACCGAAATTAGTGACCTAGTGTATAATAATGTGGTCCGTAACTGAAAAAAAAAATAAAAAACCCTGTCTTGGATCATTGCGAATTTTGCTGTGTGTATGCCGGAACTCGTGAAATAGGATATGTAATACCACGGGAGCAATACATCTTGAACTGTTAGACTACTCCTCTGCTCTTATAATTCCCTGAAAGCAGCGTCAATAAAATTCGTCTCACAGCTTGAATATATCAGAATCTGACGGAAGTTTTGCTCAGTTAACGAACTATACGTTAACCCCTACATTTTCGGTGGATGTGGTTTCATTTTGATTCGTAAATTACATATTCCATAACTTTAGAAGTTCATAGAGTTTTCCAGTCGTCGGTCACAAATTTGCCTAAGATTAATTTTTCGTTTTTTGAATAGACATAGTTACGTACTGCGAGAGTAAATTATGAAAATTAGTTAGCAAAAAATTAACAGCAAATGCTCTAAACACAAAACTACATTAATTTTTTACTACGTATACGTAATCGATACTGCAACGTAACAGAGGTTTCCCAGTTTTTATATTTACAAATTTTGCAACCTTTCCTATCAGCTATTACGGCTAATAATCTTGACATAAATACATATCTTCACGAGACTTTCAATGAATAAAATCTGATGTACAATTTAAAAAGCGGAAGTCACCTTAGTATCAGTTTGATTTATGGAATGTTCTGGAAGGTTCGAGAATAATTAAAAAGTTTTATATTATCGTTGTTTGGCACCTTTTTACCTCAGACTGTTTTGGATGTGTATTAAGTTAAGACCTGAAAAACCTCTTTGCAGTATGTGCGTCAGATAGAGAATGAAAAGAGCTCGATGTTCTATGTGAGATTTTTATGTGGAAATGTGAAACTACGTGTGAAATATTGTGTGAGCTGATAAATAAACTACATTTTCTTACAGAATAGCTGTTAATTCCCATGCTGCGTCATTTAACCCCTGAATCTCAAGTATGATATCACTCAACATTTCAACGCTTCTAGACACTGAAGCCGTTGTAAAAGCTAAGTTAGCTTTTTACAATATTGTTTCATATTACCTTCCTTCAGCTTTAATATACAAGGTAACTTATTATGTCAAACGGTTATTCTGTTATAAATTTTTATAATCATGGACGACTTTGTGCTCACACTGTGCATTGTTTGCTAAACAGTGAGCGTTTTGAATGAAAGGTCAGCTTGAACTGTAAACACGAATTTCCCTGATTATAACAATTTGTTACCGAATAATTGTTTGACATAATAATTTATATTTGATGCCGTTACATAGGTTAGTGTTACTAGTTTTTTTAAGACCACTTACCTTAGTAAGCCTCAATGTGAGCTCCCTTGGTAGCTCGGAAAATGTCGAGGCGGTATGCCAGTTCCCGCCAGGTGTTTCGCAACATGTGTTCTGTCACAGTACCCACAGCAGCTTGTATCCTAGCCATCAGTTCGTCGTCATCAGCAACTGGTGTGACGAAGACTCTGTCCTTGATGTAGCCCCAGAAGAAAAAGTCAAGAATATAAAGTCTGGAGAGGGGAGTAATGTCCAGGTCGGTGGAATGGAAGGAACGATCCAACACACTGGACACCCGTTCTCCAGACATTACGCCCCTTGCCTTTGTTTTCTGAGGCTATATCAAGGACAGAGTCTTCGTCAGACCAGTTGCTGACGTTGACGAACTGAAGGCTAGGATACAAACTGCTGTGGGTACTGTGACCGAACACATGTTACGAAACACCTGGTGGGAACTGGAACACGGCTTCGACATTCTCCGAGCTACCAAGGGAGCACACGTTGAGGTTTATTAACGTAAGTGGTCTTAAGAAAAACTAGTGACACTAACCTATGTAATGGCATCAAATGTAACTTATTATGTCAAACGGTATTCTGTTACACATTTTTATAATCATGGAAGACTTTGTGCTCACACTGTACATTGTTTGCTAAACAGTGAGCGTTTTGAATGAAAGGTCAGCTTGAACTGCAAACACGAATTTCTTATTGCTGAAGCAACGGTGAGGCATCATAAGCTGTTGGACGGAGTAGGGGTAGAGGGGAACTGAAGGTTGGCTCTGACTGTAATTTATGAAGGAATTTTATTGGCTACACTGGAGCATCGAGAGAGGCCAGCTTTTATGACGCGTGGCTGCTCCCGCGGCGTTCTTTGCCAGTTACGACGGGAGTCGGTGTGTTTCATGTCTTGAGCTTTAAGTGTTTAAACGCGTGTGATGGAGTGTCTCGCGAGAGCAGTCTGTCTGTATGCCGGCTACTGCTGTCACCCAAGATGATTGAATGTGTTTATCCATCATCGCAGTTCAAGCTGCTGGGCTGCTCGACTATCTCAATGGCCTTCTTATCTTCCCTTTGAAGGTAAGTGACTGCCTAGGTTGCCTAGGTAGCAAGCATGCTTCGTCAAGCCCGTATGTTTACCACATTGGTCTGGTGTTCTGCCACCGCCGGTTTATCACGTTGTCCGAGCACGTGTAACACCGAGTTCTGATAGGATGCCCGTCTCTCCAGTGTAAACTAGTGCTCAACCACAGCTGACGTCATATAATCCTCGCTCGTGCTGATTATCGACGACATCTTTGCATGACCCTAGTACGTAACTAACTCTGTTGATATTCCGGCTGAAATACCTAATAACTATCGCACACTGCAGATTGGCGATGCGTACCTGTTCGATATCTTCTTATTCTCTTTAAATACGACATTATTCTACATCTGCGTCCATGCTCTCTCTGCAAACTACTGTGAAGGGTGTACTTCACATGCACCACCTCTTAGGGATTCATCTGTTTCCAGTGACAGTTTCGCGGTAGTTACTGCGGTCGTACAAAAAGGAACGAGCCAGAGGCTGTGAAATGAAAACCGTTGAAGGAATAGTAATGCCATTGCTTAAGAAAGAAGGTGTCGGCCCTATAAGAATGCCGAGGCGCTAAACTAGCCGTTAGAGGAACACGGGCGCAAACGTACGCGACGACAGAGCGGGCATGTGCACCCGTCGACAGTACATTGCACTGTCAAGGGAATAGGTAAACAAACGATCTTGATCAAGGTGGGCGGGTATGTAGAGGGGCCAAAACGACAATATGTATTTTTTCTTTTTCGCGCAATTGCACTTTTAAGGGGAAAAGCACACCCCAAAAGGTAATTCTACATGTTAGGTTTAGAGTAGACATCTTCCACATCATAATATAAAAATATATTTCATATAAAATATGAAAACTAATTAACGTTCTTGAAAACTGTGTAATCAACCGTTGTAATAATCTGAAATTTTTCAAAGTACCCTACCACTACTGATAAATTTTGAACAATTAAAACTTTTGTTACACCAGACATTAAGAAACTTTCACGCCACAGCCATCCATGTGTAATATAGCCGGTTTCTAAAACAGCTGGCCGCGGTGGTCTAGCGGTTCTAGGCGCTCAGTCCGGAACTGCCCGACTGCTACGGTCGCAGGTTCGAATCCTGCCTCCGGCATGGATGTGTGTGATGTCGTTAAATTAGTTAGGTGTAAGTAATTCTAAGTTCTAGGGGACTGATGACCACAGATGTTAAGTCCCATAGTGCTCAGAGCCATTTGAACCATTTTTTTCTCTGAAATACCATTTTAGGAAAATGAGCTACACGTAATGTCCTGTCAGAGTATTTTCCACATGCCTAATTAAAATATCTAAACACTCATTATTATTCTAATTGTTTGTTTTATAGATTTTATTCTATGTTTCAAAATGTTATTTTACTTTTTAAATTCATGATTTTTTGTGTTTTTTCTTTAGTTTTTCGTTTCACATATGTGTATATTGCTAATGGAAAGTAATAAGTCACTAACTGTTAACATATAAAATTGTGATACTACTGATATCCATAAATAAATGCTTGAAGCATAGCGTTCTTTGTCTGTACCATGTTCATAAAATGAACGAAATTTCTTCACATAGTACACGCTATGGAGTACACAATATAAAACAAAATTCCGCAGTATTCTGAAACTGGCGCATGAACCTAAAAATATCCTTGGTTGTACTAGACGTATTTCAGCACGTTGGAAAACCCTGTAGAGACTGTATCTTGATTAAAGTGATTCTGAAGCGAAGACTGAAATTATAATCATTTAGCAGAATTCGATTTGAAAATATTTTCACAAAGTTCTTTCAACATCAAAAGCCATATACGTCAAGCCTTTTGAGATCACCAGGTGAACAAGTTTCTTGTCCTAAGGTACGACGCTGAAAACGATCACTGACCATCTCTCCCCCCTTTTTCATAGTTCTAAAACAAACTAATGAAGATTTTGGACCAAGAGTTCAAAAACCTCTTTGTGAAGAGTCAAATGTTATTGTGACGGAATCATAATCTAGTAAACTAACGGCTGACCATGTAAGTAGGCTGTTTAGGTTTTTTTTTATTGGTAACGCCGCCGCCACGTAGCGCTCTGTATGAAAATCTCTGGCTGTGCCGTGTGCAGTCTGTGGCTGGTTTGCATTGTTGTCTGCCATTGTAGTGTTGGGCAGAGGCAGCCGGATGTTAACAGCGCGTACCGTTGCGCAGTTGGAGGTGAGCCGCCAGCAGTGGTGGACGTGGGGAAGAGAGATGGCGGAGTTTTGAAATTTGTAAGAATGGATGTCATGAACTGCTATATATATTATGACTATTAAGATAAATACATTGTTTGTTCTCTATTAAAATCCTTCATTCGCTAACTATGGCTACCAGTAGTTAGTGCCTTCCGTAGTTTGAATCTTTTATTTAGCTGGCAGTAGTGGCGCTCGCTGTATTGCAGTAGCTTGAGTAACGAAGATTTTTGTGAGGTAAGTGATTTGTGAAACGTATAGGTTAAAGTTACTCAGGGCCATTCATTTGTATGGATTTTTAAAAGTCAGATTGCGTTGCGCTAAAAATATTGTGTGTCATTTTAAGCACAGTCATGTATAATTGTTCTAAGGGGACGTTTCAACCATGTTAAATGATATTCGATCGAATTTTTCTTTCCCAGTGCGGGAGAAAAATCTGTATTATCGTTAGCTTGTTGGGGTAGTCAGTGTGAAAGAACCGTTTTAGTTGCAGTATCTGAGGACAAGGAACTTGTTCACCTGGTAAGCACAAAAGTCTAGACGGGACAGGTACAGCGGAAGAACTCTGTGTGGAGATATTCAGGTCGAGTTCCGCTGAATGATCATAACGTCAGTCTCCACTAGAGAAACAGTACAGTCAAGCTACAGGCACCTGAACGTTATCAATTCTCTTCGACAAGTTTTCTAATGTCATGAATACGCCTCGTAAAATTGAGCACATTTAATGGATCGCCAACCACAATCTGAGAACCTTGTAGAATTTTGATTTATATTGTGTTGTGTATCACGTGAAGAAGTTTCTTTCATTTTCAGTGCATGGTATAAATAAAGAACGGTATGTTTTCAGCATTTCTTTACAGATAATTATTATTGTAGTTATTTTGTAACTTAATAATGACTTATTATTATAAATTAACAAAATACACATGTGTAAAACTAAGGAATAAGAAAAAACAATTTATTTGAAAAGTAAAATAACAATTTAAAACATAAGTCAAAATAAGTAAAACAAATAATTATAATTAACATTTACATATTTCAATAAGGTATTTTGAAAATATTCTGACACCACATTATGTAAAGTTTATTTTCCTAAAATGGTACTTCAGAAGCCAGCTTTTTACACATGGATGGATGTAGCGTGAAAGCGTATTTATGTGCTAACAAAAGTTTTCGTTTTTCAAAGTTAAGTAACGGTGGTGGGGTATTTCGCAAAATTTAAGATTATTACAAGAGTTGATTAGTCAGTTTTAAAACAAAAACTTAATTACGTTTCAACTTTTATACGAAACGCATTTTATGCTGTCATGTTTTGGAAGATGATGGTAAGTTCCTATGGGACCAAACTGCTGAGATCATCGGTCCCCAGGCTTACACACTACTTAATCCTACTTAAACTAACTTAACACACATACACACCCATGCCCGAGGGAGGATTTGAACCTCAGACGGGGGGAGCCGCGGGTACCGTGGCAGGGTGCCTGAGACCGCGTCGCTACCCCGCGCGGATTTTGGAAGATATTTCTTCTAAACCTAATACGTCAATTACCTTTTGAGGTGTGTTTTACCCCTTAAAAGGTATACGAGGTATTGGGTAAAAAGAAAGATACGTGTTGCTTTATTTTGACCTTTCTGCATACCATCCAAGATCGTTTATTTACACCGTTCCCTTGTCAGTAGCGCTGAAAAGGAGAGAAATGGATGGAGGCATCAAAAGAAGACTAAAGGGTTGTAGTGCGTTTCCTTATAGTTGAAGGATTGCGAGGAACGAAAATTCGTCGACGACTGGCACAAGCGTTCGGAGAGCCCTTTATGTCCGTTGCAATGCCGAGGCTCATTCTGACCTCTGGGATAAGGGCCGCCACCGTTAACTCGCCACCCTTTAATGATTATGCCATCCACTTGCTGGAAAATGCTATCGGTAATACAGTTCGGCGCCTTGAGCCTTCCCAGGACACGCAGTGATCTCCGCACATTTGTGCCATTCTTTGATGAATTTCTGTTCTCCGCACTCCTGCTGTCAGGAAAGGCACTAACCTCAATTCTGAAGCCTCCATTTCTCTGCTTTCAGCACATCTGACGAGGAGAACACAGCAAGTGACATAACCTTATTTCTCAGAAACGTTGTTAGTAAAAGAGGAGTCAAAATAAGAGCACACGTTTCTACGCTTATCCGCAGATACTCAACCACTTCTGGAAGAACGACAGTCAAAATTTTCTGCTACTTTTATGCCCTTGACCACGCGATCTGGCCAGACGAAATTGTGGCACAGCGGTTAGCGTCACGACTACGTAATTTGGCGCCATCGGGTTCGAAATCTGATTATTACCTTTCTTTTTGTTTTTCTTTTATATACCCTTACCTGTAGAAGATAACACTAATGTTTTCCAGTGTATATTGATATTAAGTTGTCCTCTTTCGTCCGCTAATTGTATGTCGGATGAATGAACTTAAAACAATGAGAAAATTCTTTGAAATTGTTTTCGGTGAAATTCCTGTAGGCTATGTTGATTCATAATGCATTGAAAGCGCTAGTTTTCAGAAAAGTGATCCGTTATCCATGGTTTACCGCGAGATTATAGCCAATGCGCGAAATCTTCACTACTGTCAACGGCGATTCTTTCCCGAGTGAGATTCATTCGAAGATGTGTCACTGTGGAAATGCTGCGGTTGAGGGATGCTTGCTATGTTCGGAATATCTGTATTTCGAATGTCTCTATGATATGTCATCCAAGGCCTTAACAATAAAAGTATGAATAAAATATAAGAATTAATATAAGAACTGATATGAGAATGAAATATCAAAATATGAGAATTTAAAAGGATTTTAACCCCTCAACGCATCATACATATACACACTATATAATAAATGAGTGACACTTGCTGTGAAATCCAGTTGTAATTTTACAATCAGTTAACGCCCTTGTATCCCCTAATTTGATAAAAATAAAAAATTTAAAAAATCGTGCAGTAATCTCCTACGGACGTGGGTAAATAAAAGAAAACAATGAAAGTAAAAGAAATAAAAACAATAATCGGGTTTAGTATTTGGGGCGCGTAATTATTAAGCCGCCATGTTAACCACTGAGCCATTCGAAGTAAGAGTGATTTCAGGTGTGCCGCAGGGGGGTGTCGTAGGACCGTTGCTATTCATAATATACAGGGTGTTACAAAAAGGTACGGCCAAACTTTCAGGACAGATTCCTCACACACAAATAAAGAAAAGATGTTATGTGGACGTGTGTCCGGAAACGCTTAATTTCCATGTTCGAGATCATTTTAGTTTCGTCAGTATGTACTCTACTTCCTCGATTCACCGCCATGATTTCATACGAGATACTCTACCTGTGCTGCTAAAACATGTGCCTTTACAAATACGACACAACATGTGGTTCAAGCACGATGGAGCTCCTGCACATTTCAGTCGAAGTGTTGGTACGCTAATCAAAACCACAGATTCAGTGACCGATGGATCGGTAGAGGCGGACCAATTCCATGGCCTCCACGCTCTCCTGACCTCAACCCTCTTGACTTTCATTTATGGGGACATTTGAAAGCTCTTGTCTACGCAACACCGGTACCAAATGTAGAGACTCTTCGTGCTCGTATTGTGAACGACTGTGATACAATACGCCATTCTCCAGGGCTGCATCAGCGCATCAGGGATTCCATGCGACGGAGGGTGGATGCATTTATCCTCCCTAACGGAGGACATTTTGAACATTTCCTCTAACAAAGTGTTTGAAGTCACGCTGGTACGTTCTGTTGCTGTGTGTTTCCATTCCATGATTAATGTGATTTGATGAGAATTAATAAAATGAGCTCTAACATGGAAAGTAAACGTTTCCGGACACATGTCCACATAACAAATTTTCTTTCTTTGTGTGTGAGTAATGTTTCCGAAAAGTTTGGCCGTACCTTTTTGTAACACCCTGTATATAAATGACCTTGTGGATAATATTGAAAGTTCACTGAGGCTTTTTGCGGATGATGCTATAGTATATCGAGAGGTTGTAACAATGGAAAATTGTACTGAATGCAGGAGGATCTACAACGAAATGACGCGTGGTACAGGGAATGGCAATTGAATCTCAATGTAGACAAATGTAATGTGCTGCGAATACATAGAAAGAAAGGTCATTTATCATTTAGCAACAATATAGCAGGTCAGCATCTGGAAGCAGTTAATTCCATAAATTATCTGGGAGTAGGCATTAGAAGTGATTTAAAATGGAATGACCATATAAAATTAAACGTCGGTAAAGTAGATGCCAGACTGAGATTCATTAAGGAAATGCAGTCCGATACACTTAGTGCAGTACACTTGTTCGCCCGCTGCTTGAATACTGCTCGCCGGTGTGGGATCCGTACCGGATAGGCTTGACAGAAGGGATAGAGAAGATCCAACGGAGAGCAGCGCGCTTCGTTACAGGATCATTTAGTAATCGCGAAAGTGTTTCGGAGATGATAGATAAACTCCAGTGGAAGACTCTGCAGGAGAGACGTTCAGTAGCTCGGTACGGGCTTTTGTTGAAGTTTCGAGAACACACCTTTACCAAGGAGTCAAGCAGTATATTGCTCCCTACTACGTATATCTCGCAAAGAGCTCATGAGGATATAATCAGAAAGATTAGAGCCCACACAGAGGCATACCGACAATCTTTCTTTTCTCCAACAACATGAGACTAGAACAGAAGGGAGAAACGATGAAGGCACTCAAGGTACTGTCCGCCACACACCATCGGGTGGATTGCGGAGTATGAATGTAGTTGCTGATCATTTTGCCTGGGGATATTGCGCAGTAAAAGGCACATAAATGACCTTGATAATACCGCCAAAACTTTGACCGTCGTTTTCTTCAGAAGCGGTCGACTGTATACAGATAAGCTGAGACACGTGTTCACTTATTTTGACTCCTCTTCCATCGAGCGAAGTTCCTGGGAAATTTGGTGAGGGCATTTGCTTCGTTCTCCTTGTGAGTGCAGTGGACGTTCGAAGCGTGCACGTGCACTTTGCCTCATGAAAAAACGCGGAAATAACATTTAATGTTTGGGCTATAACCAGTAGCTTGATGCAGAAATTTGAAGATGACGTAGTATGCCATTGGTTTTGAGACTAAGGAAAATTTCTCGCCTTTTCTGGCCCTATTCATACGAATTCAGGGATATCTAATAGCCGAATAGTTCATATAAAAGATTTTATAGCGATTTCATTTGAAGTACTGTGAGTGTGGACACTGAGGCTTTGTCTAAAATTTCAGGTCTTTCCTAGTGAAAAGGAAGCCTTTTCCTTTGTAATGTTTCCACGAGTACATCCTGCACACAGACACAGAGCCTTTTAGTTCTATCGAACAGTTCTGTCTGAAACTCAAGCGACGGACCCTGTAATAGGATGAACCCGTGAGCTGCAGCCTGCGCTAATGGGCGTCCCCTCTACACCATTACTTCCTCAGCAATGTGGACCTACAAACAAGACTTTGTATGCTGTAGATTTCCATTGCATACCACGAGATGACAGGTTTAAACTCGCACGCTGAGAACACGATCTAAATATACAGAGTATCCGTCTCGCCTATGACACTGCTCTGACTCATCCATCAGTCAGATTGGATTTCACTAACATGCAGTACACAGATGGTCCGATGCCAGTCTGGTCCACAGTTACCCTCTCAGGTATACTTATTTTTTCCCAGGGTTAGACTGCTATCAAGTCTGAGTGTTTTACCCTGAACTTTTCTGGGATGCGTAGCATGCAGAAAATAGGCAGTAATCCTGATCCGGGGAATTGAGGAAGTTTGTCGTTGACAGGGAACGTTATTAACAGTTTAACAGTTTATGGCAATGAACACTGCTTCATATAGGCTAATCATTGTCTTAGCATGGGTATTCGATGACGGCCCACCTAAAAGGGGTACGATCAGACGGTTCTTAAACATTGTCGTTGTAATCTAAATTATGCAGTTTAGATATAAAGCTTATTTTATAAAAGCAGTTATCCTTCTACTACACAGCACGATCGTCAGCTTTTCACTGCACTGAGGTGACGAAAGTCATGGGAAACCTCCTAATTCATTTTACCCGGCGTAGTGCAGCGAGTTCGCGTAAAATTCACTAAAAAGACGTTGGAAGTCCCCCTGCATAAATACTGACCTATGCTGCCTCTATAGCAGTCCATCAATGAGAAGGTGTTGCCGGTGGAGGATTTTGTGCACGAACTGACTTCCCGATTAGATCCCATAAGGGTCGATTGGATTCATGTCGGGGGATCTGGGTGACAAAATCATTCGCTCGAACTGTCCAGAATGTTGTTCAACTATCAACTGTGACCCGGTGACATGGCACACTGTCATTCACAAATATTACATCGCTGTTTGGGAACATGAAGTCCATGAATATTTGCAAATAGTCTCCAAGTACCCGAACATAACCATTTCCAGGAATCGATTGGTTCAGTTGGACCAGAGGACCCAGCTTATTTCATGTTAACACAGCCCAATCATTATGGTACCACCGCCAGCTTGGACAGTGTCTTGTTGAGAATCTGGGTTCATGGTTTCGCGGGTTCTGCACCACACACGTGTCCTACAGCTCTTACCAACTGAAATCAGAGTTCATCTGACCAGGCCACGGTCTTTCAGTCGTCTAGGATCCAACAGATGTGGTCACGAGTCCAGGAGAGTCTCTGCAGGCGATGTCGTGCTGTTAGCAAAGGCACTCAAAATAGTTCAAATGACTCTAAGCACTACAGGAGTTAACATCTGACGTCATAAGTCCCCTAGAATTAATACTACTTAAACCTAACTAACCTAAGGACGTCACACACATCCATGCCCGAGGCAGGATTCGAATCTGCGGCCGTAGCAGCAGCGCGGTACCTGGCTGAAGAACCTAGAACCGCTGAAGTCATTCCCGCCGGTCGCTTGGTGCCAACGCCCTTTAACGCCACATTTGGCCTCATTGTCCTAACGGATAAATTTGTCATATGTTCCACTCTGATTTCTGCGATTATTTCACACGGTCTTAAGAACAAGAAGGGAGATTAGGGTTTTACGTCACGTCGACATCGAGTACAAGCTGGGATTGGGAAGGAAACCGGCCGTGCCCTAGCAAAGGAACCAGCCCTACATTTGCCTGGAGCGATTTAGGGAACTCATGGAAAGCCCATATCACTACGGCCGGACGCGGGTTTGAACCGTTGTCCTCCCGAATGCGAGTCCTGTGCGTTAACCATTATGCAGTGTTGCTTGTCTGTTGGCATTGACAACTCTACGCAAACGCTGGTGCTCTCGGATGGTAAATGAAGACTGTCCCACACTGCATTGTCCGTTGCGAGAGGTAATGCTTAAAATTTCATATTCTAGGTACACTATTGACACTCTAGATCTCCGAATGGAATGTAGCATGTGTTTAACTCCAACTACCAATCCGCGCCGGCCGGAGTGGCCGAGAAGTTCTAGGCGCTACAGTCTGGAACCGCGCAACCGCTACGGTCGCGGGTTCGAATCCTGCCTCGGGCGTGGATGTGTGTGATGTCCTTAGGTTAGTTAGGTTTAAGTAGTTCTAAGTTCTAGGGGACTAATGAACTCAGCATTTATGTCCCATAGTGCTCGGAGGGGTATCTGTTGAGAGACCAGACAAACGTGTGGTTCCTGAAGAGGGGCAGCAGCCTTTTCAGTAGTTGCAGGGGCAACAGTCTGGATGATTGACTGATCTGGCCTTGCAACATTAACCAAAACGGCCTTGCTGTGCTGGTACTGCGAACGGCTGAAAGCAAGGGGAAACTACAGCCGTAATTTTTCCCGAGGACATGCAGCTTTACTGTATGATTAAATGATGATGGCATCCTCTTGGGTAAAATATTCCGGAGGTAAAATAGTCCCCCATTCGGATCTCCGGGCGGGGACTACTCAGGAGGATGTCGTTATCAGGAGAAAGAAAACTGGCGTTCTACGGATCGGAGCGTGGAATGTCAGATCCCTTAATCGGGCAGGTAGGTTAGAAAATTTAAAAAGGGAAATGGATAGGTTAAAGTTAGATATAGTGGGAATTAGTGAAGTTCGGTGGCAGGAGGAACAAGACTTCTGGTCAGGTGACTACAGGGTTATAAACACAAAATCAAATATGGGTAATGCAGGAGTAGGTTTAATAATGAATAGGAAAATAGGAATGCGGGTAAGCTACTACAAACAGCATAGTGAACGCATTATTGTGGCCAAGATAGATACGAAGCCCACACCTACTACAGTAGTACAAGTTTATATGCCAACTAGCTCTGCAGATGATGAAGAAATTGAAGAAATGTACGATGAAATAAAAGAAATTATTCAGATAGTGAAGGGAGACGAAAATTTAATAGTAATGGGTGACTGGAATTCGAGTGTAGGAAAAGGGAGAGAAGGAAACATAGTAGGTGAATATGGATTGGGGCTAAGAAATGAAAGAGGAAGCCGCCTAGTAGAATTTTGCACAGAGCACAACTTAATCATAGCTAACACTTGGTTTAAGAATCATGAAAGAAGGTTGTATACGTGGAAGAACCCTGGAGATACTAAAAGGTATCAGATAGATTATATAATGGTAAGACAGAGATTTAGGAACCAGGTTTTAAGTTGTAAGACATTTCCAGGGGCAGATGTGGACTCTGACCACAATCTATTGGTTATGACCTGTAGATTAAAACTGAAGAAACTGCAAAAATGTGGGAAATTAAGGAGATGGGACCTGGATAAACTGAAAGAACCAGAGGTTGTACAGAGTTTCAAAGAGAGCATAAGGGAACAATTGACAGGAATAGGGGAAAGAAATACAGTAGAAGAAGAATGGGTAGCTCTGAGGGATGTAGTAGTGAAGGCAGCAGAGGATAAAGTAGGTACAAAGACGAGGGCTGCTAGAAATCCTTGGGTAACAGAAGAAATATTGAATTTAATTGATGAAAGGAGAAAATATAAAAATGGAGTAAATGAAGCAGGCAAAAAGGAATACAAACGTCTCAAAAATGAGATCGACAGGAAGTGCAAAATGGCTAAACAGGGATGGCTAGAGGACAAATGTAAGGATGTAGAAGCTTATCTCACTAGGGGTAAGATAGATACTGCCTACAGGAAAATTAAAGAGACCTTTGGAGAGAAGAGAACCACGTGTATGAATATCAAGAGCTCAGATGGCAGCCCAGTTCTAAGCAAAGAAGGGAAGGCAGAAAGGTGGAAGGAGTATATAGAAAGTTTATACAAGGGCGATGTACTTGAGGACAATATTATGGAAATAGAAGAAGATGTAGATGAAGACGAAATGGGAGATACGATACTGCGTGAAGAGTTTGACAGAGCACTGAAAGACCTGAGTCGAAACAAGGCCCCCGGAGTAGACATCATTCCATTAGAACTACTGACGGCCTTGGGACAACCAGTCCTGACAAAAGTCTACCAGCTGGTGAGCAAGATGTATGAGACAGGCGAAATACCCTCAGACTTCAAGAAGAATATAATAATTCCAATCCCAAAGAAAGCAGGTGCTGACAGATGTGAAAATTACCGAACTATCAGTTTAATAAGTCACAGCTGCAAAATACTAACGCGAATTCTTTACAGACGAATGGAAAAACTGGTAGATGCGGACCTCGGGGAGGATCAGTTTGGATTCCGTCGAAATGTTGGAACACGTGAGGCAATACTGACCTTACGACTTATCTTAGAAGAAAGATTAAGGAAAGGCAAACCTACGTTTCTAGCATTTGTAGACTTAGAGAAAGCTTTTGACAATGTTGACTGGAATACTCTCTTTCAAATTCTAAAGGTGGCAGGGGTAAAATACAGGGAGCGAAAGGCTATTTATAATTTGTACAGAAACCAGATGGCAGTAATAAGAGTCGAGGGGCATGAAAGGGAAGCAGTGGTTGGGAAAGGAGTGAGACAGGGTTGTAGCCTCTCCCCGATGTTATTCAATCTGTATATTGAGCAAGCAGTAAAGGAAACAAAAGAAAAATTTGGAGTAGGTATTAAAATTCATGGAGACGAAGTAAAAACTTTGAGGTTCGCCGATGACATTGTAATTCTGTCAGACACAGCAAAGGACTAGGAAGAGCAGTTGAACGGAATGGACAGTGTCTTGAAAGAAGGATATAAGATGAACATTAACAAAAGCAAAACGAGGATAATGGAATGTAGTCAAATTAAATCGGGTGATGCTGAGGGAATTAGATTAGGAAATGAGACACTTAAAGTAGTAAAGGAGTTTTGCTATTTAGGAAGTAAAATAACTGATGATGGTCGAAGTAGAGAGGATATAAAATGTGGACTGGCAATGGCAAGGAAAGCGTTTCTGAAGAAGAGAAATTTGTTAACATCGAATATAGATTTATGTATCAGGAAGTCGTTTCTGAAAGTATTTGTTTGGAGTGTAGCCATGCATGGAAGTGAAACATGGACGATAACTAGTTTGGACAAGAAGAGAATAGAAGCTTTCGAAATGTGGTGCTACAGAAGAATACTGAAGATAAGGTGGATAGATCACGTAACTAATGAGGAGGTATTGAATAGGATTGGGGAGAAGAGAAGGTTGTGGCACAACTTGACTAGAAGAAGGGATCGGTTGGTAGGACATGTTTTGAGGCATCAAGGGATCACAAATTTAGCATTGGAGGGCAGCGTGGAGGGTAAAAATCGTAGAGGGAGACCGAGAGATGAGTACACTAAGAAGATTCAGAAGGATGTAGGTTGCAGTAGGTACTGGGAGATGAAGCAGCTTGCACAGGATAGAGTAGCATGGAGAGCTGCATCAAACCAGTCTCAGGACTGAAGACAACAACAACAACAACAACAGTGCTCAGAGCCATCTGAACCATTTTTTCTAACCAATCCGCATTCAATGTCTGTCAATTCGCGTGGTGGGGCCATTATAACGTCGGAAACCTTTTCACACCAATCGTCTGAGTCAAATGACAGATCCACCAATGCATTGCCTTTTTATACCTTGTACAAGCTATACTACCGCCCTCTGTATATGTGCATATCGCTATCCTGTGACTCAGTGTATTTTCTCCTTTTTCCTATCATACGTCTGCTCTTAGATTCCGGGACACAATTCCGCAATTTTTGTTTCATTATGTCACACCTCTTAACGGTATGCTTCTAAATGTTCTGCTGTTGTTTCCAAGTCATGTACAATATGTAATGACCGAGCCAGTTCTCTTCTTCAGGCTCTCCGAGTTTTGCTGTTACATGTACTTGCTACATCGACTCCAACCAGACTGCGAACTGGCTAATGCTGCTATTTACAGCCGATATAGCTGATATTCCGTGAGATGCACTTCCTCTCAGCACTTGCCAGCGCTGGTGGGTGTGACGGCCGGCGAGATGATGATAAATTGAGTGCTGGATCTCAGGCCTTGTTTAAACTGAAATCTACGTCCAGATTCATTAGTTTTATAGACGTCTTTACTGCGATACACTGCTTAAATACGTCGGAAACCTTTTCACACCAATCGTCTGAGTCAAATGACAGATCCACCAATGCATTGCCCTTTTATACCTTGTACAAGCTATACTACCGCCATCTGTATATGTGCATATCGCTATCCTGTGACTCAGTGTATTTTCTCCTTTTTCCTATCATACGTCTGCTCTTAGATTCCGGGACACAATTCCGCAATTTTTGTTTCATTATGTCACACCTCTTAACGGTATGCTTCTAAATGTTCTGCTGTTGTTTCCAAGTCATGTACAATATGTAATGACCGAGCCAGTTCTCTTCTTCAGGCTCTCCGAGTTTTGCTGTTACATGTACTTGCTACATCGACTCCAACCAGACTGCGAACTGGCTAATGCTGCTATTTACAGCCGATATAGCTGATATTCCGTGAGATGCACTTCCTCTCAGCACTTGCCAGCGCTGGTGGGTGTGACGGCCGGCGAGATGATGATAAATTGAGTGCTGGATCTCAGGCCTTGTTTAAACTGAAATCTACGTCCAGATTCATTAGTTTTATAGACGTCTTTACTGCGATACATTGCTTAAATACGTAGTCCCAGAATTTTGGCGTTGAGCCAAGATGCTAGATTCATCGTATTTCATGTCGTGACTATATTCGAGGCAGTGCTTGGCGATAGCTGAATTGCTTCGTTGTTTTAGACCGGTGTGTAGACTTCTTTTCGACCGTTCGAATAGCACTATGCCTCACGTAAGACATGCCACACTGGAATGGACTGCAGAGCATGCTTGACTTTCAGTCAACTACGTCAATAACCCTTTCCTTTTTTCCCCTCCACCTTCAGTTTACAAAATGTGTTTAAGAGTACAAAGAAGGCTTTTTACCTTCGTTGGAGGGAGCGAAATACACTGGACTCCATGTCTCGGGATACTGTGCCAGCATAAGGTAGATAAGCGATTCTTGACTCGCTTCGTATGCTTCAATCTCGACCTCTTTCTCAAGCGTTCTTGATTTAGACTACAACGTCTGCTCAGTTTGCTGATCAGACAACGGAGAGGTCCAATCCAGCGTGCCGAAACCTACTATGAAATGTTTCAAGTTGGTAGAATACACGGAAGGAAGTGCACTGTCAAAATTTTAGGTGCTAAGGAGCTGTCTAAGTATGTTTTAGAAAGTGTTAAACTAACTCGTTTGTGGCGCAAGGAGATCCGCTTGTAACAACAGCTTTTACAGCCCTTTCTGCTTATCGCTCGAATCGACTAATAATTGAACGTGGCTGTGAGAAGAGAACGTAGCTCTGAATAACGCTAAGTCCAAGATTCACATGTGACGTGAATTACAAGCACTTCAAACATACCAAAAATTTCTCCATTATTATTTTTTTAATATCTTGCATTTCATATCGACAACTAGGCTGTTACAGATGTAGCTGCTACAAAAGTGACTACCAGAGGAAAGGTAAGCGAGGTACTGTGTGATTTTACGTTACAGACGATTTCTATCAAATGGAACTTTACTTATTGACAAATATGTTACAAACAGTAGCACAGTTTTTATGATAACTTTTGAATATTGTGTATTTTGCTAACAATGAAACAATTCCTTCTTTATTCCCTATTTATCGCCACAAAAATGTACTCTGTCTATTGGATGACGAAAAAAAAAAACATTTTCATTTCACCAGAGACGCCTGACAAAAGAAAAATTAATTCATTCAGGCACATCACAGTAATTGCTAATTTTATTTTAACAAAGCTAGAATGGGATAAGAAACAGTCGTGGCCGTTGTTCTATATAGCGTGTAGCGTACTAGGCTTACTTGATCAAATTCGTAAAATTTTGTGGTTCAAACTAACATTGCAGGAATGACTGAAGTTTGACAATACTGTTCCACTGACCTTAAAAGACAGAGAGCTATTTGCAAATATATTATCCTACACTTATCTGATAAATGCTTCGCACATGCAGATTTTATTATTACTACTGTTATTATCGAGAGGTTGAATAACACCATTAATTTCGAAATACTAATATATTACCAGTCTTTTCGCGGTCTTCGTTAAGACAAATGTGTTGTTATATACAGGCTAGGAGTCCAACAGAAGCAGTGAGCTATTCTCTGCAAATGGTAAGAAGACATTTTGGATACAACATTGAAGTTTATTCTCTCCCACATTCCCAGATTTTGCTACGTCAATTAAAAAACTTTTGCAGGCAAACAGTCTTTTCTTCAATCTTTGGTCTTTATTTGCCTTGATGTTCCTGAAGACTGAAATAAAATTGCAGAAACAGTAATCCACTGATACTTATCAATGACATTATTGTGTACTAGTGTTAACTCCACAAGCGATTCCATCTTTTTTTCGCTTGAAATGATAAAGTACGGTTTTCACAAAATCTGACTAATTAACTTTGTACAGAGCTTTTAGGGGATAACAAGTAGCTTCGCGTTCACCTCAGATACGAACTTCTGTATACTATTATCTTTTAACATATCCTCTAAACATTTACATGAGGTAAATGTCTTAATTTGCTGTTCCGTTTTCCATACAATTTCCTGAATCTATTTAACCAGGCCAAAGAACCTTGGAAATCAGTAATGTTCATCTCAGTAGCAATTAAGAGCTCTCAGTCTAGTAGATCTCCCTCAGTGACTCTCACAAACAGTTATAAATCTTTCGCATAGTTTTTCTTTCACACTTTTGCGAGTTTCATTTAGGCACCTATTATGTACTCTGTGTAAATCTTTCTTCCATCTATACAATTCATGTTCGGATTTTTCGAAACTGAACTGACTTTGCACACTGATTAAGTTAAAGCGTTTCTCTCTCTCTCTCTTAACCAAATAATTTGTACATTACTGTACATGTTCTCGTTGGGTTTGGAAGATAATTGTTGTTCGTCTGTATTTTAAACAGCAAAACACTCATCGTTTGAACCATAGTTCACAGAATTGTCCGAGTTATTTTCTGTTTCTTCTTATGTCCAAAATGGTTCAAATGGCTCTGAGCACTATGGGACTTAACATCTGTGGTCATCAGTCCCCTAGAACTTAGAACAACTTAAACCTAACTAACCTACGGACATCACACACATCCATGCCAGAGGCAGGATTCGAACCTACGACCGTAGCAGTCGCGCGGTTCCGGACTGAGCGCCTAGAACCGCTAGACCACCGCTGCTGGCCTTCTAATGTTGCCGCAATTTCTAACCAAATGTAAACATCACTGGAAGGAATGTCCAAGGAATTAACTAATAAGTAAAACATGTGTAGATCTTGAGGAGAAGTAGATGATTATGACTGCTTACCGTGTTTTTCATATTTTATCCCTGTGGGGCTTAAACCAGTAATTGGATCCTATATTACTGTGAAACTCTGGAATATCCAAAGACACAGATGTATTAGTAAGCACATGACAAGAAATTGCTAAGAAAATGTATTCACTTTTATCTTCATTGCTAACACTTAGCGATATCGAAGAGGCAAATGCTAATTAATATAGGTATTAAACGAGTTGCAAATTTGAGCTAATATTAACTGTAATCAGCTGTATCAGAGAACCTATTAACAGTACCTGAAATTATCTTTACAAATTACGATCTCGTTGTGCCGTGTTATCTTTTTACCGATTTGCCGTCAATCAAGGATACGGGTCCTCCGCGTTGCGCATGTACTACTGTTTCCTACAACTACGTCAGGGCTGTGTATATTCCCGGCGGCCCGTGGAGCTTGCAATTTGACAAATTTTAACATTAAAAAATGCTTGCAGTCTGTTTTGGATGCTAAAATTTTGAAATTGTATTTCTTTTGGAATACTCTTCCTGTATAAAAAAAAAAATCAGGACATGTTTCGATATGTCGTACTGGACAGTTCCCTTGCGAGTTTCCCATTTCTTCAGAACTCCGTTTGTAGATGTAACCTTTGCCTGTGGCTCTCTTTGTCTGAATACGTTCAAGTTTTGTGGACCAGAATCTCTAGCAGCAAATTTTTTATGACGTTTTCCTTGAGAAATAAATCCTCTCCAGTTGCACACGACAAATCCTTTATTTGGATAAAATCACACACACGACTCAGATTTCAGGATGTAAACACAATCTCCAATCACTTATGTGTATACGCCACTTTCACGGATGATGATGATTGGAGACGAAAAGACAGAGGTCTGTGAGCGTGGATTTTCCTATACGCACTGTGTCCCAGAACAGTGCTGTCTCTTCGTAACTAACAGTAGAAATAAAGGTAGGTGTGCAACTTTTCGGGGTTTCATTGCGAATTTTTTATTAGCCTGGAGAGAGTTTATATTTTCGGTGAATTATTCAAGTTTTTTTCGTTCCATATGGCCAGACCACAACTCACAAAAGTAACACCTCAACAGGCAACGTGAGACTTTGTATATTTCTATCCTTCTGCTTAGCTTGCACTTCCTAATATTTTATAGCTGCTTATATTAACACTAATTTTACATTATTGTTTTGTCTATAATTTAGTTATGATGGTGACACATTAGAGTCGACCACGATAGTAAAAAGAACCATCCAGGCGATCGCCATAAATGGTTTAAAGTGACCGTGAGAATACTAAACGAGACGGAGTGGCCGAGCGGTTCTAGGCGCTACAGTCTGGAACCGCGCGACCGCTACGGTCGCAGGTTCGAACCCTGCCTCGGGCATGGATGTGTGTGATGTCCTTATGTTGATTAGGTTTAAGTATTTCTAAGTTCTATGGGACTTATGACCACAGCAGTTGAGTCTCATAGTGCTCAGAGCCAGCCACTAAACGAGAATGTTTCCAATGATGAAATCCCCAACAGCTGCGTCAAAATGATATATTAATCACGACCAGCTTCATGATATTACAGACACATCTTCAGGTAACAAACAGTTGAAATTTCAGCACATGATATTGTTATCTGAAGATGTGACTACACTGTCACGAATCTAGTCATGATTAGTAAATCGTTTTTAAGCACTGTTGCGGTTTGTTTAACTGGATATGTATCTTCACAGCTGTGGTTGCCCTTCAAACGAAGAGATTTGTAAACGAGAATGGTGTAAGCTAGATTAGGAACCTAATTCTCCTGAATGGGAGCCCAGTGTTTCAGCAACTCTTCACACTTGTCTGATTTCTACCTGCCCTGTGTTGAACCGAGTACTGGTCTGCTTGCTGCGTACGTTGCAAGTGGCGGGTTGCCTTTTGTTTTAACGCAAATATGTAGAGTAAGTTATGCATCCTGGCGGCAGCTTTATGCTATTTACGGCGTTGAAGGAGAAAAAAAGGATGTGCGCTGGAGGGAGGTTTATCGTCGTCGCTGCAGTGGGCCGGGAAGTCGCCGCGCAGTTCTACGAGTACGCTACGAAAGTTCCTCCTGGCGACGCGCCAGCGGTCATCCGTTCTGACCGCAAGTGTAAACTGTTGACAGGGAGGATGCGGAAATAGATGTAAACAGTATGGGAAAGCTGAATGAACACTTCACATTCAAAAGAGAGAGTTGGTTTAAGTATAGTGTCAGTGTTTTGGAATTCTCAGAATTTCGTTTCAAACAATCCCTTCAGCCACGCAAAATGTATTTAAACACGAGACCAGTTTCGGTCATAAAATATGCATACTCAGGTGCACGGCTTCCGACGGTTGCTGTTTCATCAGTTTGTTGGTCTGCACAATTGTGTATGCAGTGAATGTAAACTTCGTTCTTGGCAGCGTAGGGTTAGATTACACTGTTTCCTATGATAGTATGGATTAAAAGGATTGTTAAACAAGACGTGGCACGCATTATATAGCTGCAGGCACTTAAAATTTGCAAATACTGTTACTCTTATTTGCGCTTCAGTCATGGACTATGCGGCTGGTCCCGGCGGAGGTTCGAGTCCTCCCTCGGGCATGGGTGTGTGTGTTAGTTCTTAGGATAATTTAGGTTAAGTAGTGTATAAGCTTAGGGACTGATGACCTTAGCAGTTAAGTCCCATAAGATTTCACACACATTTGAACATACTCTTATTTCTACACTGTTGTTCAGATAAACATACGCATTAAGAGGTGCTTATCGACCGGAATTTCAGACTCGCTGAGGCCAAATTACATGCAGCTCTGTCCGCTGTGGGAGAAGACTTTAATTGCAATACATAAACGTAATAGGGGCTACTTCGTCGTATTTAAAAGGATTTGGAAGCGACCTACAACCAAGTTCCTTGTTTTGTATTATTTTTAATGAAAATGATGGAAAACTGTGTTCTGGTGTTACTCAGATTTTATTATTATATTAATAAGGCTACCACTCTACTTTGTTAAATCCGTAATTATGTACAAATAACATGATACTTGATTCGTGTGATGGCATTAACCCCAAACACTCTTTCATAATTTCTCTTCATTTTTATGCAGAGGTTCTGTCAGGGCTGCTGTCGTTATTGAGGAAACTATGAGACTGTTTGTGAAATTGTCTTGTATCTAGTGAGACATACCATTTAAAACTATAACAGTCACGAAAATGTGTTTAAATATTATTGTTCATCTTTTAGCCAGATGTTTCTTCATTGCTGCCACTTTTAAGGAGGAAAACGAGATGCTGTTTATATGCTTCTCTTATTTGTCACAGAATTTCTTCTTTTAACAGAAAATTGTAGTCATACTATGAAGTTCGGTCCGTAACGAGCGCCTTCAAGTTGTCTGGAAAAGGAAAACCAAATAAAACGGCTGGACGACACATCTCCTGTAAACAATACATTATAAAATAATGTACAGGCAGTAATTTCATATATAAATTGAGCTAGCAAAAGTCATGGGGTACTCCCTACTATCGTGTCTGACCTCCTTTGCTAGGCGTAATGCAGCAACTCGACATGGCATGGACTCAACAAGTCCCCTGCAGAAATACTAAGCCATCCAGCCTCTATAGCATGAACTGACCTCTCGATATATCCCATAAATATTTGATGGGATTTATGTAGGGCGATCTGTGTCGCCAAATTACTCGTTAAAACCATTCAGAGCTATCTAAAACCAATAGTGAACAATTGAATACTGGTGAAATGACATGTTTGTTGGGAAACATCACGTCCTCCAAGTAGGCGAACATAACCATTGCCAACCCATTCCACGTAAATGCAACCCGCACCATTGTGGAACCAATACCAGCTTGCACAGCGCCTCGTTTACACCCTGTATTCATCACTTCCTGGGGTCTGCGTCACACTCGAGCCGTACCATCAGCTCTTACCAAATGAAGTCGGAGCTCATCTGGTTAGACCACGGATTTCCAGTGGACTAAGGTCCAACCGATACGGTCACGAGCCCAGGGGTGGTCGTGCTGTTAGCAAAGGCACTCGAGTCGGCTGTCAGCTGACACAGACCATTAATGCTACACTCCTGGAAATGGAAAAAAGAACACATTGACACCGGTGTGTCAGATCCACCATTCTTGCTCCGGACACTGCGAGAGGGCTGTACAAGCAATGATCACACGCACGGCACAGCGGACACACCAGGAACCGCGGTGTTGGCCGTCGAATGGCGCTAGCTGCGCAGCATTTGTGCACCGCCACCGTCAGTGTCAGCCAGTTTGCCGTGGCATACGGAGCTCCATCGCAGTCTTTAACACTGGTAGCATGCCGCGACAGCGTGGACGTGAACCGTATGTGCAGTTGACGGACTTTGAGCGAGGGCGTATAGTGGGCATGCGGGAGGTCGGGTGGACGTACCGGCGAATTGCTCAACACGTGGGGCGTGAGGTCTCCACAGTACATCGATGTTGTCGCCAGTGGTCGGCGGAAGGTGCACGTGCCCGTCGACCTGGGACCGGACCGCAGCGACGCACGGATGCACGCCAAGACCGTAGGACCCTACACAGTGCCGTAGGGGACCGCACCGCCACTTCCCAGCAAATTAGGGACACTGTTGCTCCTGGGGTATCGGCGACGACCATTCGCAATCGTCTCCATGAAGCTGGGCTACGGTCCCGCACACCGTTAGGCCGTCTTCCGCTCACGCCCCAACATCGTGCAGCCCGCCTCCAGTGGTGTCGCGACAGGCGTGAATGGAGGGACGAATGGAGACGTGTAGTCTTCAGCGATGAGAGTCGCTTCCGCCTTGGTGCCAATGATGGTCGTATGCGTGTTTGGCGCCGTGCAGGTGAGCGCCACAATCAGGACTGCATACGACCGAGGCACACAGGGCCAACACCCGGCATCATGGTGTGGGGAGCGATCTCCTACACTGGCCGTACACCTCTGGTGATCGTCGAGGGGACACTGAATAGTGCACGGTACATCCAAACCGTCATCGAACCCATCGTTCTACCATTCCTAGACCGGCAAGGGAACTTGCTGTTCCAACAGGACAATGCACTTCCGCATGTATCCCGTGCCACCCAACGTGCTCTAGAAGGTGTAAGTCAACTACCCTGGCCAGCAAGATCTCCGGATCTGTCCCCCATTGAGCATGTTTGGGACTGGATGAAGCGTCGTCTCACGCGGTCTGCACGTCCAGCACGAACGCTGGTCCAACTGAGGCGCCAGGTGGAAATGGCATGGCAAGCCGTTCCACAGGACTACATCCAGCATCTCTACGATCGTCTCCATGGAAGAATAGCAACCTGCATTGCTGTGAAAGGTGTATATACACTGTACTAGTGCCGACATTGTGCATGCTCTGTTGCCTGTGTCTATGTGCCTGTGGTTCTGTCAGTGTGATCATGTGATGTATCTGACCCCAGGAATGTGTCAATAAAGTTTCCCCTTCCTGGGACAATGAATTCGCGGTGTTCTTATTTCAATTTCCAGGAGTGTATATTCCACCGCAATGTCCTAAGAGATACGTTCGTTGCACGTCCCACATTGATTCTGCGGTTATTTCATGCAGTGTTGCTTGTCTGTTAGTACTAACACCTCTACACGGATGCCGCTGCTCTCAGTCGTTAAGTGAAAGCCATCGGTCACTGCGGTGTCCGTGGCGAGAGGTAATGCCTGAAACCTGGTACTTTTGGCACACTCGTGGCACTGTAGATCTCGGAATATTGAATTCTTTAACGATTTCCGATATGGAAAGTCCCCTCTGTCCAGCTCGAACTACCATTCCGCGTTCGACCATAGGCATGTAGGACACCTTTTAATAAGAATCACCTGAGTATAAATGACAGCTCCGGTGATGTTCTGTGCTTTTTTACCTTTTGTGGGCGACCTTACCGCCATTTGTATGTGTGCATTTCGCCGTTCCATGACTTTTGTCGCCTCATTGAATATATAAAACACAAGCTTAAAAATGTGATGAAATACATTTGAATATCTATACCATCTGTAATGGTAACTATGGAAACATACGTCGTTTATGCCACTGTCATCCAAGCCGTCAGAAAAGTGGCATACATGGAAACCAAGTAAAATCCAATATACATCTCCACTGTACACCTAGGAGAAAGTAATAATTCTAAAAAACCATAGGACATGTCAGCAACGATGTTACGTGTATGGTAAAAACACCTAATGGTGTATTATAGCTTTTCAGATCATAGTTAAAAGACCATTATATTAAGTCCATCGCTTACTTACGTATTTACAGAGGATTTGACGATGGAAAAAGGCCAAATGGGGCTCATTGTGAATGATATAAAATACACACAACTTACATAGCTGTGTAGCAGTCTATTATTCATAATAATTACGTCATAATTCTTTCTATAATCTTGTCTTCAAATTGTTTCACTCATTATACTCCACGTATTCATTCCACCTTTCAATCTTCTCTGCCTTGTTTAGTACTGGCTTGTCGTCTGACCTCTTAATATTCATACAGTGGCCTGTCTTCAAAGATCTTTTTAATTATCCTATTAGCTGCATCTCTCCCACAGTCGCGGATGCTCATACAGCCTTGCATTTCTCGTCTATCCATTCTTGCTTTGCTACACTCATGGTCATAAAATAAGGATAATTACAGAATGTGGTGCCACACAACGTGGCACTACACAAAACTGGCGCTAATAGCATAGGCACATAAGGAACATACACGACACAGATCTGTAAGTCCACGGTATCGGTGATATGTTGAGAAAACCGTCCGAAACACATGTGCTACAAAACGCCACTGTTTCCTGCGCATGTACTCCGATATGATCACCATGCACACGTACACAGGCCGCACAACGGGTTGGCATACTCTGGGTCAAGTGGTCGAGCAGCTGCTGGGGTATAGCTTCCCAATCTTGCACCAGTGCCTGTCGGAGCTCCTGAAGTGTCGTAGGGGTTTGAAGACGTGGAGCGATACGTCGACCGAGAGCATCCCAGACGTACTCGATGGGGCTTAGGTCTGGTGGACAGGCAGGCCACTCCTTTCGCCTGATCTCTTCTGTTTCAAGGTACTCCTCCACGATGGCTGCTCGGTGGGGCAGTGGGTTACCTCCCATCAGGAGGAAGGTGGGTCGAACTGCACCCCTAAAAAGGCGGACAAAATGGCGTCCCGATTCACCTGACCTGTTAAAGTTCCTCTGTCAAAGACATGCAGGAGTGTACGTGCACCAATCATAATCCCACCCCAAAATTTCAAACCACTACCTCCATACAGGTCCCTTTCAAGGACATTAAAAGGATGGTATCTGGTTTCTGGTTCACGCCAGATGAAAACCCTGCGAGAATTACTGTTCAGACTCATCCGTGAACATAACCTGGGACCACTATTCCAATGACCATGTACTATGTTATTGGCACCTGGCTTTACGGGCTCTCCTGTGACCAGGGGTCAGTGGGATGCACCTTGCAGGTCTCCTGGCGAATAAACCCTGTGTGAAGTAGTCTGTAGACTGTGTGTCTGCTGACAACTGTTCCAGTGGCTGGGGTAAGGTCCCGGGCAAGGCTACCTGCAGTACTCCGTGGCCTTCTGCGGGCACTGATGGTGAGATATCGGTCTTCTTCTGGTGTTGTACACTGTAGACGTCGCGTACTGTAGCGCCTGGACACGTTTCTTGTCTGTTGGAATCGTTGCCATAATCTTGAGATCGCACTTTGTGGCACACGGAGGGCCCGTGCTACGACCTGCTGTGTTTAACAAGCCTCCAGTCGCCCTAATATTCTACCCCTCATTACGTCATCAATATGTGTTCTTTGAGCCATTTTAAACACACAGTCACCATTAGCACATCTGAAAACATCTGCACACTTACTCGCTGCAACGTACTCTGACATGCAGCAACGCACCTCTGCGTATGTGGACTGCTGCCAGCGCCACCTTGAGACGACCATAGGTCAAATGCAATGTATGGTCATACCCCGAGGTGATTTAAAACTGCAAACCGCCCACCAGAGCGTTGTTTCACCATGTATCAGCATTATTCTTAATTTATGAGCATGAGTGTAGTTTGCACTTTCTGACATCAACGTATGGGGAGATTATGCAGTGGAACGCATATGGACGAAATTACAGCACACTCGCAAGTTCCAATGATGTGCGTAGGATGCTGGAGACGAGCACAGGTGAAGACGCGACTAGCGCGAGTTGACAGCCTCTAGCCCGCTCCCGCATGAGGCGGCAGGCGTGGGTCTTAATCCAGGGGCGTCTCTGAAGCCGCGCCTCTCAGGGAACGGTAACCACCGCTGTGGCGCCAAATGACGGCGCCAGCCGCGGCCGTGAATAATGAAGGGTGCAGGGTGGGAGGGGGGGGGGGGGGGGGGCGGCTCGGGCAGCGCAACCCTGGCGTCACGACGCGGCGCCTTCCGCCAGGTTTCGGCGCGCCAGGGAAAAAGGGGGCTGCATTATTCAGGGGGGTGGTTTACGGCCTGCTGCTGCTGTGTGTGTGTGTGCGCGAGCTCCTAAGGCGCCGCTGGCTGAATAAGCTCGCGGGCTAAGCCGGCCTGACTGGGCGTCCTAATCGCTTCTGCTCCCGTGCTTTCTGATCCATTGTTCTGCAAATGGCTGGCCGCACTGTAACGCTATTGTTGCGTGCTGCGACTAGTTAGCTTTGTATGCCACACGGTATGCCAATTCATTCCCAGTCGTTACTGTGGTATTATTGTTCTCTATGGCTCAATCACAATATTACAACAGCATTAATGTCTCAACTAGATTTCGTTATGTGTTACAAATATTTAGGAGTTACAATGGGCAGAGATGTAAAGATAAACTACCACGTAGGATAGGGTGACTGGTTTTCAAGCAGAGCCTAAGACATTGCGACCAACCGATTTCTTCGAATTTGGGCATACTGAATCCATTATTGGTATAGCCACGGTACTGTACTGTGCCACCCTACATGCACGACCACCGTCGAAGAAACAACAAAACAACTAGCACTACACAGACACAATGACAGGTAATGGGAGACCGACATCGTACACCAGAAATCAACACCTTAGTTTTGCTCAGTTGTACTCAAGAAGCAGAACACAAGAATCTCCATGTCAGCTCTACTTGTGTAAGTACGTCACTCGACTTCACACAGGTAAGTCTATGCCTAATATAACTAGCGCGTGTAAACTTTTGTATTGTAAATATCATTTGTCCAGACTACAACGAAGACAGTGTTACCTGAATGTCGATACAGTCGACGCTACGTACCACTGCGAATATGATCTGCACTCCAGATTTTCGAGCTGCCAGAATTTGATAACAATTATATTACGAACGCATCTGACAATCAAGAGATGTACAAAGTTCAAAATGGTTAAAATGGCTCTTAGCACTATGAGACTTAACTTCTGAGGTCATCAGTCCCCTAGAACTTAGAACTAGTTAAACCTAACTAACCTAAGGACATCACACACATCCATGCCCGAGGCAGGGCTCGAACCTGCGACCGTAGCGGTCATGCGGTTCCAGACTGTAGCGGCTAGAGCCGCTCGGCTACTCCGGCCGGCTCTGCAAGATTCTTATGAATAACTATCACCAAATTCGATCTCAACTTCAATGCAAAGTTGCCAGCTACGAGAATATGATAATAATGATATTAATAACGCATCTGACAATCAAAAGATATACAAGGTTCGTATGAACAACTATCACCAAAGACTATGTCCACTTCAATGGAAAATCCTATGCATTCTAGTATACACTGGATAGAAAATGAGATACTTGACCTCGCTACCCACCGCAACGGAATAGCTTCCACTACACGACAACGCACCTAGCTAAGCAACGGCGTAACAGAAATGAAATCGCACTTTCCGAGGTATAATTTACACTGTTGTTTACTTGATTATATTTATCAGAGATAATTTCTGTACGTATCAACCACGATACAGCAATATTGTTGCCTAACTTGAATGCCAACGTACTAATTCGTTTTAAATTTCTCACCCTCTTAACAATAAGTAAATTATCTTTCATTCAAGAATTAATCATCCTTTCTTTAAATAAAAATCTAGAGATAATATCTACCCTTTTTAAATTAAGAAACATGAAATAATTTCTCTCTTTGAAAATTAACAAACTGAACAAATATTTCTATTTCTTTGGGAATTAATATGTTTGCTTTTTACGATGTTGCAAACTTTTCTTTATCTGCACTTCGACATCCCTTTACCACTTTACATTACGACATTTGCAAATTATTCGTTTGCTATAAAATTGACCTTTATTTTTAAAATAACTTTGAAAATTAAATATGAGGCAAATGAGACTTGAGACACTATTTTAATTTTTAAAAGAAAAACTGTTTTGACTTTATTGCCGGTTTTCTTTCATGCACAGGTACAAGTCAGCTTTGATTTCACGGGTGTTGGCCAATCAAATAAACCCCTCTAAGCAGAAAAGTAGAAGAAATCTAAATAAAAAACCTGTTTGCCACCGCCACTTTTAAACTACTTCAAGTTTAAAACAGAGACAAGACTAATCCCACTGCACGCATTGACTTTTACTATTGAAATTATTTAACACACAGCTCTCACATGATAGGAAAGACAATTAGCGTGTCCTCAACAACATTTGTCGTTTGGGGTTTTATAGGAAGAGCTACTAAATTCGAGAACACTCATGCAAATTTGATACTTGCTCAGCCTCGTTCTCACTGTATCGGATATAACCGTAGTACGTCCTTTCTCTTATTTATTAAGATAACACAGTCAGTGTATCTCCAAGAGTTTTTCACATCTTAACTAAAATACGTTGACGCTCAAGCCGCAAATTATCCCTATCACGATATCTCAAGGCTACCATTTCCTAATTGCTTGTTTTCACCTTCAAATCCACTAATACACTAACACTGAGGCACTATTTCCTAGGTGCGTGCTTTCTTCACCTCCAAATTCAAATAAATACTTCACGCTATAACGTCACTTACCTCTCAGAATAAAATAGGAAATCTCCGATCTGACACAGATACGGATCGCCTACAGACGGGTGACTTTCAAGTTACACTTCGTTCAGTATCTGTATTGGCAGGAAATCCAATCCTAAACTACGATATACCGTAGCAACTGCTGATGCTTCACACAAAATTCTGTTTCCACACAAATCGACAACTTGAGGCTTTTCGCCCCACAAAGTGAGCTCAAAACTATCACAGATCGGCGTAAATATCTTTCAAACTAGCCGATAACATTACATAATCTGTCTTGGCAACAATTGAAAAGCGTTTTTCCCAGATGGCCAGTAACCCAGCTTTAAATGAATAAAACGAAACGCGCGTGGTAGAGTAAACACGAATTGTTTATAGTTGCAAAGACGGGCTTATAAATACCATAACTAAATTGATAAATTAATCTCGGCTTCTCGAAAGTATGTCCTGTGCAAGGGTTATGTCACTGGTTTGTACAACAGCGAGCTCAAATATAGAACACTCAATCCGTTTCGGCTTCGTCAATAAACTCGACAGGAATCAAATTGTATCAAGACATCGAAGATGGGATAAATGAAAGTAAGACGGGAGATACGATACTGCGAGACGGATTTGACACAACACTGAAGGCCCATGCAGTAGAAGACATTCCCTCAGAATTAGAGAAATCTTTGGAAGAGCCACCCACTACAAACCTATTCACAGGTTAGCGACAAGATACCATTAGACTTGTGGAGGAATATAGTAACTCTAACTACAGAGAGGACAAGTACTGACAAGTACTGGAACATCAGGTTAACTAATCTTGATAGCAAAATATTTACATCAATTATTTACAGAAGAATGGAAATGATGGTGGATACTGACCTTTGAGAAGGTCTGTTTTTTGTTCGGGAGAAACGAATGAACACCTCAGGGAATACTGACCCTACGACTAATTTCAGAATATCGGCTGAAGAAAGATTTCAGATTTTGAGAAAACTTAAGATTATGTTGACTAGAACACACTCTGAAATTCTCAAGGTAAGTCATAAAATACAGGGAGCGAGAAGTTATTTACAACTTATACATAAACCACACTGAAGAGGAACCACCCAACGATAGCACGAACTCGATGAACTTTAAAAATGCAGCTAACGGCCAGGCACTTCACAAGCATATGAAAATATTTCAGATGGTTAGGTAAAGTCTGAGACACTTCTCATGTCTCCTAAAGAAGACTGTTTATATTTATGGCCACTGCGATTTTGCGCACTTATGTAGGACATATGCCACTCAACCCTGTTTAGAAAATCATCTCAGAGCTCATATCTACATGTGGCAGTCATTCAGTGGTAACAAATGCGACTAAACTTTAATAAATTTCAAGGCACGCTTGACGACAGTGTTTTCTTTTCACACAGTTGGTTATCTCCTGTGATCCACTAATGCTCAGTATTCAGGGACAAGACAGGAATGATTAATCGAAGGATAAACGTCCAGTAAACATGGGCTCTCAAAGGGATACCTTAAACAGCCACGAACACTTCTTCAGTAGAAGAGACTATTTCACAGTAGCGAAGATGAACAACTGGTCATAGCTTTTAAGATATTCACGTTAGAGCCCATGAGGGGTAATGTGCTTTTTTTCTTGTTATGGTCGGTATTATCACCTCTTAGAGTACAAAAAGCCAAGAGCTTGCAGTAGAAGATATTTATTGCACAATGTCAACGATGAAGAAATACTCGTAGTTCGTAAGGTATATATTTTACATCTAGATCTAGATATTGTTTCTTGTTTTATTTCTTGAAAGGAACCGTCCTCAAAGTTTGTAAAGGAAGTTTAGTTACACCTTGTATATTTCATGTCATTGCCCACGCATCTTACCGACTTGCAAACCATTGCACTTGTCTCAGTCACAACCCTAAAGCCGGCTGGAGTGGCCGAGCGGTTCTAGGCGCTACAGTCTGGAACCGCGAGACCGCTACGGTCGCAGGTTCGAATCCTGCCTCGGGCATGGATGTGTGTGGTGTCCTTAGGTTAGTTAGGTTTAAGTAGTTCTAAATTCTAGGGGGACTGATGACCTCAGAAGTTAAGTCCCTTAGTGCTCAGAACCATTTGAACAACACTAAAATGTAGTACCAGTACCTGTGACTCGGGGGACTTGTGTGTGCGATTAATATTTTAGTCTCCGTAAGGATAAACGGAGACTAAACATAAGGCACTAGAAAGTAAAAACGAAAAATTTCGTCGCTGAAAAGAGTGTGTTGTTTGCTGAACCACTCAACTACTCAGTATTATAGAAAATCGACGTTTCCTGCGATAAATTGTCTTTGACATACTAAGTAGATTCCGCCTATGTCACTGCAGCATAATTATTAAAACAGAGACGTGGGAATACAATGAAGTCCAGTAAACAAAACTTTGGCCGTATAAAAAAGTAGTGACATCTGAAATGTGACGTCATAAACAGTAGAAATAATCTCGTCTCTTTAGGCCTTTGAGCCAAGTTGATGCCGAATATCGCTTAGAAGCAAATCTTACAGTCAAACTTGACAGTCACGTGATTGTGGTCGCATTGTATGTCTGCATATGAGAATGGTCACTCCGCAGATATTCGCGCTGAATGGAGACGCCGAAAGAGATGCGAGACAAACAGACAAGGTATGTGGAGGAGGCGGCACAATGCGAGCGCTCGCTCGAGCCTTCGATAACAGGACGCCGAGTAGGATGCGTGCCGACCTGGAGCAGGGATCAGCGACGCCGGTGTTTGTCAGCAGGAGCGGCGACCACGATGAAGACGCGGATAGCGGGCCGCGTATAAACCGGCTTCCAGCGGCCGGCGGGGTATATCGGCGCATCATATCCCGGGCAGAGCCTGCCCCCTGGAAGGAGCCAGCGCGGCGGTCCCCCGTTCTTGCCGGCTCCGGGTCGCCGTCCCCGCTGCATCTCATCTCGCGGGCCACGTCACCAGCTCTCCTTGTTTCAGTTTACTGCGGGTCGCCGTAATAAGCGGTTCCTGCCCTCAAGATACGAACTCATGCTGTCGCAGAGGCAGCCCTTCATCAGATTTTCCGAGCCTTCGTCCCAAAATCCGCCTTAGTGTGCGCCATTCCTGCTTCAGAATCAGAGACTTCTACCACTGACTACGGATTGTGGCTTACTCGTACGTCCTTGTGGGAAATAACAGGAGGCTTTAATTAAAGTGCAGCTACTCAGAGGTTTGGTAGATATGCTAATGCCCTAAATGGTTCAAATGGCTCTGAGCACTATGAGACTTAACATCTGTGGTTATCAGTCCTCTAGAACTTAGAACTACTTAAACCTAACCTAACCTAAGGACATCACACACATACATGCCCGAGGCAGGATTCGAAACTGCGAGCGTAGTGGTCAGCGGTTCCAGACTGAAGCGCCAAGAGCCGCACGGCCACACTAATGCGCTAATTCGGACCCTAAATGCGCTAGAAAACAAATTAGTTCTAATTGTGTCCATAAGGTACAAATCTGCTGCTGTAAACTGTCTTTATGTTGAAACTTCCTGGCAGATTAAAACTATGTGCCGGACACAGAGACGAACTCGGGACCTTTGCCTCTCGTGGGCAAGAGCTCTACCATCTGAGCTACCCGATTACGACTCACGCCCCGTCCTCACAGCTTTACTTCTGCCAGTACCTCGTCTCCTACCTTCCAAACATTACAGAAGCTCTCCTGCGAACCTTGCAGAACTAGCACACCTGAAGAATGATAGAACACTTGCCCGCGAAAGGCAAAGGTCCCGAGTTCGAGTCTCGGTCCGCCACACAGTTTTAATCTGCCAGGAAATTTTATATCAGCGCACACTCCGCTGCAGAGTGAAAATCTCATTCTGTCTATATGTTGATATGACATCGACGTTGTCATTGGATAAGCAGTAACGTCAATGAACAGTACAGGTATCAAGATGAGAGGCCCTTGCGATTTTCGTCAAACTTTTTTGTGTAAACGGCAGCAAATGGTTCAAATGGCTCTGAGTACTATGTGACTTAGCATCTGAGGTCATCAGTCCACTAGAACGTAGAACTAGGCTGTAGTGTCTAGAACCGCTCGGCCACAGAGGCCGACGAACGGCAGCAATAAACATTGCTGGATTGAGAGAGTATCGCCAGTTGAAAGGTCTGACGAGAGACGCGGTGTCATTAAATGGTTCAAAGAAGATGATAATAGAATTCTAAAACACCGACGATCTTGGTGTGGCACGAGAAAGAGGAAGGTGTCCTATTACGGTGGAAGTTATCGACGAGATTTCTGTTGCTGTAATTGGCGATGGAGCACGTGCCCCAGGTAGGGCTAGTGCTCGAGCACTGTCAGTAGAAATATCTGTCCCATGGTCAAACTTACAGAAAGTTTTGTAGTCTCTTTTGCTCTAGTGCCCGTACAAAATCCAAATGGTGCAACAACTGAAACCTCATGATCCACAGCAACATTCTGAATTTACTCATTCGGGTCTGGCACGGATCGATGACGTGTGACCGGGCGGTATTCTATAGAATGACTAGTCATATTTTACACTACAGGGTGCAGTGAATACAGCGTGTATCATAATTAATGGCTTAAACGCATGCAGTTGAAAGTACACGATAGTAGAAGCAAAGCTGGCCGGTGTGGCCGAGTGGTTCTAAGCGCTTCAGTCTGGAACCGCGCGACCGCTACGGTCGCAGGTTCGAATCCTGCCTCCGGCATGGATGTGTGTGATGTCCTTAGGTTAGTTAGGTTTAAGTTGGTCTAAGTTGTAGGGGACTGATGACCTCAGATGTTAAGTTCCATAGTGCTCAGAGCCATTTGAACCATTTAAACTAGAAGCAAAAAAGTCTTAGTAAACATAGGGTGGAAAATGCATACCGTAAGAGCTACGATCAATTTTTCATATTCGATACTGTGAAACAAATCTCTTCTATTGCAAGTTCTTTCATTTCCATATTTTGGGAACTGGTAGTATGGACCAAAGCAAGAAAAAAATCCCAGTAAACATTTGCTCTAAATTTTATTCCTTAAAAGCTATAAGCACTTTTTCATCTTTGCTACTTTGAAACACAACTCTTCTAATGATCAACGTCTAAAACCAAACCGCAAAATCCGAAACAAAATAGAATTTTTTCGCAAAGAAAAAGATAGAGTTGATCCACATCTACCAGATTCTACCTGACTGTCAAAGTTGTCATTTCTGATCGAATCACATAAATGAACTGAACTCGAAATTTTAGGGAAAAGATAACCTCGTCTGTGATCCCTACAGAATAATTAAAGGATTTCGGAAAAAAATCTGTCATTGTCTGAAGTAGAACTGTAAAGTTAAAACATTTTTAATTTTTACAGTTTAAGAGAGTTTTCTGCTAGTATCCCGGAAAATGTCAACCTTGATTTTCCGAAAAAAAATTCTCCTGACTCGAAGAAGCAATTTTGGAGAGATTTTCAGACATTGACAGAAGAGTTACAGTCTTCCGTTCCAGAATCCGTTTGATTGTAAAATTGGTGATGTGCCAGCTGAACCACGGGTGCAGCTCAATGATTTGCAAGCAAATGGCTTGTTGAAAGAGAAGCACAGAGAAGGAAAATTTGCTGGATTTTATCGATGCACACCTGTAATGAACTTCCAAAACTAGAATTTTTCCACTGGTGCGGCATCAGTGTTTGGAACAACTTGTATCTGTGAGCACAGGTTTACAGAACTGAAGCGTGAGAAGTCGACACATCGAACGAGACTGATTGACGAAGATTTGAAAGCAATCCTCTTGATTACATGTAACAACACCAAACCAAACACTGATGATACCTTCAAAGCTAAGCTTCAATATCGCAAATTTGATTTATGTTTTTTCCTCCTTAGATTGTGAGATACGGATATGCGCACATAATAACTGATGTAAGTATTTTTTTGTTAAATTTGGCTTCTTTAACAATTCTTTTAGTAAATAAATATGTTGTTTATAGTTGTTTTTGGTGCATTGCTTGCCCTTATCTATCATTAACGTGAAATGCTGAACTTATTTTTCATTTTTTTCCATAACTTTTCTTCTGGCTTACAACTATTGTACAGAATGATGTTACGGGCCTCGTTCGTAATTTTGCCGTTTGTCGGTTCACTGTGGAAAAAGCTTGGTGACCCCTGGTGTTCACAATGTCTAAAGAGACAGGGGGGTGTCCCTGAAATTGCTAACTCTTCCAATTTTTTCGCAAAGAAAACACTATTTTTGACATTATACGAATACTGGAATCTAAGCAAATTTCCAATACGCCGGAAAACTTTACGCAAGAGCTCATTAACTTCTCCCCTAGAGTCCTCATACCCCTATGAACTTTGTGGAGCTCAATTTGCGCAGTTGCTTGTGGTGATTTCAGATTCAGTCTAATTCACATTTTCACTAGCTTTTCCACGCCACTGCTGCTGCCACCACACGTCAAAACTGACACGACAGGGAAAACCTGAGCGTTGTGCTACATGTGGCGTGGGACTTGACGAAGCTACGTGGTGCTCTAACGGAAAATAAGGCACCACACATTCTTAAAAGTCATCTAATTGTTTCCCTTTAACATAATACGTCTAGGAAATCCGTTGTAATGTTTTATGTTTAATGCTCTAGAATGTTTATGTGTAAATTACATGAAGAACTCTCACGTAAATAATACTGGCAAACATCGTTGTTTTGAAAAACTGCGCAGTAAAGATTTAATAAAATACCTTAAAGAGGATATTACAAGTACATGCAATGCGTTTTTTTTAAAAAATCAGATAAATCATTGTTTTCACACACAGTATGTGATCAAAACGTATCCGAACGCCCCCAAAACAGACGTTTTTCATACTAGGTGCATTGTGCTGCCACCTACTACCAGATACTCCGTATCAGCGATCTCAGTAGTCATTAGACATCGTGAGAGAGCAGAATGGGGCGCTCATGGACTAATGGATTTCGAACGTGGTTAGGTGATTGGTTGTTACTTGGGTCATACGTCTGAACGTGACATTTCCACACTCCTAAACTTCACTAGGTCCACTGTTTCTGATGTGATAGTGAAGTGGAAACGTGAAGGGACACGTACGGCACAAAAGCGTATAAGCCGACCTCGTCTGTTGACTTACAGAGACCTCCGACAGTTAAGAGGGGCGCAATGTGTAATAGGCAGACATCTATCCAGACCATCACACAGGAATTCCAAACTTCATCATGATCCACTGCAAGTACTATGACAGTTAGGCGGGAGGTGAGAAAACTTGGATTTCATAGTCGAGCGGCTGCTCATAAGCCACACATCGCGCCAGTAAATGCCAAACCACGCCTCGCTTGGTGTAAGGAGCGTAAACATTAGACGATTGAACAGTGGAAAAACGTTGTATGGAGTGAAGACTCACGGTACACAATGTGGCGATCCGATGGCAGGGTGTGGATATGGCGAATGCCCGGTGAACGTCATCTGCCAGCGTGTGTAGTGCCAGCAGTAAAATTCGGAGGCGGTGGTGTTATTGCTTGGTCGTGTTTCTCATGGAGGGGGCTTGCACCCCTTGTTGTTTTGCGTGACACTATTAAAGCACAGGCCTACATTCATGTTTTAAGCACCTTCTTGTTTCCCACTGCAATTCGGGGATGGCAACTGCATATCTCAACACGATCGAGCACCTGTTCATAATGCATGGCTTGTTGCGGGTGGTTACACGACAATAACATCCCTATAATGGATTGGCCTAAAGCCGACTTCGTGCCAGGCCTCACAGATCGACGCCAGTACCTCTTCTCAGTGCAGCACTCCGTGAAGAATATGCTGTCATTCCCCAAGAAACCTTCCAGAACCTGACTGAACGTGTTTCTGTGGGAGTGGAAGCTGTCATCAAGGCTAAGGGTGGGCTAACACCATACTGAATCTCAGCATGGAGGGCGTCACGAACTTGCAAATAATTTTTAGCCATGTGTCGGGAAACTTTTGATCGCATAGTGTATATCTACTGTAGCGACATATTTTTAAAATGGTGAACTCTGCTCAAAACTTTATTCTTAAAATTCTTCAATGGTTACTCAGTTTACTTGCAAATTCAGTGCACTTACCGTGGGTAAGCACTGACTTACCATACTGCGACATTTTTCAAAAACACGAATTTAAAAGGTAAGAATCGCTGCACTTTTTGATACCACCGTGTAAGTTCTACATTACAGATTTTTGCAATAATGAAGTCCAACAATCTAAAAAGCTGACTCAGGACAGTATGAAATTAATTTTAACAAGCACCTGGCAACGGCCTTGCCGCAGTGGATACACCGGTTCTCGTGCGATCACTGAAGTTAATCGGTGTCAGGCGTTTTCGGGACTTGGATGGGTGACCATACACGCAGTCATGCTCTGTTGCCATTTGTCGGGGTGCACTCAGCCTCGTGACGCCAATTCAGCAACTACTCGACTGAATAGTAGCGGCTTCGGTGAAGAATACCATCATTATGACCGGGAGAGCGGTGTGCTGACCCCACGCCCCTCCTAACCGCATCCTCCACTGAGGATGACATGGCGGTCGGATGGTCCCGGTAGGCCACTCGTGGCCTGAAGACGGAGACTTAACTAGCACCTCACTGCCGCACGTGAACAGTGTTAAGGATGACTCGTAACATTTATACCATTATATTGTCAAGTAATTTCAAATAATCTGTGGTAAAAGACACAACATTGTTTACATGCTTAAATAAATATTCTTATTGCTTGATTAATAACTTTTGCAGCAAATTTACGTCCAGAAACGAAATAACGAGTCACAGTTATTCATATCGTACTCAAATTTCTACGTATCTCCCTGGAAATAATTTTTCTGGTCCCATGTAAAGGCGCTAAGGCTTCAGTTCAATCCCTCGTTGCCCAGGCTGGTGTGGCAGTTAGAGATAGCAATATAAAAGCCGAAGTTTCATATAATGGTTCAAATGGCTCCAAGCACTATTGGACGTAACTTCTGAGGTCATCAGTCCCCTAGAACTTAGAACTACTTACACCTAACTAACCTAAGGACATTACACACATCCATGCCTGAGGCAGGATTCGAACCTGCGACCGTAGCGGTCGTGCAGTTCCAGACTATAGCGCCTAGAACCGCTCGGCCACCCCGGCCTGACCGAAGTTTCAAATTTTACATTCAAGAAATTGTTAATATAGGACAATCGTACAAACATAGCGTCATTTGCTATCGGATCGACTCCCGTACTGGCGTCGATCTGTGAGGCCTGGCACGAAGTCGGCTTTAGGCCAATCCATTATAGGGATGTTATTGTCGTGTAACCACCCGCAACAAGCCATGCATTATGAACAGGTGCTCGATCGTGTTGAGATATGCAGTTGCCATCCCCGAATTGCAGTGGGAAACAAGAAGGTGCTTAAAACATGAATGTAGGCCTGTGCTTTAATAGTGTCACGCAAAACAACAAGGGGTGCAAGCCCCCTCCATGAGAAACACGACCAAGCAATAACACCACCGCCTCCGAATTTTACTGCTGGCACTACACACGCTGGCAGATGACGTTCACCGGGCATTCGCCATATCCACACCCTGCCATCGGATCATTATGACCGGGAGAGCGGTGTGCTGACCCCACGCCCCTCCTAACCGCATCCTCCACTGAGGATGACATGGCGGTCGGATGGTCCCGGTAGGCCACTCGTGGCCTGAAGACGGAGACTTAACTAGCACCTCACTGCCGCACGTGAACAGTGTTAAGGATGACTCGTAACATTTATACCATTATATTGTCAAGTAATTTCAAATAATCTGTGGTAAAAGACACAACATTGTTTACATGCTTAAATAAATATTCTTATTGCCTGATTAATAACTTTTGCAGCAAATTTACGTCCAGAAACGAAATAACGAGTCACAGTTATTCATATCGTACTCAAATTTCTACGTATCTCCCTGGAAATAATTTTTCTGGTCCCATGTAAAGGCGCTAAGGCTTCAGTTCAATCCCTCGTTGCCCAGGCTGGTGTGGCAGTTAGAGATAGCAATATAAAAGCCGAAGTTTCATATAATGGTTCAAATGGCTCCAAGCACTATTGGACGTAACTTCTGAGGTCATCAGTCCCCTAGAACTTAGAACTACTTACACCTAACTAACCTAAGGACATTACACACATCCATGCCTGAGGCAGGATTCGAACCTGCGACCGTAGCGGTCGTGCAGTTCCAGACTATAGCGCCTAGAACCGCTCGGCCACCCCGGCCTGACCGAAGTTTCAAATTTTACATTCAAGAAATTGTTAATATAAGACAATCGTACAAACATAGCGTCATTTGCTATCGGATCGACTCCCGTACGGACGACATGATAATAAGCTTGCGTGGCGTAGAGAAACAACTGAAAGAAATGGAAGCAAATAAATCACCAAGTCCTGATGGAATCTCAATACGGTTTTACAAAGAGTGCTCTACGGCACTGGCTCCTTACCTGTCTTGTATTTGTCGTAAATTTCTCTTCCAGCGCGAAGTCCCAAGTGACTGGAAAAAAGCTCAGGTGATTCTAGTGCATATGAAAAGAACGGACCTGCAAAATTACAGACCAAAATCGATGACTACGGTTTCCTGCAGAATCCTTGAACATATTCTCAGTTGGAATATGATAAACTTTCTTGAGACTGAGAAGCTTACGTCCACGAAACACATTGTTTTAGAAAGCATCGCTCGTGCGAAACTCAATTTACCCTTATCTCACATGACACATTGCAAACTACGCTTGAAGGGCAACAGACGCATTCCATATTTCTAGATTTCCGGAAAGTATATGACACAGTGTCCCATTTCAGGCTGCTAATAAATGTACGAGCATAAAGAATAAGCTCACAGATATGTGAGAGGCTTGCCACCTCTTAAGTAATAGAACCCAGCATGTTGTCCTCGACGAGGAGTGTTCATCAGAGACAGGGGTATCGTCAGCAGTGGCCCAGGGAAGTGTGGTAGGACCGCTCTTGTTCTCAACGTACATAAATGATTTGGCGGACAGGGTGGGCAGCAATATGCGATTGTCTGCAGATGATGCTGTGGTATATGATAAGGTCTCTAAGTTGAGTGACTGTAAGAAGATACAAGACGATATAGACAATATTGGAGTGATGTACGCCAGCTAGCTCTAAATGTGAAAAAAATGTAAGTTAATCTGTATGAGTAGGAAGAAAAAACTTGTAATGTTCGGATACAGTATTAGTAGTGTCCTGCTTGACATTGACAACTCGTTTAAATATCTGGCTGTAAATTACAAAGCGATATGAAATCGAACGAGCATGAGAGAACTGTGATAGGAAGATAAATGGTCTACTTCGGTATACTGAGAGAATTTTAGGAAAGAGCGGTTCACCTGCTAAGGAGACCGCATGTGGGACACTGGTTTGACTTATTCTCGAGTACTGCTCGTATGGTACCCTCACGGGGTCCAACTGAGAGAAGATACCGAAGTGTAAGTTAGATTTGTTACCGGTAGCTTCGAACGACACGTAAGTTTTACAGAGATGTTTCGGGAACTCCAATGGGAATCGCTGGAGGGAAGGCGACTTTCTTTTCAAGAAACGCTATTGAGAAAATTTAGAGAACCGGCCTTTGAAACTGACTGCCTAACGATAGTACTGTCGCCAACATTGTGCGTAAGGGCCACGAGTATAATATTGGAGAAGTTAGCACTCATACGGAGGCATATAGAAAGTCGTTTTTCCCCTCGCTCTATTTGCGAGTGGAACAGGAATGGAAAAGAATAGTAGTGGAACAGGGTACCCTCCGCCACGACCGTACGATCCTGGATGACACCTTCCAAGTGTCCGGGACCGTTCGCCAGCTAGTTTCGTTATTTAAGGAAACAGGAAGTGTCCAGCCACATGTGAAATGTCAACCACGCCTGCAACAAATGATGATGCCCAAGTAGCTGCTGTCGCGGCTAATCCGCACATTAGTAGCACACAAACTGCGTAAAAATCAGGAATCTCAAAAATGTCGGTGTTGAGAATGCTACATCAACATCGATTGCACCCGTACCATATTTCTATGGACCAGGATTTGCATGACGACGACATTGAACGCCGTGTACAGTTCCTCCACTGGGCACAAGACAAATTGCGGGACGATGACAGATTTGTTGCACGTCTATTTAGCGACGAAGCGTCATTCACCAACAGGGGTAACGTAAACCGGCATAATATGCAGTATTGGGTAACGGAAAATCCACGATGGCTGCGACAAGTGGAACATCAGCGTCCTTGGCGGGTTAATGTATGGTGCGGCACTAGGGGAGGAAGGATAATTGTCCCCCATTTTATCGATGGCATTCTAAATGGTGCAATGTATGTTGATTTCCTACGTAATGGTTCAAATGGCTCTGAGCACTATGGGACGTAACATCTATGGTCATCAGTCCCCTAGAACTTAGAACTACTTAAACCTAACTAACCTAAGGACATCACACAACACCCAGTCGTCACGAGGCAGAGAAAATCCCTGACCCCACCAGGAATCGAACCCGGGAACCCGGGCGCGGGAAGCGAGAACGCTACCGCAAGACCACGAGCTGCAGACTCATACGTAATGTTCTACCGATGTTACTACAAGATGTTTCACTGCATGACAGAATGGCGATGACTTCCAACGTGATGGATGTCCGGCACATAGCTCCGGTGCGGTTGAAGCGGTATTGAATAGCATATTTTATGACAGGTGGATTGGTTTTCGAAGCACCATACCATGGCCCGCACGTTCACCGTATCTGACGTCCCCGGATTTCTTTCTGTGGAGAAAGTTGAAGGATCGTGATCCACCGACAACGCCTGACAACATGAGTCAGCGCATTGTCATTGCATGTGCGAACATTTCGGAAGGCGGACTACTCGCTGTTGAGAGGAATGTCGTATTGAAGTTGACGGACACGATTCTGAGCATTTATTGCATTAATGTAGTATTTACAAGTAATCACGCTGTAACAGCATGCGTTCAAGACACCGAGCAGCATACATAGCACATGCCCGTTGGGCATTTTGATCATAACAGCCATACGTCAACACGATATCGTCCTTTTCCGCAATTGGTGAACGGTCCATTTTAACACGGGTAATGTATCACGAAGCAAATACCGTCCGCACTGACGTAATGTTACGTGATAGTACGTACTTATACGTTTGTGACTATCACAGCACCATCTATCACAAAGAGATAAAAGTGGTCCAACTAAAACATTCATATTTCTTTACGTACTACAAGAATAAGTAATAAAAATGGGGTTCCTTTTTAAAAAGACACAGTTGATATCCGTTTGACCTATGGCAGAGTCATTTAGCGGGCCAACCATAGCGCCATCTGGTTTCCCCTTCAAGCTAGACGAGTTTCGTTCTTTGTAGTTCTTTCTTTTGATGCTTTTTTTCATGACATATTTGGCCCGGTCTCTATCAATGGACAACACTGTATGGTTTAACATATATGGTACATAAATACACAGTTCAATGAAGTTCTGGAATATAACGCAGTCTACGATACAAGAGGTCTCACTGACCTAGGCACCTCATGCATTATCCAGTTTGAGCCCACGTACTGGCCGGTGTTTACGACTGGCACGCTTTGTGGCAGTTTCCTAGACGAGTAAACATACCGCTCACGCAGCGGCACACAGCGAGCAATCCAGTATCAACAACGGCTTCATTATGTTTATGTTTATGTTCAGCACTGACGTAACACGCCACGTAGAGGCATACAACACTTTGATAGAGTCAGGATAGTGGCTTTACTTTCAGTAAGCCATACGCAGCGAGATGTTACCGATCGGCTACATTTCACTAAAAGTTGTGTGTCTATGGTGTGGAGAAAGTAGAGAAAGACGGGAAATATGAACGATGGACCTCTGGGTGGTCGTCCTTGTATGACAACATCAACGCAGGATAATTTCCTCCAAGTATCAGCTCGCAGGTATCAATTGCAAGAAATATTGGGAATTATTTCTCACAGGCAACTGGGATTCGTATCTCAGACCAAACAGTACGTGGGAGATAACATGAGTGATCTTCAGTCCAGAAGAGAAATGAGAAGGTTTGCACTGAACCAATGGAACCGACGCAGTCGAAGAACCTGGATTCTTCCACATCAACATTGGACCATTGCAGAATGGAGTGATGTCATGTTTGCTGACGAGACCGGGATTGGTTTTGGAACAGACAATCGACGTGTTCAGGGTTTGGAGAAGCGCTAGACGACACCAGGAACGTCGATACGTTCAGGAAGTGTATCCGTTTGCAGGTGGAAGTGTAATGTTGTGGGTGGCAATAATGATGGGACGATGGACTCCTCTGCTTCCATCTATGGCAATGTGACTGGTCCCCGATACCTCCAAGAGGTCCAACAAACGATTGCAAGGTCCTGCAGTCGTGAAGACGGTGACAGCTTCATATTTGTCGATGGCAATGCAAGAACGCATCGTAACCTACCAATGTCTCGGTATCTTCAGAGGTGCAACATCAACCGAATGCGTTAGCCAGCCCCCAGACATAAATGTAACTGAGCATGCATGGAACCTGCTGGAGGTGACCATTGCACAGCGTAAGAAATAGCGTAAACTGAAGCTGCCACTGAGGAGTGGGACCTCACACCCCGAGAGAAACGTGATGGTCTCATCCGGAGCATGCCTCGCAGTATGGAAGAGCTGATCGGTGTGCGGGGAGGGCATACTCATTGAAGACTGATAATCATCATGATCATGCTCAAGAGAGAAACATTTTCACTGTTTCTTTTTCGAGATGCACGCTTAAGAGAGGTCCTGTTTTCCTTTCTAATAATTTTTTGTAACTATTCAAAATCGATCTTCTTTTTAGAATAAATTATGTGTGTTTTGTTAATAAGCTATTGTACAAACTTAAATGGTTGTACTATAAGAGGTCATTGTAGTGAACTATATGATATACCAAACTTCTGTTGATGTGTATATACTTACTATAGAAACGGGAAAAAATTTCGATAAATTCTTGACTGATTTAATTAAAAAAATTTTCGACAAACTAACAATTATTCGGACCTATATAAGTATATAAGAGAGGGAAAGTTGACAAAAGTCTCGAAAAGTTCTTGACCGATTTGCTTCAAATATTTATACAATACTTAAATAAAGATTTGGATGGACATTGGCTATATGTTTTCGATATATATGATACATAAATATGTATAATATATAAACAAACGTTGCTGGCAAAAATCTCGGGAAGTGATTGACCAATTTACTTCCAATTCTTACACGATTATCTAATAAATATTCATACTGATAAAGTGTAAATATTATTTGAAACAATAATTGTTTTCTACTAAAACTAAATGCGAGAAAGAAAATGTCGTGCTGTGAAAATTTGTAATTTCGTTAACATTTTCATAGAAAGTTCTAACTGCGACAGCAGGGCATTTAAACAATTACGTATATGATCTCTCTCAAATACTTTCTTTCTTCTTATGTATAATTTTAAACCGGGTTTTTCGCTTGTTTATCATAAAACCTACTCTACTGACCACCTCCCTTCCCTCTGCCCCTGCGACTATGAAGATAAGGTTGAATCGCTTGCTGTGCTGGGAAAATTTGTAGTTTCGTTAACATTTTCACAGTAAGTTTTAACTGCGATAGCAGGGAATTTTAACAATTACGCAAATGATCTCTCTCAAATAGTTTCTTTCTTCTTACGCATAATTTTAAACTGGGTTTTCGTTTGTTTATCACAAAACCTACTCTACTGACCACCCCCCTTCCCCGTGTCCCTGCGACTATGAAAATAAGGTTGAATCGCCTGTAGCAGCAGATGTATTGGATACTTTAGCCACCATCAGGGTAGGAAATACGACAGTGGACCCTCGTTTCTGTGCCACACAGCTGGTAACTTGGTCTCGTCTTCACACACACTCAACAATGAAAGGTTAATTCGTAAAAAGCACTACATTCCAAATTCAGCAGTGACTGTTTTCCTATACAGCAACCTCACAAAAATGAATAAAGACACTTTCCTCTCTCTGTATATACTACCTCTTCTTCCATCACTTCCACACTTTCCCCTCTGCTTTATCGCGCTCTCACCAACTATGTCTATAGCACACTGTATCCTATATCATGCACCTCCCAAACTCCAACTCAAATTACAGTCACTGTCACTTTTCCCCCGTAAGCTAAGTCATTTCACTTCTTTTCATGAACTAAAAATAACATGAAAATACTGCCTGAATAGATTCTTAAATACAAAAATTAGGCGCTTATTAATCGGAGCATCAAATTGCGAATAATTTGAGTCTCATAGTACAGCAATAAGCACGCCAAATCATGTTTATGTATACTGATGAATGTCATATATTTATAACTGCCACTTTGTTACAGACTGTTTATGTACACAACACTAATATGATCTTTACTACCTTAATACATCTAGAATCACACATTAAAGTATCATGTAAATAATTGAACAGAATCATAAATATGTCACCTAATTTGACATGTGTCATTTTGGAAAGTTTTCACTGAAATAATAGACGAAAATGTCGTGGCCAAATGAAAGTACGCCCGAACAACACTTTATTTGTTTCCATTATCTGGTGTGAGATGTCTTTCACGTAAAACTATCGACTATGTCGTTCATTTACTGCCAGGTAATAAACTGCAGCAGAACTAACGCAAAACATCAACTTGGTCCCTGAAAACTGAGCTGCAGCTTCGTAATGTATTGGACTAAAACTGTAAAATGGAAAACATTTCTCCGAAAATGATGTATTACTAATAAAAATGATCCTAACCTACGCATTATAGACTTTAACCAAGTGCTCATCGACGATATACTTCCTTCGAGGGATGCTAGTTCAGCAGTTCCGCTTTTGTAGCCTGCGACAGCAGGGCGGGCTATTCTAAAATTTCACTCGATTCAGTCAATCGTCCCAGCAGGCAAGGAGTGGCGCAAGGGGAATCTTAGTTGGGAATAATTTTGTTTGCGCGTGGTTCCACCGCCTCGATATGCTTTTCAAATAAAAACGTTGTCATGGGCTGAGTGCGCATGTGAGCATACCAAGAGAATAAGGGTGATGTTTGTGCTTCAAATGATGTAGATTCTGAGGGGCTTGTTCTTCAGTAGTACTTAAGCTAATTTTGTATCTGTTTCTCGTACATGTATTACAAACATTCTGTTTCTGTTTAATACAGTCACTGTTTTTTAGTGGTTCCTCATTATGGCTGACTTTCTGATGTGTACGTTACCACTGTCTCGAGATATTACGTTGACAAATAGAAAATGAATTTGAAAATTATGCTGCCCATAACGAATAATGATTTCATCTGAGCTACTGGGAATGTTTCAAACGGGATATCTGGTTCCGGTATCCACCTAATGACCAAGGGAAATCTCGAGAAAGTCTTCGTAGGACTGGGTGATCGAAATATTTCGACTTTTTTCTGGAACAACGAACAATGTCGACTATTATCCGAGACAAAAATTAAAATTTCGTGTTTGATTATGTATGCATGAATCAGTATGTATGTATGTAGTTATGTACGTATATTTCTGTTTGTGTTCTGCGTTCCCTGTGAGCATCTTTGGGACAAGGACAGTAAAACGGTAAGGGGTGAGCGGATAGTTCAATTTGTAACAGCAAAATCCTGCGAGGGGACGAGGATCCTTAGATGACATGTAGCCTGCCAGGAAATTTCAAAAGTAGCATAATATTCTATAAATTGGAATTTGGTTCCTAATTTAGTTCATGTCCAACATCGTTTCACCTACATAAAGATTTGCATGCAGCACTTTACTCTCTTAATGTATTCACTCACAAATTTAAAACTCATCTCACCAAAAAGTTCCTTGCATCCGATACGTAGGTCGCAAATCTGCATTGTGTTAGATCAAACAAATAGGATTTGCCTTCTGAAACGTGCTCATTTATATGCGTTATACTTAAGAGTAACGTGTTAACTTCGTTGTTGTTGTTGTTGTTGTTGTTGTTGTTGTTGTGGTCTTCAGTCCTGAGACTGGTTTGATGCAGCTCTCCATGCTACTCTATCCTGTGCAGGCCTCTTCATCTCCCAGTGCCTACTGCAGCCTACATCCTTCTGAATCTGCTAAGTGTATTCATCCCTTGGTCTCCCTCTACCATTTTTACCCTCCATGTTGCCCTCCAGTACTAAATTGGTGATCCCTTGATGCCTCAGAACATGTCTTACCAACCGATCCCTTCTTCTAGTCCAGTTGTGCCACATACTCCTCGTCTCCCTAATTCTATTCAATATTTCATCATTAGTTATGTGATTTACCCATCTAATCTTCAGCATTCTTCTGTAGCACCACATTTGGAAAGCTTCTATTCTCTTCTTGTCTAAACTATTTATCGTCATGTTTCACTTCCATACACTCCATACTAATGCTTTCAGAAACGACTTCCTGGTACTTAAATCAATAGTCGAAGTTAACAAATTTCTCTTCTTCTGAAACGCTTTCCTTACCATTGCCAGTCTACATTTTATATCCTCTCTACGTCGACCATCATCAATGATTTTGCTCCGCAAATAGCAAAACTCCTTTACCACTTTAAGTGTCTCATTTCCTAATCTAATTCCCGCAGCATCACCAGACTTAATTCGACTACATTCCATTATCCTCGTTTTGCTTTTGTTTTGCTTCGTATTGGGAGAAAATCGAACTTTATTGAAGGTTACTAAGACAACGGGCTGTATATAGTGCGTAAAATGGGCATAAAAGCTGGAAATATGTAGGGAGGCATCAGACCAGTTTATTCCTGATTATTTACTTTTTACCCAAACGGTAAGGTAACTTCCACGCTCTCAAAACACGAGCCATCGTCATAAAGCACCTCTGTCTACTTCAGACGGTGCTCTGTTGTTGATGTTATATTGTCCCTTCTTTGCAAGTACTAGAAATGTCGGCCATTGTGCTAGACATAAAACGTCTGACTTTATACAGTGCACTATTTACGAGCGTATTCTGAAGAAAACCGGTTTAATTAAATATTTTCCCTACACTCGGTCTATCCCTGTGTTTCTAACATTTCATTTTGTCCGTTGGTTTAGGACTGCATAACCTTATTAGGACTCCAGATCTGTTTTTTCGACAGGGGCGTGATTCACGAATCCAGCAGTGTTTTGTGGGGGTACTCGTAAATTGCGAGTGTTGTCTGACCCGGGGGCTGGGAGGCTGACCGTGTTGCGAACTGCTGCACCCGGGCGACGTGACGTCAGCGGAGGCCGGCGACCCCGCAACTGGCTCGCAACTTAATTAGTGACGCCGAATGCTGACCCAGAAACGGAGCGACCCGTCCGCGACGCTGGACCTCTTCGCCAGGGCTGCCGGAGCGAGCACGTGGCCGTTCGGAATACGAAGGGCGCGCGGAAACTTCCACAATCACTCACAAGTAGCGAAAATCTTACCTAAATCCACGCCTCTGTCGCAAGATTATACCAAGAGAGAGTACTGGCTATATGGTACCGATGTTTCAGAGCTTGTACCTTATCTTCAGGAGACATTGGTAATTTTGTTATACATTATCCCAAGGGAAACTCAAATATTATAAAGGTCGTTGCACTCTTGAGAATATCTCTAACAAGCCAAGCTGCGAGAAAGAAATAAAAACTCGAAGGTATGTCGCCGTAATGCATCGTCACCAATAAATTAAAATTTTAGAAATAGCTTGTAAGGAGGCTGTTCAGGTTTTTATGTTGGTAACGCCACGTAACGCTCTGTATGAAAATCACTGACTGTGGTGTGTGCAGTCTGTGGCTGGTTGGCATTGTTGAAATATTCGCTATTGTAGTGTTGGGCAGTTGGATGTGAACAGCGTGTAGCGTTGCGCAGTTGGAGGTGAGCCGCCAGCAGTGGTGGATGTGGAAAGAGAGTTGTCAGAATTTTAAGAGCGGACGATCTGGACGTGTGTCCGCCATAAAGAGTAAATTTGTAATACTGGATATCATGAACTGATATATATATATATATATATATATATATATATATATATATATATATATATATATATATATATATATGTGTGTGTGTGTGTGTGTGTGTTTTGAACATTATTAAAGTGAATACATTATTTGTTCTCTATCAGAATCAATATAGAGTGGTCAACGAATCGACGCACATGTGTGGCCGCACGTGCCCCATTATTCATGTTGACCATACACTCGATCTCCCCACCCCCCACCCCACCCCACCGGGTCCCCTGGTCCTAAGGTCGCCATGGTGCCTGTAGCTGGGGTGCTGAGATAGTTGACTTTTGAAGCCGGCTATCTGGGCAAGCACCCACGCCAGTAAAAGGTTGGTGACAGAAAGAAATCGCGCGTAATCGGTCACAGCCATCCGTCAGTAGTTTGTGCCTTCAGTAGTTAGAATCTTTTATTTACCCGGCAGTAGTGGCGCTCGCTGTATTGCAGTAGTTCGAGTAACGGAGATTTTTGTGAGGTAAGTGATTCATGAAAGGTATAGGTTATTGTTAGTCAGCGCCATTCTTTTGTAGGGATTTTTGAAAGCCAGATTGCGTTGCGCTAAAAATATTGTGTATCAGTTTAGTGTTGATCAGAATAAGTAAAGAGAGTAATATCTGAGTACGTTCAGTTTTGCTCAGCTGTTTGAATATCAAATAACATAGAGGTTTATCAGCACAGTAATTCATTAATTTTTCTAAGGGTACGTTTCAAGGTTACTTAACAAACTATACGCCTTGTTCATTTCTGTGTAGATGCAGTCTCTCTTCTGAACTCTTGCGGTAATCGGGGTGAGACTGCGAGCAACGAGTGTGGGAAGCAGTCGGTGCTCCGTAAGTAGAGCGCGACAAGTTCATGATTGGGTTGGTCGGGAAGCGTGCTCGGATAGCCCAAACAGTTAAGGCGACCGCTGGCGTAAAGCAGGGAATCCGATTTAGAGTCCCGGTCTAGCACACTTGTCGCTAATGAATTAAAAAAAAAAAAAAATGGTTCAAATGGCTCTGAGCACTATGGGACCTAACTTCTGAGGTCATCAGTCCCGCCAGCCGTTGTGGCCGAGCTGTTCTAGGCGCGTTAGTTTGGAACCGCGTGTAACGTTCCCTGGCAGCACACACAATATTAATAAAATGAAATGACATTTAATTGTACTATGTACGCCGCTATGAAGCAAGTCGAATGTACTATAATTGTTTAACAAAAAAATGTTATTTAATTTTGTGTAAAGGACGTTGGTTATTATTGTAATATTTTCTGTAATAATATTCTCGATGTATTTACGATTGTAATATTTCTATACTGATAATGTAATTACGAAATATGTTGATATGTGCGATGAAAAAGTGTAAAATATAGCCACAGATCAAAATAATGTAAGATTACAAAGAGATATTCAGAATCAGCAGTAGTATAAAAAGCGCTACATAATGTGTATTCTTTGTCGTCTTCCTCTAGAGCTGAGAGAGAGAGAGGATTCCGTGACGTAGCATTATATGAATGAGTGGACTTCGTTTGTCTGTATCTATCTTTAGCCGCCATTAGAAGAGAAATTGTACAGGTGTGTTATTTCAGTTATTGTTATGGTCTAAATACATTATAATTTATCAAAATTGTGTATTACTAATGTAAATTAGCTTGCCCATGTCATCTATAATATTTATTTAAAGAATTTTCAGCACTTTTAGCGATTATCGTTGGTGTTGCTGGGCTGTGCCGCGACCGAACGATTTGCAGCGGCGGCACATTTAAAATATTGTTCCGCTATAAAATTAACCAAACCCGTAAATCGGGAGCAGGTAAAATTAGGAGTAAATTACGAAATATTTTTCTTTTACAGCGATCCTGAGGCTGACTGAATTCATTACTGGTTTTACATATGTGCATTCATAGGTGGATAATTAACGTTGAAGTTGTTAATGTGTTGGTTCTTTCCATTTCTAAAGCAAATAACTTTAACGTATAGTGAAGTGTGTTTTGTCAATGATAATTAAACGTTCAGGTCAGCTTGGAAATATTTAACCATTTTATGCTAACGGAGACAGTCTTGTGTTCCATAGCTAACGCCGGGAAAGAATTCAGTAAATATTTAAAAAAACCACTGCATCTAGAAAATGTGTGCCAAGGCCGAAATACGTAAAAAAATTTAATTTATATAAGTTTCAAATAAATGTTATTAATCAGTTAGTTTAAATTTATCAGCATGAGATGGTTGCTAAGGTTCACGTAATTTTAAATGTGCTTAGTTCTGTCTAAATGAATTTTTATTACCACGCGTAAATAAGGGGTTCTACAACAAAGTTCGTACTGAAAGAATAAATAACAGAAACATTTAAAGTCATTTCTCCCCCATTTTCATTTTCATCCATTCACATTTTTTACATAAATATTTCATATCTTTTTTTTCATCAAACGCGCCACCGCTACGGTCGCTGGTTCGAATCCTGCCTCGGCCATGGATGTGTGTGATGTACTTAGGTTAGTTAGGTTTAAGTAGTTCTAAGTTCTAGGGGACTGATGACCTTAGATGTTGTGTCCCATAGTGCTTAGAGCCATTTGAACCAATCATCAGTCCCCTAGAGCTTAGAACTACTGAAACCTAACTTACCTAAGGACATCACTCACACCCATGCCCAGGGCAGGATTCGAAAGTGCGACCGTAGCAGTCGCGCAGTTCCAGATTGTAGCTCCTAGAACCGCTCGGCCACATCGATCGGCCGCCAATGAATTATTTCAATTCCCGACTGCGAGCGCTGTCCGAATTTCTATTTCATTCTCACCATGTACGGGGAGCGTTCAATATGTAATGGAACAATTTTTTTTCTGAAACCAGGCTGGTCCAGGATACCAATACATCATATTATTCCTCATCCTTTTGGCTACAAAATCCTACTTTTTAACATAATCTCCGTTCAGTGCTACGTCACCTTTCTGGCAGGGCCTCTATGCCTTCATGGTAGCACCCTACTCATCGCCGTCTAAGGCAATCGCTTGCTGTATCAATAACCTCCATTCATCTTTCTAACGCGCAAGCAGTTCCGTATAGATGGTCCTCCGGTGGTTTTTAAGGGTTTCTGTTAGGCGGTGAGGAACCCTGCGGGCTCACACCTTTGAGTACCGCAGTTAGTGGACGATTGTGTCAGCACTACGAGCGATCTGTTTGATTGTGATCTGTCAATCATCTCGAATAAGAGTGTCCGCACGTTCCAACGCTGCAGGTGTCACAACTGTGTGTGGCAGGATGGCGCGCGGGAAATCGAACACGTTGGCTCTACCTTCTTGCGACGGTGACGGATGCCTCACCCAACGGCTCACCGTGCCTTTGTTCACTGTCAGGTATCCGTACACATTCTGCAATCGCCTATGAATATCTGCGATGACCTGGCGTTCCACCAAAAGCAACTCACTGTCAGCTCTCTTCCTGGAACGCATTCCATTATCGACGCCATTTTGAAGGCTTACAGCGCCCCCACCAATCGGAACTTCATGAAAAACAACAACAAATCCCGCAGTAGAAAAGTGTTGGATTACTTACTGAATGCCCATCGTGTATATACGGCTGCGGGGTCAAAAATCGTGTCTGAACCTTCGGGAATGTCTGAAAGTGCACAAATCACACATATATGAAATGTGACTATTTGTTGTTGTTGTGGTCTTCAGTCCTGAGACTGGTTTGATGCAGCTCTCCATGCTACTCTATCCTGTGCAAGCTTCTTCATCTCCCAGTACCTACTACAACCTACATCCTTCTGAATCTGCTTAGTGTACTCATCTCTCGGTCTCCCTCTACGATTTTTACCCTCCACACTGCCCTCCAATGCTAAATTTGTGATCCCTTGATGCCTCAAAACATGTCCTACCAACCGATCCCTTCTTCTAGTCAAGTTGTGCCACAAACTTCTCTTCTCCCCAATCCTATTCAATACCTCCTCATTAGTTACGTGATCTATCCACCTTATCTTCAGTATTCTTCTGTAGCACCACATTTCGAAAGCTTCTATTCTCTTCTTGTCCAAACTAGTTATCGTCCATGTTTCACTTCCATACATGGCTACACTCCAAACAAATATTTTCAGAAATGACTTCCTGACACTTAAATCTATATTCGATGTTAACAAATTTCTCTTCTTCAGAAACGCTTTCCTTGCCATTGCCAGTCTACATTTTATATCCTCTCTACTTCGACCATCATCAGTTATTTTACTTCCTAAATAGCAAAACTCCTTTACTACTTTAAGTGTCTCATTTCCTAATCTAATTCCCTCAGCATCACCCGATTTAATTTGACTACATTCCATTATCCTCGTTTTGCTTTTGTTGATGTTCATCTTATATCCTCCTTTCAAGACACTGTCCATTCCGTTCAACTGCTCTTCCAAGTCCTTTGCCGTCTCTGACAGAATTACAATGTCATCGGCGAACCTCAAAGTTTTTACTTCGTCTCCATGAATTTTAATACCTACTCCAAATTTTTCTTTTGTTTCCTTTACTGCTTGCTCAATATACAGATTGAATAACATCGGGGAGAGGCTACAACCCTGTCTCACTCCTTTCCCAACCACTGCTTCCCTTTCATGCCCCTCGACTCTTATGACTGCCATCTGGTTTCTGTACAAATTGTAAATAGCCTTTCGCTCCCTGTATTTTACCCCTGCCACCTTTAGAATTTGAAAAAGAGTATTCCAGTCAACATTGTCAAAAGCTTTCTCTAAGTCTACAAATGCTAGAAACGTAGGTTTGCCTTTTCTTAATCTTTCTTCTAAGATAAGTCGTAAGGTCAGTATTGCCTCACGTGTTCCAACATTTCGACGGAATCCAAACTGATCCTCCCCGAGGTCCGCATCTACCAGTTTTTCCATTCGTCTGTAAAGAATTCGCGTTAGTATTTTGCAGCTGTGACTTATTAAACTGATAGTTCGGTAATTTTCACATCTGTCAGCACCTGCTTTCTTTGGGATTGGAATTATTATATTCTTCTTGAAGTCTGAGGGTATTTGGCCTGTCTCATACATCTTGCTCACCAGCTGGTAGAGTTTTGTCATGACTGGCTCTCCCAAGGCCGTCAGTAGTTCTAATGGAATGTTGTCTACTCCGGGGGCCTTGTTCCGACTCAGGTCTTTCAGTGCTCTGTCAAACTCTTCACGCAATATCGTATCACCCATTTCGTCTTCATCTACATCCTCTTCCATTTCCATAATATTGTCCTCAAGTACATCACCCTTGTATAAACCTTCTATATACTCCTTCCACCTTTCTGCCTTCCCTTCTTTGCTTAGAACTGGGTTGCCATCTGAGCTCTTGATATTCATACACGTGGTTCTCTTCTCTCCAAAGGTCTCTTTAATTTTCCTGTAGGCAGTATCTATCTTACCCCTAGTGAGATAAGCCTCTACATCCTTACATTTATCCTCTAGCCATCCCTGTTTAGCCATTTTGCACTTCCTCTCGATCTCATTTTTGAGACGTTTGTATTCCTTTTTGCCTGCTTCATTTACTGCATTTTTATATTTTCTCCTTTCATCAATTAAATTCAATATTTCTTCTGTTACCCAAGGATTTCTAGCAGCCCTCGTCTTTTTACCTACTTTATCCTCTGCTGCCTTCACTACTTCATCCCTCAGAGCTACCCATTCTTCTTCTACTGTATTTCTTTCCCCTATTCCTGTCAATTGTTCCCTTATGCTCTCCCTGAAACTCTGTACAACCTCTGGTTCTTTCAGTTTATCCAGGTCCCATCTCCTTAATTTCCCACATTTTTGCAGTTTCTTCAGTTTTAATCTACAGGTCATAACCAATAGATTGTGGTCAGAGTCCACATCTGCCCCTGGAAATGTCTTACAACTTAAAACCTGGTTCCTAAATCTCTGTCTTACCATTATATAATCTATCTGATACCTTTTAGTATCTCCAGGGTTCTTCCACGTATACAACCTTCTTTCATGATTCTTAAACCAAGTGTTACCTATGACTAAGTTGTGCTCTGTACAAAATTCTACTAGGCGGCTTCCTCTTTCATTTCTTAGCCCCAATCCATATTCACCTACTATGTTTCCTTCTCTCCCTTTTCCTACACTCGAATTCCAGTCACCCATTACTATTAAATTTTCGTCTCCCTTCACTATCTGAATAATTACTTTTATTTCATCGTACATTTCTTCAATTTCTTCGTCATCTGCAGAGCTAGTTGGCATATAAACTTGTACTACTGTAGTAGGTGTGGGCTTAGTATCTATCTTGGCCACAATAATGCGTTCACTATGCTGTTTGTAGTAGCTTACCCGCATTCCTATTTTCCTATTCATTATTAAACCTACTCCTGCATTACCCCTATTTGATTTTGTGTTTATAACCCTGTAATCACCTGACCAGAAGTCTTGTTCCTCCTGCCACCGAACTTCACTAATTCCCACTATATCTAACTTTATCCGATCCATTTCCCTTTTTAAATTTTCTAACCTACCTGCCCGATTAAGGGATCTGACATTCCACGCTCCGATCCGTAGAACGCCAGTTTTCTTTCTCCTGATAACGACATCCTCCTGAGTAGTCCCCGCCCGGAGATCCGAATGGGGGACTATTTTACCTCCGGAATATTTTACCCAAGAGGATGCCATCATCATTTAATCATACAGTAAAGCTGCATGTCCTCGGGAAAAATTACGGCTGTAGTTTCCCCTTGCTTTCAGCCGTTCGCAGTACCAGCACAGCAACGCCGTTTTGGTTAATGTTGCAAGGCCAGATTAGTCAATCATACAGACTGTTGCCCCTGCAACTACTGAAAAGGCTGCTGCCCCTCTTCAGGAACCACACGTTTGTCTGGCCTCTCAACAGATACCCCTCCGTTGTGGTTGCACCTACGGTACGGCCATCTGTATCGCTGAGGCACGCAAGACTCCCCACCAACGGCAAGGTCCATGGTTCATGGGGGGGGGGTGACTATTTATTCACAAGTAATTCAATAACACTATTTTCTTCTATTCGACCTATTAGCAGATCATTTCAACTCACACTGAATCAGTAGCGTGATCCAACATCTTCACTTCACACATCGTGAAACGTCAACTTATGGGTTGACAAGAAAATGACAGAATTACGGAGACAATCACGAATAGTCCTATTGCAGCTTCTTGGCGGTCATATCGCCTTCCGTCAAGTAATTGGAAGTTGTGGAGTTTGCACATGCGACAAATATGGCTACAGAACTCCAATCCGAAGACTGATTTGATGCAGTTCTCCGTGCTACCCTGTCCTGTGCAATCTTCATTTCTGAATGGCTCTTGGAACCTGCACCCTCATGAACCTGCTTACTGCATTCATCCATTCGTCTCCCTCTACAATTTTTGAGCCGTACACTTCCCTCCATTATCAAATTGGCGAATCCTCGAGGCCTCTGGAAATGCCTTATCAAACGATGCCTTCTTTTAGTCAATTTATAACATTTATGGCTCTAACTGGCTTGGAAACTCCAATGTTGCGCATACGGCTTAAGTCCTACCACCGTATAGCCTACCGCGACTTGATAACGAGCTAAGGTGAGGATTTCCTGGTGATGTTTTGGTTTGTTTGGCGCTCAGCTACGCGGTCATCAGCGCGCATACAAAGTCCCAATTTTTCGCAGTCCAGTTTCTTTACTCAGTCCAATTTAACCACTGTCACGAATGATGACGATGATGAAATGATGAGGACAACACAAACACACAGTCCCTGGGCAGAGAAAATCCTCGACCCGGCCGGGAATCGAATCCGGGACCCCGTGGTCCAGAGGCAGCAGCGCTAGCCACTAGACCACGAGCTGCGGACTGGAGGATTTCCTGGTGAAAACTGTTCCACCCCCCCCCCCCTTCCCCCACTAGTTTATCATAGGATGGGCCTTGTGCTTCAGCGTTGCGTTTTCTGGCCTCAGGCTGGCCAGAACTAAGAGAAAGGGACTCCAATGTAGCTTGACATTCTGTTTGGTGGTGACTACCCCTAAGAGTGTTCATTTAATCTAGATGGCCTGAGGAGAGCCCTGATCATTACAAAGGGTAATTCAGTTTTAATACAGTGTTACTTAACTTCAATACATTTCTGTGAGTTGGTGGCTTGAGTTCAGACGATAATGTCGAAGCAGTCATTTACGTGAATATATAGCGTTGTGCGCAAGTGCACATGGTACTGTACAATGATTCACGATATTTGCTTTGGAAGTGTGCAGCAGGAAATAATGACGATTGCATCATCAATTGTAAGTGTTGCGTCAAGCATTGCGACCTTGGAGTAAATACCTGGCATCCCTTTAAAAAGTTACGTACTCATTACTGGAAAGCAGACAAATAAATTCATGTAACAGATTCATAAAACCCAAATCAGCAACGGCATCGCGTCCGTGTGTGATCTTCTGTGAGTGAGACTCAAATTCAGAAGATGCAAGGTGAGCTATCAGAACTTTGGTGACGTGTGCTGATGTTACACGTCAACTGCAGCTTGCACGTGAACTGTCAGGCTTTTACAAATAGCCACACGCTCACGTCCATTGAGGTGTTGCGAAGCTGTAGCCTAAATTTATGTTTTCCCTAATTTTATTCAGTACCATCTAATTACTTACTCAGTCCACTGACCTAAGCTTCAGCACTGTCAAAAGATTTTGCTTGACTTCTACGTTTCGCTTCGTACAAGATCACACGCCAGACAAACAGGCCCAGAAAACTTCCTAATACTGAAATATGTATTTCATATAAACAAATTTAACTTTTTCTGAAATTATTTTCCTACTATTCTCAATCTGCGTTTCAGAGCCTTTCTATTTCGGCCATCATTAGTTAGTTATTTTCTTGCCGAAGAAGCAAGATTCACAGACTACTTTTGGTGTGTCATTTCCTAATCTTAGTGCCTCAGCATCGCCTGATTTAAATCGACTACATTCCATATCCTTACTTTTCTTGATGATCAAGCTGTAACGTCTTCTACATTCCGTTCAACTGCTCTTCCGAGCACTTTGCTGTCTTTAAGAGTATTACAGAGTCGTCGGGAAATCCCAGATAGTTCATTTATTCTCTCTGAACTGTAATTTCCTTCTCGAATTCCTCCTCATTTGTTGTTTTAAACACATTATAAAATTGATCATGCAACGTAAGCTTTCACGGCCGGTTCTTCTTTGAGTTCATACTTCGGGGCTGCAGACAATGGTCGATATGTAAATACATAAAAGTGCAACCAGTCACTTTTTTTGAATAGTTATTCACTATTCCATGAACGGGATTTCTAACCTTTTCAGATTCACCTTCAGATGGCCTTCTGGAAGTTAAATCACTATTTCTAACATAATGGTGATGTTAGCTCTGTGACAAGACGATGGATACCCTTTAATGTATCGCCATGAGTATTGTTTATACGAGTAACAAGTGAGCAGACAGAAACTGGTAGTGTCACACCAAAAACAGCGCGTATGGTCTCACGTGACATAACATTTAAGATTAATTTCTTATGAAAATTAAAAATTAATTCTTCTTAATAGCATATTTATTAACATTTCACAGTGATTCATTTACGCTTTCTTTTTAACAGCTACGCTATTTGATCAGAATGATTGGCAATGCGAATTGAGCATTTGATGTCACGAGAGGCGGTTCCGTCAAAATAGATGGGGGCGGGGGGTGGTAGGGGGAATGGGGTTTATACTGTTATCAGTAGGGAAACAGTAACAGCACAATGGGTCGTTAAGGAAAGCTTACTATCTCTGAACGTGGAGTCATCATTGGGTGTTACCTGAGTAACGAATCCATTAGGATTAACTGTAGTTGACTTGATGATGTAATTTCTTAAACTTTCCCGGCGATTTGATGACATCTCGTGGAAATCGGGTTTTCTGCCGGATATCAGCGTCTTCCAAACACGATATTGTTGACTTGATTGTGACTTGGAAACATGTGGGAACAACCACAACTAAAACTAAAACAAGGTTATTGAGACCTTATGTACTCACGGATAAGGATCGTCGAGCACTGCGGGGTGAGGCTGTAAAAAAATCGCAATACATCAGCAGAAGGAATCACTCGTCAGCTTTAAGCGATACCCGTGGCGGTCCCCTTCATTTAGGAAAAAGCTAAACGCGGTAGAGTGGTTCAAGTGGCTCTGAGCGCTATGGGACTTAACATCTGTGGTCATCAGTCCCCTAGAACTTAGAACTACTTAAATCTAACTAACCTAAGGACATCACACACACCCATGCCCGAGGCAGGATTCGAACCTGCGACCGTAGTAGTCGCGCGGTTCCGAACTGAGCGCCTGAACCGCTAGACCACCGCGGCCGGCTAAACGCGGTAGAATACAAGCACTTTTTAAAGCACTGCGTACTGTGTATAGTGAAGGAACAGTATAGAGCTGCATGACAATGCATCCTGTCATAAAGCAGCATCTTAGAAGCATAGGTTTGTGGACAACAACATTCCTGAAATTGACTACCTACTCAGAGTCTTGACATGCAAGTGATGGCGCACTATTGATAAGTTAGACAGTCGACTTCGTTCCAGACCTCAGCATCAGACATCACTATCTTCTGTGGTTTCGGTTCTCGAGGAAGACTGAGCTGTCATTCCTCCACAAGCATTGAGACACACAATGAGTCAGAAACTGTCGTGCTCGCAGCAGAGCTGAAGCAATACAAACTCCATATTAACTGTACGGTTTTCGTATTCTTTCGGATAATGTAAGGTTTTCATATCTTTCCTGTTACTGTGAATAATTCACGTTTACGGGGACAAAGATGAATGAGCGCACTGCACTATGATGATTATGATTGGTTTGTGGGGAGCTCAACTGTGCGTTATCAGCGCCCGTACAAATTCCCAACCTTTGCTCAGTCCAATCTCACCACTTTTATGAATGACGATGAAATGATAAGGACAACACAAACACCCAGTTATCGAGAGGCAGGTGAAAATCCCTGGACACGCCTGGAATCGAACCCGGGACCCTACGCTCGGGAAGCGAGAACGCGACCGCGAGAGCACTAGCTGCGCACCGCACTGCAACAGCAGTGAATAAGATCTTTGACTCTGTGTTTAGTTTTATCTGTTGTTCACTAATTAGGCAGTTGTGCAGCGATGGGGGCATTCTTGCGTGAGGCACAGTCGCGAGCAGTTACGTTTTTCAGATAATAAGACTCGGTATATATTTGCGAGAAACTAACTGGAATACTTCATTACGCAGGTAAAAGCTTGTTTATTAGGCTTTTTCATTCTTTGTATTAATGGGGAAAATTTCAGAGGAATTTTTAATGGTAACCCGTTCATGCGTAAGAATAAGATGTTTGGTTGTAAGAACTATTAATTAAAGGAAATCTTTGTTGCTCAGGTGACTAATAATATTTGTGATTAGTGTTAATTCGATCACTTTGTTTTCGTTATGTAACACATTACACAATTGGTTACAACATCTGTAATTTTTGTAAAGAGAGAGTCCGGCCCCAGTATCTGAGTGGCTTTCTCCGCTCAGGGACTGGGTGTTATGTTGTCCTAATCATCATCATTTCATTCCCATAGACGCGAAGATTGCCGAAGTGGCGTCAACTCGAAAGACCTGCACCAGGCGAACGGTCTAGCCCGACGGGAGGCCCTAGCCACACGATATTTCACATTTTATTTGTAAAGAGAGAATTTCGCTGTTAAGAGTCTTTTTATGTTGTACAGCTCTCTTTGCAATAACTAGAGTTTAATTTTCAAGAACTATTTTCTTTAAAATCATTTTTTAGTGAAGTTCTGAATATTATTTCGTCGTATGTGTATTGTACCTTACGCCACAAGTCATACGCAACAACAGACTGCTCCTGAGAACAAAGAGAGTAGATGATATTTCTTTAGCTGATGCATCTGCTGGTTTGTATTTGCTTTAAAGAACGTCTCTTCATCAGACACAAAATGGCATGCTGGCCAAGAGGTAAGTCACATTTATATCAGGATAGATCTCAGCCGGCCGCGGTGGCTGAGCGGTTCTAGGCTCTTCAGTCCGGAACCGCGCGACTGGTACGGTCGTAGGTTCGAATCCTGCCTCGGGCATGGATGTGTGTGATGTTCTTAGGCAAGTTAGGTTTAAGTAGTTCTAAGTTATAGTGGACTGATGACCTCAGATGTTAAGTCCCATAGTGCTCAGAGGCATTTGAACCATTTTTGAACTCACCTTGGATCCTTATGAGGAAACAGTAGTTAGGAATGATTATGAAGTGTTGTATTATGCAAGTGAGTTCATTTTCAGCGCTGAAGTATTATGACAGCCTCTCTATAGATATTAACATAGTATTACAAAATCATTGGAGCCACGCAAGAGATGGAAATGGTTGTGTTGTCAATAAAAAATGGAAGTAACTTATCACAAATCCTAAATATAGATGGCATGGTAATAATCAGAAGAAAAAGAAGTAAAACGTGACGATTGCTTAATTTATTGGTGTGATACTGGCCTCTGTAGGCTAGATGCTTGTGAGAGCTCATCAACCACTACCTAGCGAGATTAAAACTCGATGTTACACTAGGCGATAGTCTGACGTTATGAAATCACTCCTGGTCCGTTGCCAGCATCCCGCCTGCCTACGCATACGGAGCCTGCGCTCCGCCGTTGTGTTTCGGCTTTGCTCCTGCGACCAGTATTTGTCCTGGGCAAATATTGCCGTGGAGAGTTTACCCTGCAGATGTCAGCGCTCCACAGCGGAGCAGTAATAACATGTTACGAGAAAAATGCCCCGCGGAAAGAGCGACAATATCGCGTGACGTCCGGCGCGCCGCAATCGACTCGGTTGTGTGTGCACGCACCAGGCGCTGCAAAGAGGGTTTGTTGTTGTAGTGACTGAGCTGTCATCACCAATAAAAAAGGTCATACGAGGTAAAATTAATCCCTCTGAAACCGACACCCCGAGCGATTATAATCTATGACGTAATTATGAATAATCACAGAATATTATTAGATCTAAATAACGTTTTCAAAAGAGTGACGAGCATTGAACGTTGTATGTGTAACATGTATTCACTCTGACATGCGCTGATAGCCTTTGCATGAAATAAAAAAAATATCATGTTGACTCATTTTTTCCACAAGCATTGAATCTGATAACAGTTTTTATTTGCCTAGTACAATGTCACCTAGGAACCGGTAGTATGTGCTAAGAGACCTGCAAAGTAGTACTGATCACATAGTATCTCAAACAACCTACAGCAACAAGCGGAAGACATATTTTAGACTACCCACCAATAAACAGACGAGTATTTTGAGGCTGTCACTGATGCTATTACAAGGATGTAGATCACGAAACGAAAATATTTTATCTATAAAGCTACGGCAGTATTTATGTTTGGTAAAATTAACATATAGTGACTATCGCCTACTAGTATCTTTCTTAAAAAAGAAAAAACTGTTTAATCAGAATGCTATGAAGCTAAATGACTTAAAGTTCAAACTCCCTAAAGCAGGTAATAAATGGCGAGTGTCTATCATGGATTCCGAATATCGTTAGGAAATCGATCGTTGCAGTCTCGGTACATGGAAAGTGATAGAGAAAAGTTAGTGACATGTGAGCCATACGAAGGGCGGTGCATGATGCCAAAAAAGTTTCCAACATCAGATCTCCTAGGAAATTCGGGTCACTCTGGTGTTTAACTGATTGTTCTTTCCATCCTCTTCATCTCTGAGTAGTTCCCTAATGTCCTACCATGCTGTCTCTTCTTATAGTCTGTTATTTCCCCTTTTCTTTTACCAAAAAGCCATTTCATTTCCGATCTGCTGAGTTAATTAAATTTTTTACCATCCTATTGTAACACCTCACGTCAAACTCCTGGATTCTCTTCGTTTCGTATTTTGTCACGGTCCATGACTTACTTTCATAAACTGCTGTACTCTAGGCGCAGATCCGTAGAACTTTCTTCTTAATCCAGCCGTTATTATTACTTATTTCCATCCCCCTGAGGCTCTTTCAACCAATTCTCACAGAACTTTACCGTATACATCGAAAGTAAGACGGCAGTAACAGGTTACATTACTATACCCAGGAAAATACTGTTATTGAGATTAGCATTTCTATGAGGACACACCAAGCGCATTTTTAATTGCAGTCTCTTAATAAGGTGTTTAAAATTTCTCCGTGATCGAAGTAACTTAAGAGATGGAACTAAACAACAGGTTACCTGGCAATTAAGGACTAGGATTGAGTTAAACTGAGCTTAGTAATAATTGTTTTGAAACTGGCGTAAATATAAGGCTTTTAAGGGGTTAAGTAATGGGAGATGGTGCGCAAGGAGCCACTACGTCGACATTTGTGTTTTCAAGGATATGACTCTTTTGAAGATAGTGTCACCATCTGGTTACACTCGCTGATGGGTTATTTCTGCCACGAAGCTCTACAAAAACTGGCACCGCGCCACCGTATTCGACTCAACAATAGTGGCAAACGCGTTCAAAAGATGGATTGTATTCGCACTTGAAATAAACAACGATTATCCCATATTGGGGTTGTTTGGGGAAGGAGACCAAACAGAGAGGTCATCGGTCTCATCGGATTAGGGAAGAACCGGGAAGGAAGTCGGTCATGCCCTTCCAAAGGAACCATCCCAGCATTTGCCTGGAGCTATTAGGAAAATCGCGGAAAACCTAGATCAGGATGGTCGGACGCGGGATTGAACCGTCGTCCTCCCAAATGAGAGACCAGTGTGCTAGCCAATGCGCCACCTCGCTCGGCAACGATTATCCTGCTATGTGAGTATGTCTCTCTGGCGCCATTCCGGAATATACTTTCTGTGTGATCCTAGTGCACCCAGAAAAGAATGTCCTCAAATTTACAGAAACGACCCGTTTTTTACTTGCAAGCTATCGTACCTTTGTGTCAATAGCCTATTGTAAATAAAACTTTGTACACCTGTAGAGTAGTAAAAACAATATAGACTTTTTAAATTGGCAATGGTGCAATTTTAAGGGTGGAGACGTCTTTTGAAAGGCAATATAGCATACATGGTTTTGAGCGAAAATCTTCGAAACCATGAGAAAGAAACAACAATGTTTCAAATAAAAGTTTAATTGTAATTAACATTCTTATAGAAAATATAATCACGTTTTGCAGTAACGTAATATTTTGGATAACACCCCAATGAGCATCAATTAATTTTGCAAAATTGCAAAGTTCTTAGGATAAAAATGAAAGAAAGTATCACTCCAAATTCAACAATGAATAACAACGGTGCTTTCCGGAATCCTATTTTTGGAAAATAGTGAGTAAACCACTTGCTACGTTTGCAAAATACTGCATTCTTATAAAAATTACTGTACCATTTTCAGAAACGTTTATCACCATTCAACTTTTATTTGAAATATTTTTGTTCCTTCTTCATGTTTGTTCTTATATGCGGACCTGACCAGTCAAAATGGTCACATAATCCTTGTCAGTAATGCAGCCTTGCAGAGTAACCATGGGGCACATGTTGTTGTTGTTGTCTTCAGTCCTGAGACTGGTTTGATGCAGCTCTCCATGCTACTCTATCCTGCGCAAGCTTGAAATACCCAAATCATTACCGAAACCCCACAATGTTTCACGCCTGGATCGTAAACTTATCCAGAAGTTGGCAACTGCGTGAATCAAGACTCATCCCACCAAATAACTTTCTTCCATTGCTCCATAGTTAAAAAAATGGTTCAAATGGCTCTGAGCACTATGGGACTTAACTGCTGAGGTAATCAGTCCCCTAGGACTTAGAACTACTTAAACCTAACTAACCTAAGGACATCACACACATCCATGCCCGAGGCAGGATTCGAACCTGCGACCGAAGCGGTCGCGCAGTTCCAGACTGTAGCGCCTAGAACCGCTCGGCCACTCCGGCCGGCTGCTCCATTGTTCACGTTTTACGGCTTCGGCATCACGTTTTCCTGTTATTGACATTTACATTACGTAACAGTGTTTTTGGAATTCCATCTCGCTCTGTAATTCCATACATCTGGACCTCCTTTCGTGTTGTTTGGATGCTGACATAGTTCGTGAGTACGACATTCAGTTATTCAGCGTCTTTTATAGCTGTCGTCCTCTAATTTTTTATCACACGGATTTTTATCAGCTTAGTGACTTAGTGGGTGATGTTTAGCTTTCCATATATACGGTACAAATCTTCAATATGGTTCCTCTTGCAATACCTTGGTTACGAAAGCACTAAACATACGAACACCAATAATTTTCTCATGTTCGAATTCACTTAGGCAGAATGCACTCACAACCGATCTGACCACGACTGACACTTGCAACCTACTGCGGAGATTGCACACGAGCCGTTAGAGGTCAAATCAGAGGTCAAATTCAACAGAGCGACCTACAGGAATCATTAGCATCTGCATTTATGTTCAAGCGTTTCTTTCCGTAGTTTGCTGCACCCCATGTATTTGCCTTAGACTCTAAGCCCTCTTTACACATATTGCGACTGTTCAATACCTACGGAAATCTCACTTGCATTAAACACATGCAACTTTAGGAGGAAATTTGTCAGCAATTTGTGTATTTTATAGCGACAAAGCCTAGTGAAAATTTTTTTTTAGCAAATAAAAAAGATCGCTGTGTATCAGTTACCTGACGATGTCGAGTCCTAAAATTCCTCTTTTAATTTTTAAGCCAGTATTTTAGTCCTTAATTAATCTCATAATATTTCAGTTTTAGCTTGCGAAAGCCGACAAGTGCGAGAATTATCGCACCATCAGCTTAACAGCTCATGCATCCAAGTTGTTGGCGAGAATATTATACAGAAGAACAGAAAAGAAAATTTAAGATGTAATAGATGATAAGCTTTAGCAGAAGTAAAGGCATCAGAGAGGTAGTTATGACGTTGTATTTGACAATGGAAGGAAGACTAAAGAAAAATCAAGACACGTTCATGGGATTTGTAGACCTGGAAAAAGCGTTCGACAATGTAAAACGGTGCAAGATGTTCGAAATTTTGAGAAAAATTGGGGTACGCTATAGGAAAAGACAGATAATATATAATGCGTATAAGAACAGAGAAGGAACAATAAGACGAGAAGGCCAAGAACGAAGTGGTCGAGTCCGCAGCTCGTGGTCGTGCGGTAGCATTCTCGCTTCCCACGCCCTGGTTCCCGGGTTCGATTCCCGGTGGGATCAGGGATTTTCTCTGCTTCGTGATGACTGGGTGTTGGGTGATGTCCTTAGGTTGGTTAGGTTTAAGTAGTTCTAAGTTCTATGGGACTGATGACCATAGATGTTAAGGCCCATAGTGCTCAGAGCCATTTGAACCATTTTTGAAGTGGTCGATTAAAAAAATTTTTCAGATAAGGATGTAGACTTTCGCCCCTACTTTTCAATCTATAATTCAAAAAAGCAAGAACGGGAATGAAAGAACGGTTGAAGAGTGGAATGAAAATTAAAGCTGAAAGGGTGTCAATGATATATTTTGGAACTTTGTGTAAGCTTCTAGGGGACCAAACTGCTGAGGTCATCGGCCCCTAGACTTATACACTACTTAATCTAACTTATACTAACTTACGCTAAGGTCAACACACACACCCACACTCGCGGGAGGACTCGAACCTGTGACGGGGGTTTGGGGGGTGGGGGAGGCGCGAGAACCGTGACAAGGCGCCTAAGACCACGCGGCTACAGCTCATGAAAACGTTATCCTCAGTGAAGGAGAAAAATTACAGGAATTGTTGACTTCAATGAACTGTGCAATGACTGCGGAGTATGAATTGAGAGTAAATTGAAGAAATACGAAACTAATGAGAAGTAGTAGAAATGAGAACAGCAAGTAACTTAACATCAGGATTGGTTGTTACGATGTAGATGCCATCTAGGCAGCAAAATAATTCATGAAGAACGGAACAAAGAAGACATCGATGGAAGACTCACATTGGCAGAAAGAGCGCTACTGGCCAGAAGAAGTCAACTAGTATCAAACATAAGCCACAATTTGAGGAAGAAATTTTTGAAAATGTTCGTTAGGAGCACACCACTGTACGGTACAGAAACATGGACCTGCACGTGCATCTCTACCGAGTGTGTTTTTCACGTATTGAAACCAGCAGCTCCTCAGCGTCTCTAGTTTTGAGAGATTCTGTTCACTGAGAAAATAGAGAATGGCCTGGACATTGATCTATTATTCATTAACCTGGGTAGTTATGTCAACTCACAGGAACACAGATTCTGGGCAGCGGAAAACCCGCGTAACTTCCACGAAACACCATTGCATGATTAGAAGGTTGATGTTTGGTGTGCAGTGTCTGCACGCCGCATTATTGGTCCCATTTATCTTCATCAGACGCTGAATTCGGCGCCTTACGTTTCCAACAATTTGAAAACATTTATGGCAGCTCTAATGGAGGAGGAAAAGATCTACAGTTACTTCCTACAGGATGGAGCAACTGTTCCAGCCGAACGTTGGACCACACCTACACAATTTTGGAGCATGTACTGTACTCGAACATTATGAATTACCTTGAAGAAAATGACTTATTGATACATAACCAGCACGGATTCAGAAGTATCGTTCTTGTGCAACACAGCTCTTTATTCCAATGAACTAATGAGTGCAGTCGACAAGGGATCTCAGCTCGATTCCATATTCCTAGATTTCCAGAAGGCTTTTGATACCGTTCCTCACAACCGACTACTGATCAAATTGCGTGCATATGGGGTATCGTCTCGGTTGTGTGACTGGATTCGTGATTTCTTCCTAGAGAAGTCACAGTTAGTAGTGATAGACGATAAATCATCGACTAGAACAGAAGTGATATCTGGCGTTCCGCAATGTAGTGTCATATGCCCTCTGCTGTTCCTGATTTACATAAATGATCTAGGCGGTAATCTGAGCAGCCTCCTTAGACTGTTTGCAGATGACGCCGTAATTTACCGTGTAGTAAGATCCTCAGACGATCAATTCAAATTCCAAAATGATCTAGAGAGAATTTCTGTATGGTACGAAAAGTGGCTGTTAGCACTAAACAAAGAAAAGTGCGAGGTCATCCATATGAGTACTAAAAGAAATCCGATAAAATTTGGGTATACGTTAAATCGCAGAAATCTAAGGGCTGTCAGTTCGACTAAATACCTAGGAATTACAATTATGAGCAACTTAAATTGGAAAGACCACATAAATAATATTGTGGGGAAGGTGAAACAAAGATTGCGCTTTGTTGGCAGCATACTTAGAAGATGCGACGAACCCACTAAAGAGACATCCTACATTACACTTGTCCGTCCTCTGCTGGAATATTGCTGTGCTGTGTGGGATCCTTACCAGGTAGGATTAACGCAGGATATCGAAAACGTGCAAAGAAGGGCAGCTCGTTTCTTGTTATCGCACAATAAGGGTGAGAGTGTCACTGATACGACACGAGAGTTGGAATGACAGTCACTGAAACAAAGGCGGTTTTCTTTGCGCCGAAATCTATTAATGAAATTTCGATCACCAACTTTCTCTTCCGAATGCGAAAATATTTTGTTGACACCCACCTAAGCAAGGAGAAATGATCATCATAAAAAAATAAGAGAAATCAGAGTTCCAACGGAAAGATTTAGGTGTTCCTTTTTCCCCACACGCCATTCGAGAATGCAATGGTAGAGAAGTAGCATGAAAATGGTTCGAAGAACCATCTGCCAGGCGCATAAGTGTGAATTTCAGGGTAACCATGTCATCTAGATGTAGATGTAGATATAGAAATCTTCACGCCTGAAAGAGTCGTTGGGACGGGTCGCAGCCCTAGCCGGCCACCTAAGTCTCCTGACCTGTCAGTGTGCGATTACTTTGCGTGGGGAGGCCACAAGTCTATTACTGGTTGTCATCTGAGAAACCCGACCGGCCAGAATGACCGAGAGGTTCTAGGCGCTGCAGTCTGGATCCGCGCGACCGCTACGGTCGCAGGTTCGAATCCTGCCTCGGGCATGGATGTGTGTGATGCCCTTAGGTTAGTTAGGTTTAATAGTTCTAAGTTCTAGGGGACTGATGACCTCAGAAGTTAAGTCCCATAGTGCTCAGAGCCATTTGAGAAACCCGTCACAGACATTTCAACCTTTCTAAAGCTGCCCTTCGACTTTTGGTGATGAGATTAAGAGGTTGAAATGTGGAAGAACAATCACAGCTAAACTAAGACCTGCAGACGTCATATACTGAGGAATATAGTTATAAGAAATCGGACGAAATCTGGGGAAGGAACCACCCTTAAGTTCCAAAGTACTACCAGCAGAACAGCTTGCACAAGGTCTGTGTGAAGGAAGTTAGAAAGTGTGGCGGACAATCAACGAGCTGCACCTCATAAGGCAAGATTGAGGTGACGTAAAGAGCGACGCCATTCTGCAGTGAATGGTTGAACGAGTGAATCACGCTGTACACTACGTAAATCAATTGGAAGTGTTTGGGTTTGACGAAAACCTGGAAAACCTAACCTTCCACCATGTGTAATGCTGTTATGGCAAAGAATAGTAATGGGTTGAAGACTAGAAATATTTGTTAAAACACATTCACCTTGCTATAAGCAAAGCGAGGTCATGGCAGAGAGAGAGAGAGAGAGAGAGAGAGAGAGAGAGAGAGAGAGAGAGAGAGGGGAAATAAGCGGTATGTCGGAAGTGGGTCAGTCCTCAACACGTTATAACACCGCGCTGAGGGAGAGAGGGAGTGAGAGAGAGAGAGAGAGAGAGAGAGAGAGAGAGAGAGAGAGAGAGAGAGAGAGGACGAGCTCAGCAGAAAATAGCACGGGACAGAAAATCAACGGGAACGTGGCATGCTTATTCGTTAGCTCGTGCGAGATGTCAAAATAAACTGTACCTCTTTCATAAGAAGCAGTATCAGAGAACCTACACGGCTCTTGAAAGACAGTTAAGCGAATGTAACAGAATGAAAGGACACATGCGGTAATTACAAACCCAGCATCGCCCCACATCCCTTTAAATGCTCGACCTCTCCAGCTCTCAAGGAGTTGACATTGGGATGACAGCAATCGCAGTCGATTCCATGATTTCGATTATATAGTGAATCTATGTCCTAGATACTCCGGAACAAGCCGAAGGTGTACCTGAGATGACTAATGGACGTGGCCGCCTAGCATTCCTGGTGGAAGAGCTGACTGTCTTCCGACAATACCATATCGCGGAGTGCTGATAGCACCGAACTACACTGAAATCGGCAGAGGGGTCTCATGAGTCCACATTCCTGTTCAACACGTAGGCACCTCTGCGTGCTGAAACCTACCTGGCTGGTGGGAAGGAAATCAACCGAGTGGGTCATCCAAGATCACCATATTATTCGGAGCGGTCTCGAGCCTACTCAACCGCCTAGTGCGAGACCGTCCATGCTCGAACATAGGCGCACTGGCAGCGCCTCGCGGCGCGAGGTCACTCACTCTTCGCCTGGGCTTGCAAGCGAGACGCCGACTCGACAGCGTCAGCGGGAATCCAACGCGCAGCTGAATCAGGCATCGGCTACAAGCCGGTGTGGAACCAGACGGCTGTAAACATGGTTAATAAATAATTGAACTCTGACAAAGTTTTACTGGCGTCGGAGACGCGCTCACATGTACCCAACTGCTATTCTGACTTCGTGCAGAGGTGTCTTCGCTCTGTCTCTCTGTAGTGCCAGCTGTTAAGTACGAAGGAGGTGGTGTTATGGAGTTGCGGTGTTTTTCGTAGTTATGGTGTGGCTCTCTTTTTGTGCTGAAGAAAACGCTAAATGCGGAGAGATATGAACACCTTTTGACGGCCCCTGTGGACGAGAGGTTCTAGGCTCTTCAGTCCGGAACCACGCCGCTGCTACATTCGCAGGTTCGAATCCAGCCTCGGGTATGGATGTGTGTGATGTCCTTAGGTTAGTTCGGTTTACTTAGTTCTAAGTGTAAGGGGCTGATGACCTAAGATGTTAAGTCCCATAGTGCTTAGAGCCATTTGAACCATTTTTTTGAACACCTTTTACAGCGTTATGTACCGTGTATAGTAAAGAAACAATTAGGAGACCATAATTGTATCTTCATAAACATTTACCTTGTCACAAAGCAGCATCTTTGAGGAAATAATTTGTGGACAACAACATGGATTGGCCTGCCCAGAGTTCCGACCTGAGCCCAGTTTAACACCTTCGAGATGTAAATGTAACTCCATTTTGGGCTCAGGAGCGCTTGGTCGATGAAATGTAATAATACTGTACCAATAGCCTTTATTTTGGTATTGTTTTATTGGGCAACCAGTACCAATCACGCCACGTTCAGGCTTGTAGCATGAATTATGCCAACCACTACTCGTGTTATCACATGTGTGAAGAACAGACATGCTCATGAAGCTGGGATATCTATGGAACCAGATTAGAATATTGGTGCGTTCACTGTCTTGTACGTGCACGCGTGGTACTTGGTGTCAGTCACGAGACAGACCTGAAAATGAAATGATTGGAGCGCTGAAACTAATGCCTAATAAAATAATATCAAAATAACGGTTGTGGGAACCGTATTATTACATACCTTGAGGATGATTTAGAATGTCGACTTAGTTCCGGACCCTAGCGTCCATTACCGGTCTGGCTTAGGATTTTGAGGTGGAATGGACTGCATATCCTCCAGGTATTCCTCCTCACTGAAAGTGTAACCAACAGAGTTCAAGCCTCCATAAAAGAAAGGGGGGACATATCGAATATTAATGTCCACCAATAAGTGTACTATTCACCAGCAGCTCATATTTTCGTAATATGTGGAAGTCTGTGAACAGGTTATAAAAATCGGGCAAATTTTGCAAATTAAAACCATTATGCGACATTTGTATAGCATTTAGTCTGGTACGAAAGTGAAATGTGGACGATAAGCAGTTCAGAAAGGGTAAGAGGTCCATGACTAAGGAATTTGTTGCTAGCGCACTCGAGCAGATGTAATTTCGATGGATTGCTCACGCGCTGCCTGCGATATGTAAACAATAAGAGAATCTCAGACCAGAGAGCAGTGTTGCCTGCAGTACGAGCAGTGTCAGTAGGAGCAGGTAGTAGCGAGCAGTCGTGTGTATGGAGTTGGCTGGCCGGTCGTGGGGAGCTATGGCGGTGCCTGAGCTATGTAGTATAAGGTAAAAACAACCGCGCGCGTATGTAGTTTGTTAAACTAAATTTGTACTATTGGTATATCAGATCCCATGTAAATGTTTCAAAAAATCTTTTAGTAATAATCTTTTTTATATAATTAACTTTTTGACAATCATTCATCTGAATTTAAAAAATTTGCAAATGTCTCCAGTCCATGATCATCCCGATTATCGTAAGGAAAATCAGTTTCTCTTTATACATGACAAATCTAGCGGCCAGCATTGCACTGGGCTGTGCCAAAAAATTTCTTATACGAGCAGATATATACGCGTTATCCGGCGACGTCATTGAGGTAAGAATTTTCAATTTATTCAGAATGATCTCTCAGGGCCATGACGCAGCACTGCTGAAGTCCAAATTTACCAGTTTAGATTCACAGTCAGTTAATTATTGAAGGGTTATATGTGAACCACAATTTTATTGAGAAATTAGTCACACGTTATTATTGCGAGGTTACAGAATAATAAACTGTTGGGAGGTTACACTGAATGTGAATGTTATACTTATTTTTTAACTGTTGGAAGGTTACAACAGGAAGAGAATAGAAGCATTTGAAAAGTGGTGCTGCAGAGAATGCTGAAGATCAGAAGCGTAGATTAAATGAAATGTGTGGCAGAACTTGACTAAAGGAAAGGATGAGTTGGTAGGACACATTCTGAGACATCAATGAATCATTAGTTTAGTACTGGTGGGAAGTGTGGAGTGTAAAAATTGCAGAGGCAGACCAAGGTTCATATACAGTAAGCAGGTTAAAATGGACTTTTGTTGCAGTAGTTATTCGGAGATGAAGCGGCTTGCATAGGATAGAGCAGCGTGGAGAGTTGCTTCAACCCATCTTTGGACAGAAGAAAATAGCAACAACAACAACAACGTCACATCCCCATGAAAGTGCAACATGCTGATGACACGACTTTGAGTATTACGTACTGCAATAGTCGATATATTTCTCTAGTTTATGTAAGGAAACAGTGGCCTCTATTAGCAATTTACTTTTTTCTTTGTACGGACAGTTATGAAAGTTCCTATTTATCCTAACGATATGTGGAACCAAATCTTCCATTTTTGCCGTTTTATTGATAGAGGAACAACAAGCTTACTTTTTAATAATAATGTTTATTATGGTCAAAAATGTGTGAAAATTTTTCTTGTTGCTCCACCGATTTCAGCTGAAAATTACTTTCAGTAGCACTTGACCTTCGAGCGTAACATACGATACAATACGGTTACATCTCATCAAACTCAATGGAGACAAGCTTGGAAAGGATAGGAATGGGGTAGGAAAAGGGCTCAGGTTGGTTTTTGATTTCTTCTTTTTTTGTGTATATATCTTCCAGCTGATTTCTTAAAACGACAATAAGACACCGGTCATGACCTACCAAGATGACTGAATAGGGATATGACTCCTTTTCAGTACATTAACGATCATGTAGCTTGTATAGATGTCAATTCTAAAATGCCTCTGTCACTCTGATCCAATCAGTCTAACGAATGAAGTGCCAACAAACAACGTGTCCCCTGTCCTGATTAATATCGCTTTAACTCAGAACTCGTTTGCGGAAAAGTGAGCATATAGACATGAATATTAATCTCACAAACTTTTTAATCGTGGTCATTCCATATTGCAAGCACTCGTTCCTTTTGTGGACGTGAACTGTGTCGTATTGTCGTTCTCACACAGTAAGCATGGGATTTTTTTCAATTTAACTGTGATTCAGGGAAAATTCATGACCTTATTCTCTGAATATCCATCTAAACGGTCGGTCAGTTATCATTTAGTTGATGGATGACACGCCTCTGACACAGTAAACTAGCAACAAACCCACTTTTGGGCCCTTATTGGGGCCATTATGATATTTGGTTTGTGGGGCTCTCAACTGCGTGGTTATCAGCGCCCTTACACATCCCCAATCCTTTCACTGTTCAGCCTCGCCACTTTCCTGAATGATGATGGAATGACGAGGACAACACAAACACCTACTCCCCTGGCGGAAAAATTTCCCGAACCGGCCGGGAATGGAATCCGAAACCCCATGATCCAGAGGCACCAACGGTAACCACTAGACAACTAGCTGCTGATCCTTATAGGGGCTAAGTGAATAATACTTTCACATCGACACAGTCAAAACTAGTTCTACCAGCGTGATTCTCGTATAGCAGATCTTAACGAAGCGCTATTGTGTGTACAAAATACCTTCATTGCCCTGCACATTTTCGTATTGTGGTTTCTTTTAATGTCACACACGATCTACAACTTATTCGTATCTGATGAGATCTTGCTCTTGTAGCAAGAATTAAATACAGCTATGTGTTGATGTCACTGTAGTTTTTAATTTCGTTTAACATTGTGCTGGATGATTTCAATGGGAAATAACCATAAGCTGAGACCAAGTCGTATTGATGCATTCATACGCACGCATAAAAGACACATACACGCTCGCCCACTCACTCACTTTCTGTCTGTCTCACACACACACACACAAACACAAACACACACGCACACACAAAACTATATAGTTTTGTGTGTGTGTGTGCTTCCATATTTATTAAGATCTGCTCTGTTGACGTAGAACGATGCGTCCGTCCACTGCGCAGTAAAGCGTGGAAACTCGCCGAGTTGAGAAACATGCACGTCATTTGCAGCAAAATCTGTTTTCAGAGACATGAGACAGCAATGGAAACATAATAGCGTAAATTGTATTCGCTGCGTTTTTAATTACACGCGAGCATAGTAAAGGAATGGCATTTCAGCTGTCACTGCTGCTTCAGATGAATTTAATTTACAAGTGGAATATTTTGAAGGGACAACGAAAAAACTCAGAACGGATTTCTATTGCCAGCCGTCACTCGTTAACATGAATAACTTACCTGTTCCACTTTGACTTTAGATCAGTGGATATAATGTTAGTTACTTCACTGGGCTTCTGCACACTTTCGTAGAGAAGTCTCGTGAACACGGTGGTTGCCCGTTCATCAGATCAGCCGTAACAGATTTTGCTTGAAAACTATGACAGCGAACTTTCATTTATGACCTGCTTATACTCAAATTGTTCACGAAGGTTAAGCCTATCACATGCTCATTCAACCAGCTGTACGAAGCGGTCAACATGGTACTTACCAGGTTCGCTCAGACGCAGCTACTGGCGACGTTCAGCACCTACAAGCAAATAAAAACCAAACATTAGTTATTCGTGATTTACAATTGCTCTGATCAGTGCTCTTCCTCATCTCTGCTTTGTTTCGTGTTTCAAAATGCCTTCAACATAGAAAACGCAACGTAATACGATACTGAGTAGAATACAGTGTCTCGCAAATATCACACCTGAGGAATCTCGGACAATCGGACGATGTTATCGGTTTACCATTTCCAATAAATTCGTTTTAGGAGACAAAGCGTTTTAGCCGAGCGATCTAAGGCGCTACAGTCGTGGACTGTGCGGCTGGTCCCGGCGGAGGTTCGAGTCCTCCCTCGGGCATGGATGTGTGTGTTTGTCCTTAGAATAATTTAGGTTAGGTAGTGTATAAGCTTAGGGACTGATGACCTTAGCAGTTAGGTCCCATAAGATTTCACACACATCTGAACATTTTTGAGACAAAGCTTTTCTCTTTGCATATATTAACAGACTGCCATCTTATTGCAGATCTGTTCTATCTTTCTTGGTATCCCTCTAACCTCCCTTTAGTGCATCTGTGTCGAGCTCCGAGCAAATCAGAACCACAGACGAAAATAAGAATACTCTCATATTTGGTATTTAAACGAAAATGGTCGTCACCTGCTTTGCAAAGGAATATCGTCACAGTGAGACAAAAAATTTAGGTATGTAGTGGTTATACGCTCTAAGGCAAAACAGACAACGCACTACATAGGAATTATCCGAACGAAGCAGGAATCGGTAGATGTGATGTGTATGTACAGACACAAAAATCATTAAAATTTGAGAAATAGTGGATGATTTATTCAAGAGAAAGTGCTTCACAATTTGAGCAGTTCAGTAACACGTTGGTCCACGTCTGGCTCCTGTGCAAAGTGTTATTCGGCTTGGCCTAGACCGAATTGCAGGACGTCCTCGTGAGAGGACTGGCGCATTCCATCGACAAGACTCCGAGCTCATTGTGGGTCCTTGACCATAATGCCCAAAACGTTCTGATCTTGGGGAGATCTGGCGACCTTGCATGCCAAGGTAGGGTTTGGCAAGCACGAAGACAAGTTGTAGAAACTCCTGCTGTGTGCGGGCGGGCATTGTCTTGCTGTAATGTAAGCCTAGGATGGCTTGCCATGAAGGGCAACGAAACGCGGTGTAGAATATCGTCGACGTACCACTCTGCTACGAGGGTACCGCCGATCACAGTCAAAGGGGTCTTGCTATGAAAAGAAATGATATCACTCCTAGTTGTCAGGCCGTACGGCGAGCGACATTCACGCTGGTACCTCGCCACTGTCTGGGACCTCTTCAGACATGTCTCCGCTGGTCATCCTGGCTCAGTTCGAAGCAGGACTCCATCACTGAAGACTATTCTATTCCAGTCAACGAGTTTCCAGTTCGAAGACGGGCGACGCTCAGAAAGAACAGTTGGAGCATTATGGACTGGGCCATCCATCCACCTCGAGATTTCGACAGTCTGACGCACCAACAGGTATCCCTCTGGAGAACAACCAACCAATGTCAAGCCGCATAACGGCTTGCATAATGGCGAGATGTGGACCAACTTGTTATTGACTTCCTAAATTTGTGAAGTTATTTCTCTTGAATAAATCATCTAATTTTTCTGACATTGTATATTAAGAACTGTTTACAGGAAGTGAAGAAAAAGTGATGTCTCTGTCTTCTGTCCCGTGCTGTGTACTACTGTATCCACAAGATTACATTTCTGACACATATTCGTTTGGATAATCTCGACTGTATTTAGCCTAGAACCGACATGTATATAGACTGTTCATTTATATTTTTTAAAGAATGAGTTTGCGAGTACCAGAACATGTCAGTTATAAGGTCGTATCTTTTGACTGGGTTATCTTAGAAGCTTAAATGTTTCACACCGCCAAGGACCCGTATACCTTACTGATATAAATTTGAACTTAAAGCTTTTACCCGCTCGTGAAAAATAATATATTCCACATGGTCTTTATTTGAGGCAGTATACCCTTGTCTTCTCCCCGTCTACATTCCGGCTTACAAGTGTCAATGTTGAAACCAAAGTCGATTGACATCTGTAATCAAGCAACGGGATTATTGAAACTGCTGCTCGAAAAGCTTGCCGTAGGTGTTCGACCAATTCAGTAAATATGGGATAGTCTTTAATCTACTTGAGTGCATCAAGTAAATCTACACAATGTCTTAACCTGTAAGCGCGCGAAGCAGTTCACCAGTGTACTTGATCTACTAATCAGGCAAAGATACACAGTACCAAACGGTATAACTGGACAATCCCATACAAGCTAAAATTGTTAAGTTAAATCAGTAATAGAAAATACACTACAGACTTGTGTAAGCCATTTTACAGACATTTGATAAGCCTTTACAGTCATGTCAACCAAAATGGAATCAAACCACATAAATCAAAAGCGGGGGATATCCAGTGATTTCTTCAGTATAATCACAGATCCAGATTGCTGAATGACCTCTCGTATATATTTAGAAGTCAGTGCGTAACAAGCAGATGGGAATGAGAAGTCAGATTACGCATATCAGTTACTGGTTTCTAGAACTAATGGGCTACTATAAATGACTTATTCCGTCTGAGAGCTCTATATTTCGCAATGTTCTACATGTTCGAATATGATTATGCATGATCAGAAGCGTAAAATCAAGAAATTTGTGTTCCAACACAGAAAATGTTGGTCACACGATGCACGTCCAAGCGGTGGTCGAATTCGTTCTTCAACTCAGGTGTCGTATCTATGAGCATCCACCCATGATGGGCTCCCTGGACTAATCCAATGTTCTCAGCAGTGGGAGTGCATAAAAATTGTCCTTCATGTTCCACCAAAGGAAAAAAGTCACAAGGTGTTACGTCAAGCTACCTGGGGAACCAAGAGATCAGAGCAACGTCATCTTCACCGCTACGCCCAATCAGCGAAGCTGAAGAGATACAAGTCACGGTCTTCTCACAGAAGGAAAATGGCCCTTAGTGCTTCATTTATTTCACTAACCTTCAACAGATATTGTTCATGCGTCACGATTTCATGAGGATGTTCAATGGGGACACTCTCAGATTGTGGTGATTTACCTTTCCAGATAAATGGAAGGTTATTTAGTCGCTGAATATTAGCTCATCGACTAAATACACTACTGGCCTTTAAAATTGCTACACCACGAAGATGTGCTACAGACGCGAAATTTGACCGACAGGAAGAAGATGCTGTGATATGTAAATGATTAGCTTTTCAGACCATTCACACAAGGTTGGCGACAACTACAACGTGCTGACGTGACGAAAGTTGCCAACCGATTTCTCATACACAAACAGCAGTTGACCGGCGTTGCCTGGTGAGACGTTGTTGTGATGCCTCGTGTAAGGAGGAGAAATACGTACCATCACGTTTCCGACTTTGATAAAGATCGGATTGTAGCCAATCGCGATTGCGGTTTATCGTATCGCGACATTGCTGCTCGCGTTGGTCGAGATCCAATGACTTAACAGAATATGGAATCGGTGGGTTCAGGAGGCTAATACGGAACGCCGTGCTGGATCCCAATGGCCTCGTATCACTAGCAGTCGAGATGACAGGCATCTTATCCGCATGACTGCAACGGATCGTACAGCCACTTCTCAGTCCCTGAGTAAACATATGGGGACGTTTACAAGACAACAACCATCTGCAAGAACAGTTCGAAGACGTTTTCAGCAGCATGGACATCAGCTCAGACATCATGGCTGCGGTTACTCTTGACGCTGCATCACAGACAGGAGCATCTGCGATGGTGTACTCAACGACGACCCTGGGTGCACGAATGCCAAAACGTCATTTTTTTCAGATGAATCCAGGTTCTGCTTACAGCATCATGATGGTCGCATCCGTGTTTGGCGACTTCGCCGTGAACACACATTGGAAGCTTGTATTCGTCATCGCCATACTGGCGTATCACCCGGCGTGATGGTATGGGGTGCCTTTGGTTATACGTCTCGGTCACCTCGTGTTCGCATTAACGGTACGTTGAACAGTGGACGTTACATTTCAGATGTGTTACGACCCGTGGCTCTACTCTTCATTCGATCCCTGGGAATCTCTACATTTTAGCAGGATAATGCACGACCGCATGTTGTAGGTCTTGTACGGGCCTTTCTGGATAAAGAAAATGTTCGACTGCTGCCCTGGCCAGCACTTTGTCCATATCTCTGACCAACTGTAAACGTCTGGTCAATGGTGGCCGAGCTATACGCCAGTCACAATACGCCAGTCATTACTCTTGATGAACTGTGGTATCATGTTGAAGCTGCATGGGCAGCTGCACCTGTACACGCCATCCAAGCTCTGTTTGACTCAAGGCCCTTACGTATCAAGGCGGTTATTACAGCCAGAGTGGTTGTTCTGGGTACTGATTTCTCAGGATGTATGCGCCCAAATTACGTGAAAATATAATCAGATGTCAGTTCTAGTATAATATATTTGTCCAATGAATATCCGTTTATCATCTGCATTGTTTCGTCGTGTAGCAATTTTAATGGCGAGCAGTGTAATAATTATGGTGTCATATTTGTGCTTGCCTCATAGTCCTCATATGTGGAGAGTATTGTTACATGGACAGTGACTGAAACTAGGTTGATCTAATGGCTGTTCCGAGAAGCAGCTCTCAATTTGGCCGAATGCCTCTTGCGTCGACGGTACGTCGGGCACTAATCAGCCGACAAAGAGGACGTCCAGGCGGCGCATCAGCTGTCGAGTGGTCTCGCCATTCGGTGCGGATGTCGCGTCAGATGTGACGGGCCCCTCTGATTAGCCACACCCACTGCATATGTGCACCGCGGCCTTAATTAGCGAAGATCACACGGCCGACATGGGCGCGTGGCAGGCCCTCATACTGCGGCGTTAACACGCAGCGCCACGGGCGGCCTTGGCGAAGCTTGCAGCGCGCGTGGGCCGAAATGACGGCAAGCGTTTGGTTTTCGCGTGAGCTACAGGCAACCCGAGTTTGTTTCCGCGGCCCATTGTTACTCTTCACTGCACAAAGAAACTGTCAAAACAGTCCACACCTGGTTTACGTTCCCGCGCGCAACATCGGCACTTTAAACACCTCCTCCTAACTTTGTGTGTCTGCTCACGGCGCCAGGAAACAAAACTGGAGGTTCCATTGTTCCTTCGAACAGAGGTCGCATACAGTAGTTCCGCGACTTAATTTTTGTTTTCGAAGCGTACGGAAAATGATAAATGATCTCAATGTACTTTCTGCGAATGTCTCTCACAGGTAACAACGACCGTCTCTTTAAAGTAATTAATTAAAAGTCTTCTGCAGCGAGGCAGACTCTTAGAAAGAAAGAATTTTTTTCGTCCTTTACACTCTGTCGAAGCACTTTTCCCTCTTTTATGGCAGAATCGGAATAGAAATATTCACTCAGTACTCTCCCAACGGATAAATGAAAATTTCGTTATTGGGTTGATACTCCGCTAAATATTTATATCAAGGGCAGCATTCGATCAATCTAAACATCGTATCATTCCAGTCTGTTCTGTATCAAAAGTTCTTTACACGTTCAGCAATTATCTCTCATTCTTTTTTTGACGACTATTGCGAGAAATTTATTTCTCCACTTAGCTCTGTTATTTTATCCACATTTAAACTCGCCAGCACATGCGTGTGGTATTAGGTGTATCGACAGGCACAAAAATTACGAGAAACGTGATGATAATCCTGTAACTTTTCCACCCGTGAAGTATGCAAATTCTTTTGCCTTCCTTGATTTCTCGGGAGAGTTGTAGCTCGTAGATTCTCATTTTCTCAGAGATGCCTCAAGATGAAATCCTGCTATTCTGAAACCGATGACAATGCAATTTGAATTTCAGGGTAAATATCACAGCTGAAACAAAATACGTTTCTCACAATACATCAAGTATCCCCTGACAACATAAGCTCTTCATATATCCATCTTCAGGTGGACCAGGGGAGGCTAGGTGTTAATATTTTTACTACCAGAAAAAAGTTCTTATTCTGTTACAGAAGTTTTGAAGCTGTTTTCGCAACTGGTGTTAGTCTCTTTTGCTTTTGGAATCGTTTTTACTCGTTTCTAGTGAAGAGGTTTTCTTTATACTGTCAGGGCACTGCCAAGAGGAAATGTATTTGGTCTGATCTTTTGTCAAGCTTCATACGAGAATACTGGCTCTAGCAGTCCACGGTATCCACATATTTCACAAATCTCGTTTGGTGGTTAAGAGGATGCCCTTGTCATTTTAATATATAGTTCCCTACACAGATATTGTTTTTTTTATTTTATGCCTCTTCTCTGTACTAACGTATATTTTGAGTTTCATGGCCACTTTTCTATTACACTGAATACGAGCGATGAACAGTTGTTTTAACGATGTCATGTACGAATGTTACCATTAAAAAAAAAGATTTTTGAAGCCATTATAGCACAAACACTAACCAGAAATGTTTTGCGGTATGTATTCTGTAATTAATATGAGCTCTGAAGGCGGTTAGATTGTTAGCCGAAACTAGTTATCTATACGAGTAAAGAAGGCTTCACGGGGTCGCTTATTTCCTAGTTGACAATGTCATGTCTTGCGACATGAAGCTCTCCTAGAATACAGCGCGCCACGTTTTAACGTCGTTGTTTTGTACGCTGATAGAAGGGATGCATTTGGTCTACCAATAGCGAACTAGTAATGAGGGATTGCGTATCCTTCTGCTGTCAGAATCAGGTTAATGTTTCCTTACTGCGGGGTAGCCGCGCGATCTGAGGCGCTTTGTCACGGCCCGAGCGGCTATCCCGTCGGAGGTTTCCAGGTAACACCGTTATGGAGCCACCATGACTTTGCACAGTGCCTTGTCCACAACTTGGCTAAATGGCTTCGTGGGATATGCGCCACACTCAGCTCTTAGCATCAGAAATCGGGACTCATTCGACCAGGCCACGGTTTCCCAGTCGTCTAGGGTCCAACATAAATGGCCGCGATTCCAGCAGAGGCGCCGTTGTTATGCTGTTAGCAAAGGCACTCACGTCAGTCGTCTGCTACCATACCCCATTAATTCCAAGTATCGCTACGCTATCAAAGTAATGGTTACGATCGTCGTATGTCACACATTGGTGTCTGCGGCTGCTTAATGCAGTGTTGCTTACCTGTTAGCACTGACATCTCTACTGAAACGTCGCTGCTCTCGGTCGATAAGTGAAGGCCGAAGGCCTCTTGTGTTTTCCATGGTAAGAGGTAATGCCTGAAATTTGGTATTCTCTGCACACTCTTGACGCTGCGGATCTTGGGTTATCGAATTTCCTAACAATTTTCGAAATTGAATCTCCCATGCGTCTCGCTCTAACTACCATTCTGTGTTCAAAGTCTTTCAATTCCCATTATGCGGCCGTAATCACGTCGGAAACCTTTTTACATGAATCACCTGAGAACCAATGACAGCTCCAACAATGGGCTACCTTTTATACCTTGTGTACCGGTGAAAAAAAAAAGAGAGAGAGCTATAAGCACTATGATGGGACTTAACATCTGAGATCATCAGTCCCCTAGACTTAGAACTACTTGAACCTAACTAACCTAAGGACATCACACCGGCACGCATCCATGCCCGAGGCAGGATTCGTACCTGCGACCGTAGCAGCAGCGTCGTTCCCGACTGAAGCGTCTAGAACCGCTCGACTACAGCGGCCGGCTGTACTTTTGTGAATTCAGTGTATATCAAGGTTTTTGAAAACAATGTCATAAAAGCAGTCATTACGAAATGTGACTCTGTAGAGGAAGAACGTCCAGGAGGAGGCCGATGTAACTGTAGCCGAAATGTCGGTATTATCGGTAATAGACGTTTTTGGAATATGACGCTGATCCACACCCACAAAACTTTTTACGAGAATGGTAAGGAAATTACTGACTTTTGCGTTACGCAGGAGTCCTGCCAAATTTAACTGGACGACGGTTTCAATGAGTTTTTGGGTGGATGGATCATTCTATTATTTCCGCACTCTCTCGGCCATCTTAATGTCATCTAATATGTTATTAACAGTATTAACGAACGACAGCGTTATGATCAAATGTACTGGAAATCGTATGCCAATTTTTATGATTGTGGGTGTAGTTATATGGTCTTTGCTTTTCGTCTCATTAAGAGTAACTACTCATACACCAGTACTACGATCTTAACAAAGGTCACTGATTACCACGCCGTTCAATGCCAAACTATTTTAAATCCACGCATCCATCGATGAGACATGCTGATCTCTACGCCTTCATCTCTAAGCCACTCTATCAGTTTCAGACTATGTAAGTCACCACGTTCACGACTGCTTCATCAGTACATAGCGTCCATCGCAAATGCGAGAGCTATCTCAGCCTGATCCCTGGCCGACTCACATTACGCTTCACCTATCTGTAGTCCCAGACCGTATCATCCGTGCTCTCATGTCCGCAAGAACATACACCACGCATTCACGTAACTAATTCGCTTCGATGGTCAGTGAGGTAAGGAATGAGGAGGTTCTACGCAGAATCGGAGAGGAAAGGAATATGTGGAAAACACTGATAAGGAGAAGGGACAGGATGATAGAACATCTGCTAAGACATGAGGGAATGACTTCCATGGTACTAGAGGGAGCTGTAGAGGGCAAAAACTGTAGAGGAAGACAGAGATTGGAATATGTCAAGCAAATAATTGAGGACGTAGGTTGCAAGTGCTACTCTGGGATGAAGATGTTAGCACAGGGGAGGAATTCGTGGCGGGCCGCATCAAACCAGTCAGTATACTGATGACAAAAAAAAAGTCAATGAATCCACGATCTTCATTACAGATGCACATTTCGTTCTATCTCCAGCGGGAATCTAAAATTACGGAGCATGGAGAACATGGATGGGGACCGCGGACAGGTGACGCTACGTGGAAATGTAAATTGGCCAGGGAGCGTGCCGCGATCGTCGGCGCATTTGTGGTAAACGCTGTGTGACAGTAGGTCCTGGATTCGAGTCCTGTTTTGCCACACATTTTCATTTGTCGTCGCTGATTCCGCATAAATTCCCGATGGGACTGATATTAATAGTTCCTTTCCTTTTCCTTTCTTTTCCCTACCTTCACCATCAATTTACGGAGGATGTATCTCAGCTGCGGATTTAGTACAGACACCACGCATTCATATGTGCGAGACCTTGCCGTAGTTAGGACAGTGGACTGGTGTTCAGAAGAACTAATTTCAACGATTTTCATTTTAGGAGTAATGCTGCCAAGGTTTCTTAAACAAGGCGAAATAAAATTTTCCTTCTCTGCCATTGCCCTATTCGACCCTTTCGTTCGCTGATGTCCACAATACCACAGTTAATACTATCCTTTGCCGACCGGGGTGGACGAGCGGTTCTAGGCGCTACAGTCTGGAACCGCGCGACCGCTAAGTCGCAGGTTCAAATCCTGCCTCGGGCAAGGATGTGTGTGATGTCCTTATGTTAGTTAGGTTTAAGTAGTTCTACGTTCTAGGGGACTGATGACCTTAGAAGTTAAGTCCCATAGTGCTCAGAGCCACTTGAACCATTTGAACTACTATCCTTTAGCTCTTGACTACCATCGATCTATTTCTATAACGGAGCATTTTTATATACATTAGTGTTTAATTAATATGTTGTGTGCATACGCACCTTATTCTGTTGTTTCCTCATTTCAGTGCATGACGTATTTCCTACGTTGATACAAAATGATAAAACAGTTTAGAAATATATTCTGTATATTTTCTATTGTCTAAATTTCTGTTGTGATTGTATGTAATGTATGATACAAAGTCTCTATATTTAAGAGAATACGGTGATCTATTTCTGTATATTAATACTGTAACAGATGATTGTCTTTTTTAATGTGTGGTAGTATGGAGTGATCTGTTTGTGAACCAGCGATTTTAATCTTTGTTTCTGGCCAAAGATAGGCAAAAATGGAATACATTTAACTACCAATCCCCATTGTCATTTTATGATATCCAAGTGCATCCCATAAATGCAATGACCACACAGTTCTTTATCAAGATAGGAGAAATTTCTGCCCTGAAAACTAGTAAAACAGTTTCTTTACTCTGACGCAACAGAAACAAGCAGCACATTGTGACCTTATGGAGATGAACCCAATGTTTGACCCTAGCTCAAATACATATATATTTATCCATTGCTTGACGGATTTGAAAAAGACCTAGGAGGCTTGAAGTAAATTGAAATCTTTGGATTTTTTTACAGTTACTTTTTACATGTAGAAAGTTTAATTGCGTAACAAATAATGGTCCTAAACGCAACAGTCCCTTGAAAAATGCACAGTTGACAATAACTTAGCAGCTGAAACAATCAATGTTGAGGGGAGGGGGGGGGGCTGAGGTTATAGGAACGAAGGAAAAGATTTTACTAGCATATCGTGAACCAAGATGCTGCAATAGACATAAGCACTGCTGTCGGCAAAGAACAAGAGATAAAGTTGTTATTAGTCATTCACAGAAATTCGCTGTGCTGATAAACCTAAAACTTCGTTAACCGATTTGCACGGGACAAGAGCAGGGCGGGAGGAAAACTGATTGCTCATAAAGTCACTGAGACGAGAGAACGAACATACTCTTCATCCTAAAACAGGATGGTGTAGAAAATTTAGCTTACGACACATGTGGATTCAGAAATTTAGAAAGAGTTTGTTACAAAGAATTGGGTGTACTAACCAGTATTGCCTCGTGGTGCAGCTGTACAGAGTGCCTTCGTCGGCCAATAGTACGACCAGCGTGCCCAGCCTGTAGCGCGTCCCTTCTTTAACATCAGCATCCTTTCCACTACACTAGCGACAGGAACCACTCTTTGGCGCAACTTAAGACCAGCCGCAGCTACAGCGTCCGGCCGCAACATGAAGACCCAATCGGCTGTCGTGAAAGGCGCACCCAATTCACTCCTTGTTCGACCAATTTCACAGAGACTTTCTCGAAACACCTGGAAACTTCTACCGCGAACTTCTAGCAATCAATAGAAACACACTGTAAGACGTGTATATTTCAATTGTCTATTATCAGATCACAATTTATGAAAGATGTTTACATTTTATTAATAGGATTAAGTAGGAATAATTAATATTTGTCATGTTGGAAATAACTGTGGTAGCAGAGAATGTCTGCACCAAGGTATTGTTGGCAGGAGAGACCGCACATTGATATAATTTTAAAAAGGGCGGGAGAGGCTGCGTATGGATACATTTTAAGAAAAGTGAGGTAAAGACCGCGCACTGATACATTTTGTAATGGTAGCAGGGATTATCTGCATCAAAAAGCATTGTTCGCGGGAGAGATCGAACTTTAGCGTTCGTAGGAAATCAGTAGTAAGCAAGAAGTGAAGCGAGTCGGTAGAACGTCTGAAGCGAGAGGTTGAGAGGAGCGGTGTGCCTGACAGCCACCAGCTATGATTTACAAGAGATTGTAAACGGATGTACTGAGACATCAGCTAACTATTATCATTGTTTTTGTTTTTGTTGTGGTCTTCAGGCCCGAGACTGGTTTCATGCAGCTCTCCATGCTACTCTATCCAGTGCAAGCTTCATCTCCCAGTACCCTACTGTAGCCTACATCCTTCTGAATCTGCTTAGTGTATTAATCTCTTGGTCTCCCTCTACGATTTTTACCCTCCACGCTGCCCTACAATACTAAATTGGTGATCCCTTGATGCCTCAGAACGTGTCCTACCAACCGATCCCTTCTTCTTGTCAAGCTGTGCCACAAACTCCTCTTCTCCACAATCCTATTCGATACTTCCTCATTAGTTACGTGATCTACCCATCTAATTTTCAGCATTCTTCTGTAGCACCACATCTCGAAAGCTTCTATTCTCTTCTTGTCTAAACTATTTATCGTCCATGTTTCACTTCCATACATGGTTACACTCCATACAAATACTTTCAGAAAAGACTTCCTGACACTTAAATCTATACTCGATGTTAACAAATTTCTCTTCTTCAGAGACGTTTTCCTTGCCATTGCCAGTCTACATTTTATATCCTCTCTACTTCGACCATCATCAGTTATTTTGCTCCCCAAATAGCAAAACTCCTTTACTACTTTAAGCGTCTCATTTCCTAATCTAATTCCCTCAGCATCACCCGACTGACTTTGACTACGTTCCATTATCCTCGTTTTGCTTTTCTTGATGTTCATCTTATATATATTATATTATATTATATTATATTATCATAAGAGGAACTAATATTAATGAATTATTTTTTTTTTTTTTTTTTTTTTTTGAGAAACTCAAGACCACTGAAGGTATGTTTGAGCAATGCTAGTTGTAAGATTATTGTAAAAAATAAATCCCTTTTGAACGTTTGTAACGTCATTTCATTGAGAATATAATTAATTTTTGCCTGCAATATTGCATTAATGATTATAATCCATCCCAAAACCATCAACGTAAAACTTTGCAAATTTTTATTGCTGCCAAGAAAAAGTTTAACTATGATTTACGTAACCTCAGTCTAATTACAGAATAATGTCAGCTTTATTATTAAAGAATGGTAACCACTGAGAGCTACGACGACGACACATTCTATGTTTCGTCGAAATAATCACTTTCAATAAGCAGCATTTGAATTTGTATGCGAAGATTTAGAGAGAGAATTAATTTCAAAGGGAAGATTCCATTTGTTATTATTAAGCAAGAGATAGAAATCCTAAGGGAAGGTTTCGTAGGTTATCGTAGAAGGGACGGTTGCGTAACAAAAAAGACAGATAGAGGAGACAGGAAGGTTTCAACACGTTTACGAATCCTGCGAGAAAGATCGTTGCACTTACGTGTCGTATGTCACGTAAGCCGGCACAGAGATGACTAGTATCGTCTGCCATCATCTCTCTCTCTGCTTTGTTCTTATTCGCTCTCCCATCATCTCTCTCCTTGTTCTTATTCGCTCTCCCCTCTGTTCTTGCTCTGTGCATTCCAACGTTTCAGCCCTCCGTTTCTAAGCTTGGAGAGAGCAGAGAATTCACCTTAGCCGTCAGCCAAACTAACAGAGTGAACTTCATGCAGGGTAGGGAGCGTTCACGAAATAGAGGCTGCTGATCATAAGGGGAAAGTCAGTATTAAAATAACACCCACTGTAATGACCGAATCCTGAAGGGATTGACAACAAAAGAAAAGTAAGTCATGTTAGTAAGAATTTAAACAAGTAGAACCTGGAAGCCTCGATGGAGACGTACAGTGCTTGACGCCTTCGTCATCTATAAGCACACAGTCCCAATGCAGTATAACGCGGCCAGCAGTTGTCGAGCAGTCAGAATTTAAAAGTTCGAGAGTTTCTTCCAGCCGACGGGCCTCGGGAGTCTGTCAGCCGACTGCAGGAAATTATGGGAGCGAAAAGATCTATTCCGTTAAGCTTCCACACTAAGCAGGACTTGCACTCTTGTATGTACATACCTCTGGACTGTGGGTAGCCATGCCTTATTTGTATCTGAGATCGATTGCCACTTACAGTGTGACATGAAACAGAACCTGAGGGTTCGGAATTTGAGCAATACGAAACTGACTCCTTTTCAAAATTCGAGTCATAGTGATAAGCCAGTCAGGCTATTTGTTCTAGTAATTTGAATATCTAATAAGCCTGATCTACGTTCTACGCTCATTGAAAGTTGTGACCCAGTGACTGCGCTTTTCGACATGTTCACGTTGAACCGTGATTTATTTTCGAAGAATATTCTTAAGAATTTATTTTATTTACTAGCGATTCATCAAGAACAAAAATGGTTCAAATGGCTCTGAGCACTATGGGACTCATCTGCTGTGGTCATTAGTCCCCTAGAAAGAACTACTTAAACCTAACTAACCTAAGGACATCACACACATCCATGCCCGAGGCAGGATTCGAACCTGCGACCGTAGCAGTCGCACGGTTCCGGACTGCGCGCCTAAAACCGCGAGACCACCGCGGCCGGCATCAAGAACATTAACACATTTAATCACAGTATGTAACCATGGAAGTAGTTGCCAGGGAGTAACTGATGAAATCATAGACAAATTCCTTTTAACAAATGGGAATTTTATTCACTTTAATAGTGCCTAAAAGCATGTTTTAAAAAGAAACAGATTGAAAATTATAATCAGAAAGCACCCTCTAAATATCAAAGTTACAATTTATTCAGAGGCAGAAAGAAACAAGTTTTGACTGTATGAGCTTTCGGACAGAGAACGTTGCCGCTCCCTTTTGACACGGCCGTAGTTACGATCGCTCACAACAGCTTCTGAAAGACTACACTGGTGAAAATCTGCAACACACCAGATTACTTTAAACTAAAGGTTTTAACAATTTACACAAGCACACAAACTATGCATCCCCGTAGGAGGAATGGAAATGGTACCAAACACTAACAATTAAATTATTAACCTTGCCACCGAAGGTGCAACTTGATTTTAACTTCACAGAAAAGTGTTACGGTGAAAGGGCGGCAACTTTATGTACTAAAATGATCATTTAAATAAAGCCCCATGAAATACAATCTATATAAATTTCTACAAAGTTGGCCAAACAATAGTTAAGATGCTCTACACTACACAGATACCGCCTCTCAAGAACATAGGCAATAATATCAAAGTTTCCAAAGATCAAAACATATTTTAGGTATTAGGTCGTGAAACTCCAAGCAATAAATTCGTTAACACACCAAATCCGACAAACATGACAGACGCAGCTACTGACGTACGGTAGATTGGTAGGGAGATTACCGAAAACCCCGAACCGCAGGTTGCTCTAACCCGCCCCTACTCCACAAGGGAAAAACGGACCGCCCAATTTATAAACAACCACCTTTCCGCGGGTAGGCAAACGAAGAAGAATGGTGGGACGACCCCAAAGCAAAACGGCTGGTAACCTCACCACGAAAACAAATAGAATTTAACAAGAGTAAATTAAACAATATATCACCAGTCACTTAACTTCTAATGAAGTGCGATTTCTCGAGAATACCTAGCGCAGCACCCCCAAATCGTCCTCCCGAACCGTTCGCTGCCAGCCGCTTCAACGGACGCAGGGAGGCGCGCCGATCTCCCGTCTCACGGCGTCGCAGCTCGCACCGTCCAGACTGATGGCGTGGATTGACTCCTGTTGCTCTCGTGTCCACTGCGAAGTTACTACCCGTCGCTATACGGCGCGGCCCATTGGACTCACGTGGCGACCTCACACGCGCCGACGCTCAAGACGGACAAGTCATCTTGTATCTCTGTGCACGACCGACCAACCGATCGATCCAACCGCCAATGACCATTGCCTGAGCAAACTCGAGCAGACTGGCGGCCTAAAGCGCAGACTCAGATGCAGGAACTAAGCCCCAACTGGCGACCACTCGCTGAGTTCTCTTACGGGCGGAGTGGAAAGACTCATTTTGCCGGTTTTAAAGGTTGATCCGAACGACAGACAGACACTAACTCCCTAACAAATGCGGACGAGAGACAGACTAGCAAGCTAGGGACGAGAGACTGATCCAGACTGACCGACTGGCGATATTTTTTTCCTTTATTGTTATTTAAACACCTTATATAATGGGGGCTGGCAGCACCATATTACGCTGCTTTTCAGCCTCAAGTTGACAATGTAGACACAGAATATACAGAACAAAGTGAGTGTCATAAAACTGGAGAGACAGAAACAAATAACGCGAAGCCGTTCACACTCGACGAAATAATACTAAACACTGCTGGCACTGCACACAAACACTGACGACTGAGACGGTACAAGTGAACGAAGGAGCGCGAGGACGAAAAACACTAAACCACAAACACGATGGCACACACACGAGAAACTAATGGCGATGATCTCGGGCGCGCGAATGTCCGCTGAGCGTGTGCGAGTCGACTGGCGAGCACGTGAACAGGCAACCTTTCCCTTTTCCCACCAGAGGGAGACACCAATGCTGCAACTGCCACAGCGGCGCCACCGCCAGAAACGGAGAACGACTGCTTCACACTACGCGCTCTGGCGCGCTCTTCAAAACAGCAATTTTTACCACGGCTCACATGCAAATCCTAGAAGAAACATTAAAATCAGACCATGTTACCAACCCAGAAGATCGTTTCCTCATTTCTTCCCTCTTAGGCTGATACTCGAGACTTTCTGTTCCCAACCATAGAGACGTGATAAACTACAGCTGGAGCCTCACGCAGAATTATTCCGTTCCACGAAGCCGCTCGTGTGCCAAAGGGTCGATTGACCTGAAAAATCCGACATCCTTTCCTGTTCGACCGAGGGATTCAGGTAAGTATGTTGCGACCTCCGCCGGGTTACGGCAACATACCCCACTGATCACTTCACACAGACAATGATTCAAGTAGTAAATGTTGGAGACAGCACCTGAAAATGATAAAATACCGTATCTATTTGATAGGCTGTGCTCTAATGAGAGATATGTTCAAATAAACTGACATCTTTCAATAATATCTAAGAAATTTTATTAATGTGAGAACTTCGTTAAAAAACATCTATAAATGGCCTCGTTATAGCAGGGACGCGAAAGTGAAGCCAGATACAGTTAATTTGGGAAACATTATTGCAGTTGTGCAATAATTTGAAGCCGTGACTTAATTCACGGTGAATTATGGAAGAGAAGAGTTTGGTGGTGTGTTGCTCAAGTGGGTCGACTTGGAGACTGTGTGAAATATAATTTAGTGTGCCATTCTGTGGCAAAAATGGTAGGCTGTTAAGTTATTGAAACAGACGAGCATTAGAAAACTACAATTGCGGTCCTGGACTGTACAGAGGGAAGAGGATTAAATAGCGGAAGAAAGACCAGAGAGAAAGTGTGAACTGTGATTCAACAACGTCGAAAAGTCTCCAACCAGTCTTTACAGCTGTGTTACGTGAGAACGCGAAGTCCAACCGATTAATGAATAGGTGCCCGGTAGCCGGAGATTAGCATGGTAAACAACTGTAAACCCCATTTACAAGTTTTACAGTTTACTAATTGGAAAATAAAATGAACGTTCATGCTCCAGCATAATAAAGCTGAAGTGGGCGGGCACACTATGCTCAAATATACATTGTTTCACCTAACTTTAAATCCTAAAAATGACATTCTAACGTTCCCCACGCCCAAGGAAATCTTAAATACAATGCGTAACAGTGCAAGTGCAGATATTTCTATTGATGACTGTGGACAGTGTACTGTACAACATTACATCGGCGTTTACGTCATTTGGAGACTAATAATTATGGCTATTAGAAGTTAAATGTTTTTGTACCAGGCAGTACCTCAAAGTACATGTGGAAATAATGCTTATTCGCCTGGGCAATATGACCGGTGTTGAAGTGTGCACGCGTGACCTAAAAAAAATAAAATAAAACAAAGAATTGTTCCAATGGCTCTAAGCAGTATGGGACTTCATATCTGAGGTCATCAATCCCCTGCAACTTAGAACTACTCAAACCTAAGTAACCTAAGGACATCACACACATCCATGCCCGAGGCAGGATTCGAACCTGCGACCGTAGCGGTCGCGCGGTTCCAGGTAGCGCCTAGAACCGCTCGGCCACCCCGGCCGGCTGGCCTCAAAACAGTTTTTATACTGACAGGCGTAGTACGCTTAGTAATACAGCTAAGACCATGCAAAAAACATTAGGTCGTAAAGTTCGTGACGTGTTCGTGGGGGAACTGGGAGACACAGAAAAAATATTAAAGAACCAAATATAAAAACACCCGCACTTCTGCCTGTTATAACAGTATCAGCTACCCAGCACTCACTCACTTTGAATTGGTTGTGCGTGTAATTAAATTTAATGCTGCGAGAGGAAGACCAGCAAAGGACACAGTCATTATGCTGTCCTGCAATACAGGCGTGGCTCGGAGCTATGTCCTTGCACTTCCATCACTTCCCTGGAGTCAGCAGTCTCAACAAACGAATAACGTCTGAGGCATTACCGAGTTTTATGATATTCCATTACATTTAAAATAGAGGTTTAACGGATAATGAACGTCTTTTCATCTACGAATGGTAAAAAAAATATGTTCATTCAGAAAGAGTGCTGTAATCTTTTGTGTGGTAGACGACGTTTCTAGAGTTGCTCACACTGGATTAGCTAACTTCACTACGTCACGTCATGCAATAGCAGTAGCCACATTTGTTTACAGTTTGAACACTTGTTGAGATTTTCGAGTTAGATGTTTCCTAAATTAACTCAAATTAACTGATTCCTCACGATCATTTATTCTCGTTAGTTGCCGTATACCCTCGGAGTAAGTCCATACGAGAGGACTTCCTTCAAAATGTGTTATATACTTAATTATGGCAGGTTAAGTAACTTTTGTTGAATGCTGTACTACTCTTCAAAGCGACATAGTTATATGACATTATTTTACAACATAGTCACCCAGTCTCTGTGAACAACGGTCGTAACGTTCAACATATCTTTTCAAATGAAGTATTCTCCTTTGACAGTAAATTACTATTCATGTATTTAACAAAAGTCGCAATTTTGGGTTTGTAGACATTTTAAAGTGCAAGGTGAAATATACCTGTATGACAAATCATCTTCGAAGTAACATAGGGCCTATGTATTTTATGGCACTTCGAAGACGACATATCATCCAGGCATGACGAAATAATTTGAAACGGATACAGAGTGCTAGTCGAGACAGTGAGAACCAAATGAACAGTAATTCACAGTCAAATAGTGGAAATTTACGTGACTGTGAAGTATGTGACCAGAGACGGAAAAATCGTTCTGCCGATCGCTGATTTCCACGACGATATAAATTCGCTCCTTGGTGACGGGGCCTTTCGGCAACCGCTGTGTGAACGCCCCTACCGTAGCAAAATCAGCGACTGTCGCGAATCGGTTCCTCGTTAACTGTACGTTGTCTTCTGTGGTCGATGTCGGTGGGTTCGTTTCCGATCAGCGTCACCCACGGTTGTGCTGCCTGGGTAAAATTGTTGGCATCGTTTCAGTGCGGCTGGGAGCGCCGTTGCATTTATTCCATATACCTCTAGAACTTCAAGGTGAATCTGTGTGTAATCTGGGCGTTTTGCTCATAACAGTCTATCGTCTCGCGTACTTCAACTTTGGACTACGTTTCCAATTGCTGTGTCAATTCACACGCGTGCTGTCGTGGACCTGTTACCCAAACCACAATATCTGACGGAAAGTCACAATATCTACTCTCTTGTGACAATCCACTTTTTGAGCAATGGTCTTATCACCAAACGACGTAGTGAATTCCCCTCGTACAAAAGCACATACACATACACAAAATCTTAATTTCTTTTGTGACAATGGACAACATTGTCAAACAAATAAATGGAAATTGTTGTCATCCCCCAATCCAACGAGGCTTTTCGTGAGGTTTCCCTTGGCGACCAGGCGAATTCAGTAACTAAAAATCCTCTCCCGAACATTCCCAGGCGAAATTTCCTCTGCTTCGTTCTCAGCGTGCTGTGCAGAACGAAGTTCTAGAGCAGCTCACCCTCTTCTCTCCAGCCGCGAGTGGAAGATGTAAAAACAGTTTCGTTAGATAATAATTTTATATTAAAGTAAATTCCTGCTTCACTTACATGAGTAAGGGTGATTTACGTGCCAGATAATAAAAGAATATATGATGATAGTACTCGATACGTTTTATTAGGTGCCCCCGTGGCACTGCACGGGTAGCACCAAGCCTCAACGGCGGGACGTGTTATCTGGCACAGCGGTAATTTTGTTTGCAGGCCACTGTGTAGCGCTATGATAAACATTCAGAGGGACACGTTAGGTAACTGAATACCATCGCTTTCATATAACTTAATGCAACCCCCCTAATATTTCGAGCCGGGCATCAGTGGAACATGTAACACTTGTGCCTCCCGAGAACTTGCCGACTCCAGCGCCGATGTGGCGTGACTACCAGAATAAAAGGAGAATATAAGTATAGATATATACACGGACAGGAAAAAATCGCAACACCAAGAAATAATTAACGTGCAGTGATGAAAGTTTTGGGAATACGTTTTTCTATTTAACATATTTGGGTGATAAACTTTGCAAGATCACAGGGTAAGCGCGAGATAAGCTACTGCAAATATGAAATACTGGCACATTAATAACCTATGTAACCCCCAGAATGTTGAATGCAAGCATACAGGCGTGCAAGCATTGTGTTTTGCAGGTGCCGGATGTCATTTTGTGGGATGGAGTTCCATGTCTGTTGCACTTGGTCAAGGACGGTTTAAATGCTGTTTGTGGATGACGTTGGAAATGTCGTCCGATGATGTCGTATGTATGCTAAATTTCAGACAGATCTGATAATCGAGTAGCTCGAGGCAGCATGTCGACTGTCTGGAGAGCATGTTGGGTTGCAATAGTGGTATGTAGGCGAGCATTATCCTGTTGGAAAATATCCTTTGAAAGCTGTTCAGGAACATCCAGTTTCTTGTCTGACCTCGTTCAAATTCAGTGAGGTGTTGATGATGGCGTCTTTGTGTCGCTTTAAAGACATTTCTGACTACCATCACCACCCCACAACCAATTTATTTTCATTTATTTTTGTTTACACCTCAGGTTCCGTAGAACCACATTGAGGAGCAAATCTCCAGGTCATGGAACGTGTCATTACATGAAATTACAACATAAACGTAATAACAGATAAAAATAAATGTTTATGAATCTGAAAAAATCAGTTCATAAGTTTAAGTAAACGATATCAACAATACAACAAGAATTAGCTTAATTTTTCAAGGGACTCCTCGACAAAATAGAAGGAGTGACCCATGAGGAAAATCTTCAGTTTCGATTTGAAAGAGCGTGGATTACTGCTAAGATTTTTGGATCTGAACGGTAGCTTATTGAAAATTGATGCAGCAGTATATTGCACATCTTTCTGCACAAGAATTAACGAAGTCCGATCCAAATGCAGTTTTGGTTTCTGCCGAGTATTAACCGAGTGAAAACTTCTTATTCTTGGAAATAAGTTAATATTGTTACAAGAAATGACACTAATATATATATATATATATATATATATATATATATATATATATATATATATATATATATATATATTGCGAGGCAATGTCAAAATACTCAGACTCGTGAACAGGGGTCGACAAGAGGTTCGTGAACTTACACCACTTATTGCCCGAGCCGCCCGTTCCTGAGCCAAAAATATCCTTCTAGAATGGGAAGAGTTACTACAAAATATAACACCATACGACATAAGCGTATGAAAATAAGCAAAGTAGACTAATGTTCGTGTCGAACACTCACTCACTTCAAATACGGTTCGAATAGTAAAAATGGCAGTATTAAGTCTTCGAACAAGATCCTGAACGTGGGCTTTCCACGACAGCTTACTATGTATTTGAATACCTAGAAATTTGAACTGTTCAGTTTCACTAATCAAATGCCAGTTCAGTGAAATTAAAACGTACGGTTTTGTTGAATTTTGTGTTAGAAAGTATAAAAACTGAGTCTTACTGTCATTTAGCGTTAGTTTATTTTCTACAGGCCATGAACTTAGGTCATGTACTGCACTATTTGAAAACGAGCCAATATTGCACACAAGATCCTTTACTACCAAGGTGGTGTCATCAACAAACAGAATTTTTTTAGAATTACCCTAATACTAGAGGGTATATCATTTATATAAATAAGGCACACGAGTGGCTCCAACACTGATCCTCGTTGCATCCTCCCCCCCCCCCCCCCCCTCCCACTTGACCGAAATCCACTCTGAGCCCACATCACAGCCACTCTCAACACTGTGAATAATGACCTTTTCTGTCTGTCATTAAAGTAAGAGGTGAACCAATTGTGAGCTACTCTCCGTATTCCGTAATGATCCAACTACTGGAAAATATTTGGTAATTAACAGAATCAAATGCCTTAGTTAAATCAAAAAATATGTCAAGCGTGCGAAAACTGTTGTTTAACCCATCCAGTACCTCACAGAGAAAAGAGAATATAACATTTTCTGGGTGTTATAACGACTTCTAAAGCCGAACTGTACCGTTGATAGCAAATCGTGTGATACAAAATGATCAGTTATCCTTACATATACAGCCTTTTCAATAACTTTTGCAAACACTGATGGCATAGAAGTAGATCTAAAATTATCTACACTATCCCTTTCTCCCTTTTTATAAATCGGCTTTGCTACAGAGTACTTTAGTCGTTCAGGAAACTGACCATTCCTAAATGAAAAATTACAAATATGGCTAAATACAGAGCTAACATTTGCAGCACAGTACTTAAATATTCTGCTAGGCACTCCATCATAACCATAAGAGTCCTTAGTCTTCAGTGATTTAATTACTGACTCAATATCCTTCTTGTGTGTATCATAGGGGAGTATTTCAGACACCAATCTCGAAGAGACATTTGCCAAGAAATTGATTTGATTCCCTGTAGAAACTAAATTTTTATTTAATTCAGCAGCAATGCTCAGAAAATGATTGTTGAATACCGTACATATATCTAATTTATCAGTAACAGAAATCAGTAACAGAAAGTCTACCTTGTGGTGATTGTCAGACACTTCCTTCACAACTGATGATATAGTTTTAATTTTATCCTGTAAATTAGCTATTCTATTAGAACACCACATAGTCTTTTCCTTCCTAATCGCATTTTTCGAATCTCAAAGGTAACTAATGCTCACAACAGTTACAACGTGTACTTAAATCAAAACCTGATTTTTATCCTCATAGCGGCGCTGTTAGTACGTCTCTTATGCGACCTGTAGGCAATCTGAATAGACATTCAGGTGTAGAAACACGCCTACCCACTTTCGTTTATGCCACACAACTCCTTGTTGGTGTTTTGACTTTTTTCTGTCAGTATTGATTTGGTAATAATAATTTCATGTTTTTCAATGGCTAGAGTAAGTGTTTCGACGTCACTTCGGCTGCTTGCGTGTCCCTAACAAGTTATGCAACAGGTGAAATGTGACCTATAGTTTAACATGGCATCCGATGCACATTTCATTTGTGACGAATAACCATATCATTGAGAGGTGAATGTCAGGTTAAAAGGCAGAGGAAAAAATAAGTGGTCTGGTCGGGATTCGGTTGCACAACCTTAAACTCAAAGGGATGCACTTTACCGCTGGACCGGTAGGCCTGGGACTGATTTTGGCCAAACTTCCCTGCCTTCTAGATTGTGGGGGGCTGTACTGGTGGGTGGCAATGACATCATTTCCACTGCGACGGAGGGCAGTCTTCGTAGTTTCGCCAGGTTTGAAGAAATATTTATGAATTACATACGCATACCTTTCTCGTGAATCAGTCTATCTATTAGACAAAACCGGAATAAAACACCTTCAGTCGTTCCTGAGATTAGCCCAAACATACAGACAGAATGTGTAGTACGGGCATTAAGTTTACTTAACAGTAGAAAATTAACAGAAGAGAAAGAGATAGAATATATTAATATATTAATGGTTGCGATTTCGAAAGCAGCCAAAATTTGTTGGTTGCTCGTTGGAACACCTAGACAGGAGACGACTGCAGGAAGTGAGATAAAATCTAATAGTGTGTAAAACAAGTTCTGGGAGACAGATTCACACCAGTGCTTTAAAATTCCCTTTCGTGTGAATTATAGTATATACAATAGCGACAAATTAATCAAACAAAAAATTGAAGAATATTTTTTCGAAATAGTAATTTATTCTACAGTGTGTGTATGTATGTATGTATGTGTGTGTGTGTGTGTGTGTGTGCGTGCGTGTGTGTGTGTGTGTGTGTGTGTGTGTGTGTGTGTGTGCGTGTGTGTGTGTATGTATGTATTTACGTTTGCTGTTCGTACAATATGCTGTGCATAAAATGGATCAACAGGAGAATTAATGTGTTAATTACTGAGTAAATTAATGTCTCCAGGCGCCTTCCTTCTGACACCAAACAAAAAATTCTCCAGTTCATTGCCCATATTGTGATGATATATTGAGAAAATACAGTGGAAAATAATCATGGAACGAAAGATCGAGGGTACGAGACCGAGAGACCAAGGGGGAGAACAACGATCAAGTGGACAGATCAAGAAGATTTCCGGTCCACCTCTTAGTAGCTCCTAAGAGATGCTGGTAACCATTCGCGATTGACACACTTGGTTTATTGGGTCGTGAGGCTCAGCAATGACTACTACATGTGACGATGATGTAGTGGTGGTGGTAGTGATGATGATACATAAAATTTGTTTTATAAAAGCTGTCGAGCACCACTTGATAATACTGAAAGAAATATATTTTTGCTGAAAGTGTGCCCAAACTGATGTATCTTTCGCATTCAATAATAGCTAATTTCTCATCTTAACTGCGCTTCAGTAGAAGGATAAACAGAATCTTTGTGATCGATGAATTATAGATGTAAGGTGTCAGGCAAATCCAACACCTTCCATGAAAACCCTGACATGATAGCAAATCCGGCAGTATGTTACATAGCTCCGAATAAATCCTGACAGTAAATTAACCAAACTAATACGATCAACGAGTGAGCAAATGTAATACACAGACTAACACAAGTATGCCTAAATGCATGTCATATCTTCCCACCGTGAAACAGACGCAGTTCCGAGGAGAGAAACGAGAACAGAAGCCGAGAGCACAGTCGTGTAGCCTAGAAGGCCCTACGATAAGGGGCTGACACCCACATCGCCGGCCAATCGCCAAGAGCAGCCCACAACGCACGTTAAAAGATAGAGCCCTCCAGAAGAACAGTAGAGATCTTACGATACTAAAAGGGCCACACCAGCTGCAAGTTTTAGAGTGAGACTATACGTGTCTCTGTTACGTAGCAAACATTAAAAACATTGCCCCACCATGAAAAGTATAACGTTTCTGATTGAATAGACAGAATTTTTGCAGCCGGAGCTTAAGGTTAACATTGAGACCCTGATTGGTCAGTTGAAAACACAGCCAGATACCTTTTTCTTAAACCCACTTCAGTACATTGTAGTAAAGAGAATTTAGAGAGAGTTGCTACCGAGACAGAGAGGTGTGTGGAGCTGCGACGCCCGCCGCCGCTGATGCTGCCTAACCACCGACATGGTAATGAACGCACGCGATGCCACATAAGAGCGCATAAGGCTTCCCTCAGAACTGCGGAAGTCTCATCTGTTACATCCCCTTTTTTTGCGTAATACTAGTGTCAATCATCAATTAAACTTCGTGATATTCACATTTACTACTTGAAGTTAAAATCTGAAAGGCGATGATTTGTCTGTTATATAATTATTGAGAAGCCACATCAGCCACTGTAATTTACGACAAGTTAAATAACTTTGATAGCTTTTTCTTTTCTGAAACTTAATTTAATCGTAGATTATAGATGTGATATGGCATAGGTCATCCTTCGGTCCATTATATAACTTGGGAACCCATTTAAGGAACATTCGTTCACATTATTGTTGAACGCAGTTGGTTTTTATCATCCTGTATTAAAGTATTTCCTTTTTCCACTAGTGCAATTTATAAACAATGTTTTGTAAGTAGAATAAAAATTCCAGTGGTAAACTTAACCGCTTTTTCGACGTTATTTTGCCATCTAACTAAACATAGGAAAGCCTTGAACCCCTTCCACTAAATTTAGTTAGTATTAAGATTCTTTTACAGGGAGTGCAGTGGAGCTGCTGACGCTGAAATCATGAAGTATTTGGTTATATCATCGCTAGTCTCACTGAACTCTTCTGAACTCTACATGTCATGTGTGGCCTGGCGTCTCCTTACCAGCAACAGGTCCCAGGTTGAAACCAGTCAATTCCCTAAAAAACACGCTCAGAGCGTCGTTGGGCGAAAGTGGTAGGGAGACACGACTTAGAACAAACAGACACCACGCAGAATGTTAGGTAGATCTAGCGTCATCACAAAGTGGTCCAATACGCAAAAGCTACAATGGATTAGTTTGTGACGGCCACTGATCTGGAGATGTTCGAATAGGCCGAAATCGATTTACGACAACGAATCAGCAAGTCTTTGTCCCTATTTTTTAGCCTAATCTGGCTTTAAATGTAGAGTGAACATATCAGTTCTCAGTGGTGGACCTACCAGGGACCGGCGCGGCCATATCTGCCGCTAGCAAGACGGCACGGTGCGGCTGTCAGTGGTCGAAGACGAGGGTTTTGCTTCGCACGTCCACGGCGTATGAGCAACCAAGTGTGATTCGTTGACCAAGGGACGAACGCCTATCGGAATACACTGGAAAATACGGCTCACATAAGGGGAAAATGGTCACCCTTTGAGAACTATTAGGACCAGGAGGAGGAGGAGGAGATGTTGGTTGGGTGAGTTCGCAATATACCTTGTAACCTCCCAACGGTTTAAATTCCTTAACCTCCCAATAAATGGTGACTAACCTATCAATAAAATACTGACTCATATATAAATTTCAATAAGTAACTGACTGTGAATCTACACTGGTAAATCTGGACGTCAGCAATGTTGCGTCATGGCTCTGAAAAGTCATTCTGAATAAACTAAAAATTCTTACCTCAATTATGTCACCGGGTCACGCGTATATACTGGGTGATCAAAAAGTCAATATAAATTTGAAAACTTAATAAACCACGGAATAATGTAGATAGAGAGATGAAAATTGACACACATGCTTCGAATGACATGGGGTTTTATTATAACAAAAAAAGTATTGCTAGACGTCTGAAAGATCTCTTGCGCGCGTCGTTTGGTGATGATCGTGTGCTCAGCCGCCTCTTTCGTCATGCTTGGCCTCCCATGTCCCCAGACCTGTTTGGCTTTGGGGTTACCTGAAGTCGCAATTGTATCGTGATCGACCGACATCTCTAGGGATGTTGAAAGACGACATCCGACGCCAATGCCTCACCATAACTCAATACATGCTTTACAGTGCTGTTCACAACATTATCCCTCGACTACAGCTACAGTTGAGGAATGATGGTCGACATATTGAGCATTTCGTGTAGAGAACATCATCTTTGCTTTGTCTTACTTTGTCATGCTAATTATTGCTATTCTGATCAGATAACGCGCCATCTGTAAGACATTTTTTGAACGTTTGTATTTTTTTGGTTCTAATAAAACCCCATGTCATTCCAAGCATGGGTGTCAATTTGTACCACTCTATCTACATTATTCCTTCTTTTGTTCAGTTTTCAAATTTATACGTACTGACTTTTTGATCACCCGCTATCTAATCCCGTAAGAAATTTTTCTGGCACAGCCCAGTGCAATACTGACCACTAGATTTTTGTTATGTATGAAAAACAACTGATTTTATTTACGATAATTAGCATGACTATGGATATGAGAAATTAATAAAAACTTTAAATTCAGATGAATGACTGTACTGTCAAAAGTTATCTTTATTTACATGTGACTTTGATATAACAATAGTACAAAATGAGTTGTTGCAAATTACATATGCGTGTGGCAGTAAATAACAATTTTTGCTTTTAACTTATACTACATCGCTCAGGCGCCGGCATCGTTCTCCACGACCGGCCCTGGTAATCCCATACAGGACACAAGTGCTCGCTGTGAGCTATACAAACAGACAACTTCTCTCTAAGAGCGACCTGACCCAACCGCCCGACTGCGAGCTACTTCTACTACTACTGCTGCCGACACTGCTCTCTGGTCTGCGATTCTATTGTAGCTTACATATCGCAGTTCAGCGCGCGAGCAATCCATCGAAGTTACATCTGCTCGAGTGCGCTGGCAATAAATTCCTTAGTCTTGGACCTCTTACAACCTTTAAGACTTGCATGACAATAGTTGAGGATGGCCGCATTAGTCGGTTACTGACGTCTTTTGCCACATGGATACAGTGGTGAAAGCGGATCAGCATGTGCACCCCACGAACATTTCCCGGGAGCTTTGAATTTAGTGTGGGAGTGTTTGCACAGTTCACGGGCATTTAGGAAACCGAAAGATTACACGTCGGTGCGTCCGTAAACAGATTACATGATGAAAGGCAAGGAAATGATTGCTTCGCTGAATCTTCGGCAACATTATGCCGAGCAGGGTGACAATTTCCGGGACCGCATTGTTACTGGCGGTGAAAAAAGGATACGACATTTCATACCGAAATCGAATCACGAGATGATGATGTGGAAACATCCACGTTCGCCCGTGACAAAAGATCCCATTCACTGACATTACAAATGGTTCACGTGGCTCTGAGCACTATGAGACTTACCATCTGAGGTCATCAGTCCCCTAGAACTAAGAACTACTTAAACCTAACCCGAGGACATTACACACATCCATGCCAGACGCAGGATTCGAACCTGCGAGCGTAGCGGTCGCGCGGTTCCAGACTGAAGCGCCTAGAACCGCTCGGCCACTTCGGCCGGCTTCAAGTTTACCGGAAGGCGCTTAATTGAGTGCTACGTAGCAGGCTGTTAAAGAAGGTACACTGACTGATTACTCTGCAGGCGCGGTTTTTCAGAAGATGTGTAACTGGACACAATCGGTTATCGTTATGCAGCAACCATGTAAGGCAACAAACGGTTAAAATAATATTCTTTAAAAGACATCTTCAATACAGCTTGGCTTGATAAACTAGACTTTACTTCCGTATTTATGTCAGTACAAGTCAGTCGTCGCTTTTCAGCTGAATTACATTTGCATAGTGGGATATCTGAACTGCGATCACGAAAGTGTATGGTCGCAAGAACACCGAGATCCGGACAGCCAAGTGGCACTGCCGAGATGGAAGACCATGCCGTTCAGCAAATCGCTCTGATGCATTGTATTGCATCTGCAGCAGAAATGTCAGCAGCAGTTGGCTCCACACAACGAACTGTCACAAACTGGTTACTTCAAAGACAACTGCGAATCACATACCTTGGATCTGCACGCTGCATCTACACCTGCAACTACGGTGTGGGGTGTGATATCGTATGACGGCACGAAAGATCGAATCTCCAGACTAACGTCATGGTACGTAGGATAAACGAGAGAGTACTCCTTCCGTCCGTATTCGGCGATCTGGTAATTTATTGAAAATTCGATGGTCTTTATGTGTCAATGCTTATGTAGTGCTGACTTACCGATGTACGAGGAAGGAATTTGATCTCAGACCTGAGTCAGTCAATGGAGGCTTGGCTGAGTTTTTAGCTGAAGTCATAATGTATCCCTGTGATATTGAGCTACAGAACTCAGACTGTGAAACCGGCATAAGTGTGATGCGTTTCAAGGGAAATCAATGTGACAAAATAAAAAAATAAAACATCTTAGGTGCCTACTTTAAAGCTGTGATGTCGCCGACTGCAGACAAGTAGGCAGCTAGACAACTCAGATGCTTGATAAGTATTATTTTAAAATGTATGGAAATGGGACTGAAGTCCCATGCTTTTTGTCAAAGCGTAGGAGAACGATGCGGGAGACGAGCATCGGCGTACTAGACAAGGTCCTAATGGAGGTGATATGCCGTTGCCTTTGTTCGACTGTAAATGTGGATGAATGATGATGATGAAGACGACACAACTACACCCGCTCATCTCGGGACAGGTGAAAATCCCTGACCCTGCCGGGAATCGAACGCGGGAACCGGTGTTCGGGAAGCGAGAGCGCTACCCTGATACTACTAGCTGCGCTCAATAAAACAATTTCAAAGCTTATCTTGTTGTTGTAGGCATTTTTGAATTCACTGCAAAAATCTTAAAAATATTAACTGATTGAAACTGATTTCAGAGGGAATTTTTCTTAATGCGGTGAAGTGTGCGATGTTTTGAAAGGCCTACGGATTGGAACTGTGTGCCACACCGTGGATCAAATCGTCGAACCTTAGCTTTTGCGGGAAATGGTCTCGTTTGGATAGTAGAAGAGAGATACTGCCAAATGTCACGCTGTGAGGGCGAGTCGAATCGTATGTCGTCCCTAGAGAATAGTGAGTCGTCCCTACGTAGGTCAGTAAGTAAGCGTATAGCCCGCGAAGGAAATGTTCATAGTTCGAGTTTCAGACTGGCACACGGTTTTAATCTGCCATGTCTAATGTAGCGATGTGCAATTGTAAATGTAACTTATATGAGCATGGTACACTTTCTTGGATTTAGGCCATCATTTGCTACTGGAAGCAAATTAGATGAGTATGGTATACAAGGTGATGCCGTGATGATGTTACAAACTTGTAGAAAAGAGCAAACATGTGAATTTGTGGCAAACTCTGGTTCGGAAATGACCGAGGCGAAAGTTGTAAACGAAAATCGTTCCGTTCTCTGACAGTGGAGTATGTGTACCGCTTCTGTTATTACTAAAAATGTGGGTTAGACAAATTCCAGAAGTGGTAGTATGGACCAAAACAAGAAAACAATATCTAGTAAACATGGAATCCAAAATGCACATCGTAAGCCCTCTGAGCAACTCAATGGTTCAAATGGCTCTGAGCACTATGGGACTCAACTTCTGAGGTCATGAGTCCCCTAGAACGTAGAACTACGTAAACCTAACTAACCTAAAGACATCACACACATCCATGCCTGAGGCAGGATTCGAACTAGCGACCGTAGCGGTCGCGCGGTTCCAGACTGTAGCGCCTAGAACCGCTCGGCGATTCCGGCCGGCCGCTCTGAGCAACTGCTAATCCTCGATATTGTGAAACAAATCTCTTTTCCTGCAGTATTCTTGGTTTTAATATTTCTGGAGCGGGCAGTATGGACCAAAACAAGAAAAAAATTGTCCGCTACATATGGGCTCTAAAATGAATGCCTTAAGAGCTTTCAGCACTTGTTCATCTTGGCTAATGTGAAACGTATCTCTTATGGTATCTATTTTAGAACCCAATTTACTGGACCTTTTTCTGTTTTGTTCTATAATAGCGCCTCCACAAATATGTAAACCAAATAGTTTGCAATAAAAGAGATGTTTTTCACAGAATCGTGGATGAACAGGTGCTTAGTTCTGTTCTGGTATCCGTTTTGGCTGGCATGTTTACTGGACTTGGTCCATACTACACCTCTTGAAAATTGCCTACCCTAAGATGTTAGCAACGGTGAGAGATATCAGAATGGTTTTCTTTTATAACTTCTGTCTTGACCGTTGCCGGACGAAGGTCACTTGCCTCAGATTGACACATTTACCCTTCTCCTCCTTCCCTGAAAGTTAGTAACATCAACATGGAATCACCCTTTTTCGGTAAGGGTCAGGTTAGTTACTACAGCCGCGCAGGATTAGCCGAGCGCTCTAGGGCGCTGCATTCATGGACTGTGCCGCTGATCCCAGCGGAGGTTCGAGTCCTCCATAGGGCATGGCTGTGTGTGTTTGTTCTTAGGATAATTTAGGTTAAGTAGTGTGTAAGATTAGGGACTAATGACCTTTGCAGTTAAGTCCCATAAGATTTCACACACACTTTTATTTGGTTTCTACACTCAGAACGTGCTATCCGAATTGTGTTTCCGTTCCGAAAATTTACCAGGCGACACGTGTCCTTAAGCCTCAGATATGAATCGGGTTAAAGATACTGAGTCACTGCTTCTTTGCCAAAATTTTGCACGATTCAAGCAGAATACTCTTCTGAAGCTGTGACTTCTAAACAGTCGTCCCTCGCAGCTGTCACCGGTTATTAGAATCCTATCCGTGACGAGGGGTGAGGGGGTCACAGTTGTGAATTTAATAAACGCCGTTCGCTTCAGGGCGTCTGCTGTCGAATTGCGGAGGTCGTCCCCTTATTTACGTCGGCCCGCACCGTAAAATGTGCCAGAGCTGGATAAGATATATAGTGTTTAGCAGACGGCACTCTATTCGATCGGCTTTTCATATCTTGGGGCGCAGCTGAGAGGACGCACCTCGGAGCAGTAAGCGATCGCTCGTAACGCCGGCACCCGTTAATACAGCCGTAAACCACTGGCCCGGCCTGCGCTGGCGCAGCGCGTCCCGAGGAAAGGTGGACACGCGCCTCTGCGCCTCCGAAACCCCTCTGGCTGCACATGCTAGAACAATCACACCGAAGACTTCGCTATTTAATTTCAATGTTCACATGCATACCAAGAACAATGTACTTTCTGGCATGGGTTTACCTCAAGATTGTTGTTGTTGTGGTCTTCATTCCAGAGACTGGTTTAATGCAGCTCTCCATGCTACTCTTTCCTGTGCCAGCTTCTTCGTCTCCCAGTACCTACTGCAACGTGCATTTCTGAATCTGTTAAGCGTATTCATCTCTTGGACTCCACGATTTTTACCCTCCACACTGCCCTACAGTACTAAACTGGCGATTCCATGATGCCTCAGAAGTTGTCCTACCAACCGACCCCTTCTTCTAGCCAAGTTGTGCCCACAAATTTCTCTTCTTCCCAATTCCATTCAATACCTCCTCACTAGTTATGTGATCTACTCATCTAATCTTCATCATTCTTCTGTAGCACCACATTTCGAAAGCTTCCTCTTCTTGTCTATACTATTTCTCGTCCACGTTTCACTTCCATACATGTCTACATTCAATACAAATATTTTCAGAAACTTCTTCCTGACACTGATATCTATACTAGATGTTAACAAATATCTCTTCTTTAGAAAAGCTTTCCTTGCCAGTCTACATTTTATATCCTCTCTACTTCGACCATAGTCAGTTATTTTCCTCCCGAAATAGGAAAACTTCTTTACTACTTTAAGTGTCTCATTTCCTAATCTAATTTGCTCAACACTACGATTTTCTATCCAACTTCTGTGAATGCCCTTTGAGAGATGTCCATTTGTCTTCATCTGAACTACCTACTGAGCTGTTCCTTTCGCAGTACATATAGCGTCAGATAGCTTCAAGCGTATCTCTTCATTCCATGTTTTTGTTGTTGTTATGGTCTTCAGTCCTGAGACTGGTTTAATGCAGCATTCCATGCTATTCTATCCTGTGCAAGCTTCTTCATATCCCAGTACCTACTGCAGCCTAGATCCTTCTGAATCTGCTTAGTGTATTCATCTCTTGGTCTGGCTCCACGATTTTTACCCTCCACGTTGCCCTCCAATACCAAATTGGTGATCCCTTGATGCCTCAGAATACGTCCTACCAAGAAGAAGCAGCGAGGGATTCTCGATGTGGAGAAAGTAGTTACAATTCACGAGAGTGCGAGGCCACACGTGGCAGTCAGAAGCGCCGACCAGCTCTTGTCATTTCATTGGGAGAGTTTGAATCACCTACCATAGAGACTGGGCGTGTCCTCTACTGTGTCAATCTTCTAGTGTTGTCTTCTAGTCAAGTTGTGCCCACAAATTTCTCTTCTTCTCAATTCCATTGAATACCTCCTCATTAGTTATGTGATCTACCCATCTAATCTTCATCATTCTTCTGTAGCATCACATTTCGAAAGGTTCCTTTCTCTTCTTGTCTAAACTATTTCTCGTCCACGTTTCACTTCCATACATGGCTACACTCCGTACAATTATTTTCAGAAACTTATTCCTGACACTTAAATCTGTACTCGATGTTAACAAATTTCTCTTCTTCAGAAACGCTTTCCTTGCCATTGCCCACCTCAAGATAATGAAAAAAAAAATTAAATGAGCGTATGGTATTGTTGGCCGGGAGGCCCCATGCGGGGGAGTTCGTCTGCCATATTGCAAGTCCTTTTTAGTTGACGCCACTTCAGCGACTTGCGGGTCACTGATGATAAAAATCACACAACACTCCGTCCACTACCGGGAAGCGAACCCGGCCCCCCTGCGTGATACGAGGAGACGCTACCGCCACGCTACGAAGGCGAACACCTAATGATAACACGATGGCGAAGCAAAAAGTCTTTGAACCTGTCTTTTTTTATTAGCCAAAATGAGGTGCATACAGGTAATCCATGCGAGGTATTCGACGTACCTTACACTATTTTTCCACATAGTCCCCACAACGATTCAGATATTTGTCCCACTTTTTTGTTTTGTGTCATCAGTCTTCTAACTGGTGTGTTGCCGCCCGCCACTAATTTCTCTGATGTGCCAACCTCCTCATCTTAGAGTAGCACTTACAACCTACGTCCTTAGTTATTTGCTGGATGTATTCAAAATGGTTCAAATGGCTGTGAAGTGGAAGTTGAAAAAATAATCATTGTCCTTTATATGTCTGGACACCAACTCAACGGTAATCTTCCAGCATTATGCTGGTGGCGACACTGGCCCTAATGGCTCTGAGCTCTATGGGACTTAACATCTGAGGTCATCAGTCCCCTAGAACTTAGAACTACTTAAACGTAACTAACCTAAGGGCACCACACACATCCATGCCCGAGGCAGGATTCGAACCTGCGACCGTAGCAGTCGCGCGGTTCCGCACTGAAGCGCCTAGAACCGCTCGGCCACCACGCCTGGCCTGGATATACTCCAATCTCTGCCTTCCACTACAGTTTTATTCTCTACAGCTCCTTCTAGTACCATCTAAGTTATTCCCCGATGTCTTAACAGATGTTCTACTATCCTGTTCCTTCTCCTTGTCAATGTTTTCCACGTACTCCTTTGCTTTCCGATTACGCGCAGAACCTTCTCATTCCTTACCTTATCAGTCCACCTAATTTACGATTTTCCTCTGTAGCACCACATCTCAAATGCTTCAATCCTCTTCTGTTTCGGTTTTTCCACAGTCCATGTTTTACCTCCATACAGTGCTGTGTTCCAAACGTACATTCTCAGAAATTTGTCTGACACAAGTAGTCTTTTCAGCCAGGAATGCCCTTTTTTGCAGTGTTTGTCAGCTTTTGATGACCTCGTTGCTCCGTCCGTCATTGGTTATTTTATTGCCTAGGGAGCAGAATTCCTTAACTTTATCTACTTCGTGACCATCAATTCTGCTGTTAAGTTTCTGGCTATTTTAATTTCTGCTACTTCTCATAACTTTCGTCTTCCTTCGATATACTGTCAGTCCATATTGTGAACTCATTAGATTGTTCATTCCGTTCACCAGATAATGTAATTCTTCAGTTTCACTCAGGATAGCAGTTCATCAGCAATCGTATTACTGATACCCTTTCACCTTGAATTTTAATTCCACAATGAACCTTTCTTTTGTTTCCGTCATTGCTTCTTCGATGTACTGACTGAAAAGTATGGGCGAAAGACTTATACTCTTTTTAATTCGAGCACTTCGTTCTTGGTTTTCCACTTTTATTATTTGATCTTGGCTCTTGTACCATACATACTGTATATTAAACGTATCATCTTATGGCTTACCCCTATTTTTCTCAGAATTTCGAACATCTTGCACAATTTGACGTTGTCAGATGCTTTTTCCAGGTCAACAGATCCTATGAACGTGTCTTGATTTTTCTTTAGTCTTGCTTCCATTTTCAATCGCAACGTCAGAATTGCCTCTCTGGTGCCTTTACCTAACCTAAAGCCCAACTGTCCCAAAGCATCACTAAATTTGAGATGTCCCTGTGGCAGAACTCTTCCGTGGTCACTGTTGGACCACCATCGGTCTGCTGTCTTGGTTTCACAGTCGCACGTGAGTAGCTATCCTACCAGGAAATTCTTCAGCTGAATGAGGACGTGGAAATCAGTAGGGGAGGCGCCCAGTCTGTATGGTACGTGATCCAAACTCTCCCAATGAAATGACCGGAACTGGTCAGCGCTTCTGATTGCCACATGTTGCCTCGCATTCTCGTGAACTACTTTGTCCACATCGAGAACACCTCGCCGCTTCTCCTTGATGGTACCCTCAGACGTGACAGTGTGGAACAATAACTGTCGGCATAAATTGTTGCACCTAGTGGCACGAAATTAAGCAGGAGCGATCTACAGTGGACCTAGGAGACCATTAACATCTACATTACATACACAATTCACCTTACGGCTCGTAGCGTAGGGTGCCTTGTACCACTGCTAATCATTTCCTTTCCTGCTGCATTCGCAAATAGAACGAAGGGAAAACGACTGTCTGTAGGCCACCGTATGAGCCCTCATTTGTCGTAACTTATATTCGTGATAATTACACGCATTGCATGTCACAGGCAAAAGAATCGTTCTACAGTCCGCTTCAAATGCTGGTTTTCTAAGTTTTCTCAACACTGTTCCTCGATAAAATGTCGCCTTCCATCGACTGATTCCCATTTGAGTTCCCGAAGCATCTCCTTAACACTTACATGTTGTTCGAACCTACCAGTAACAAATCTAGCAGCGCGCTTCTCAATTGCTTCGATGTCTTATTTAATCCGATCTGGCACGGACCCCGAACACTCGTGTAGTATTCAAGAATAGGTCGCACCACCATCCTATATGTGGTTTCCTTTACAGACGAACCACACTTTCCTAGAATTCTCCCCATAAACCGCAGTTGACCATTCGCCTTTCCTACTACAATCGTTCCATTCCATATCACTTTGTGACGTTACATACAGATATATAAGCGATGTGACTGTGTCAAGCCAGACACTGCTAATGCTATATCCGAACATTACGGGTTTGTTTTCCCTACTCATCTGCATTAACTTACACTTTTTCCACATTTAGAACCAGCTGCCATTCATCATACCAGCGGCACCTCTGATGATACCCTTGTCTCTGATGAATATGCGCCGGCGAGGACAACATACTGGTTTCTACAACTTAAGAAGTCTTAGAAGCAATCACATATATGTGATCCTGTTCCCCTATGCTCGTACCTATTTCACAGCCTGTAACTGGACACCGTGTACCTTGGAACGTATCAGTCATATTTCAAGGATTCCGCGGAGGAGGAGCGTCTTTGGGAAGCGGAAAGAAATTAGGAGTGTGCATTTGTTTCAGTGCAGTGTATTTAAAAGCCTTAAATTTAGAAATATGGTGACAAAGTGGGAATTTTAATTTAAATATAACATAATCTCGTCCGTAAATGGAAATCCGAATATGAGACCACGATCACTATATCAGTAATTGATCCAATTTCTGCCTGATTACTTTTTACTTACATGCATAACAATAGACGCGTTTCGGGCTATCACCATCAGAGAGATATAAGAATAAAGAGATCAGTTCTACTCGACGTTTTGAAATCTACATACATATGTAACCGAACGAATCACTTATAGAGAGACATCGATTCAGGGTATCTTATTACTTTTCTATACACGAACACCTACCTCAGTTTAGTGTCCTGTGTGCAATGAATCAGTTTGCCTTATGTAAAGAACATCTACAGCAGCGTTGATGTTGATGCAGTACTCTTTCCACGTCATGGCATTCAAATATAACATATAGATACTGTGGTGTTGACGAGCATCATATATTTTATACAAAATCTTTAAAAAATAATGAAGAAAATACTGTTACACGATCGGCTGCTTTCAAAAGCTGTTACTAGAGTTGAACTATTCATGGACTGTCTTAAGGCGCTGGCAAAAAAAAATTCGTTATAGCAACCCACAGTTACCTTACTGTTAAGTTAAATAAGCAAGTACCAGTGTCGTTAGTACAACACACTGACAACAACAATGATGCTTATCTTTTTCACCTAACTCTAAGGGAACTATATTTAAAGCGTTAAAAAGCAAAATTGTATAACGAGTATTTTTGCTGTTTCGAGAAGATGATCCATCTTTAGATAGTTTTTGACAGCAGCTAATGGTGTCGCTACACAGCGCATTTAAGAAGTGATGCTCGGTATTCAGGGATATGACAAAAATGAGCAGTCGAAACAAAAAGGTCAGGTAAACATGGGCATACGTTAAGAGCTATGAACTACTCCTGATCTTACATACTGTGAAACAAATCTCTTCTACTGGAAGCTCTTTGCTTTCCATGTTTTGGGAAGTGTTAGTATGGACCAAAACAAGAAAAAAATGTTCAGTAAACATGTGCTCTAAAATGTGTACCTTAAGAGCTATGAGCATTTGTTCATCTTCGCTACTTTGAAACACAACTCTTCTAATTCGCTTTAGAGCCCATGTTTACGACTTTTTTTGTTTCGAATGATCATTCCAGTTATATCCCTGAATACTGACCATCACTTCTGAAACGTCCTGCACAAGCATATACAGGGTGTATGTAAATTGATTTCACAAACTTCGAGGACGTGTGGTGGGTACCAAGAGGATTAAGCTTACCATAGCTCACGCCCGGAAACCTACCGTTTTCCAGCTGCACGCAACATACCACAACATATGTAGAATTCTCCAACATTTTTTAGCGCCACTGACATACGTCATTCACTGATGATTGGCTATTAGAAGATGTGTCACTGCATGTGCGCCACAGCATGTGGTTTGAACACGATGGCGCACCACCTCATTTGGCACGTGCAGTACGAGATCATCTGGACGAACGATTTTTGGAACAGTGGATAGTTCGTGGTGTCTCGATTGTTTGGCTTGAAAGTTCTCCCATATTGAGCCCGCTAAACTACTACCTGTGGGGTCACGTGAAATCCTTGCTTTACGAGACCACCTTGGCATAAGAGGCTGACGGTTTATGGCTTCGGCAGATTCTGGAAGGCCAGGGTTTTTGATCGAAATATGGTACGGAGGTATTGTATCTGTGTTGACGTCACTGGTCGTCACATCGAGCCCTATTTGTAAGTGAACCACGACGACAAGCAGTATGAGTCAGAGAGCAACGTGTGCTGTGGTATTCTGCTTATAGCTGGAAAGCGGTCCGTTTCTCGGACGTGAGTTTCTATCCTAAAATTAATAGTCTTGAGCCCCATGAAAAGTCCTCAGTGTTTGTAGTAAGAGCTCCATGATTAAAGAGTTTGTTGCTAGCACACTCGCGCAGATGTAGTTTCGACGGATTGCTCACGCGCTGCCTGCGATATGTAAGCTGTAAGAGAATCTCAGACCAGAGAGCAGTGTTGTATGCAGTAGGAATTGTGTAGTAATAGCGAGCAGTCTGGTGTATCGTCTTGGCTGGGCCGGTCTTGGGACCGATGGCGGTGCCTGAGCGTTGTAGTAAGGTAAAAGTAGCGTTGCGCATATGTAGTATTGTTATATCAAGTCCCATGTAAAAAAATCTCTTAGTAATAACCTTTCTCATAAAAAGTAACTTTTGACAATCATTCATTACAATTTAAAGAATTTACTAATTTCTCCAATCCATGGTCATCCCGATTATTGCAAACAAAAATCAGTTGTTTCCTTTTATACATAACAAATCTATCGGCCAGCATTGCACTGGGCTGTGCCAGAAAAATTTATTATAAGAGCAGATATATATGCGTTATCCGGCGACTTTATTGAGATAAGAATTTTCAATTTATTCAGAATGATATTTCAGGGCCATGACGCAGCGCTGCTGACGTCCAAAATTCACCAGTTTAAATTCACAGTCAATTATTGAAAGGTTATCTACGAGTCACATTCTTTTATCTGGAGGTTAGTCACATTGTATTATTAGTAGGTTACAGAATTTGTTTATTGGGAGGTTACGCTGAATGTGAATGATATAAATAATAATATTTTACTGTTGGGAGGCTACGGATTTTTTTGTGGGGAGGCTACATCGTAAAGGGAATTCAGTTACACCGTGCTTAAACGTACTGCAGCTGTACTGAAGAAATGTTTTTATGTCACTTGCCCCACTTTCCATTTGCCCCTCTTCTATCCGATAATGCTTAGCTTTAGATTTCTTTTGTTTATCAGTTTTATAAGGCTGGTCGGACATCTATGGACCATCCTGTCATCTTGTACAGCTACATAAGGAGGAATGCAGCCCAGAGCCGCTGTGTGCTGGTGTGTTGGTGGGAGGAGGGGGGGGGGGAGAGGGGGGGGGGGGAGAACCGCAGACGGCAGCTGAGGCCAGCAGCCGCCTCTGTGGTGGTCGGGGACAGCAGTGTGGGCTCCTGTAATGGATTGCGGGACGTCCGCCTGCAACCGCGGCTCACCTCTCAAGTAAAACGCCGGAAATTAACGCAAAGCGCGCGGCGTGGGCGCCGGCCACCGCAGCTGCGACGCCGCCGCGCCGCCGCCCACGCTCCGCCGCCACCGCTGACTCTGGCCAGCGCTGACCACTGCGTCTCCCTGCTGTCGCGATCCTTGTGGTCAGGCTAGGAATTACTAGTTCTGTTACCAAACAACGGGGACGCCTACGGATCTGAGCGGCCACGGCATTTGACCGTGTCAGTCACAGTTTCTTAATAAGTGTATTAACCGCTTTGAGTTTTACTCATGACTCTTCGCAGGTATTAGCCAATATTTTCACTGGTAAGTATAGTGCGGTGGTTGTGAACTGTCACCACACCTCCCCGGATTTCTATCCGACGGGGATTACTCCACTCTTTGTTTTCTTCTCGAAACCCTTTCTTCGGCATATTGCCACGGGCCTATATGACTGGACTGTAGCACGGGAATGATTTTCAGTCCGCGCGTACGCCGATGGCTTTATGGATTTTATGCGAAATGCCAACGATATTTCAGGGCTTAAGGATACCTAAAATTCTTTTTGTTGCATTGCTGGTGCGCATATTAAAGATCATAAATACATGTTCTTACTGTTGCCTGAAAGATCTAGGTCGAAACAAGGTCCCGGGAGTAGACAACATTCCATTAGAACTACTGATAGCCTTGGGAGAGCCAGCCCTAACAAAACTCTACCATCTAGCGAGCAAGAAGTATGGGACAGGCGAAACACCCTCAGACTCCAAGAAGAATATAATAATTCCAATCCCAAAGAAAGCAGGTGTTGACAGATGTGAAAAGTACCTAACTATCAGTTCAGTAAGCCACGGCTGCAAAATACTAACACGAATCCTTACACACGATTGGAAAAACTGGTAGAACCTGATCTCGGAAAAGATTAGTTTGGATTCCGTAGAAATGTTGGAACACGCGAGGCAATACTGACTCTACAACTTATCTTTGAAAATAGATTAAGGAAAGGCAAACCTACGTTTCTAGCATTTGTAGACTTAGAGAGAGCTTTTGACTATGTTGACTGGAATACTCTCTTTCAAATTCTGAAGGTGGCAGGGGTAAAACACAGGGAGCGAAAGGCTATTTACAGTTTGTACAGAAACCAGATGGCAGTTATAAGAGTCGAGGGACATGAAAGGGAAGAAGTGGTTGGAAAGGGAGTGAGACAGGATTGTAGCCTCTCCCTGATGTTATTCAATCTATATATTGTGCAAGCAGTGAAGGAAACAAAAGAATAAATCGGAGTATGTATTAAAATCCATGGAGAAGAAATAAAAACTGTGAGGTTCGCCGGTGACATTGTAATTCTGTCAGAGACAGCAAAGGACTTGCAAGAGCAGTTGAACGGAATGGACACTAACATGAAAGGAGGATATAATATGAACATCAACAAAAGCAAAACGAGTCGAATGAAGTCGGGTTATGCTGAGGGAATTTGATTAGGAAATGAGACACTTAACGTAGTAAAGGAGTTTTGCTATTTGGGGAGCAAAATAACTGATAATGGTCAAAGTAGAGATGATATAAAATGTAGACTGGCAACGGCAAGGAAAGCGTTTCTGAAGAAGAGAAAATTGTTAACATCGAGTGTAGATTCAAATGTCAGGAAGTCCTTTCTGTTGTATGGAGTGTAGCCAAGTATGGAAGAGAATAGAAGCTTTCGAAATGTGGTGGTACAGAAGAATGCTGAAGATTGGATGGGTAGATCACATAACTAATGAGGAGGTATTGTATACAATTGGGGAGAAGAGGAGTTTGTGGCACAACGTGACTAGAAGAAGGGATAGGTTGGTAGGACGTATTCTGAGGCATCAAGGGATCACCAATTTAGTATTTCAGGGCAGCGTGGAGGGTAAAAGTCGTAGAGGGAGACCTAGAGATTAACACACTAAGCAGATACAGGAGGATGTAGGTTTCAGTACGTACTGGGAGATGAAGCAGCTTGCACAGGGTAGAGTAGCATGGAGAGCTGCATCAAATCAGTCTCAGGACTGAAGACCACAACAACAACATCAACTGTTGCCTGGCCTCTAACAAAGTGGTAATTCCCTGGGCGACGGTGGTCGATCGCCACAACGTTATAGGGATCACAGTAGATTGCGACCCGGCTAAAATGGCGGTACTTAAAAGGGGAGATGTTACGACTCGTGTTAACGAAGCCATCCTTGAACACGAACGCCTTTCCCTCAGCGTCTTTCACCAAGGGCTGGTCTTGGTCACCTATATTATCAGTAAAGTATATTACATTGCATACATATTCCCACTTACCACGGTGATAGCCGGCAGTCTCAAACAGGCAACCGGTCAAATGTTGTGGTAAAGACACCTTTCAAGTACTGTATGAGCCCCGCAAGCTCGGAGCATTACGCTCTCCCGGTATCAAAATGAACTTTTCCATTTGATGTACGACACGTTAACATATACACTGGTACCGTATTCCATTACATCTCGTTTATTTTCCTGTCTCCAATCGGTCCGTCTGACTTCTCACGTCAATGTTGGACGGATTAACCCTGAACTGCAACACATCCGAGAATATTTTATCAGTTTATTAGGTGACGATATCCTTTCAAAGACGCACGTCCCTAGAGGAGTCATAAAGTCCCTTTCGGGTGAACCGTCTTTCGTCTCCCTGTTGAAATGGCTTCACCGTCAATATCCTGCAAAACTGTCTGGTCTCTTCTTAGTCTTCTATTACCGATAGAATCGCTTCGTCCTAATGTAGGGTTACTCTTGGCTTGAAACGTAATACCGACCTTTTTTTTCGCATAGGCCTTCGTCCGACGGATTACTGTGATGAATGTCATCACGCTGATATCTTACGTTCCATGCCAGTCTCTTGCAGATGAGATATATAAATGAACTACCCAATCAAAATGATATTTCACGCAATACAGGCTACGGAAAACGAAAGTGGCTCCGACTTCGGCGCCTTATTTTGCCAACATTTTTAAACCATTTGTGGTAGCATTAATGGAAGAGGAAAAGACCTGTAGTTACTATCAACAGGATGGAGCAGCTGCCTATACAGCGGGCCAAAACATGGAAGACATTTACACAATCTTCACGCCTAACAGTTGTTAGCAAAGGTCAGTCTAGTCGCGGCACTAACTGGCCACCCAGGTCACCTAAACTGTCGGTGTGCGGATACTTTGTTTGGAGAGCCCTCGAGTCTAATGCGTATCGCAACAAACCCCATAATCCTCAAGAACTGCAGCAGAACATTTCGGATGAGACTGCAGCAATTCCAGCACTCCAGCTTCGATCTGCCTTCAGCAGCTTGCTGACCAGGACCCTAAAGTGCCAAGAGATGAATGGGGGTCACCTTAAACATCTGCTAGAATGAGGTTAGTACTGTATTTACTTTCATTTGCTGTGTTTCGTTGTACCCTATCACTCTGTTCTCCGGGCTTCTTTTATTTACCCCGCGCTGTAAAACGACAGGAAAAGAAATCAGAATAACAAGAAGAAATTGTGCGATATAAACGAAAGTTAGCAGTTTCTAAATCTGAAATAAAGAGGTCTGCTCAGATTTCGTGCCAGTCGTATAAAATTAGTAAGCTACCAGCGCCATTATAGGGTGCAAAACAGGTTTGTTTTAAATGTGTACTGTAATGGTCGTGAGCGTTGGTTACCTTTGAGGCTGTACATGATGGGTTGATGTTAGTCAAGAACGCCTTTAAAGGCGTTATTAACACCTCACTGAGTTTGAACGAGATCGTGTAATTGGGTTAGGAGAAGCTTGATTTTTCTTCTGCGATATTGCAGAAAGACTTAGCAGAAGCTGACATAACAGTGCTACAAATAACGTTTACAAATCGGTTACTTAATGACTGTTCCGAGCCAGACGTCCTGTAGCGTGCATGTCACTGACTTCAAACCACCGTAATTTGCGGCTTCCGAGGTATCAAGCGAGAGCTCATTGGAGGTCACAGAGAAGGTCGAAGTGAAAGCTGGTTCTTCCTCGGTGTCAGTGATGGTTGTGTGTTGTTTTATAAGGAGGCCAATTGAAGACCTGCAAATCCGCACCCAACCTGCCTACGTGCTAGACACACTGTACCTACACCTGCAGTTATTCTCTGGGGTGGGATATCGTATGATAGGCAAGAAGACTCTTATAGTTATCCTACCCACTCTGGCTACTAATTTGTACGTCAGTCTGGTGATTCGACCTGCTGTACTACTATTCATGAATTGCATTCCAGGAGTGTTTTTGAACAGGATAAGGCTCAACACAACACGGTGTACAGAGGGTCGACGTGTTGTCTTTGCCTGTTCCATCATAAGATCTGCACCTAGTCGGCAACATATGGGAAATCATTTGGTGACGACTCCATTATTAACCGTCCCTGTATTGTCCAAACTGACATCCGGCAACCGTGCAGCACAATGCATATACGTTTGCATTCTAGCGTTCAACACTCTGGTGGTTACACTGGTTATTAATGTACCAACATTTCTCATCTGCGATGGTTTCTCTCACGTTTACATTAACCTGTGATCTGCAGTGTTAATCACTTACATCTGTTAATTAGACAGATGCTTCCCAGATATTTTATTACTCTGCATTAATTAAATTTGATATTGCGATTGTTTCTTTTTGTCATTTTTAAACGTTTACACAAAATTTTCGAACTTTGTAGACACGAATTTTAAATCTCACAAACAGTGAAAGAATCAGTATTAACAGACTTCACAAGTTTCACGACAGTTTTCTATTACTCAGTAGATTATTTAACAAAATGTCCGATGTATATGTAAACGATGAAAGTAAGCACAGAATTAATTCACAATTCATGAAGCTGAAAACAAATACATTATATTAATAATCAGGTGCTGACATAGGATGAGCAGCTTGATCTCATATCCTAGATATCACTCGGTCTCTTCATTCAGTTCACATTAGGTACTCAAATACGCAGGCCACCGTATAGTCACAAGATGACAACATCACAAATGAGTTACAGATCGTACGCCGGAAGATCTGATAAGATCCTTTCAGATGTTAAATATAATCAATATAAATTTTTATATTTAGGCTTAGTAATTTTGAATCAAACAATAAATGTAATTGTGGCAATATAACACATGAATGTTTAGAAGGGAACAAACAACTCAAAAGATTATCTTTAAATACGGTAATATTTGAGGGAGCTTATAGTAAGGAAAGACACAGTATAAAAGTAATTTAAAAATAAATATACACACATATGTTTCCAGAAAACAGTAAATGTGTTTCAGTTTGAACAATTGAGCATCAGAATAACTTTGGCATATTCCTGAATCGCGGAATGCTAATACGCAGTGAGGACTAAGACAAACATGACAGTCATTAATTAAAGCTATGCAGTGAAGTAAGTAAGAAACCCAATTAAACTTCTATCTCGAGGCCTGACTCAAAGAACAGGGATTTTCATTAAGCCCGACTAGTAATTTGGTCACACGTTAGGCGCTAGCTATTTTCTTTCTACGCTGATCTTTGGCTTAACACCAAATTCTGGCACCTGCGCACTCATAATTCAAAGCACCAGAAACGAGAAAGGTGAACACATGAAAGGGTGACCACGAATACGGTGGGAAGCAAACGTACTTCAACTGTCGTAGACACACCTTTCCAAGTCAAGGATTACCATCGATAACGTCGGGCCTCGCTGAACAATCCTAATTACCACAGAGAACAGCCAGCGAACATTGAGGTCTGGAGGGATCGCGTGTGTGGTTAAATCTGGTTGGTGAGCAACAGTGCTGCCTCTGCCGGGGTTGCGGCCAAACCGTCTCTACCGTACGAAGTGCAGAGCAGGTAAATGAACTACAGGTAGGAGTACCAACGCATGCACGGCTAAGTATTCTATTCGTGTTGTTCACTTGTACATACTGTATATTACCCTTCTTCCCTGTTGGTTATACCTTTCTTTCTGAGAATTTTAAACATCTTGCACAATTTTACGTCTTAGCTGCAAATATGCAGTGCTGCCAAATGTAACCAGCATCTCAGTCAGCTAGGGATTCCTCCTATTTTGGAGCTTTATGCGATCTTTCTGAATGATCTTTCGGGATTTGGGGAGGGCCATAGACACGGGTTCCCAGGTAGATGCCGTGTTTCTTGACTTCCGCAAGGAGTTCGGTACAGTTCCCCCACAGTCGTTTAATGAACAAAGTAAGAGCATATGGACTATCAGGTCGATTGTGTGATTGGACTGAAGAGCATCTCAGTCAGCTAGGGACTCCTCCTATTTTGGGGCTTTATGCGATCTTTCTGAATGATCTTTCGGGATTCGGGGAGGGCCATAGACACGGGTTCCCAGGTAGATGCCGTGTTTCTTGACTTCCGCAAGGCGTTCGGTAGAGTTCCCCACAGTCGTTTAATGAACAAAGTAAGAGCTTATGGACTATCAGACCAATTGTGTGATTGGATTGAAGAGTTCCTAGATAACAGAACGCAGCATGTCATTCTCAATGGAGAGAACTATTCCGCAGCAAGAGTGATTTCAGGTGTGCCGCAGGGGAGTGTCGTAGGACCGTTGCTATTCACAATTTACATAAATGACCTTGTGGATGACATCGGAAGTTCACTGAGGCTTTTTGCGGATGATGCTGTGGTATATCGAGAGGTTGTAACAATGGAAAATTGTACTGAAATACAGGAGGATCTGCAGCGAATTGACGCGTGGTGCAGGGAATGGCAATTGAATCTCAATGCAGACAAGTGTAATGTGCTGCGAATACATAGAAAGATAGATCCCTTATTATTTAGCTACAGAATAGCAGGCCAGCAACTGGAAGCACTTAATTCCATAAATTATCTGGGAGTACGCATTAGGAATGATTTAAAATGGAATGATCATATAAAGTTAATCGTCGAAAAAGATGTTATTGTCGGAAGGACAGACTCAGCATACAGTAAAGTCAAAACAACCTTTGGTGACATTAAAAGCAACGGTGGTAACATTAAGAGTGCAACGGGAATTCCACTGTTAAATGCAGAGGAGAGAGCAGATAGGTGGAAAGAATACACTGAAAGCCTCTATGAGGGTGAAGATTTGTCTGATGTGATAGAACAAGAAACAGGAGTCGATTTAGAAGAGATAGGGGATCCAGTATTAGAATCGGAATTTAAAAGAGCTTTGGAGGACTTACGGCCAAATAAGGCAGAAGGGATAGACAACATTCCATCAGAATTTCTAAAATCATTAGGGGACGTGGCAACAAAATGACTATTCAGGTTGGTGTGTAGAATATACGTGTCTGGCGACATACCATCTGACTTTCGGAAAAGCATCATCCACACAATTCCGAAGACGGCAAGAGCTGACAAGTGCGAGAATTATCGCACAATCAGCTTAACAGCTCATGCATCGAAGCTGCTTACAAGAATAATATACAGAAGAATGGAAAAGAAAATTGAGAATGCGCTATGCACGATCAGTTTGGCTTTAGGAAAAGTAAAGCCACGAGAGAGGCAATTCTGACGTTACGGCTAATAATGGAAGGTAGGCTAAAGAAAAATCAAGACACGTTCATAGGATTTGTCGACCTGGAAAAAGCGTTCGACAATATAAAATGGTGCAAGCTGTTCGAGATTCTGAAAAAAAAGTAGGGGTAAGCTATAGGGAGAGACGGGTCATATACAATATGTACAACAACCAAGAGGGAATAATAAGAGTGGACGATCAAGAACGAAGTGCTCGTATTAAGAAGGGAGTAAGACAAGGCTGTAGCCTTTCGCCCCTACTCTTCAATCTGTACATCGAGGAAGCAATGATGGAAATAAAAGAAAGGTTCAGGAGTGGAATTAAAATACAAGGTGAAAGGATATCAATGATACGATTCGCTGATGACATTGCTATCCTGAGTGAAAGTGAAGAAGAATTAAATGATCTGCTGAACGGAATGAACAGTCTAATGAGTACACAGTATGGTTTGAGAGTAAATCGGAGAAAGACGAAGGTAATGAGAAGTAGTAGAAATGAGAACAGCGAGAAACTTAACATCAGGATTGATGGTCACGAAGTCAATGAAGTTAAGGAATTCTGCTACCTAGGCAGTAAAATAACCAATGACGGACGGAGCAAGGAGGACATCGAAACCAGACTCGCTATGGCAAAAAAGGCATTTCTGGCCAAGAGAAGTCTACTTATATCAAATACCGGCCTTAATTTGAGGAAGAAATTTCTGAGGATGTACGTCTGGAGTAGAGCATTGTATGGTAGTGAAACATGGACTGTGGGAAAACCGGAACAGAAGAGAATCGAAGCATTTGAGATGTGGTGCTATAGACGAATGTTGAAAATTAGGTGGACTGATAAGGTAAGGAATGAGGAGATTCTACGCAGAATCGATGAGGAAAGGAATATGTGAAAAACACTGATAAGGAGAAGGGACAGGATGATAGGACATCTGCTAAGACATGAGGGAATGACTTCCATGGTACTAGAGGGAGCTGTAGAGGGCAAAAACTATAGAGGGAGGCAGAGATTGGAATACTCTGAGATGAAGATGTTAGCACAGGAAAGGAATTCGTGGCGGGCCGCATCAAACCAGTCAGTAGACGGATGACAAAAAAAAACAAAAACAAAAAACAGATGCTAGACTGAGATTCATTGGAAGAATCCTAAGGAAGTGCAATCCGAAAACAAAGGAAGTAGGTTACAGTACGCTTGTTCGCCCACTGCTTCAATACTGCTCAGCAGTGTGGGATCCATACCAGATAGGGTTGATAGAAGAGATAGAGAAGGTCCAACGGAGAACAGCGCGCTTCGTTACAGGATCATTTAGTAAACGCGAAAGCGTTAAGGAGATGATAGATAAACTCCAGTGGAAGACTCTGCAGGAGAGACGCTCAGTAGCTCGGTACGGGCTTTTGTTGAAGTTTCGAGAACATACCTTCACCGAGGAGTCAAGCAGTATATTGCTCCCTCCTACGTATATCTCGCGAAGAGACCATGAGGACAAGATCAGAGAGATTAGAGCCCACACCGAAGCATACCGACAATCCTTCTTTCCACGAACAAAACGAGACTGGAATAGAAGGGAGAACCGATAGAGGTACTCAACGCACCCTCCGCCACACACCGTCAGCTGGCTTGCTGAGTATGGATGTAGATGTAGATGTAGATGTGGGTGTATGTACGGTGCTATGGAAGCTCCGTCCGTAGACAGGTAAAGCAGTTCACCATGGAAGCAGATGGCTGTTCACCAGAGTAACTGTATGTGGTTTGGAATTTGAGGCATGAGGAATCCATTGACCCACTTGAAGAGCAGCGCACAAGTACGCTGCTTTCGGGCTTCTGGGAGACACGGTGGGCCCGTATCGAACCCGACGGTCGGATTAACGACGAGGGCTGGTGTTTCAGACAGCCTAGATGCGATTTTTAAGCAGTTTTCCACGCCGCTCTAGGTGAATACCGGCTGATACGCACTTTCCGCCTTAGTTACACGATTCGTAAACATTCAGAAAACGTTCGTATACTTTCACATAGAATAACGTCAGATGCAGACAGTTGGGTACATAACCTCAATCCCATGATGGAAAGGGGTGGCGACACGCGAATAGTGTCCGGCCGCCGAATACCAGTAACCACGCCAATTCAATAATCCACACGTAGACTCCGCGAAGATATGGGATAAAAGCGAGGAAGACGACAAATATGAGTCTAAGGAACCCATTTCCATCAGGACTGTATGAAGGCACATGCGCCACATCTGCGTCAGCAACGCAGGAGGGACACATTATTAGCGTCCTATCCAGTGACCTCGCATTATTTTCGGTTCGAATGGCTCTGAGCACTAGGGGACTTAACATCTATGGTCATCAGTCCCCTAGAACTTAGAACTACCTAAACCTAACTAACCCAAGGGCATCACACAACACCCAGGCATCACGAGGCAGAGAAAATCCCTGATCCCGCCGGGAATCGAACCCGGGAACCTGGGCGCGGGAAGCGAGAACGCTACCGCACGACGATTATTTTCGGCCGCTCAGTGTTTCTTTAGCTCTGAAATGATGGATTGCGCCGCCTCACATTTTTTCAAACCACACATACATTGAAAGAAAAACAATGCAACTACCAAAGTACGGGTAAGGGACCATATTTGGATATAGAGGAAATTCTGGAAAAAGAACCATTGCAAATTTATGTCACAAACGATAAAACACTTGGAACTGCAGTTGTACGGTATAGAACAACGATTATACGACTAAAAGCAAAAAATCCTGTTCCGTCTAAAATAAGGGTTATGGGATGCAGTCGATGGAATTAGGTTAAGGAAAAGAGGCTTTAAAAGTTTTAGACTGGGCACTAAAAGAAGTAATGACGGCCGAAATAGAGACCGGCAATAGCATGAGAATCGTTTTTAAGGAAAGGTAGATTTTTTTAACACCTAATATACAATTTAGTGTTTGGAAATCTTGTATGAAGGTAGTTGTGTGTATCCCTGTATGGAATGAAACTTGGATGATAAACTGTTCAGACAAGAAAAGAATAGATGCTTTTGAAACGTGGTGCTACACAAGAATTATGAAATTTACATAAGAACATCGAATAGCTAATGAGGAAGTACTGAACAGAACTGAGAAAGAAGTTATGGCACAAATTGACTAAAAGAAGAGTTCAGTTGATGTGATACATCCGGAGGCGTCTAGGAATAGTCAGTTTCGTAAAGGATGGCAGTGTGAGCAGTAAAAATTGTTGAGATTGTAGAGGAACACTTAGGCATGCATACAACAAAGTGTCAAATGGATGTAGGTTGAAGCACTTATTCGTAGATGAAGAAGCTTGCACAGGATAGACTAGCGTGGAGACCTGCATCGAAGTAGCCTTCGTACTGTAGGGCACAACAACAACAACAACAACAATTATCCTCAGGGTTGTATCTACCGAGTTGTAAACGCATGGAGTGTAATGTGAAATTATGAAACGTATTCTAGAATTGCGAAGAGGCTTCGACAACAGCTGTACTTTTTACTAGAAACACATGAAATTTTGGGCCTGACCAGGAATCGAACCCGGATTTCACGAGCAGTCACCTTAACCACATCAGCTATCTGAGCACTTTTCCAGAACCGGTCTAAACATCCGTATGTCCTAGTGTCTATATCACGTAGTGCTCGCACACTATTCACATCGGGAGGGAGGGACAAATTTTCCCATCAGATAGCCTTGCTTTGGTGTAAAAAGTAGTAGTGCAGTATCTGTATTTTACAGGTTCTGTACAGTTAGATATAATGTTCCTTCAGATATGCTTGCATGTCTAATGGAACATAGACTGCTGACAATAGATAGCAGTATTAAATTACGAAATGTACTAGCAAACTACGAATACGCTTGTACAAAAGCTATACGATTTATTAAAAATATATGAAAATTTGTGCCGGAACCCGAATTTTCCGTTGTAGTGAACGGTAGACTTAAGCACTTCAGCTATCCGAGCGCTTTTCCAAGACCGACCCAACCTCCGTATATCCTAATATCTACGTCCCACAGTGTCCGCAAACATTTGAGTTTCCGAAGGGACACTGCATAGAACTACATAGGTACGGAAAGAGAGGCAGTAGAAAGTAGAACGTTCGCGGCGGCGAACCGAACCATGTCGCGCATAGACCTTGATGATCCCAACGCCACTGAAACGTGAGAGCCATACCTCTGGCACCAGGGAGATACCCAACTCTATCAGCGAGTACCCTATCACGCAAGAGGATCGCCATCTTACTACCAGTAGGGGAAGCTTGGGAGACGTGTGTCGTAAAACCATGGGGATCACAAAAGGTCGCAACAGGCACCTCCTGAAGGAGGGAACGTCAGCGTTCGCAGCATACAGCAGTTCTTGGAGTAATACCAGTTTATGACGAGCTCTGATGGTTTTGACATCGACTGGGGCTAAGCAATAAGTTTGGAAAGCTGCGTTGCCAGGAGAGCGGGCGATGCAGACACAGAGGAAGCACGGGGAACTTCCCGTCATGCCCTCATGGAACGCCACATCAGCGTGATAGGGAGCCGATCTCACCTTGAGGGTTCCATCGCCCTGTACCTACAGAAGGTCCATCCTCAGCAGCGAGATCTTCCACTCAGGAGACAGACAGACGTCTCATCGGACCGGTTCAGTGGAGTACTATCAGAGATGCGCCCATAGGTAGCATCAGACACAGAAAAGGGGGCAACCGTTTCAGACGCACTCGAGGGAAGTTCGGTGTCCGTAGGTAGATGCTGACGGGAGACGGGAGCCAGAACGTCGGAGGACAGCGCATCGTCAGTAGGAGGCTCGTCATCCTGTGCACACATCCGATGAAAGAAGTCATCAGATTGGGCAGGCACTGTCTCTTCCGCTTCCTGGGCGACTCTTGCTTTCTAATACGTCGCTACGTATCGGAAGGCGTCCGGCTATCGTCCGACATGAGGCCAGATGGCAAAGAAGCAGAGTTGGGTACAGCTTCATGATTAACAACCATGGATTGAGGCAGATGTACTGCCTTCGGCGGCAGTGTAGAGGAGACAGGCGAAACATTGATCGAGGGGAGTCGACGCCGGTGCTGACTCTTTCAGATGGGGACAGAGGAAGCCCCGCCTCGGACGCATAGAATAGAAGTAAAACAGTGGGCGCCGCAGGAAGAGTGAACCAATCTACTTCTAATACATTCAGAAAGGACATAACTTGCCTGACCGCTACCTGACCAAGCACGCGGCTCGCCATCGTACATGATGACAGCCCTCAGTCGGCAATAACCAAGTAAAAAGTAACGTGCTGTCTCAGTTCAGTGTTTATCTAACGGACACCATCGAGGACACGGTGGCTTCGCACGTATTCCACTTTTCAGCAAAGTGGCTGACGACATTGGTGTAAGGCTTAAAGAAGGCTACCAAGACTCGAACTCGGCACATTTGCCTTTCGCAAACAAGTGCTCTACCACTTGTAATTCCTCCGGAGACAGTGTAAAGGGGGGGGGGGGGGGAGGGCGGTAAATCATAAAGGTAGACCAAGAGTTCAATAAGAAGGTTACAATGGATGTAAGCTGCAGTAGCTATTCGAAGATGAAGAGTTAGTACAGGATAGAATAGCACGGAGAGCTGTATCAAATCAGCCTTCGGACTGAAGACAACCATTCAGCAACCTCTAGTATTCAGTGCCATATACTTATAAGCGCACACGCCTATTTCAGACATCTGTCCTGCGTCAAACTTGTCATCACGCAACAGAAGGAAACGTAAGGTCGAAAACTTGTAAATCCTCTCCTCATCGGGGCTTGTGACGAACGCTCTCGAACTGGAATAGAAAGAAAACTGAACGCAAGAGAGTGATGCTAAGAAAAAGGTTTCTACGAGCACAGTTCGGGAACACGCCGTAGATTTTTTGCGAAAAGTGATAAAAATAACAAATGTTTCGTAATAAAGTGTAATTTAATCATCTAAACATCACAGTCTACCGTCGCACCCTCGATTTATGTACGCGCGTTGATGTCCGACGAGTCAGCACGACAATATTTGGCGGTCGCGATACTTACTCTTTTGGTGCTGTCACGTTGTCATGTATGTCTATGTTATTACTGTTTTGTGTATGGATTTCCACCGACGACTACACACGTTCCGTAGACGTTTGGACTGTCGCTGGCCATGATGCGCCCTATGGGCCAGCTACGTCATCGCTTTGCACCATTTTTTCATTTCCTTTTTGATGCTACTGTATCTCTTGCAGCTTTATAAAATTCCGAGTATATTTACGAGTCACATGAGACGACATTTTTCATTTTAAAGTGAATCTTTCAAGTTAGCTGCAAGTGATTTTATGACATTTCGTACAATAGGCCTGCTTCGGCGGTATTATGTTTCTCAAGTACATCTGAGAATATTACAGTAGGTAATTTTCATTTATTTTTGCGATATATGTATATTTAGTTAATTGTTCGTATATACTGACATCTAGCTGGGCGAGACGTACACATTGCATCATTGATGTATTGTCGTGATTTTCATGATTTTGTCAGTTGTCGCTATACTTATGACTAGCTAACAGTTCTCAACAATGCTGTGTATTTACAAAGTGGTTATAGCTAGTCAGCGGTATTGAGTTTTTTGTGTAATCTTTCGTTGTTTATTTCTTAGGCGTTGCTATGATCCAGAACATCAATAAAATTATCTAGATAATTTTTACGTTTGAAGTCGGTATCTTCGTTTACTATGTAGTACGTATAATTTTTCATATTTATATAAATTCCCAATTGTAGCAGTATAACATGGCGAGTCCTTTAGGTATTATGTGTAAGATTTGAGAAGCAGTGATCACTTTTCGAATTTATGGTTTCGGCTTTTTAAATGCACGAAGAGACTCGATTGTTTGCTATCACAATCTCTGGCACGTTCTCTAAATCCTATGTTAAAATTTCGTCCTGTTTGTTCAATGTAAAATTTGTTACAATTGATAAATTTCTTTTGGTATGTCTGGTTTAGCGAATTTTAATATTTTGTTTCTTGCAGAGTCGAGTTTTGTGCTTGGGTTGTTGGTGGTTCGGAATGCTAGTTTTATCAGGGTATTTTTTAGTAATTGTTCATGCAATTGAGTGGCAATAGGCATATTTTTGGGATTTTGGATGACAGGAATTGCAGTTGATTACTATGTATATCGTAGTTGGTTTCCTACAAATTCCAAAAATGTTTTTATTGCTACTGTTGTTAATTTTTAAGTTTAGGACGGTTTATAGAATTATTTGTTTTTACTTCCATGGAAGTACTGTTGTCTCACATTTATTCCTTGCAGTCTTTCGCACTCTCTAAATTACAAACGAAACAATGGCATATTAAGCGGGTTCCCATGCTACACCATTTTATAACTTCACACAAAGCTCGTTGATAACCATAACGCGCTTATGGCTACCTTGGTATGATGGCACAGTCAAAACAAATACTGCGCGAGTAACATCTACAGATATGCTCTATTCGCTGTAGGGTTAGCTATCGTTTAATCATTATTGGTCTCCTGATTCTGATCTGACGGTATTTTGTCAAGTGAGAAAGTTCAACCAACGAGCAAATAGACGTTTTTCTGATGACTGGGTATAGTGTGATAAATGTAATGAATGGTGGCATGAAGTCTAGGTGTAAAATGTTATCTCTGCGAGCAAAGCGGAATATTTCACGTGCGAACTCATGACTTATCGAATGTGTAATCTTATACAGTTGTGCTTGTAACAGTAAGCAGTTAACAATTATTAGACTAAAAATGTATTTGTTTTTTCATAACTATAGAAAACTATAAAAGTTTAAGTAGATGTCCGAACTTTTTCCTTAACAGTGCACTCTTACCCGAAGCGCCGATAAGGACATTTATCGTACATGGGCTACGAAAAATGCAAAAGAGCGACTTTTACGAAACTTCTAACAATATCGGTGTGGTTGCTTGTGGAGTACGTACAAATGTTCAACGTGGCAGTCTTCGGGGTGTGTCACAGTGTGTGCTACACGGTTGACCACGGCAGTACCTGCAGCGCAGCCCTGGGCTTGCGCAGGCTTTTCTTTATCAGGGCGGACCACGTGACAAAGCGCACTACGTAATCACACACTTTGTCTCCCGGGCCCTGGCGCCTGATTTACGGCCGGGTGGGCATCCCGCACGGCTGGAGAGGAGGCTCCGTTCTCGGAGACTCACGGTGAGTGGAGACGGCCGCACGCACCTCTCTCGCTCTCCCACTAAAGTTAGCCGGGATCCGTCGCAACTCTGATCCAGATTTATAAGCCTTATAACATATCTTGCCCTCTGAGCGCTTGCACGTGCGCACACACATGTCGCCGCCATCCCACCGCGTCCCCTTAAACTTATGTACTTGTATCTGTGCCTGATTCCTAATACGAAGGTGAGTCAAATGCAAAACTTAAATATTTCTTTAAGTATCATTTATCGTGCAGAGGTGGTACAAAGCTGTATCACTTTTCAACATGATCTCCCCCATGTTCGATGCAAGTCCTCGAGGGCTTACAAAGTGCACAAATTCCATCAGAAAAAAATTCTTTGGTAATCCGCACAACCAGTCATGAACTGCGTGGCGTACCTATTCATCAGAACGGGACTACTTTTCCCTCATTGCGTCTTTGAGTGGTCCAAACATATGGAAATCACTTGGCGCAAGGTCTGGTGAGTGTGGTGGATCAGGAAGACACTAAAAATGCAGTCTGTGATTGTCGTAACTGTTGAACGGGCAGTGTGGGGCCTTGCATTGTCATGTTGCAAAAGGACACCTGCTGACAGCAATTCGCGTCGCTTTGATTTGATTGCAGGCCGCAGATGATTTTTTTAGGAGATCTGAGTATGATGCACTGGTGACAGTGTTCCCTCTAGGCATGTAATGCTCCAAAATGCCGCCTTTTTCGTCCCAAAAGAGAGTCAGCATCACCTTCCCTGCTGATGGTTCTCTTCAAAACTTCTTTGGTTTTGGTGATAAGGAATGGCGCCATTCCTTGCTCGCTCTCTGCGTTTCCTGTTGGTGGAAGTGAACCCAGGATTCATCCCCAGTAACGATTCTTGCAAGAAAGCCATCACCTTCCCGTCCAAAGCGCCTAAGAAGTTCTTCACAAGCATGAACACGTCGTTCTCTCATTTCAGAAGTCAGCTGCAGACACTTTGTTAAATTGGAGCACATTATGCACAATGTGATGTGCTGACCCATGACTAAACTGTAAACATGCTGCAATGTCACTCAGTGTCACTCTGCGGTTTCCCTTCACTATGGCTCCAACTGCTGCAATGTTCTGTGGAGTCACAACTCGTTGTGCGTGACCTGGACGAGGAGAACCTGCCACTGAAGTCACACCATTTGCGAACTTCCTACTCCATTCGTAGACTTGCTGTTGTCACAAACATGCATCACCGTATTGAACCTTCATTCGTCGATGAATTTCAGTAGGTTTCACACGTTCACTACGCAAAAACCGAGTAACAGAAAGCAGTTCTTCCCTGGTGAAAGTCGCAAGTCGCGTGGCCATCTTTATACTGATACTGCGACGGTATGTGTGCATCTGCACTATGCTGCCACCTACAGGCCATTCTGTTAGTAGCACGCTTAACAACTTACAGGATAACAGCGCGAAATTTCGATTTTTTATTACAAATTTAAGGTTTTCCTTTGACTCACCCTCGTATCTATGCTGGCAACCAGACTGACACAGAAAAGGTAACACGATACGACTACAGACGATGTCAAAGGAGGAGTAGCCACAGTTACAGAATTCGTTTCAATATCTCAAATAGCTTGTAATCTGTAAGACACTCAGTGTTCTGCATTCCCCCCCCCCCCCCCAATTTCTCGTCGACGTGGCTGTCATTACAGACAGAATTTTAACTTAGTGCTACAAGGGTGAGAAAACAATCGAACGTGATTAAGGGATCCGCGCAAATAAAAGGGTGCTATTCATGCAAGATCAATAATGTTCTCATTCTGCACTGCACCGGCAGGTGACGGACTTCGGACTGAGTAACCCACCTGCATCTGTATGACTACCCTGCAAATCATACTTAAGTTCCCTCGTCAAACCACTTTCACACTATTTCTGTACCGTTCCACTTTGGACAGTATCCGGGAAAAATGAACACTTCGCTCTGAATTCTCTTGTTTTATGACGATGAACATTTCTCGCTATGTAGGTGGGCGTCAACAAAGTTGGTATTTGAAATTTGATGAAAAGACTTCGCTGCAACAAAAGACGTCTTTGATTTAGTTATTGTCAGCCCAACTCGTGATTTATACCAGTGACATTCTCGCACCTATTTCACGTTATTGCGAAACGAGCTGCCCTCCTTTGAACATTGTCTATTTCTTCCACAAGCCTATCTGATAAGAAATCCATACCGAACAGATACGCTAAGAGAGGACGGACGAGCGTAATGTAGACAGTCTCTTTAGTGGATTTGTTACATCTTACGAGTATTTTGCTAATAAAACGCAATCTTTGCTTCGCCTTCCCCACAACATTTTCTATGTGAGCGTTCCAGATTAAGTAGTTCGCTATTATTATCTCTAGCTATTTAGATGAACTGACAGCCTCTATATTTGTGTGATTAGTCGGATGATTCGTTTTAATACTCAGGTGGATGACCTCACATTATTCATAATTTAGTGCCAGTTGCCTCATTTCGCAATATACTGATATTATGTCCAAATTATTTTGCAATTGGTTTTAATCTTCTGATGGCTTTACTAGACGGTAAATGAAAGCATCATGTGCAAACACTCTAAGAAAGCTACACAGATTGTCTCCTAAAACATTTATATAGATTGCAAACAGCATTGGGCCCGTAAGACTTTCTTGCAAAAACCAACTTCTGTTTTATTCGATGACATTCCGACAATTGTTACTAACTGTGATCTTTCTCACAAGAAATAATAAATCCAGTCGCGCAGCTGATCAAATGGTTCAAATGGCTCTAAGCACTATGGGATCTAACATCTGAGGTCATCAGTCCCCTAAACTTAGAACTACTTAAACCTAACTAACCTAAGGGCACCACACACATCTATGCCCGATGCAGGATTCGATCCTGCGACGGTAGACGTCGCTCGTTTCCAGACTAGCGCCTTGAACCGCTCGGCCACCCCGGCCGGCCCACACGACAACTGCCCACTTGTAATACCAAGGACACCCTGCGTGACTTGATAGAACAGGCTAACCGTCTCACTACGATCAATGTCAACGGCGTTACGTTTGCTGTCAAATCCCATATGCTGCAAGATACGTTACGAGCTGTGGATCTGGATGTTGTTTTCCTTCAAGAAGTCCGATCAGGACTCTGAATCGATGTCCACGAATATGCCTTCGGATGTGGGCGGCAGAGGTACGCAATTGTACTGAGGGAGGGGGTTATGGTAACTGATGTCTCCTGTTTACCGTCGGACTAGGGGTCGCACGCACTATTGGTACATTTCGTGTGTGAACCTGTATGCAACTTCCGGCACCGACAGAAGGAGAGAACGCCGCACTTTTTTTGGTAGTAGACGCAGGTTTCAGTTGCGTGCTCAGACCATCCGACCAGATGCGCAGTATACCACTTTCCCTTCAGGTTCTTGTAAAGGACTTGGCTTTGTCGGACACTTAGGTCATAAGGTCATACAACACAGAGACCGAAAGGCATACACCTACTTTACTAGTCACTCCGCGAGCCGTTTGGATCGAGTCTACGTCAGACGCGGCCTGCGGTCGGCAGTTATCGACGCTGAGATGTTGCCGGCAGCGTTCACGGATCACCTAGCGTATGTGCGTACTCTCAACCTACCCCACCAACGCGTCCGACAAAGTAGAGGTCCTTGGCGCCTAAGTGTGGCCCTTCGTGAATAGGTAAATCGCAGGCACGAAGTTGAGTCCACATGGAGCAAATGCCATCGGTGATTACCCGCCTACGGTTCCGTACTTCAATGGTGGTTACGGGGTGTCACATCCTCCTTATGCCGAACATTAGCCAGCGTGCTGGTATACTGCGACCACTGATTCCTACTACACTGCGCTCCGCGAACTGGCTGTGCAACCGCCGGCGCCGGAACGACAATCGGCAGAACACCACCTCAAGGCACAGATGCTACGTTTCACCGCCGCACCTCTCACCGGTGTGCGGATGCGAGCGAGGACACCTGATCATGTCATTGGGAACGACCTTCCCACCACTATATCATTCAGATACAAGAAGATGCTAGAGGCAGCTCATTACGGAGGTCGAGACGGAGGATGGATGACGAGTTGACACGCAAATGGACATTGTCCAAACGTTCACACAGTCATACAGCCTTCTCTACCTATCTAACCTACCCGTCCCTCGGATCCCAGAAGATGATGATATGCTCTTTTCGGAGGTGACTCTGTAAGAACGACGCGAGGCTATGTTGCGTGGTGCTCCCAACAAAATGCCAGGCTTTGAATTTTACAAAAGCTTTTTTGATCTCATGGGTCCAGTGTGGCTCAGGATGTACAGAGAACTCCTGAACCCCGATTTTAAGGTTCCATCTGAATTCACTGAGGGTCTCTTGATTCCGGCGACCAAACCCGGAGGAGGCTGTCTCCCATTTGATTTTCGCCCACTGACAATGCTAAACACCGACTACAAGCTGTTGACACGCACCCTCCGTGAGAGGCTCAAATCTACGGTAATGGCGGTCATTCACACTGACCAAACCTGTTTCGGAGGCAACACTAATATGTTTACGACTTCAAGCACCTATAGATACGTGGTGGCGCTCATGCAAACATACCGCCTCCAGGGCGCTCTTGTTGCGCGGGATTTTGACCATGCTTTCGATGGCGTTGAACATGGTTTCCTGAGTGCAGTTACGGCACAAATCCGTACCCCGTGCAAGAAGACATCAGTTGTGCTTCGTTTGGCCCATGGGGCGGTCACGAGCATTATGGTAAACGGCTATAGGTCCGCCCCTGTTCGTGTCAACAGGTCCATCAGACAGGGTTGTCCTCTTTCTGCCGTGTTATTCGCCATTGCCCTCGAACCAGCTCTTCACGGACTGCGGAGACGGTTGGAAGGACTTAGCTTCCGCTCCGTGACCTTTCGACGTGGTGCATACGCAGATGATGTGATGTTCTTAGCACGGACTGTGGACGAAACACAAACGGCCGATTCCTGGCTCCAAAAGTGTGGGGCGGTGGCAGGCAATGTGATCAACCTCCGGAATCACTCTACGTGGAGGTGGGACGAGGCATGCCTGCAGAACTGGATGTACCCCTGACAAAGGTCCCAATGCTAAAATGCTTAGGGATATCGCTCCATCGACAAATACAACGCAAATCGGCCATTACGTATCGTAAGATCTCACGACGAGTCCGCATAGAGGATCGCCTCAATAAATTCAGATCGTTCAACGCACTCAATACATCAATGTATACATGGCTTCTCACCTTAACCATTACACCCACGTGTTACTGATGATCGACACGATGGCTTCCAGGATACGGGCTGTGTTTGGACACCTGGTGACGCTGGTGCCGTTTTTAAGATCCGTTTTTTTTTACTCTTACTTTACCCTTCCACAAAGGAGGTGTTGGACTCACTCATGCCAAGCACAGAGCGCTGGCGCTGTACCTTCGCTCAGTGCGGCGACTCTGGCTTTCACCAACAGGCAGTCTTCCTGGCAGCCTGATAGCAGAGGTGGCCTCACACACGCAGTGCCCACCGGTAGCTCTTGGTCATTTATTTCACTCGCTATCACATATTAGGACTTTTTGGTGGAGCACAGCTACATGTTGGGGCGCTATACCGGAGACACGGAATCCGACAACAAAGGCTTATTATAGTGTTCTCCAACGCTGGAATCCGGCTACCGAAATTGTACTACGCTACCCCACGGTCGAATGGACGCGGGTTTGGCGAGCCGTCCACGCGCCCTTCCTGTCAGCTTTAGTGCGGTCGACGTCGTATGTGGTCACTAACGAGAAATTTCCTACCCGACGAAGGCTGCATGCCATTCACCTAACTGACGACCCTATGTGCCCCGTTGCGCAACAGTGGACACAGACGAACACAGACTGAACTGTGGCCCCGCACGAAAGTGCTGGAAACTGATCCGCCAGACACTGGCTTTCCTGCTAAGCCACCTCTATGTTTCGATTGTGCCCCTAGAACACTTTCATACCGACGCTGTCTGTTTCCCCATGACCCGGATGAATGCGGTCACTTGGGTACGAGGAATAGCGTTACACTACACATATCGCGACGGCGAAAAAAAGTCCTCGATTTGTGGCAATAGATGATCGACGATTTCCTGATCTTAACGAACAGAACGGAGTACCGAAACCCTTTTGCAAACTATTTGGGATCGTCATTCTTGGACTCACCGCCCTTCCGGGATGTGGCGGGTGTGAGAAGAAACTGACTTGCAGACGTGATATTTCCAAGATTCCCCTACGATAACAGAAACAGTCTCTTACTGTGTGCAGCGGCCCCGGACGCTCCGACGGTTCATGACTAGAGATGTCCACTGCGATGACGACCGCCCGTTACTGGCCACCCGACATATTCGGCATAATTTTTGGCGTATGGCTCCCTAGTTTTTGTTACTTCTTACATAAAACAAATAAATTTAAAAAAAATGTGCTGATGCCCTTAAATGGTGGGAGGGGAGAGACATCATCGTTAGGCCTCGGAATATGAGCTCTATCCGACTTGCCTCGTCCAACCTGCTACTAACTGTGCTAAATAAAAAAAAATAATAATAATAAAAAATTGGTCGGCAGTCCTGGTTAATTTTCGGGTGATTTTTGATTTATCGTTCCGTTTCCGTATGCAAGAGGTAGAGGAAGTGCAGTAAATGTTTTTGCTATAAAGCAGAAAAAAACCTCTTTTCTTCAATTAAAGAAAAAATCTATTATACAAAAATTTTAGAAAAAGAAAGAAGGAAAAAAACGGTTAGTATTTCTGATTAAGCAAGAAAACCCTGGTTCGAGAAAAAAAATGTTGGTAAAGCACTTGCCCCCGAAAGGCGAAAGACCCGAGGTCGGGTCTCGGTCCAGCACAAAGTTTCAGTCTGCTAGGAAGTTTCCTATCAGCGCACACTCCGCTGCAGAGTGAAAATCTCATTCTGGAATTAAATTCATAAAATCGACAAAATAAAACTTTTATCACCAAGCTCTGATCGATACTCCAACGAGCGAGCCGAGTCGTACGAAATTTCCCAACTACTTTGTGTGAAAACCCTTTTTAGATTAGCAAAAGCTTCGCTACAAGACAACTTCATTTTCTACATTTGCTGTTATAGAAGAGGGCCAGAAAGTAAGTTATACCTTATTCCGGCAGGCCAAATAATTTTTTGTGTGTACTGCACTACACGTTAAGGTGTCACTAAATTTGTCAGTTGGCTTTTTACTCTCATTGTCAGTTAACATTATATTCTTTTAGATATGTTGGTTACACATTATTTTACCTTTACGGAAATGGATTTTACGTCCTGCTTTCAAAACTTACTTTCTTCCATTGATTCTTGAAGTTCATTTACACGAGATGGAAACAGTACAAAGAAGACGTAGATTGGTGAAGTTTCTTCTATTGTCACGTATTCTTTCTTGATAGTTAGGTTTGATAATTAGGTTTTATATAGAGATGTACTGAGAATCGTTCTTTCAGGTCACCGTTTAGAATAGTGGAATGTGACAATAATCCCATTTCACTACGTACACCGCAACAAACACCATGGGAGTGACGTGTGCAGGACATGCGTAGATTTAAACTGAATATGGAACAGTTATTCATTAGCAGTGAAGCAGTTGCGTGATGAGATTAATTTACAGAATTATCAGACAATTCACATGCAGAATAAACAGCGGGGAACGTAATTAAATAACGTAATTAATTAACTGAGCAGTCTCACTGATTTCTCACGACACATGTAGTGTCAACTGTCCGTTCTTGCCAACTGCTCTGTCTGGACTTCGCAGAATCCCTAAGGACGAGCATTACACACGAAATCTCGTGAACCTTAATTTTAAGCGGAATCTGTATTCCCAAATTTCCGAAAGGCTTTCGACAATGTACCGCACCGTAAACAAACGAAGATACGACCGTGTATTCGCACATATGCGAATGACTCTCGGAGTTTTGAGTCAAGCAACCCCTTGTGTTATACTGTAAGGGGGAGTGAAAGTGACATCGGGCGGTCGCTGATGAAGTATAATGTGTTCCTTAATATTCGCAACATTCATAAATGATTTACCAGATATAGTCAGTAGCAGTATCGGGTTTCTCGCCGAAGATGCCTATAAAGGAAGTGGCGTCGTTTGACAGCTATAACGAAATGCAAAAAAACCTGTAAAAACTTTCTACTTGGTAAATTGAATGGCACCTCTGTTTAAATGTGGGTGAATGCTAGATATTGCCCGTAACAAAGCGGAACAACCTGATAGCATCTGCCTACAAGATTAGAGACAGAAGGTGTAGAGCATGAAATATCGCTTTAGGGTTCATTCTGGGAACCGATTCGATGTGAGTCGAACAAGTATAATCAGTATTACGGAAGGCGAATCGAAGACCTCGCTTTGTTGTCAGGGTACTGCGAAAGTATGGTGCCTCTGAGAGGGAAATCACATACAAGAGACTGGTGTGGCCAGTTCTAGAGTATTGCTTCCTCATGGCTGCTGAAGTCAGATGTATTCACTGACGCTTTATGAGGATCGTAACGGGTCGGTTTAGCACGGCTTGAATTCTGCTGGCGGCGCTTTCTATGAGGTGTCTGAATACCTGTGTAGGAATATTCGATTCTTCCATAAGAACCAAAACAAGAGTAAGTGCTGATGTTGCAGGCTGGAATCTGAGAGAGAAGTCGACGTTCCAGCTCATACCAAAAATGTTCCACTGGTCAGGGCTCTCGACAAGACAGTCCATTTCAGCAAGGTTATTGTCAAAAAAACATTACCTGATATATGCTGCTTTATGACAGGGCGTATTCTCATACTGAAACAATCATCGTCTCCGAAATCTTCAATTGTACGCAGCATAGAAAGCTGTAAAATATGTTCATATCATTCTGCCTTAGAGGCAACGGCCTTGCCGCAGTGGATAAACCGGTTCCCGTCAGATCACCGAAGTTAAGCGCTGTCAGGCGTGGCCGGCACTTGGCTGGGTGACCATCGAAGCCGACATGCGGTGTTGCCATTTTTCGGGGTGCACTCAGCATCGTGCTGCCAGCTGACCGAATAGTAGGGGCTCCGGCCAAAGGAAACCATCATAACGACCAGAAGAGCGGTGTGCTGACCACACGCGCCTCCTATCCGCATCGTCAGCTCGGGATGACACGGCGGTCGGATGGCCGCGATGGGCCACTTGTAGCTTGAAGACGGAGGGCATGCTGCCTTTGGGGTTTTCTGAAGTGAAATAAGGAGAACACACGCTAACAACAAAAAAGTTCCGTATCTTCTCTGTACTTCACTGTTGGCACTAAGCCTGGTGGCAGGTAACGTTCTTGAGGTACTGCCACGAGATATAGTGTGATTAACTATTCCAAGTGACTTGTTTCCAATTCTATTGTTCGGTGGGGTCGCTATTTACACGACCTCAAAATCAGTTAGCTCAGAGTACAGAAATGAACGCCTCATGAGGAGCTGCTGGATAATTGTATCACGTTCTTTTTAACTCGCTACAATAACTGTACTAGGCGGCCCGCTGTCAGCACTCTGGAACTCAGGAGCGTGTCCTTCCGCGATTTCACGCGATTTTTACAACTACACTCCTCAAAGGTCGAGGGCACCTATCTGTCAGCATATAAGGTCTGCCTGGACGCTCTTTTGGCAAAATCCCTTTCGATTTGGAGAAATGGGAGGCAAGGAAGCCTACGGTATAATTCTGCTGGCACCATCGAATATATTGAGAGGCTGATATTAAGATATTACACAGATCAAAAAAAGTTTTTCATCACCTAAGTTCCGAGAGTTTCGGTACCTGTACAGAAAATTGGAATAGAGATCAAGATAAATATCATTTCCGCCCTTTTTATTCCTCATGAAAACCGCACACTGCATGTTATGCCCCATACAGCGAGACCTTCAGAGGTGGTGGTCGAGACTGCTGTACACACCGGTATCTCTAATACCCAGTAGCACGACCTCTTGCATTCATACATGCCTCTTTTCGTCCTGGCATACTGTCCACAAGTTCAAGCACTGTTAGTCCAGATTGTCCCACTCCTGAATGGCAAAAGTGGTTCAAATGGCTCTCAGCACTATGCGACTTAACTTGTGAGGTCATCAGTCGCCTAGAACTTAGAACTAATTAAACCTAACTAAGAACATCATACACATCCATGCCCGAGGCAGGACTCCAACCTGCGACCGTAGCGATCGCTCGGTTCCAGACTGTAGCGCCTAGAACCACACGGCCACTCGGGCTGGCCCTAAACGACAATTTGGCGTAGATCCCTCAGAGTGGTTGGTGAGTCACGGCGTCCATAAACAACCCTTTTCAACCGACCCCAGGCATGTTCGATAGGGATCATATCTGGAGAACATGCTGGCCACTCTAGTCGAGCGATGTCGTTATCAGCCGGCCGGAGTGGCCGAGCGGTTCTAGGCGCTTCAGTCTGGAACCGCACGACCGCTACGGTCACAGGTTCGAATCCTGCTTCGGACATGGATGTGTGTGACGTTAGTTAGGTTTAACTAGTTCTAAGTCCTAGGGGACTGATGACCTAAGATGTAAAGTCCTATAGTGCTCAGAGACATTGGTACCTTTTTTTTGTTGGCTGTCGTTATCCTGAAGGAAGTACACGTTGAGGGCGCGAATTGAAGTCCATGAAGGCAAATACCTCGCCAAAATGCTACCGATGTGGTTGCACTATCGGTCAGAGGATGGCATTCACGAATCGTACAGCCGTTACGGCGCCTTCAATGACCACCAGCGGCGTACGTCGGCCCCCACATAATGCCACCCCAAAACAGCAGGGAACCTCCACCTTGCTTCATTTGCTCGACAGTGTGTGTAAGGCGTTCAGCCTGACCGGGTTGACTCCAAACACATCACCGACGATTGTCTTGTTGAAAGCATACGCATCACTCATCGGTGAAGGGAACGTGATACCAATCCTGAACGGTCCATTCGGCATGTTGTTGTGCCCATCTGTACCGCGCTGCATGGTGTCGTGTTTACAAAGATGGACCTCGCCATTGACGTTGGGATAAAGTTGCGCATTGTGAAGCCTATTGTGCACAGTTTGAGTCGTAACTCGGCGTCCTGCGGCTGCACGAAAAGCATTATTAAATATGGCGGCGTTGGTGTCAGGGTTCCTCCGCGCCATAATCCGTAGGTGGCGGTCATCCACTGGAGTAGTAGGCTTGGGCGTCCTGAGCGGGTCATAGCATCGAGAGTTCCTGTCTTTCTGTGTCTCGTTCAAGTCCATACAACAGGGCTTTGATTCACCCCGAGACGGCTGGACACTTGTTGAGAGCCCTTCGTGGCACAAAGTAACAATGCGGACTCGATCGAATCGCGGTACTGACCGTCTAGGCATATTTGAACTACAGTCAACACGAGCCGTTTACCTCCTTCCTGGTGGAATGATTGGAACTGATGGGCTATGGACCCCTCCGTCTAATAGGGGCTGCACATGCATGGCTGTTTACATTTTGGTTGTTTAGTGACATCTATGAACAGTCAAAGCGACTGTGTCTGTGACACAATATCCACAGTTAAAGACTATCTTCAGGAGCTCTGGGAACCGGGGTGATTCACAACTTTTATTGATGTGTGTATTTTGGGTAGTAGGAAGACATTGTCTCCAGCATTGACCAGTAGAGTGACATGGTGCCGGCGTACAGTCCCATCCCCCCTCCCCCCATTAAGGTGGTGTAAGGCCGTCGCACTGAACGAAGGTTACATTGAAACGTAGGATTTTGTAGGCGAAACGGTGGTGAATAATATGTAGGAGAGCATTTCGTACCAAAATAAATGATTTTTCTGCGCTCTTCCAAGCGTGTATTGAGCGAGGGAGAAACGATTAAATGCTTATGCTAGTAAACAAATCCATTTTATTATCGAAGACATGTAATCGCAATTGCAGATACGATTAGGCTTGATCCCCTCAATTTATTGGTGATACGTGAAAATTTGTGGCGGACAATAACTGTGTGAGAACAGGAAGTGGACACACACTGATTAACAGGCACTTTGTAGGTCCGTGAGCTGTGCTCCGATAGTCTAAATGGCTAAGGCGACCGCTTTCGTAAAATGGAAAATCCGGGTTCGAGTTCCAGTCCGGCATAAATGTTCATTTGTCGCCAGTAAATTGTGCAGCTGATATCTAATTGTATTCGCAATTGCGATTACATGTCTTTGATGGTAAGATAGTCCTTCTGCGTATTATTGTCCACTGTTTTGGTTACAAAACTCTATTCTTGAATGGAATCTTCGTTAAGTGCGACGACCTTCCGCCACCGTGGGTGGGGGTGGGGGAAAGGGGGGGGGGGAGTTAGCGGGATGGGACTGTCTGTACGCATAGTACCACGCTACTGGTCAACGTCGGTGTCAATGTCTCGCTACATAACCTCCCCACTACCCACGTACTACTTCACGCGGAGTGTATCCTTCATTGGGCGAAACGGACGGAAGTCGGAAAGTGCGAGATCCCGACTGTAGGGAGAATGAGGGAAAACTGTCCAATGAAATTTGGTGAGCACCTCTCGGGTACACATACTTCCGTGACTTCTCATGATGTAAGGGAGAAGGAGACCTTGGTTTGCACTTTTGTGGTGACGAACACGCCGTAGTTGTTACTTCAATTTTCTGAGGCTGTGTACGGCCGGCCTGCCCATGGGATATAGGACTGGTTTGCGCGACCTTCTTGCGATTATGTCGGACACGTAGGCCAATGACTAGAATTGTTTTTGTTCACTGAAAATTTGCCGCAGCCATCCTGCAAACGCCTATGTATACCTTCTATGATATGGTTTTCAGCACAAAAGAAACTCAGTGACTGCTTTCTGCTTGGAATCCAGCTCCGTCCCAGACTCCATTTTGAAGGCTTCATATAGAGACGCCACCTATCGGAACTTTATCAAACTTTAGGGACAGAAGCGCGAATATTCTACAATGTCTCGCAAGAAATTATGCATTTTTTTTTACACCGATGTAGCACGAGAAACAAATTATTGAATTACTTTCTGAACGCATCTACTAAAAATCTCAGCGGAAGTAGAGTAATCTCTGTTTTCTGTTTCGCCAGTAGACTCCCTTCAACACGTAGACTAGCTCTGGGAAACACTAGTGCGAAGATAAAGAACCGGGTAGGGGACGAGAGGTAATCTCTGCCTGTCAGCCCACTCTGCTCTGTACTACGCGACCCCAATCCTTCGCTGGCTGTCGTGTGTTATTGGCGCTGGCCTCATTCTGCCAGAGGACGCAGCCGGGACCCGTCGTGCACCAAAATCTGATTACGGCTGATTAGTGTTTAAAAATAGAGCGCGATCCGTCACGCGGTGCGGCGCGGCTTGTGACGTGTTCCACCGCCTGATGACTCCCCGGCCATCCGGACTGCAGCGGATCGATTGGCGGGGAGCCGGCTAAGTTGCAGAAGAGCTTTCACTTGTATACGACACCAAGCAGCCGGCCCAACTTCCCGCCTGTTCTTTTGGGGGTGACGAGAGTCGGCTCAACTTCTCCACTGCGCTAAATGGACGCCTTCTAACAAGAGGGAAGTTATGAACTGTTACTTGTTCAGTGCTGTGGGTCACATTATCGACTCTTAAGTTCCTTCACTTACCCAATCTTCCAGTGATAGAAGTGATAGCAATATGTCGAACTTTTTATTTTGTGAGATGGCAGACTCGTCTGAGATGAAGAGACTGGCGCAGAACGTCTTACGTACAGTCCCTTATCAAATCAGTCAGAAGATTTATCTTATTGGGGTAATCAGTGTGAAGATTAGGTTAACTCCCCTATCCACGCTAATCTAAGCTGTGTAGCCTCTTCTTACGTTCAATAAGTAATGCAACAGGTATTTTTCTCTGCCGCTTTCGGCTGAAAAATGCGGCGGAACTGTTGTGGGACATCGTCGAACATTCCCTGTTGTTTCATGAAGTTTCAACAGGTGGCTGCACTCTTAACAGAGGTGTGCGTTCGAAGCAGAGAGCTGTTGTGGAGTTTCATTTGGCGGAAAGCCAGTGCATCGAATATAGTCAAAGGCGCTTGCATAATGTCTACGTAGACCTGTCAGTGAACATAAGCGCTGTGAATCGTGGAATTGAGACGTTTGTCATCATCGGAACAAGGTGGCGCAAACCTGTCCGAGCTCTAGCGTGCAGGGCTGTCGCACACAGCTGTGGCTCCTGCTATGTTGGAACGTGCGGACACTCTCATACGAATAACACGAAACTTCTCGCAGGACAACTGGGTGTCTGTGTTGGTAGTGCTGAAACACTCGTCCACCAGTCGGTAGACTCAAAGATGTGTACTCGCTAGTTTCCTTGCCTCCTACCAGAAGGTAGTTCAAATGGCTCTAAGCACTATGGGAGTTAACATCTGAGGTCATCAGTCCCCTAGACGTAGAACTACTTAACCGAAGGACATCACACACATCCATGCCCGAGGAAGGATTCGAAACTGCGACCGCAGCAGCAGCGTGGTTCCAGACTGAAGCGCCTACAACCGCTCGGTCACATCGGCCTGCCCTAACAGAAGACCATAAAAAGTCACGAAGGACCATCTACGCGAAAGTACTTGCAATTTTCGATGCTGATGGTAACAATTTTTGTCGAACATCGTCACATGCCTGATGAAACATGGGTCATGGCACCTTACGGCTTCCGTCTGTTTGGCACAAAAAAGGATGCACTCCACGCGGAGCAGGCCGCGGGTATGTGGAGGTTATTGATGCAGGAAGACGTTGACCCCGATGTCGACCAGTAGAGTGGTACCATGATGCATTCATGCTCTCCTTGTAACGTGGGATAAGGCCGTCGCATTGAATGAGGATTACGTTACAAAAACGTTTGAGTAGCCAAAAGAGTGAGGAGTAATATGGTGTATTGGGATCCTGACTAAAACCAACCTGATAACAGAAAAGTGTCGCACTACATATTGAACGCCCCTCGTAATTACGGTCTTCAATCGAAGGACTGGATTGACGCCACTACCCACGGTAGTGCAAGCTTCTCCTTGTCTTTGTAACCACTGCTTACTGTTGTCAAAATTTAAACCTCCTGTGTAATTTCTGGTCCTCGCCCCCCCCCCCTTACCACATCCCGCCATCACGAAGCAGACGATTTCTCGGTACTCAGAAACTGTTCTATCAGTCGACCCTTTCGTTTAGTCCTTGATAATACGAATTTCCTTTCTCTGTAGTTTTATTCTGCACCTCCACCCTGGTTACCCATTATGTTCGCCTGATGCGAATTTAGAAGTAAGATAACTATTAATTCAGTGAGTGGTCATATTTGAAGACAGTAGCACAAAATGGTTGTACAGAAAGGAAAAAAATAATCATAAACAGTCAACATAGGTTATTATTTCATGATTTCAGTTAAAGTCTGGCAGAAGATGTCGGACATGCATTCATTTTAAATGAGCAATGGATAAGAAATGACAATGGCAATTTGTGTTAAGAAATAAACTCTACAGTTACCAATAACTTTTATTTCATCTACTGCATGGCCAGTTGTGTCGCATTTATGAAATGTACCGAAGTAAAACATACCCAAGAACGTTGCAGCAAATGTGCTGAGGAATAGTACGATTACATACAAAAACGCATGCTGTAGTGCATGATGTGGTGCAATGCAGAGCATTTGTATCTTAAATTAACTTTTTCCTCACAGCACAGCTTGTTTCTGTGTTCAAAAAAATGGTTCAAATCGCTCTGAGCACTATGGGACTTCTGTGGTCATCAGTCCCCTAGAACTTAGAACTACTTAAACCTAACTAACCTAAGGACATCACACACATCCATGCCCGAGGTAGGATTTGAACCTGCGACCGGAAGGGCCTCGCGGTTCCAGACTGTAGCGCCTAGAAACGCACGGCCATTCTGTGTTCAACACATGTAATGCACACGTCACCTCCTTCCCTCTCTCTGTGTTCACCTCTTTCTATCACTGTCTCTCTGTCTGTCCCCTCATCGCCCCTATCTGTTCATCTCTTCCGACACCCCCTCTTTCTGCCCATCTCATCCTCCTCTATACACACTCTCTCTGTCTCTGTCACTGTCTCTGTCTGTCTGTCTGTCTCTCTCTCTCTATCTATGTCTCTGTCCATCCGCTCTCAAGCATCATCTTGTCCCCCTTCACCATCTGTCCATCTCCTCCACCCTTTCTGTTCACCTATTTCTCTCTCTCACTCACTATCCATCCCCTCTCCTTTTCCGCCATGCCCATCAGCACATGTAGACTCTGCAGAACAGGTCGATCTAATAGGCCGAGCCAGTGATGAAGATGATGTTCCCTTAGCTTCAAGATTACTTGCTGAGCCAAACCTTGCACCAAGTCATTCAGCTCAGAAAATTCAGTGTGATACACACCAGGATCTTCAGTGGAGAATGAAGGACATTGAAGAAGTGGACACATCCGTTTTTTCTGACAATCCAGGAGATGAACTGACACCTTTGCAGTATTTCAGAACAATGCGTAGTGATGACATTATCCAGAACCTATTCGAGCAATCTAATCTATACTGCACACAGAAAACAGGTGCATCTTTAGATACAAATGTTCGTGAAATAGAAAAGTATATACGGATAAACATCCTGGCAGGTGTTGTGAAAATGCCTATTTACAGAATGTACTGGGCAGAGGCTACAAGATTTTCTCCAATAGCTAACTCAATGCCTAGAAATAGGTTTGATAAGCTAAGAAATTATTTACATGTGAATGACAACAAAAATGGCTCTGAGCACTATGGGACTCAACTGCTGTGGTCATCAGTCCCCTAGAACTTAGAACTACTTAGACGTAACTAACCTAAGGACATCACACACATCGATGCCCGAGGCAGGATTCGAACCTGCGACCGTAGCAGTCGCACGATTCCGGACTGCGCGCCTAGAACCGCGAGACCACCGCGGCCGGCAATGACAACACTAAAATGAAAGAAAGAGAAACCCTGACTATGACAAGCTGTTCAAGGTGAGACCATTTGATGATAAAATCAAACAAGGTTTTTCAGCTATTGAACCTGAGAAATATCATTCAGTGGATGAATCAATCATTCCTTTCAAAGGTCATTCATCCCTGAAACAGTATGTAAAAAGCAAACCACACAAGAGGGGTATAAAAGTTTTTGCCCCTTGCTGGTTCTAGTGGAATTGTGTTCGATTTTGAAATATACCGAGGGAAAGGTATAAGTGGTGATATTGTGATAAGGCTTGTGGAAGGACTGCCAAAATATAAAACTTTTAAAGTGTTTACAGACAATTGGTTCACCTCTTACAATCTTATTTCTGCCCTGAAAAACTATGGCATTTTGGCTGTTGGAACTGTTAGACCCACAAGACTCAAGGCTCCAATCTAAAAGCAGACAGTGAGCTGAAAAAGCAGGGACGAGGATCACACAATTATCGAACTGAAACAGAAAGGAACATCATAGCCCTGAAGTGGTATGATAACAAGTCTGTCGTTCTTGCATCATCATACAAAGGAGTAAGTCCAGTAGAACCAGTGAAACGTTGGTCAGTGGGAGAACGAAAATATATTGATTTTCCAAGGCCAGACATTGTTAGAGAATATAACCGTTCGATGGTAGGAGTTGATCTGCACGACATGCTGGTTGTTTTGTATAGGAGTAATATTGGGTGTGAAAAGATTTTATCTAAGGATCGTATTCCACCTCCTTGACATGTGTGTTGTGAATGTGTGGCTCCTACACTGCCGACATTGCAGACAAAGGGGAATTACCAGACACATGTCTCTGTTGATTTTTCGGTCTGATGTAGCTCATGGACTACTAAAAGCAGGAGACATTTTGGTAAGAAGACGAGGACGGCCATCAGATGACAGTACATCGCCTGCAGTTGTGAAGAAACGAGCCCTATTGGTTCCCAGACCAGTTGATGATGTAAGGTATGACAACACTGGACACTGGCCCACAGCATGTAGAAAACAAACAGAGATGTAAATTGTGCATTACAGCATATTCTCCAACGAAATGCATCAAATGTAATAAACCTCTTTGCTTTACCAAAGACAGGAACTGTTTCTTAAATTTTCATGTAAAGTAACAATCATGCTGTAAAAAAACATAAAATTGTCCTGAAATGCAAGTTGAATTATTGTATGTACTAATTTTTCTTTAATAAACTGCATCAAATTGTATAATTAAAATATTCATTCGAGTTCCATTACCAAGCACTGTGACCTATCAACCACCTGACTGAAGGAAACAAATCCTGCCCAATGATGCCATATGGAGTCATTCCAAATTTCCCTCCAAAAACAAAAAATAACAAAATTTCTTATAAATATATATTATTCAAATCATTATGTAGGGAAATACGTGAAAAAATATTTTTTCCTACAAGTAAATAAAAGTTGGGCTGAAAAGGGTTAAGGCTCGAATCTTGCTTCAGTCATATTATTAACAATACTGTTTCATTCAAACCTTTAGTGAGCAGGTAGAACACACGCTGTTCATCTGATTTACCCACAATTTATTCTTCCTGTCACTATGGTATCCTCTTTGATCTACTGCACATGGGCTTTTGAATTCAAGATTTCTTTCTGCCAGTTGCTTGGACGTGAATTTATGAGAGTTGATCTTCTGACTGTAAGTTATCAGAGTATTTGCACTGCGCCAGCAACGCCTTCCTTCATATCCTTCTATGTGTCGTCTAGTTATTGTACTTTCTTATTCCAGGTCAACTTTACAATGAAGAAGATTTTATTTATTAATCAAGATTCTTCCATTTGTGCTACAACCCTATAAAATTCCAGACAGTTTTCTCTTGTTATTATGTACAAATATCTTCCGTAATATTTATCTTTCACTCTCTTAGATTGCACTGACATTGTATGAGAATGACTGTTTGGTAATGGTGTAGTTTCGTTTTGGTAGAAAGAAATCACTTATCATAAATACTCCACATAATTGTCAATGTTATACGCAGTTTTCCTGCACCAGTTTTACTGATCACTTTCTCATTGCCAGTGTACCCTATATTTTCACCTCAGTATCTCATGGACTGAAACTGCTTGATGCTGTCAGTCTCATGTTCAGGTACCCGAGGTCTGAATGTCTGAGTCCAAAGTACTCTGTCATCTAATAAGAGGTCTGGAGGCCAGTTTTGACAGCTATCTCATGATGCTGCTCGAGGTCGTGTCGGGTCTTAGTAGTACTTCCAGAAAGTTTTACTATGTCATCAGAATAAACATTAATTTGACACTGGTCGTGTGCTGGCGTAAGCTGTCGCTAGCAAACCGGTCAACAAAGATGAAGCGCCAAGATTAGTAGGCGCCGGATCAAGCGCGCCTATCACGAGAGAGACCAGAGACACACTCACAGGCAACAAGCCACCAACGCCCTCTCAGCAGCATATATTTGGGCCACCGCTGCTGACCAGAGAGTCTCAGTCAATCATCCAGTGTGGCGTCTATCAGTTTACTCTCAGAGTGGGTTTAGTTCATCACAGGCTTCAACAGTACATAGCGACCAGATTAGCGACTATAGCGGGTCTATTTTACCTCGATCAGAATTGTACTTTACTAACAATGAGATACTAAAGTTTGTCAAAGCAAGACTACCGATATTGACATTACTTCAGTCTGCAAGAGGTCTATTACTGATAAGCTTATACTACAATACACAGACTCTATTTGAGCTAAGTAAATATTTCCACCTCGTGTAAATAAAGAACTGCCTTAATCCACTCGTGCATTTGTGTTGTAGAAAGGAGATACTGGCCACGCATAACACCCTCTACCTCGCTTACGTGCGTACAAGACTGTACAAATTGTTTTACTTTTAGTCGCCATATTGATTCCAAGTCTTCACACTGTCTGACAAAAAAAGGGAAGCATCCAGAAGACAGGGTCAGATGTTAACATAGTTTCTTACTCATTCATACCATCGATGGGTATGTAAATGATCAGAGCTGCAGTTTTTTTGTGAGATGTACAACAGCCATCAGAGTGCGTTAGTGTTATCCCTGTTTATTACTGCCACCAGGTCTATTAGGGTTTAAAAGGAGCGTGATCAATATGAAGGGCTCGTGGATGCTCCGTACTTGTGCGAGACGGCGTTATAATAATCTGTCAGAGTTTGAAAGCGGCCTCATTGTGGGTCTGCATTGGGCCAGCTGGTAGAATCGTGCATTATCCAGATTTTAGTGGTATAAGGATGTGACAATGGCCCGATGTTGGACTGTATGGGAACGTGAGGGCAACGTACTCGTTGTCGAGATTCCAATCGACCACGTCTGACCATCACAAGAGAGGGATGACATATTGTGCACCAAACGTATCGTAACATCCTCACACCGACACATGACATCCGAGAAAAGGTACTTTACTCCCTGCTATCTACTGCGTCACCCTACACCATCTGTTGGAGACTAGCAGCAGACGGACTAGGAATTACCATACCCAGCTTAGGCTGCCGTTATCACCACAACATCAATGACTGCGTTTAGAATGGTGCCTTGACTGGGAAGCACGCACTGCCTCTTAATGGCGCCCAGTTGTGTTCAGTGATGAATCGCTATTCTGCACTACCATGGATGGGCAATGTCGGCGAGCACGTCGGCGACCAGGGCAGACGTCCCACTCTTCCAACGTTTTGGGAAGGCACAGTGGTGGTGCTCCCCTATCATACTGTGGCTTGGACGTGGCTGGTTAAGGTACAATGGTACATCACAGAGATCCTGCATCCACACGTCTTATGGTGGCATTTTTCAACAGACAACGCTTGTCCACACACATTGTCTCTATGAAGTGTTTCCATGAAGTTGAGTTTCTCCCCAGCCCTGTCCTCAATAGAAGTGTGGTACTAGCTTGGACGTCAATCGTGTTTTAGTGCCTCTACCACAGCTATCAAGGACTGATATCAACACTTGTGGGCCAGCTCTTCTCAAGAGAGGATGCAATGGTCTTATAACGCCTATCCCAACCAATTCTGTGCATCCATTCAGGCGAGAGGGGGTGGAACGTCAGACTGATAAGTGGGCTCATACTGCCATTGCTTTTGCAAATTTGACTCGATTTCTTAATCACCAAACTACTACTACGTTCCCTCTCAACCATGAAATTCGATTTCTTTTCCTTCTGGTCTCTAGACGCTTCGTTTTTTTTTTTGTCATTCGATGTATTTTCTACGATGTTTTGAGTATCTTACATAGCACCAAGGATGCGAATAACCTGTCCACAGGCCTTAGACCTGTTTCTATTGCAAAGGAGTCTTCTCCCATGAATTTTACTACTACATAGAGTTCGTTAACGTCTCTTAGACTAAGCTTGTTGGTTTTTGTTCATGGCGTATTCATGTAGCACACTGAACAGGGTTACCACAGTCACATTAATTTAAAAAGGTGACGTGTTCTATGAATCTACGCAAACCTATCAAATATCTGGTGGTTCGGTGCAACCAGTTTGTAAGTCATTCTTCTACATTCTACACCAGATTAGTGTAGGGAAAGTTGTGCTCCTCTATCGAAGCTATCAAAGGAAGGAATACGCTTCAGTAGATGAAATCTCATTATCTCATTTTGGCCTGACAATTTCCCATGCAACCTGCAGCAACAGAAAAGTCGGTACGATTTAGAGACGTACCTCAACCAGTTTTCGCTGCGATGCTCTACAGTCGACAGTATAGTTGTAAATGATATCGCCTTTGTCTTAGATCATAACGCCTTTTTAAATTGAATTTTTGAGAATAAAAAAGTGTTGTTTACAGATAGGGGAGAAAAAGTGAGTTCGAAAGTGTCTGAAAAAAAAAAAAACGTTACAGGTATGTTTCGCATTATATACGACTAAGAGGTGCCCCACAAGATACGAGTGCATTTCGTGTTCTCTCATCGTCCTGTGTGCCTAGTACTTGTACACGGGGCGAAACGCAGTAGGATGTCAGAGATGGGACTCGTCCGTATTCAGCTGCAATACAGTGTCGTCGATAACATTGTTAGAAATGAAATTGACTTCAGATTCACAACACTTTACGAATAAAACACGGTGTTGGCGGATTACGTACAGTAAGTGACTTGAGACGAGTAACTAATCTGGAAAGCACACTGCCGTATCAAACTATTTCTCCCGAAAAATTTCGAAGAAGTTGTAGTTCACCTTTTCGTCGCCAGCCGTGTTATGAAAGGTGTCACCGCGAGTTGCGTTCTGCTCACGCGTTGGTGAGAGGCGACCCTGGCTCATCAGGGTCGCGCAACCAGCGCAGACTTTTATTTGTGCCCAAGACGTGAGCTGTCGACGCGGATTTCGCTGGCAGGCGGGCCACCGCCCTGGGGAGTTAGTGTCATCCGAGTAGCGGCGCGACTCTGAGCTCTTCTAGAACTCTGGCTGCGGACCTCCTGCGCAGCCCAAAAAGGGGACTTGCGGAGATGTCGCATGACACCCGCCCCAGAGGCCACCAATATCCAATTTAAGGATACACACTGAATCAAAAGATGAATGAACGAGCTAGAGGAGTGGTTAGAACACAGGACTCGCATTCCGGAGTACAAGGACTCCTATCTTCGTCCAGACGTTCGTTTTCAAACTACGACGCGTTTGGCGTCCTCCACCCATTAGGGGCTTCCTCGCAACACATCCACCTTGCTCGCCTTCCTTTTTTTGTTTTAATGCCCAGTCTCTCGTAGCCTAGTCTACGTCTACTCTCGGGTACGCCTTGCAATCGAGGTTCTGATTTCGACACCTCTTATGACCGTAAAGTAACCCAACTGGGACCTTCCCGTGTCCCTACACCTCTTCTTACTTCCTTGTTTTCTGATTTCTGATCAGCCTTTTAGTATGTAAAATTTGAAGGAGGACATTGTTCCACCAGGCTGTATTTTTAATTATTGCTGCGTTGCAGCATGCAATAAGTTAGAAATTTGAGTCAGTTAGGGAACGTGTCCGGATGGCCGAAGCAGTTAAGGCAACCGCTCATGAGAAGCGGTAAATCCAAATTCGAAACCTGGTCCGACGCAAATTTTCAACTTTCGCCAGTGCATTACCATAAACCCCTGTGCGGCTGGAAGTCACGAGTTCCTAACAATCCCTTCCCTTTCTTTCCCCGTTCTCTGTTTCTTAATTTCATCAGTTTGTTTTTGCACTGCAAGCAATGCCAGCTCTCGCTAGATAGATTCTAAGTTTCAAAATGTGTGTATATTATAATAAAAAAGACTGAGGTGAACCATTCCCTCTGGTTCACAAAAGGACAATTTAGGAGTCTGCTCAATATGTGTAAGGAGATTCCCTGATAACGTAGTAAATACTCTTACTTTAACCTATACGAGGGTTAGCACTTTAATAGTGGCAACTGTTTATTTACAGCTCGTACAAAATAGATACGTGTTTCACCAGCATTGTGTACAACCCGTTGTCAGCAATGTGGATGTCGTAGGATACTCTTAGCACTGCCAGTTGTATTAACAGTTCGAGCAGCGCGGTCTTTTGCCCGAAGAATTTGTAGCAGTTCTGAAGTGAATGCCATGAAGTGTGTCCTTCAGTTTAGAAATCGAGTTGAACTCACGAGGGCTTAAGTCAGGGGAGTGCAGTAGGTGGTATAGCACTTAGCAGCCCCATCAATCAAACAAATCAGAAACAATTTGCACTGTACGTGCTTGAGCATTTTCCTGCAAAATGGTGGTCAGGTACCGCAGAAAGTGTCATCACTTCTGTCTCTACGCTTTTCATTTTTGGAACACAACCTACGACCAGCTTAGAGACAGAAGTGATGGCACTTCCCGCAGGACTTGACCACCATTTGTAGGACACGTACAGTGCAAACTGTTACTCGTTTATTTGACTGATGGGGCTGCTAAGTCCTGTACCACCTACTGCTCTCCCCTGACTTACGCCCTCGTGAGTTCGACTCGATTTATGAACTGAAGGAAACATTTCATGGCATTCGCTTCAGAACTGCTACAAATTCGTCGGGAAATAGACCGCGCCGCTCGAACTGTCAACACAACTGGCATTGATAAGAGTATCGTAAGACATCCACATCACTGGCAACGGGTTATACAAAGTGCTAGTGACTACTTTAAAGGTCAGTAAAACTTTGAAACTCGTATCTATTTTGTACGAGCTGTAAATAAATAGTTACCACTATTAAAGTTCCAGCACTCGTACAAGTGTCTGCAGTTCCTTTGTGTTTTAACTCTTACTTTAGGACGTTTCTCTCCAAGGGAATGTGCAGATCTTTTTAGAGACGTACGTTTCTCGCATGTTTTTGAACGATCTACGAATGGACAAAATTTTGTCAAACAGGAACTTTAAAACAAGAACGAAATGTAATTAAAGCAGAGGAGCTGTGGAGCTGGTTAGGGAGTGGTGAGGTGCTGGATTCACAAAATTTTTCATACTTAAAAAGTAGTTTATTATTATAAAAAACATATGAACACTCCACAATTCGCAAAATACACAATTTAATAGTGGGAGCGTTGTTTACTAATACCTAAGACAGTTATGGACCGAAGCCTCAACATATCAATACAATTATTGAAATATAAGGGAAAATGTGATAATTTAAAAGAAAACAAAGATCGTTGCACGATGGTGCACCCAAAAGAGGATCTCTTTCCTTCTCTTATCAAAATAGTTTAAGATACGTAACAGCTGCGACAAGAATTGTAAACTTCCATACGGCGTTGCTCTTTAACAATCAATTACTGATCAAGAACTTGTGTTGACCAAGTAAATAACTACACTTAGCAACTGCGCTAACGGATTAAGGCCCAGTAATAAATGCCTACCACGGCGAAATACTCTCAAGTAATTAAATTTTACATATAAATTTCATTAAGTAACCACAAGTGCCTCTACTAAAGATCAGCTTGCGATAACACTGACCAGTCTTACGTAAAAAACAATTCACTATTCAAAAACTTCAGTAACATTTAAGACCGATAGAGGATAACAGAATCAAAGACCGGCAGCGATTTACTCAAAACGTTGGTTAAGAATAAAACATAACCGCATTTAACCATTTTAAGGTACTTTGAGCTTAAGCCCAAACACATCTCTTTAGGCATGAAAGCTTTCAGGCTTGCAAACACAGTGAGCCTTACGGTGCAATGGCAGATCAAACACACCAGCTACAAGGCGTGAACTTCGTTAGACCTTTGCGGCAAACCAAACTAATACCAAAAGCCGCCTCTGGACGGTGTTGCTTACACCTATTTAAACGTAAGTTAGAAGAAATCAGCTGTAGTAAATCATAAGGGAAACTGATTATAAATGTCGAGTCCTTAGACCGCCAGACTAAGGCAAACACTACATCTCAGAGGACTACAGGCAAGCAAACAACAGCAGCAGCCTATCAAATATAGACAAGGAATTAGCTAAGCGTGGCAGGCAGAAACGGCAATCAAACAAATCACAGTATCATTTAATTACAACACAGGTGCCTAGTTCGGAGAACAGCTAGTAACAGGTAATACAGATTTACTAGAGTCAGTTGGCAAGCTGTCTTACAAAAACAGATAACTTTTCCACAGATGTGCAAGGAATTTACGTTACCCAAAATTGTCTTATGAAAGCCACAAGTTCAACAAAAGCATACAGAGAGGCACCTTCCCAGATTCATTCTTGATTTCAATAAAAAAGGTATTGATAATGTATAATCTGTCCTATAACACACAAACATTAGCAGAATTAAACACTAATGTAATAAAACTACAAAACATCAATTAATAAAACAAGGCTGTCAAGCACTGAATAGGTAACACGTCAGACAAGTTAATAGAAGAATTTTAAAAGTGAGTGCATTCTTGTGTAGGTAATCAACTAAGTCCCACTAATCAGTAACATGGTAACTAGGAAACAAAATCCAAATTAAAAACCACATTTGTCACAAATCGCGAATACGAGTCCAGAAAATCAGCTACACCCAACCTAACAGAAAAATACAAACGAGCTCACAACAGAATATCGGAGGGACGACCACAGATAACTGCTGGACCCGAAAGGAAGCAGGTTGCAGTGGGCTACACGTCAGTTTTTTCCCCCCCATGAACCATGGACCTTGCCGTTGGTGGGGAGGCTTGCGTGCCTCAGCGATACAGATGGCCGTACCGTAGGTGCAACCACAACGGAGGGGTATCTGTTGAGAGGCCAGACAAACGTGTGGTTCCTGAAGAGGGGCAGCAGCCTTTTCAGTAGTTGCAGGGGCAACAGTCTGGATGATTGACTGATCTGGCCTTGCAACATTAACCAAAACGGCCTTGCTGTGCTGGTACTGCGAACGGCTGAAAGCAAGGGGAAACTACAGCCGTAATTTTTCCCGAGGACATGCAGCTTTACTGTATGATTAAATGATGATGGCATCCTCTTGGGTAAAATATTCCGGAGGTAAAATAGTCCCCCATTCGGATCTCCGGGCGGGGACTACTCAGGAGGATGTCGTTATCAGGAGAAAGAAAACTGGCGTTCTTCGGATCGGAGCGTGGAATGTCAGATCCCTTAATCGGGCAGGTAGGTTAGAAAATTTAAAAAGGGAAATGGATAGGTTAAAGTTAGATATAGTGGGAATTAGTGAAGTTCGGTGGCAGGAGGAACAAGACTTCTGGTCAGGTGACTACAGGGTTATAAACACAAAATCAAATAGGGGTAATGCAGGAGTAGGTTTAATAATGAATAGGAAAATAGGAATGCGGGTAAGCTACTACAAACAGCATAGTGAACGCATTATTGTGGCCAAGATAGATACGAAGCCCACACCTACTACAGTAGTACAAGTTTATATGCCAACTAGCTCTGCAGATGATGAAGAAATTGAAGAAATGTACGATGAAATAAAAGAAATTATTCAGATAGTGGAGGGAGACGAAAATTTAATAGTAATGGGTGACTGGAATTCGAGTGTAGGAAAAGGGAGAGAAGGAAACATAGTAGGTGAATATGGATTGGGGCTACGAAATGAAAGAGGAAGCCGCCTAGTAGAATTTTGCACAGAGCACAACTTAATCATAGCTAACACTTGGTTTAAGAATCATGAAAGAAGGTTGTATACGTGGAAGAACCCTGGAGATACTAAAAGGTATCAGATAGATTATATAATGGTAAAACAGAGATTTAGGAACCAGGTTTTAAGTTGTAAGACATTTCCAGGGGCAGATGTGGACTCTGACCACAATCTATTGGTTATGACCTGTAGATTAAAACTGAAGAAACTGCAAAAATGTGGGAAATTAAGGAGATGGGACCTGGATAAACTGAAAGAACCAGAGGTTGTACAGAGTTTCAGAGAGAGCATAAGGGAACAATTGACAGGAATAGGGGAAAGAAATACAGTAGAAGAAGAATGGGTAGCTCTGAGGGATGTAGTAGTGAAGGCAGCAGAGGATAAAGTAGGTACAAAGACGAGGGCTGCTAGAAATCCTTGGGTAACAGAAGAAATATTGAATTTAATTGATGAAAGGAGAAAATATAAAAATGCAGTAAATGAAGCAGGCAAAAAGGAATACAAACGTCTCAAAAATGAGATCGACAGGAAGTGCAAAATGGCTAAACAGGGATGGCTAGAGGACAAATGTAAGGATGTAGAAGCTTATCTCACTAGGGGTAAGATAGATACTGCCTACAGGAAAATTAAAGAGACCTTTGGAGAGAAGAGAACCACGTGTATGAATATCAAGAGCTCAGATGGCAGCCCAGTTCTAAGCAAAGAAGGGAAGGCAGAAAGGTGGAAGGAGTATATAGAAGGTTTATACAAGGGCGATGTACTTGAGGACAATATTATGGAAATAGAAGAGGATGTAGATGAAGACGAAATGGGAGATATGATACTGCGTGAAGAGTTTGACAGAGCACTGAAAGACCTGAGTCGAAACAAGGCCCCCGGAGTAGACAACATTCCATTAGAACTACTGACGGCCTTGGGAGAGCCAATCATGACAAAACTCTACCAGCTGGTGAGCAAGATGTATGAGACAGGCGAAATACCCTCAGACTTCAAGAAGAATATAATAATTCCAATCCCAAAGAAAGCAGGTGCTGACAGATGTGAAAATTACCGAACTATCAGTTTAATAAGCCACGGCTGCAAAATACTAACGCGAATTCTTTACAGACGAATGGAAAAACTGGTAGATGCAGACCTCGGGGAGGATCAGTTTGGATTCCGTAGAAATGTTGGAACACGTGAGGCAATACTGACCTTACGACTTATCTTAGAAGAGAGATTAAGAAAAGGCAAACCTACGTTTCTAGCATTTGTAGACTTAGAGAAAGCTTTTGACAATGTTGACTGGAATACTCTTTTTCAAATTCTAAAGGTGGCAGGGGTAAAATACAGGGAGCGAAAGGCTATTTATAATTTGTACAGAAACCAGATGGCAGTAATAAGAGTCGAGGGGCATGAAAGGGAAGCAGTGGTTGGGAAAGGAGTGAGACAGGGTTGTAGCCTCTCCCCGATGTTATTCAATCTGTATATTGAGCAAGCAGTAAAGGAAACAAAAGAAAAATTTGGAGTAGGTATTAAAATTCATGGAGACGAAGTAAAAACTTTGAGGTTCGCCGATGACATTGTAATTCTGTCAGAGACGGCAAAGGACTTGGAAGAGCAGTTGAACGGAATGGACAGTGTCTTGAAAGGAGGATATAAGATGAACATTAACAAAAGCAAAACGAGGATAATGGAATGTAGTCAAATTAAATCGGGTGATGCTGAGGGAATTAGATTAGGAAATGAGACACTTAAAGTAGTAAAGGAGTTTTGCTATTTAGGAAGTAAAATAACTGATGATGGTCGAAGTAGAGAGGATATAAAATGTAGACTGGCAATGGCAAGGAAAGCGTTTCTGAAGAAGAGAAATTTGTTGACATCGAATATAGATTTATGTATCAGGAAGTCGTTTCTGAAAGTATTTGTTTGGAGTGTAGCCATGTATGGAAGTGAAACATGGACGATAACTAGTTTGGACAAGAAGAGAATAGAAGCTTTCGAAATGTGGTGCTACAGAAGAATACTGAAGATAAGGTGGATAGATCACGTAACTAATGAGGAGGTATTGAATAGGATTGGGGAGAAGAGAAGTTTGTGGCACAACTTGACTAGAAGAAGGGATCGGTTGGTAGGACATGTTTTGAGGCATCAAGGGATCACAAATTTAGCATTGGAGGGCAGCGTGGAGGGTAAAAATCGTAGAGGGAGACCGAGAGATGAGTACACTAAGCAGATTCAGAAGGATGTAGGTTGCAGTAGGTACTGGGAGCTGAAGCAGCTTGCACAGGATAGAGTAGCATGGAGAGCTGCATCAAACCAGTCTCAGGACTGAAGACAACAACAACAACAACAACACGTCAGTTAAGAACAAAATAACTGCTCGTTACAGAAAAGAGCTTACCATAAAGTCCACAGTGTAGGAACACAGCACTCCCCTTGGAAGGGTCGCTTCCTCCAACGGTCAAGCACCTGGCAGTTAAACTCCAACCGGCATGATGGCACCAATAACACTTCATAGGCTCCACCGCTGTATTCCAGCTTTATTCGGCCCAACACAGTGTACACACATTTTAGGTAAAACCGGACGTCCAACTCTCCTCACTGCTACTACGAAGTCCCTTCACTTGTGTTTGCTGCGTCTGCCGTTATAGTCCCACATACCGCTCCTCGAGCACCTTCTTGTGGGCCGGCGTCCCCAGTTTCCCAGCTACTGGGCAAAGACTTACACGGGACGGATACTATTGATAGCCGGCCGGAGTGGCCGCGCGGTTCTAGGCAATACAATCAGGAACCGCGTGACCGCTACAGTCGCAGGTTCGAATCCTGCCTTGGGAATGGGTATGTGTGATGTCCTTAGGTTAGTTAGGTTTAAGTAGTTCTAAGTTCTAGGGGACTAATGACCACAGCAGTTGAGTCCCATAGTGCTCAGAGCCATTTGAACCATCATACGTCCTACACTGCTCTCGGTCGTTAAGTAAAGGCCGTTGAACACTGCGTTGTCCGTGGTGTGAGGTAATGCCAGAATTCTGATACTACTGGCACACTCTTGATTCCGTGGATCTCGGAATACTGAATTGCCTAACGACGTCCGAAACGGAATATCCGATGCGTACAGCTCCCAGTTCCATGCCGCGTTCAAAGTCCGTTAATCCCCGACGTGTGACTATTTTCGTTGAAACCTTTTCAGGTGAATCATCTGAACAGAAATTACATTACCACCTATGCACTTCCCTTTTGTACCTCGTACACGCGAAACTACCACCTTCTTTGTACGTGGATATCGCTATCCCATGACTTTTGTCACCTCAGCGCATTGTGATTTAACAGATGCAGAAAATGGTTAGGGAGGGGTGTGTATAGTGGCCAGTGTGGGCATAATGGGCATTTGAATATATGAGTCGGTATAGTGCTGCAATCGGACGGCACTAGCATAAAGGTACCATCTGAAATACCCTCGGTGGAACCATAAGATCGCGCTGTCTCACAGTTTTTGTATGGCTTTGATATCTGATGTGAGGGAAGATCTCAATCCACGCAATTATTACAAAATTACACAACTTATGTTTTCTAACATAACCGTGGTGAAAGAGTCCCTTGCCGATGACAGCTTCATCTGAGGCCATCACCAACTAACAACAACTTTGAGCAATGTTGCGTAAGTTGACAGCATGGCCAGGCAGCGAGTGGTATCCTCAATCCAACTAACTCTTTTTTCTTCCGTTTTTACTGTTATTCATGGGAACAAATATTGAACATAACTATTCTAAACGATGAATCATAATAAATAATAATACTATATCTTTTCTACACATTGATGTTTGACACAAATAAGCTCTAACGAGGCAGTTAATCATAGCAATCGGCAAACATGTGATATGTTGTTGCAATACAGGCAGTGAAGTACAGTCGACTTTCCACACTACTGCAACCACCGATCGGATTCCAAGGAATACTCTGGAGAGACAACAACACCATATCTGGAGGGTTTCAGTTCGTTTTTACCTCAAAGTAATAAAAGGAAGTTCACGAACTTATCATGTTGTTCCAGAGAACATTTTACGACATGACAGTTAAGGACACGCGATTTGTAGCATATTGAGTGGCCTAAAGAAAACAGCAGCATCTTCATAATATTAATAAGGAGACCAGAATGGCTGGAAAGGGGTGGATTCCAGGCTTCCAGAAAAGTCACTAACGTTCAGGTTGAGGTCAAGTGGCCAGGATGCGGAAGTGGGCGAACAAACAGTTGCGAGGGTACGCTTGAGGACAAAATCACTATCTGCGCCAAGTCTATCACTAAAATGTTTTGAATCAGGTTACTGTGCTTGTCCTAGGTAGTAATAGCGATTTTTTTGCAAACAGATGTGATTTACGTTATGTAATTCATTTTTTACTCTTGACTTGTAATAGGTGTTGTTAATAAGTTTTCTCGGTACACTTTTTCAGATTTAAAAATGGTTTTCTAAATTTATTTACCCCTTATAGTTATTTGACCATTATGCCATACAGCGGCCTGGACACGTCGCCTCATTCTCTCTGTTGGCTAGATTCCCATTAACGTTGCGAACGGTAGTTCATAAATATGGGAACTATGATTTAAGGATGTAGACGGTATGACAACCGAGAGTTTGTCTCCTGTTTCGACTGCATATGAGACTGGATTCTTCCTACACTTTGGTTAAGGGGCCTGTAGATGGCGTAGTGAAGCACATTAAGAAATTATGTTCAAAATATAGACGGCTAAATTTGTTTTTAATTTTACGTTTTATATGATAGTTTGGGTCGATCCGTGAAGCTTGCACAGGTAATCGAAGTGAACAAAGCAAACGCTCGTGAAATGCGGGAAATCTGCGTTGGAATTCCGGCCCCGCAGAGATTTTTTGTATGTTCCTATTGGGTAATAAATCTATAAGCACTACAGCTGATGCATGAAATTATTTTCGAAGGAGATGAAAATGTTGACACAAAATTAAGTAACTGGACGACAACACAAAGCCTTCCGAAATATTTTAAGCCATTCTAAATAATTAGATGAACATAGGTTAAACAAGTAATCATTCTAGGAAGCACACGTACAGTAGCACATGAACGAAGGTTAAGTAGAAGCTAGCTCCTGCCTCTGATGCAAGTGCTATATACAAAATGATTCAGCTGCCCCTATCGCAGTCAATTTATGCAACCTGCGATGCTATAGCTGGCTTTCATAAACCACGCGCGTAAAAAGAAAGTCCAAATGTGTGTGAAATCTTATGGCACATCACTGCTAAGGTCATCAGTCACTAAGCTTACACACTACTTAACCTAAGTTATCCTAAGGACAAACACACACACCCATGCCCGAGAGATGACTCGAACCTCCACCGGGACCAGCCGCACGCGAAAAATGCCAACTATTAACCCTATAGAAAATGAACAGGAATTGTTTTAGGGAACTTAATATATTTACTTTTTGTACTGGGTATGTTTTCGCTAGAGGCTCAACTCCCATCAGTCAGAATTTCTAGCATGTTGTTCATGGCACTCTATACTACCAATGTTCTAATATTTGCTTCTGGACGAATTATTTCCCACATCCGACCTTTTTTGATCTTCACTGACTGGCCGTATTACCCCAAAGTCTTAGTCGAACACTTACAAACTGTAAAATTTGTAAATTTTACCTAACAGTATTGTGAATTTTAAAAGCATAAAATAAACAGTTACATCGTTGAATTCGTCACACCTTCTGCCTACGAAGCTACTGTACTAGTAAGGGTTAAGTTTGGATCGAATTAGCTAGTTTTAGGGTAACACAAAAGCCGTTTTTCATTCATTAACACCACGATCTCACGGGCACGTTTAAAATAGTAATGTTAACAACGTAGTCGACTTTGACGGTGGCGTAATATCCCAATCAGTAGAGACCAGAAAAGGTCAAATACCGGGAATTGCTTGTATGGTCGTAAATGTGGATGGAGCACTATGAGAGAGTGCCATCAACAGCATACTTGAAATCGTGACTGGTGACAGATGAGTGTGGGGTGAAGATGCGTCTTTCTTGAATAACTCGAAATATGTGATCTCCAGCAAAAAGTATCAATGCACAAAATTTAACTACATGAAATTTCCTACAAAAAGTTCTGCTTGTTTTCTGTTGGATTAACAGTTTTCGCGAAGCAAGCGAGAGTATACGAAAATCCCGCTCGTGGTTAATGAAGGCCAGCTATAACAGTAACAATTTCATAAAACGCCAGCGGTAAGGCACGACTCAGTCATACTGTATACAAGGTGAACAAAAATTCCACCTATAAATTGTCAGTGAATGTTCAGGGATACATACTGAATATTTTGGCATAAAAGACCCAGGAGCTCCGGATGCTCGGTACAGAGTTATTGCATTCTTTTTGGTTTCTTGCCCCAGTTGGCTGTGTATTTGGACTGTTCTAAAAACAGAGCACATCAGTGCAGATGTCGACGGTATGCGCTGTGTGTCTTGTTTCCATTTGCTCACGGCTCTGCTGTTGACAGTAGTAATGCCCTCCTTACTTCAATACTACATTCAGCATGGCTCGGTTCTGTCCACGGTATTGTTTTCTGACAGTCTTGTTGGGCGTTGACAATGATACACAGAATAGGTTTTCTGATGATAAGTTCACCGATATTCACCTCGTATATGGGTTCACTGTAGGCAATGAAAGAGCGGCAAGAGCCAAAACTGAGCTTTAACTTAGGTGCATTCATTATTGATATGTTGGATGGTGGGAGAGCAGCCGATACGTATGCAATAAATATAAAAAAAGGCCGCCAACTATAGCTTCATCTCCAATTCATTTTATAAGGAAAGGTCTTGGCGATATAATACGCCATCATAAGGTCTTCTATTCTAGACAGTGGCTGAATTTTTCAATGATAAAATGTATGTACGTCATACATGATAGTAACCATTCTTCGCACCAGCTTATGTACGGACGACTTCAGCATTTATCTACAGCTACATTACAACTCGGTTCTAGCTGTTGACGTGTGCTAAAGTCGTGCGTGTATAAGCAAGTATAAAGTGTTAGTTTCGTATATGACGTACATACATTTCTACATTCAAAAAATTCAGCCACTCGTATAAAAAAGGGCCTGATGATGATGTATTATATAGCCAGAACCGGCAACCTATTAAAAAATTGAGATAAATTTTCAACTGATGGTTTTTTTGATTTTAATTACAAAGTTGAGCCAACCACGTCAGCTTACATAGTCGCCTTCGAGAAACCGAATCCTGTGCTTTGTGTTGTACGCTTTAATGATTACATTCTCTTATCACAAACTTACTCACTGCTGTAAAGGTATCTTCTCAGAAATAAAGATAATTGGTGTAAGACATTCAATAAATCATTACTACATTATTAGTCTGTAGCGAACTGACAGAGACTGTGAGTCTCTTCTACCACATTCCTCGGAGAGGACCTCTGAACAACCTCTGATACCACGACGATGGAGTTCTGATTCACAATGCTGAATGACGCGTTGTTAACATCTTGTGTTCGTAATTAGGTCGCCGCATTTTGACACTGATCAGTATTACACACAGAATGAGATTTTCACTCTGCAGCGGAGTGTGCGCTGATATGAAACTTCCTGGCAAATTAAAACTGCGTGCCCGACCGAGACTCGAAATCGGGACCTTTGCCTTTCGCGGGCAAGTGCTCTACCATCTGAGCTACCGAAGCACGACTCACGCCCGGTCCTCACAGATTTACTTCTCCCGAGTTCGAGTCTCGGTCGAGCACACAGTTTTAATTTGCCAGGAAGTTTCAGTATTACACACAGTTCAACGCTCAAAACTGTAGTACCGGGCTTGTGGTAATAAGAAAAGTACACAATATATCATTCGTTTGTGAAGAACTATTGCTAAAACTATCTGGTCCAGTGCATAGACTATTAACGAAGGTGCGATTATACGGAATAGGTTCCCAGGTATGTGAGTGGGTCGAAGACTTCTTAGATAGTAGAACCAAGTACGTTCTACTCAATGACGAGCGTCCTTCAGAGACGAGCTTGTCGTCAGGAGTGCCCCAGGGAAATGCCAGAGGACCGCTCTTGGTCTCTGTATACATAAATGATCATTTATGACAGACGGGGTGAGAAGTAATATGCGGCTGTTTGCTGAAAACGCTTTGGTGAACGGGAAAGTTCCTTCGTTGATTGGTTGTAGCAGGATATAAGATGACTTAAACACGATTACTCTACTTTTTCGTGTCCGGAGATTTGTTTCAAAGTCTTACAGCCCAATATCGGGCCAAGTCCAATGTTTCTCTCTTCTCAAGCCATGGTTCGTCAAGGGTACACCTTGTGGGGCAGATGGAAAACACTGTAGAAGGTGTTCCATATCCTGAACTTCACCACAGTCGCATTTATTGTCTCCTTCGTCCTTAAAGCCCCATTTGACTAGGTTTGCTTTAACTGGTGCTACGCCTGTTCTGATGCGGTTCAGTGTTGTCCAAATCTTCCAGCTTGATGTACTGCCGCTGGGTATTTCTCGTGAGGCAGGGTAGTCCTTCGGAGGCTCGTTCAATTCACTAGTGAGAAATCTCTTGCGGGATTTAAGTGTGCTATGTCCACATAAAGAACCATGGAGCGGGTGGCGCTCGTCGAAAATATGTTTAAATTTTTCTGTACGGTTGTGCGCAGTTCTTCGGGATTCAGGAGATGAGAATCCAGCTGCTTTGTATATTTTCCGAAGTGGAGTGGGTTTCATGCATCCTGTTGTTAGCCTGCATGTTTCACTAAGGACTGTAGTGACGTTTTTAGCATGTGTGGATTAAGACCATACAAGGCATGCGTATTCTGCCGTGGAGAAACAAAGTGCTTGAGCAGTTGTTCGTGTATTCGTCAGTTTTCTCAAAATATTATTCCTGGCAGCAACTTTTTAGCAGGTTTTTTCACAGTGATATCTGTACGTCAGTGATCTATCCAGTACGACACCAAGGTATGTTGGTTTGTCCGTATGGTCCAGTTTGTTGCCATTCCAGGTGACGTTCAGCTTCCTGTTTGCCTGTTTTGCGCGGAGGTGGAAAGCGCTAACCTGTGTCTTAGATGGATTTGGTTTGAGGGAGTTCTCTTTATAGTATTCAGACATTACGTGTAGCGAGCTTTCTAATTTCCCTTCTACTTCCTCGAAGCTATTTCCTTGCGCTGTAATGGCCAGATCATCGGCATACAAGAAATGGGTAGTACGTTCCTGTGTTGGTTGATCATTGGTGTAGAGATTAAATAGTAGGGGGGGGGGGGGGGGGTCAGCACACTGCCCTGGGCGAGATCGTTCTTTTGTCGACGCCATCGGCTTTTTTTCCCGCCAAGCATTACATAGATCTGTCTGTTTTGCAGCAGAGATTCAATGACTTTTGTGAATTGACGATCCTTAAATGTACAGTAAGTTTTTCCATGAGCTTTCTGTGGTTGACGGTGTCGTATGCAGAACTTAAGTCCACCAATGCCACACCTGTTATTTGTTTGTTTTCAAACCTTTCCTCAGTGTGTTCTGTGAGTGCTAGGATTTGACTGGTGCATGATTTCCCGGGTCTGAATCCAGCCTGTTGGGGAATGAGCTTTTGGTCTGCTATAAATGCTCTGCGGTTTAGGATTTTTCGTTCGTAGAGTTTGTACAGATGGCACAGGAGTGCTATTGGGCAGTAGTTCTTCGGTTGACCTGCATATTTCCCAGGTTTTAGTAGCGCCACTACCTTTGATTTCCTCCACATCTTTGGGATCACACACGTTTTTAAGCAATGATTAAAGAGCAACTTGAACACAATTTCTGGTTGGTGTGATGAATGGTAAGTTGTTATAAATGGAGAGAACTCTAAGTTAATAAGATGAGTAGGAAAAACAATGAAACAATGTTGTAATACAGTGTCATTAGTGTGCTACTTGACACATTCATATCCATTAAATGTCTGGATGTAACTTTGCAAAGCGATATGAAATGGAAGGAGTAAGCAAGGATGTTGGTATGGAAGATGGATTGTCGACTTCTGTTTATTGAGAGAATTTTGGGAAGGTGTAGTTTACCTGTAGGGCGGGCTGCTTGTAAAACACTAGTGCGACCTATTCTTGAGTATTGCTAGAGTGTTTGGGATATCACAACGACGGATTAAAGTAAGACATCGAAGAAATTCAGAAGCGAGCTGCTAGTTTTTATACCGGTAGGTTCGACTAACATGCAAGTATTTTGTAGATGCTCCCTGAACAGAAAGAGGAGTACCTGGAAGGAAGACGACGTTCTTTTCGCAAAAGACTATTGAGAAAATTTAGAGAACCTGTAATTGAAGTTGGCTGTAGAATGATTCTACTGCCACCATCTTATATTTCACTTAAGGACCAAGAAGATAAAAGAAATTAGGGGTCGTCGGAGGCATATAGACAGTCGTCTTTCCCTCGGTCAGTTTAAGAGTTGAATTGGAAATGGAATAACTAGTAGTGGTAGAAGCACCCTTAGCCATGTGCCACGCGGTGGCTTGCAAAGTATGTATGCAGATGCAGATGTAGATATATCTCCAGCACCCCCCCCCCCCCCCTACCCGCTCCCTCGCCTACGATCGCGTAAAAAACCTCCGTGTTATGAAAATGGTTCTAACCAACGTTTCGTCGGTAATAGTTTTTGAGCTCACACAGGTGTTTAAAGCGCGGCGGAAGTGGGGACTAGCTTCAAGTAACGTGTGTTTGCTTAGGTTTAACTTCGAGAACGGGTTCATTTATGCGACCTGTGGTTATCGTACGTTATGGTTACCTTTCGAGGGTCCTGAGCTTGACTCACCTTCAACGAGTATTCACCATATTCGTCGTGTTCACAGAGTTCCATTTCTCTCCCATAAATAATTTTTTGTTATTAACCTGAGGGAATAAATGAATTATTGCTTAAAATATGCTAGTTCAAATAAAGAATAACTTTCTCAGGACGTATCGATTTCCCGGATATTCTTCATTTTCCACTTATATTGAAAGACATGCTCGCATTAATGAATTTAATGCTTTGTTGCTTAGTTGATTCTATTGCTGTCCTCGTTGTTTCCTTTTTAGGGGTTTACTGGTCTCGGATAGTTTCTGAACGAAGAAATCAAAACTTTTCTGTTTGTTGGTCCAGCGACTACTAAACGACAAGTTTTGATGCTTTTGACTTCTAGATCCTAAAACTACTCACTCACAAAATTTAAAACCATCAGCTTCCAAACTTTAACTCCACACAAAAGTTGACTACAGATTACAGCGTCTACAACAGAACTCAAACATGACTCTTACTTACAATAACTAAAAACCAACTGCCTTCTTGCAACTCTACACTACACGCTCGAGCGTGGTGGATAATATTCTCGGGTTTCACGCCGCGTCAAGTGGTTCACTGCCCACGAGCTTTCGGCACATATACTCTGCCATTGTCAAGTGATTGACTGTCGTCTGGATGTTGTCCGAGATCTTGTGATGGGGAGTTGAAGCGGTTGCGGTGGTCGCGCCACCAAAACAGTACCTTTAATGGTGCAGAACTTATGTGTAAGTAATAAAAACGCAGTAAATCAATAATCAATGGTAACATCATTTGATAAGAGCCATGTTTTTTTCAAGGTCCTATCGGTCTCGAAATGTAAGCTACGGGGAGAATCGGATGTAGCTTTGTGCAGATGTGTAGCGCAATGTCTCTAGTATGCCTGTCTATCCCACTTTTCTATTCTGAGCTCACAGTGAGCACGTAAAGATGCCTGGAACAATAATGTTTCCTGCCAAGTGCGAAGTGCGTGCTGTCATTCGATTTATTCATGCTGAAAATTTCCGCCTGATTGCATGTAGCCCACATAATATAACTGTCATAGGTGACAGTAAAGTGCAACATTACTGAAGGAACTTTTAAGAAGGTTGTACAGCCGTTTATGATGCAAGCGGTCAGGGAAGGCAGTGAGTCTCAGCCAATGATCTTGTTCAGCGAGTGATCCGGCGATTCGAGAGAATCATGCAAGAAGAGCAATTCGGAACAAGCGGAGATAATGTTGTCATCAGGCATTATACTTCTTCCGATATTGCGCTTCCTGTGTTATTACGAACAACATGCAATATGGTATTCATCCGCCAATACCGGCAGCGACTTTCAATTAAGATGTCCTTTCCTGCGCGGGAATTACATAATGTGTGTTGGAGTACTGGTTGTGACACCGCAACAGTGTCATGTGGAAGTTTGATCTTCAGTCGTGCACGGATAGCCGAAGCGGAGTAGGCGATCGCTCGCGTATAGCGGGAAATCCGGGTTAAGAGTCCAAGTCTGGCATAAACTTTCATTGTCGTCATTCCCTTAGACAACTGACTGTTGTCAGTATTCGCAACTTCGAATACATTTCATGTGTAATACTTCTTCATGACAATCCTCGGCTGCACACTATAGGTGCAACAAAGAAGCTCCTGCGGCGTGTCCTTTGGGAAGTGTTTTATCATCCACTGCACAGCTCACACTTGGCTCACTCTGTAACACCTCCGTTTTCATCCCGACCTGATCTGATCGAATAGCAGCCCAATATTTATTATTAACATGACCGTGAACCTAATGGGGCTGGTAATCGGAATTGACTGCTACGGAAGTTGTTACTTTCCAGTTCGTCCTCTTCAATACAATAATAATGAATGTATGGTAATAAGGAACACCATCACAGTTTTACTAAGTACGAACTTATATTCTTCTTAAAACACAAAAAGGAGACAGCCACTCCCTTCGTCATACATATCTAATCTTAGCACAGGCTTTCTTCATTTGCCATTATCGTCACACGCTAATCCATCAGTGCATCCAACACTGCAATCCAAGGTTAGGCCGGCGCGATAGACGCGAAATTATATATCGGCACTAGTAACGTCACTGATCACTTTTATAAAGACACTTCATCACTTTCCCGGTATTTATTTATTATTTAGGGGTCTAACCAAGGCGATGGTGACACCCTTCTCGGTTAAAACCTGTATTCCAATAATGGCCTCCACACATACACCATTCCCGCCAACCACTATGGCGAATCTCGACACTCGCTCTCGCAACACGTCACAATCGATTATTCGCCCTATCGACCTGTGCCGAGTGCAAAGTTATAGTAAGGGCCTACGGACCCCTAACATCCCCACCCTAGAAGACTTCTTTGGAGTCTCTGGCGTAAAAGAATCGGCAAAGAAACTAGATAATATTACATCTGAACAAAACACAGTGTAAATAATTAATGAAATTACAATTTACCAAATACTCCCTCGACTCCGGTAGTGGGTTGCCTCCATAATAATATTCTACAAAAGGTTATTAAATCTCACAAACATGGCATTGTCCAAATCACAATTTTCCATCAAGCAGCAATAATCCTCTACAGTCAATATTGATTATAACACACAACATACAATCAAAAATTATTATGTGAACACATGACTTATGAGTTATTATATTAGAATTGAGTTGTTACAGGTTTTACAGCCATTCTCAAGTAATTATTGATATGAAATATGGAGCTCTATTTATAATACATCAGGAAGTAAAATGCAAATAAACATTTCCCTTTTTCAAATGTCCGATTAACAACTAAATGTTCCAAACATGTCTTACCCAACTACATCATGAAGCTTGAACACCCCATTTCAGACATTGGCCCTAATCGAATTCCACTTCCTCATCTGGGTTATCCCTATTCTCGTCTGAGTAGTACCTTCTTATGTTTTCCACACGCTCCTTACCATGCACTCTCTTTGTCCGTGCATATTCCAACTCCACCATGTTAGGATGCCCAATTTTTATAATCCTGTATGGTCCCTTATAGACGTGGTTGAATTTGTGTATTTCAAAGCTTATTTTCTTTGACTTTGCATGAACCTTTACTGGTACTAAGTCTCCCACTCGGTAAGTTATCGGTTTCACTAACTTGTCGTGTCTTCCCTGTCTTTTCCTTGCCTTGTCCTTCATTCTTAATTCCACTATTTCCAATTTTCTTTCCCAGGTCAATGAACTTCCTGGTGGGTAGACTAGCAATTCGCGAAATATTCTGTAGCGTTCCTGACTGAGCAATACTTCACATGGTGCAAATCCTGTAGAATAATGCGGGAGGTGATTCCTGACCCACTCAAATTCTTCCAAATATTCTTTCCATGAACCATGCTTCCTAAGACAGTATGTTTGGCATAAACGGTTCAATTCCTTCATTGTTCGTCTGCAGGGTTAGAAGCTGGCCTACATCTAGAATTGGCAATTTGCTCTATTTTATGTTCATTTAGTATCTCTGTCCACTCCTTTGACCTAAATTGTGACTCACTATCACTCAACATTCGCTTAGGAATACACACCTTTTGAAAATAGTCTTTCTCAAACTGGTTAATGATCGCTCTACTAGTGGCTTTCTTTAACGGGTAAAATTTTCTTGTCTCGCATCACCAGACCTCAGTGTTATTGAGCCACTGTAGTCTACTTTCGAGCTAGTGGTGAGTGATCGGTATCCACCTCCATCAGCGTTAACTGGACTTGCCACTGTTTCGCAGGAAGAATGGTGTGAGTTTCTCTTGAAACCGGAAAAGGTATTTATCTGTTTCATAACTACTGAAAGCTGGTTTGAAAGAAAACCGGTTTCCTGCATCCTATTAGGCGTGGCGAAGTGTTATGTTCTGACATTTCCGTATTTTTATCCACGGCCAACGGCCACGGCGCGGTGGTCACACTGGTTCCCGTCAGATCACCAAAGCCAAGCGCTGTCGGGCTCGGCTAGCATTTAGATGGGTCACCGTCAGGATCTGCCAAGTGCTTTTGCAAGCGGGGCACACTCAGCTATTGCGAGGGCAGTGGAGAAGCTACGTGATTGAGGAGTAGCGGCACCGATCACAAAAATTGACGACGGCCGGAAGAGAGATATGCTGACCAAATTCCCCTGCGTACCTGCATCCGGTGACACCTGTCGGTGAGGATGACCCGGCGGCCGGTCGGTTCCGTTGGGCCTTCAAGACCTATTCGGATGGTTTTTGTTAAAAAAAAAAAAAAAAACGTTCAAATGTGTGTGAATTCCTAAGGGATCAAACTGCTGAGGTCATCGGTTCCTAGACTAACACACTACTTAAACCAACTTATTCTAAGAACGACACACACACCCATGCCCGAGGGACGACTCGAACGTCCGGCGGGAGGAGCAGTGCAATCCGTGGCATGGTGATCAAACCGCGCGGCCACTCCTCGAGGCTGTTTCTTTTTATATTTTTATCCCACCTCTCGCCTCCTCCCCCCCCCCCCCCCCCCCCAGGCCCGTCCACTCACTCCCACGGTACTCTCATGTACTCGACTCCAGCGTCAATAGCGACGCTGCCAGCGAAACAATTAGGGAGTGGCGAGCGCGCGGGACCCTGCCCGGCCAGCGGCTGCGGCCGGCGTCTGCAGGCGCGCCACGTCCGCGCGCTATGAGCCTGTGATTCCGGCGGATCCCGGAATGCTCTCCGTCGCCCTCTGCTCCTCCTCCTCGGCGCTGCCGTCTGGGTGCGCTCCGCGGCTGCGCATAGTAAGGCGGGCGCCCCTCCGTCCTAAATCTGCCTGCGCCCGCCCGCACACTTTGCGCTTTTATAGAGCTCGCTGCGCCGCTCTGCCTAACCCCGTCGTAAACTCCGCGCCGCCGGACGCTCCGGGCCCACAAGAAGCTCCCGTCGCCGAAACTCTCCGCTTACTTGAATTCCTCATCCTACATCTAGTACTGTGCCGTTACCTTTATAGACCGCTCTGTGGGCTTCCATAACGAAAAAAGAGTTATTTTGCAAACCAAGGAGGTATCGGCATTTAGGGCGTAGACCATTTGCCAGAAGCCGAGCGTACTGTGAGAACGACCTCTTTCTCATCACGTGCTCCGTGAGTGTGCAGGTTATACTGATGCCTATCACCCTGGGTCATATAAAATGACAGATTCCTCCCATGAAGCTAACAGGCTACTCGAAAAATCAACTGCAACCAACATCGGAAAGCTTTACTTGGCAAGTTGCTGAACTAATCATAATCACTGGGCCTCGCCTGTTGCTTATTGTCGTAGGAGGACCTCGGTATTTCAGCTGGATAATTTACTTTAACGGTTGATGTGAGCCGTATGCTCCTCGTGTTCGTACCGTTTATTGTTTATCATCTTGTTCAAAAAATGGTTCAAATGGCTCTGAGCACTATGGGACTTTACATCTGAGGTCATCAGTCCTCTAGAACCTAGAACTACTTAAACCTAACTAACCTAGGGACATCACACACATCCATGCCCGAGGGATGATTCGAACCTGCGACCGTAGCTGTCACACGGTTCCAGACTGAAGCGCCTAGAACCGCACGGCCACACCGGCCGGCTAACATCTTATCTTTGCGGTACTGCTGTCTTATTTCTTACTCGATTTACTGCCGTCACTAAGTTGCTGGCTTGCCTGACCGTGAGTGACAGAGCAGCGCTTATCGATAAGAGCACGATCGTATTATCTTTGGAACGACTATTAGTATTTACGGGTCGTCGCGTGTCGGGAGGGCGTTCGGGATGGAGCTCCATTGAGGTCTGAAGAGCCAGTACCCACCCGACCGCTGGGGACACACACTTGCGCTGTCAGACGGCAGGGGACTTCAGCGGTGACATCCGTTGGTTGGTTGTTCGGTCTCATCGGGCCACGTTTATTTGGTCTTTCGATTGTTTCTGGGCCTCTTCAATTGATCATCTTGCGGGACTTGGGTCGGTTCCTTCCTTGCGCAGAGATGTCGGATGGCCAGTGGGCAAGTGTTACTTACCTCTGCATGGTTAGGTCCGGGCCAGTGTGCCCAGGTCGCCGTGTCTCCGAGACCCGACCGCACATCGAGTTGAGTCGGGATGGAGCTGCAGTGAGGTCCTGAGTGGGGACGACCTTGGTTGGCCGTTCGGTCGGTCGTATTATCGGACAACGTATATCTGGTCGCCGACCGCTTCGGGTTCTCTGTGTGTGTCGACTTGTCATTCGTCCTTTTTGTTCCACAGAAATGGTTTTTACGATTGTTCGAGTTCTTGTGGAATTGTTTTCGTGGAACTGCGTCTGTCTTGTGTAATTTCGACTGAGCAGTTAAGTTAATGCTGTCTGCGTACTGGAGTAGGCAGTCGGTCGGTTGGGACAGAGCAGCGAGGAAGTCTCCGCGACGAGGCCATTAGCGTAGTGTTCCGCACCGTGTTTTTCCTCGCCGTGTTGATGCTGTCCGGTACCGGGTGTAGTTCTACAGCTTTTGGTGTCTTTCATATTTTTAAGTGGTTATTGTGCCTTGGCTTTTTTTTAGACTTCAATTTTAAAGACGTAGTGCTGCTGGTATCTTCGTCCTCGGCTGATAGTTTCCCCTGTCGTGCCGTTGTTCGGCGGACGGGGATTGATTAGGTTGTTGGTCAGTTTTTCAGCCGTCCCTGGGTCGGGTTGCCACTGCATCTTATTCTTGGCTGCCTATCTCACCTAACCTTACGTTAGAGTTACATCCTCAGGCAGTCCCTTGGAACACTTCCGAGCAACATTCTTCTGTTGTTTTAGATTGTGATTTTTGTCTCAATTACTGTGCGAGACCTTCAGCCGCCTATTAATTTAGTTTGTTTTAATTTTAAAATAAGGCCTTCAGCTGTCTTAAGTTAAAACTTTGAAGATTCTTGTTTTAACTATTTTTTTAAAAAAAACAAGGAATTTTACTCTATTGCAAATCCTTGTTATCCAGGACTTAAGACTTGAGTTGTTCTATGTTCAGTACGTGGCCTTCAGCCGGGCTTTTATGTCAAATATTTTTAAGATAAGGCCTTCAGCCGTCTTAAATTAAAATTAGAAAATTCACTTGTTTAAAACCTTTTTAAATTTTCTTCTCTGTTGCGAAGTCTTGTTATCCAGGACTTAAGCCTCAGTTCTTCTACGTCTAGTGTTTGGCCTTCACCTGAGTATTTAGGTAAAATATTTTTTTAAGTAAGGCTTTCAGCCGCATGTGTTCCTTAAAGCGATTTTAATAACTTCTGTTCGGGCCCTCAGCCGTATTGTTTTTGAACCCTTTAAGGGCATGTGTGGTTAAGTGATTTTAGGAAAATAAAGTGTGTGTTTTGCGCAACTAACAATAACTGATCTTGGTCCCTTTCCACAATCATAACCTGATCCGCTCTGTCCTGCGAAACCAGATTTCGGAATGATACAATTTTATATGGTAAAATATTATTTATTCAAACAAAGTGCTCAGGGCAGACAAACTGAGGTGATAAAAGTCGTGCTATATATCCTAATATCGTGTCGGATTTACTTGCCCGGCGTAATGCAATAACTCGACGTGGCGTTGACTGAAAAAGTCGTTGGAACCCCCGGCACAAATATAGAGCTCCGCTGCCTCTATAGCCAAAGTGTTGTCGGTGCAGGATTTTGCTCACGAACTGATCTCGAGATTATGTCCCATAAATGTTCGATGGAATTCATGCCGAGAGATCTCGGTGGCCAAATCATTTGCCCGAATTGTTCAGAATATTCTTCAAACTTTGTGAACGACTGTGAGCTGGTGACTTGGAGAATGTCATTCGTAAAAATTCCTTCATTGTTTGGGAACATGAAGCCCACGAATGGCATCAAGTCGTCTTCAAGTAGCCGAACATAGCCAACTTCAGTCAATGTTTGGTTCAGATGGACCAAAGAACCAACTCATTCTCTCTTCTCTTCTTTCGTTTCACCCTCCTTGGGGTACGCTGGATCAATCATTTCTTTGTGCGTTGTTCTTTTTTTAGGGCCCAGTATTTCTTCATTCTTTCTGATCTTCTTCTCCTTTCTTCTTCCGAGATGAAGGGTTTGGACTTTTGTGTGGATTTGTCTTGGAACCTTATGTTTTCATCTTTAGTAATTAATTTAGCAGTTCGATCAATAAGTGAATTTTCTGAAATCTTTAATTTCACTAGGTCTTTCTCAGTTTCTTTAAACCAGTTGGGCTTCGTTTTTCGGTTACGGAAGAAGTCAAAGATTTGTTTAGTTAATCTGTTGGGATTCATTCTGAGAAGATGACCATAAAAATTTATTGTCCTTTTTCGCATAGAATCTGAAAGTTTTTCAATTTTCTTGTAGAGAGTTTCATTTTTTATGTATATAATCTTATTGTCTTGAAATTTTGGCCCAATGATTTTTCTTAAAATTTTTCTTTCCTTTACCTCAAGTTTCTCCATTTGGCCTTTGAAATTCATGTTAAGTATTTCTGCTGCATACAGTGCTTCTGGCTTAATAACTATCTCGTAATGTGTAATTTTGGACCCCCATGAAAGAAATTTTTTGTTGTATGTATTTTTTGTTAGTTGGAAGGCCAATTCAAGTTTATTTTTTCTGGATTCCATTGCTTTGCTTTCCCCAGCATTCCAACTAATCCATTCTCCGAGATATTTGAATTCTTTTACTATTTCAATCTTCTGTTCTTGAACGTTGAGGTATTTACATGAGTGTTTGATGTCTGTCAATATCTTAGTTTTCTCAGAGGAGATGTGAAGACCAATTTTAGCTGCTTGTTTCTTTAGTTCAAGGATTTGCTCCCGTGCTTCTTCCATTGTTTCAGCAAACAGGGCCATATCATCTGCAAAAGCAATGCAATTTACTTTAAGGTTCTTCTTTTTGCAACCCAGTCTTATATCACTCTTCCATTCTCTGACTACTTTCTCAAGCGCAGAATTGAACAGCAACGGCTAGAGCTCATCGCCCTGTCGCACTCCCGTTTTTATTTCAAAGGGTTCCGGTAGATCACCCATAAATTTAACTTTCGAAAATGTATTTGTAAGGGTCGCTTTTATAATATTAGTTGTTTTCTTATCCAAACCCATTTCTTCCAGGACTGACAACAGAGATTCTCTATCAATCGAATCATATGCTTTTTTGAAATCAATGAAGGAGATTACGTACGTCTTTGCCCTTGATTTTTGGTATGCCATAATGTTTTTGAGATTTAGTATTTGTTCCGAACATGATCTGCCCTTTATAAAACCTCCCTGGTATTCCCCGATTTGCAGATCCAATTGCGGCTCTGCCCTGTTCAAAAGGACTTAAGAAAGAATCTTGTACGTTATATCTAGCAGTGTCATTCCTCTGTAATTGTTGGGGTCTGTCTCCAAACCTTTCTTGTGGATAGGGTGGATGAGAGCTGTTCTCCATTCTGTGGGGATCTCTTCTTCTTTCCAGATTTGATCGAAAACTTTAGGGATGTAACTGCATTTTTGTCAGCCTTTTTCCATAGTTCGGCCACTATTTGATTTTCTCCGGACGCCTTGTTGTTTTTAAGTTCTGAAATGACCTTCTGTAGTCCTTCAGTCGTCGGTGGTTCCGAATCCGGCTTCTCACGGTTGTTTGGGATGGATTCAAATTTTTCAAGGATGGGTTCACAATTCAAAGTAGCCTGCTAGTATTTTGCAGTTTTCCGTGTTGTTGTGAGCGATGGTCCCATTTACATCTCGAAATTGGAGGATGGGTGCTTTGTATCTTGATAACCTTTGTTTGAAAGTTCTGTAAAAGCTTCTTGTGTTGTTTTTAGAAAATTCTTTATCAATTTGGAGGAGAGTTTTGTTTTCATGTGTCTTCTTAATCCTTTTTATATTTTTATCTACCAGTTTTCTAACTGTAATGAAATTTAGTCTACTTTCTTCTGTTTTCTGTGATTGCCAATTTTGCCATGCCTGTTTTCTTGTTTCAATGAGGGCATCACATTCCAGTGACCACCAGGCATGTTTTTTACTTTTTTTGTTAGGTGCTATCCGTTCAGCTGTAGTAATAAGTATGACTTTGAACTTAATTTTAGAGAGGTAGTGGTCTGAATCCAAGTTTGCACCCCTGAGTACCCTAATATTCATGATTTCTTTGCTAGAAATCTTCTTGATTGCCACATGATCAAGTTGAAATTCCCCAAGGCTAGGATTTGGAGATACCCATGCCTTTTGCCTTCGTGGTAGTTTCTTGAAAGCTGTGGATTTAAGAATTAAATTGTGTGCTTGGCAAAGTTCTATTAGTCTCACACAATTTCTGTTTGTTCTCTTGTGTGCAGGATAGTTTCCAACTATTTTCTTATATCTTTTTTCTTTACCAATCTGTGCATTAACATCTCCAAGAAGAATGATGATTTTTTATCTGGAATTTTCTGAATAATGTCATCTAGATGATTCCAAAAGGCCTCCATTTTTTCTTTGTTTTTCCTGTTATCCTCATTTATAGGGGCATGTGCATTGATAATTGTGTAGATTTTGTTTGTGCTTGTGAATGTAAGACTTGAGATTCTTTCTGATTGTGAATCAAAGCCAACTATTGAGTTCAAGATTTGTTTGTTGATTATAAAGGCTGTCCCAAGATGTGGTACATTTTTCATTACTCTCGGTCCCACTCTCCCTTTGTATATCCTAAAACCTTCGGAATCGAAGGTATCCGTATCCATATATCGTGTTTCTTGAATGGCTGCTATGGGTACGTTGTGGTTCTTTAGCGTATCTGTTAGATGTTTTAGTTTTCAACAATGAGTTTGCATTGATAGTTGCTAGGTATGTTGATTGCCTATGTTGAAATTTGGATGAGATTCCAAGACACTCCGACTTGTCTTTGTGCAATGTTAAAGACTCCCCAGAATCCGAATGTCTGCTGACGTGGCGTACGGTGGATCGTCCACCTGGGGTAAAATAGTTTACATCACACACCTCCATGATTGATGAAAGTTATTTTGGGTGTGGCCCAAAGGCCACAAAATATACAACCAAGATTGTGAGTCCTGCAGGTAGTTCTTCCGCTCTCTCCGCCATTGGGAATCAGAACTTCCTCTTCCGCCTTTGAGACCGTTGACCAGGTTTCACCCAGTAACCCTAGGCAGGGGCCCTTACAGGGTGCTACCATCCAGAGCCAGGTGGACCCAGGTTTTCTAACGAGGTGTTACTCCTCCCCCTCCTCCTTCCTCATCACTTGCAAAATGAGGCCCCGGACTCCATATAAACGTAGCCCACACAATTATGAAGCCACCACCAACTTGCACAGCGCCTTGTTGACAAGCTGAGTCCATGGCTTCGGCGCCACACTCGGGAAGTCCCATCCCTACCATCAGCTCCTACCAACTGAAATCATAGCTGTCTGACCAGATCACGGTTTTCCGGACGTCTAAGGTCCGACTGATATAGTCACGTACGCAGGAGAGGCTCTGCAGGCGGTGACGTTCTGTTAGTAAAGGCACTCGCGTCGGTCGTCTGCTACCATACACCAATACCGCCAGATTTCGCCGCACTGCCCTAGTGGATAACTTCGTCCTACACGCGATATTGATTTCTGCGCTTATTGCTTGTCTGTTAGCACTGACAATCCTACCAAAACTCTGCAGCTCTCGGTCGTTTAGTGATCGCCGCTGGCCACTGCGTTGTCCGCGGTGAGAGGTAATGCCTGAAATTTGATACTATTTGCCACACTATTGACACTGTGGATGTCGGAATAGTGAATTCCCCAACAATTTCCAAAATGGAATGTCCCATGCGCGCAAAGTCTGTTAATTCCTGTCGTGCGGCAATAATCACATCAGAAACCGCTTCATGTGAATCACCTTAGTACAAATGAGAGCTCCGCCAATGCACTTAGTTTATATACCTTGTGTACGTTACACTACCGCTATTTTTGTATGTGCATATCACCTCGTTGTGCATATCACCAACGTTGAGGCTATGAAACGATCTGAGAATGGATTACCTAAGTAAAAAGAACAACTATAAGAAGAATGACTGGTTATTAGTGTGTCGCCACGGCCTTTGTGTCCGAGCGGTTCTAGGCGCTTCAGTCCGGAACCAGGCTGCTGCTACTGTCGCAGGTTCGAATCCTGCCTCGAGCATGGATGTGTGTGATGTCCTTAGGTTAGTTAGGTTTAAGTAGTTCTAAGTCTAGGGGACTGATGACCTAAGATGTGAAGTCCCATAGAGCTTAGAGCCATTAGGGCCAGTGTCGCCACCAGCATAGTGCTGGAAGATTACGGTTGAGTTGGTGTCCTGACACATAAAGGACAATGATTATTTTTTCAGCTTCCACTTGCAAAACTATAAACGTGTAGAAAAAGAGATATGAGTTAGAACAGAGCACACAACATATCAGTGAATAAAGGAACAACCAGATAGAACCAGACGAGGCAGTATCAATGAGTTAGCTCTATAATGAAACGAAACTTGAATTATTATGGAGAACATTCCTTTTGAAGCAAGAATTAGATTAAATAAAAAATTTATACTAATGCATGAGGCCCGTAGTTCAATTTATGAAAACTAAAAATAGAAACCGGGAACTAACTCCCCTCCCCTCACTACAATGCAATTTCCAGAATGGCGAGTGCGCATTGCAAATAGTTCACAACGTTGTTTACTGAGTTTTTGTCACGCTGAACAAAGTAATGACTATGTGGGGACATCTGATACTGCAAACTCCAAATTCACTGTGACTGTGTCCGGTATGGCGACTTTCCTTTCTTGAATATCAGATAATTCGTCGTAATGATTGATGACGTTAATTGGTGATTGATCGCTGTCATATATCGGTTTCTGAAAATTAGATACAGGCAAATTACTTTATAGCCTCATATTCAGGCAGGATTGATATTATAAATTCACCTATACACTGATCTGAGTCATAAAAGCTCGCACATGAAAGTTATATTTGAACAAAAGCGCGATCATTTGTCATGCCCACGAATAATAAGACTTGCTGTTGCCCAGCAACATTGCTGAGCTACAAATTCTTCTTTACTTAACATTATCTATTTAAGGCATCTTCCACACAGTTGCGTCTTACTTCTGAAACCGTCACACCATACGTATTTTCTACAGCAGTTAACCAACCCCCAACGCTTTCCTCTCTATGTGTTTGGGACAGTGTCGGAGTATATGTGGGTTGTGAGTTTAGTTCTGCTTCCAGATTAGAGAATAACTGTGAAAGGAACATAACAGAACAGAATATAGAATATAGTTTCCGAACCACGTGATTTATAATGTGAGGTAGTGAACGAATTTGATAATAATATTCTACGACTGGTTTTGAGATTTTAAATTCCGCTCTAATCACGATTAGAAATTTAATGACTCTCGAAAGAACAGTACAGTACTATACTTGATTGTTGTTATAACACTGACATGGTAGGGACCTAGATTAGGGACGGTAAGGTACGGGGTTCCCAACTAAACGAAGTCCGCAATTAACAGTCAGTTTATTTACACAATTAAAAACAATACTGTTGGCAAAAATTTCAAGAGGTCCGTAAAACAACAACCAAATTTTCATAATATTGTATTAACACAGCTAAATAATTTATTTTGTTAAATCTACAATAATAAAAGTAGTGATATGTGAAGATTAATCTGAAGTTTACTCTTCTTACCTGTCACACCTCTCTCTGATTTGAATACCCTTCCAATTCTCAGAGGGGTTCACTGGAGCTCAGTAAAATACTGTCAAGTGTTATAAGCTAATTAATATATGTATTAGACCTATACATTATATCGGAGGTTGTAAATAACTGTGTAGTCTCCTGTAATGGTTTTTTATTAGTGCAACAATGAGTAACACAGGTCATTTACAAAATGTGCATGACATTATTCATAAACAGTGTTTTGTATTTTTAATTTTTAGCTTTCGTATATTTGAATGTGTATAATCGAACAGAATGACTTACTTGACGTTATTTAGTTACTACAACGAGTAACACAGGGCTTTTTAAAATTTTGTGTACGTCACACTTTAACACCGTACTGAAAAACTGAAAATTAGTTTTCGTATTGGTTTTATCACACGTATATATTCAGTATGAATCGTATGTGGAACGTAATATAGTATAATATTATATCATGCACGTTCCAGCATAGAGTGTTCACAAAATTAGTTACTGTCATAGTATATTTGCTTAAAGCTATTTTGTCTAAAACTGACATGGTGAGACCGTGGCTGTATACAATTAATGTAGGTTGATTGTTACAAAGAGGAAAACAGCAACCAGCCACTATTAATACTGCTATTTATTTAAGTAAATAGCGCCGTAACCGGTTTCGAACTGAAAAGTTCATCTTCAGACGGCTGTTCACAATATTTATAAGACGCACTTTACATAATTATCAGTTTTTGATATTTACGCTTCCACTGCAGCGAAATATTCTTGGTGTGTTGGTGCCATCGAAAATTCCGCGAAAATTTTTTGCGAAGTTGCAGGATTGAATTTTTCAAATATTGTATAGTATATGTGGCACTTATTTGATTTGCAAATGACCATATTGTGCAAAGTAACACACACACACACACCAAAAAGTATTTGCCACATGTGTTGACAGAAAGATTGAAGGTTTACAAACATAACAGTTAGTTAAATTATCAAATTTTTCTCGTCTTATTGTAAGTAGGCTGGTTAGGTTTTTTTTATTGGTAACGCCGCCGCCACGTAGCGCTCTGTATGAAAATCACTGGCTGTGCCGTGTGCAGTCTGTGGCTGGTTGGCATTGTTGTAATACTCGCCATTGTAGTGTTGGGCAGCGGCAGCTGGATGCTGACAGCGCGTAGCGTTGCGCTGTTGGAGGTGAGCCGCCAGCAGTGGTGGACGTGGGGAGAGAGATGGCGGAGTTTTGTAATTTGTAAGACTGGATGTCATGAACTACCATATATATTTTGACTATTAAGGTAAATACACTGCTTGTTCTCTATTAAAATCTTTCATTTGCTAACTATACCTATCAGTAGTTAGTGCCTTCCGTAGTTTGAATCTTTTATTTAGCTGGCAGTAGTGGCGCTCGCTGTATTGCAGTAGTTCGAGTAACGAAGATTTTTGTGAGGTAAGTGATTTGTGAAAGGTATAGGCTAATGTTAGTCAGGGCCATTCTTTTGTAGGGATTTTTGAAAGTCAGATTGCGTTGCGCTAAAAAATATTGTGTGTCAGTTTAAGCACAGTCTTGTATAATTTTTCTAAGGGGACGTTTCATATCACAGTAATTCAGTAAATTATTAAAAGAGGACATTTCATTATTATCATTTATTTTCTGTGCATGAATATTACATCTACCGATTTCCGACTCATTCGGACAGTTGTTTTTTGTCTTACGTCTACATCTACATATAGGCCCATACTCCGCTAGCCACCAAGCAGTGTGTGACGGAGGGCACAATTCGCCCCAAACTCATTTTCCCATATCCCCCCCCCCCCCTCCCCTGGCCCCTGTTCCACTCGCGGATCGCACGAGTTAAAAACGACTGTCTGCGCGCCTCAGTACGAGCTCTAATTTTCCTATATCTTTGAATGGTTATCATTGCGAGATTTGAAAGTTGGTCGTAAGAATATATGCTCAACATCCTTGGCGAGGATCGGATTTCGGAATTTAATGAGCAGCCCCTTCGGTTTTGCGTGTCGTCTATATCTAAGTGAACCCCACTTCAAACTTTATATGACATTTGTAACGCTCTGGCGATGGCTAGATGTACCAGTCACGAATCTTTCCACTCTTCTTTGCAACTTCTCAGTCTCTTGAATCAGGCCCAACTGGTAAGGGAACAGCTTGCAGACAAACAATACTCTAAGACTGGACGGACTAACGTATTGAAAGCAATTTCTTTGTTGAAGGACTGCATCGCTTCAGGATTCTACCAATAAACCGCAATCTGGAGTTCGCCTTGCCCGTTACATGTGTAATCTGATCATTCCATTTGAGATCATTTCGAATAGTCACACCCAGATACTTGACTGATGTTTCCGCTTCCAAAGTCTGGGCATTTATTTTGTACTCGTACATTAATGAGTATTTTCGACTTGTTATACGCATTAGGTTACATTACTGAGAGAAAACCACCAGTCATTACACCACGCATTTATTTTCTGCAAATCCTCACTTATTTGTTCAAAAGTTTCGTGTGATACTGCTTTCCTGTAGACTATGGCATCGTCGGAAAACAGTCTAAGGCCGCTGTCAATACCATCAACCAGATCGTTTATGTAAATCGTAAAAAGCAGCGGACTCACCACGCTGCCCTGGGCACACCCTAAGTTACGCTTGTTTATGTTAGCAAGATTACTCTTGGTCACCAACTTTATTTATAATGTACTTTGACAATGCCATCCGAACAAGAAAATGTTATTTCGAGAATTAGATGTCGGCAGTAACATAAATAGCGTTGTATTTGTCTTGACGCTCTTGTTTGCCGACGATAAACAAACGGCTTCAAATTTTGAAGATACACAGTCTAACAGCAAGCTCTGTTTAGAATGAGAGTGTTTGCGAAATGTCCATGCGTAAAGCGGATTCCATGGCATTTTGTGGTCCATCTCACTTCCGTTGGAAGCTGGTTACTAATATAAAATCCACCAAACAGGTCAGTATTGTTACCTTCCTTTGCTGCACACTCTAATTTATTGAAGAAAGTACTGGAAAGAAAAGAGATACCTAATGTTATCCATGGTAATTTTACAGAAACGCAGCCCTTCAGTACATGTTACTAGTGCTGCTATTCTATTCGGGGAATTCACCATTCCGGTAAGATCCATGTTGAGCTACGTCATCTAAGACCATAAAAGCGATCAAGCGCCTTTGACGGCCGACAAATATCTCTCGCACCACTCAAATCCGTTCCATCCGTACGTCTTGTCTCTGAAAATCTTTACGACCTATCGAACGCAGTCGCGCAGGAGCAAACCGATTTTTTTTATTGTCAGTTTTAACGTGCAGTCGATAGCGACGTCGTTAGATGTCGAACAGTCGCTATGCTGGGATAAGTCAGACCAATGAAATAGCCGTAGCTTCTTGTAAGTGTCGAATCTGACATTTCCTCCGAATTTAAAGTGACATTGGAAAATATATATGCTTTTGGCTGGACTGATCACACAGTACACTGTCACTGCGACGATACCGCACGTGAACGAAATTTTCAAGAAGCTTCTTAAATCGAGGTTGGAGCCTCCTAATCTGATATCTAGTTGATGTAGCGTAAATGTTATATAGTATCATTTGTAATTTATATTTTCATCTTCTTTCTTTTAACACCAAAGAAATGTGTACTGTAACTGTAGCAATGTAGATCTACACTGAAGAGCCAAAGACACTGCTACGCCTGCCTAATATGGTGTAGAGCCCCTACGAGTACTCGGAAGTGACACAACACCTCGTGGCATGGACTAGAATAATGTCTGAAGTAGTGCCGGAGGTAACTGACACTATGAATCTTGCAGGGCTGTCTATAAATCAGTAATAGGACGACGGGGTAGAAATCTCTTCTGAACAGCACGTTGGAAGGTGTCCCAGCTATACTGTATAACGTTCATGTCTGGGGAGTTTGGTGGGCAGTGGAAGTTTTTAAAATCAGAAGCGTTTTCCTGGAGCCACTCTGTAGCAATTCTGGACGTGTATAGTGTCGCATTATCCTACTGAAATTGCCCAAGTCCGTCTCAATACACAATGGACATAAATGGGTGCCGGTGATGAGAGAGATTGGTTACGTACGTGTCACTTGTCAGAGTCGTATCTAGATATATCAGGGGTCCCATACCACACCAACTGCACACGCCCCACGCCATTACAAAGCCTCCACCAGCTTGAACAGTCCCCTGCTGATATGGAGGGCCCACGGATTCATGAGGTTGTCTCCATATCCGTACACTTCGGTCCGCCAGATACAATTTGAAACTAGACTCGTCTGACCAATATGTTTCCAGTCATCATGTGTGGGCCTTCGGTTCCGAAGTCCTATATCGATAATGTTGGTGGCCGAGCATCGAAATCTGCAGAAATTTGCGGAAGGGTTGCACTTCTGTCACGTTATACGACTCTCTGCTGTCGACGTTGGTCCCATTCTAGCAGGATATTTTTTAGATCGCTGCGATGTCAGAGATTTGATGTTATACCGGATTCCTGATACTCACGGTACACTCATGAAATGGTCGGAAGGCTAGGCCCCACTTCATCGCTACCTCAGAGATGCTGTGTCCCATTGCTCTTGCGCCAACTATAACTCCACGTTCATCTCACTTAAATCTTGATAACCTGACATTTTAGCAGCAGTAACGGATCTAGCAACTGCGCCAGATACTTGTTGTCTTATGTAGGCGTTGCCAACCGAGGTACTATAGTCTGACAGATTACTTATCTCTGTATTTGGATACGCATCCTGTACTAGTTTCTTTGCCGCTTCAGTTTAGAATGAAGTAAAAAAAACTGTAATATCAGTCATTGTTACTATTGTCTCCGAGAATATTCACTACAAATTAGTACACTACGTTCTTTACAGATCGGCCTTTTACAATTCTGGCAAAACATTTTTGTTTTTCTATGTCTTTTCCTTGTACATAGTGAACATCTCACTTTGCTGGTTAGAGGTTCTGGTCTGTCTTGATTTGCAGATTCTGGTTCTAATATTTCGTCCACAGTTGTCTTCAAATTTCTTCGCAGTGAAGGTATGTTCAATCTAGCCCTCATATGCAGCGCAACTAAGTTGCATGCCAGTTCAACGAAGAAATTTTCTTCGTGACCTCTTTACTTTAGTATTGGAAAGGATAAACAGAACCATAGCGTTTATCCCACTTCGATCCATAACACCACAGAAAACCCTCATAGGGCATCTTATTGCATGTACTGTGGTGTAAGCCTTGCACAGTTCATCAAAAGAGTCAGAACCACATTTGTTTTCGTGTATGAAATTACCATTTCAGGTTTTCCTGTTGTTCCAACGACGTCACTTGAGTAGTGCGTAGTAGACCCCAAGAGTGCAACTTTTTTCTTCTCTCGAACATATGACAGTATCATCTTGCTGACATCAAAGGCAAATTGTGTTTTCCTGACATTTTTATAATATAAAAACACTTGTGGTATTTCATGCTTATTTTTTTTCTTACAGTTCGCAACAGTATCAAGCCAAAATTTTCAATCATTATCTCATAAAGAAGAATTGATGAAAACTAGTTGTCAGCAGATTTCTAGTTGTGCCATGAAAGGTTCTAATTATGGGGACAGCTTCATTTTCTTCCATATTTGCCCGGCTCTGAAGAAAAATATATTCCGAAACGGAAAACCGTTAGCTGCTCTTCCGTTGCACAGTATTCGAAATGAATGTGTAGGGTTTTGCTTTTGTGAATAAATTTATTCGAGATGTGTAGAATTGGTACAAACTGGTTTTCGTGTGTTATTTGCACGTGGGCAGCTTTGTCATTAAATCTGAGACAACTACTCAAAAACTCAAATCGCCTTTGTGACACCGTAGCGCGAAACAGGGTACTCCCATATTTAGGAGACCAAAGCATTTCTAAATTTATTTAAGCAGCCTTGTTTCCTCCTCATAGATACACGAGACCAATGACAGCACTTAGTTCTACAATATTTGTAGTGCTATGGCAACTCCGCGGCTTTCCAATACAAAACATTTGCGAGTAATTTTTCTTGTAAGTGAGAATCCTATTCAGTATTTCATCTGTCAATAATGACTGAAATGTTTCAATTGGACTATAAATAAGCTTTGCTTTTCCTTTTGGTCCTGGGAGGTGAGAAACTATATTTCTGAATTTAGTTATTCTTCTCTTAGACGATGCAGTTTAAGGCCACTTATTTTCCAATCTGCACAAATCAATAATATGGATTTCTTACTGGGCTACCACACTACAGCAGACTGTAACTGAAAACGTACAGTATTCAATAGCATTTTTATACATAAATTGGGAAGAAATAGCGTATAGTGTAATACATAATTATCTAATGCGCAAACTGTGTATGTATTTCAGTGTTGTCTTACTAAATCATGTATTTTCAGTCTGCATAAATGAGCGACAGAGAAATTTGCACAGAGAATATCAAGACCCCATTTATTCTACACCAACAAAATAAAATGTTTGAGCTAACGTCGCATACAAGTATGCACAATTATCATCTTAGTATACACTAAGTTTCAATAAATTGTGGCCAACACACTCTTTGTAGTACATAGTAAAACATACCCCGGTGTTCCTTGGAACATGGTGAGGTGCGAGGGTTAAAAGAACAACAGGCAGCAACAAAGTCACATAGTTTCACTGCGTTAACAACTTTACACCAATATTACGCACTTGCGGCTATTAATAGCCTGAGGTACGTGGGATAATTACTCTTAATTCACACATAGTTTCCAGACTGTTAAAAAAAAACTTTCAAGTGCATAGAATCTAAAGCTCATTTGCCGCTCAGTTATGTCATAGTAGCAGAATTATCATAGAGAACATGGGGATGGTGGCATCACTAACGTACAGTACAGAGTGAGTTTAATTTTTAGCAACTGCTGCTGAAGGGCGCTCAGACTTTCATCAAACTCTGGGCAGTCAGTTTCTGATAGTATTCTTTCAGAAATACGAATCCTCGGTTTGTTCCTACACACTTACATAGTTAACCAATAGAGTGACAAGAATTTAAACACTAGTGGACACACTATCTCACCGTGAAGTAATCACTCACAGCTTCTCCAGTTAACCAATCTTTGCAAAAATTTTAATTTGTACGACCAAGATACCGGTTCCAAAGGTAACCTCAAGTCAAAAGAGAGTCAACCAAAATCAGTTAAGCAGTTCCTTATGAGCGCCTAAATCAGATTTCTCAAGTAAGGAGGCTCTTACCACAAAATTTGCACTTGACGTATAAATTTGTATGTACATATAAAAATAAATTGAAGTATGTGTACAATTGAGCTAAGTACCAGTGTTTCTGGTAGTAACACTCACACATTGTGTTCTGCCTTACGGCAGGTTCTCATTGGGGGAGCCTCGGCAGAGACGTCCACCGCAGTGATTCCAGTGGTGGTTTCCCGTTGTCTTCCACTGATGATGATGAAATGATAATGAGGACCACACGCAGTCCCGGAGCGGAATCGAACCTGGGCCCCTTGGCATGACAGACCGCCGCGCTGATCACTCAGCTATAAGGGCGGACTCTGGCAGCAATCAGTTCTTTAAATTTGGCCGGGCCAACACAGGTCCCAAGGTAACAGTTACCACCAAGTACGACCTTTCAAGAAAAACAGTTACTAAGCGTCCAGGTTAGAAATAAAAACAGTACTTTCATCACTCATGTCCACCGGCTATTACTGTAATATACATAGCGAGAAATTACTCCATCAGTTAATTATTAAAAAACGAAAAACCAGAGAAAGTTCTCAATTTATAACTAAGGATACATAAATACGGTAATACACTGCTGGCTTTACTGTCCGTGCACAAGCCTCCGCTTTTCAAACTACGGTTGGCACAAAACTCTCACACCCACTCAGAAGTAATAGAAAAACCATCGAGTACCGAACAGTAACTCTCGCATTAATTAGGTATACTGCTTAGTAGTGCAACATACACAGAATGAAACGTTACTCCACAAGTTAATGAAATACGAAACTTTGACATCATACTGATCCAAATCCTCGACAGACCAAATGATTACAGACGGCCGTGGATTTGATTTATCTGCTGATTAAGTTCCACAAGCAGATAAAAATATCACTTTTATCCTTGACACGGAAACATCGTAGCTAATTATCAATAATTGGTACTAGGTCGGCAAAGCACAAAAGCCTGCTCAAATGGAGGAGTGGCGAAGTTCCAGCGAACGCATGTTTGTGGCTGTGAATAAGGGATGTTCTCATCGAGCAAGGAGGAAGTTGATCACCTTCCACCAGACGGCTCTATCTTTCTACACAGCCTTTCCGCGTTGTAGCTACAGTGCCCGAGGCTTCTTCTTCAAAGAGCCTCCTTCACGAGACTGTTCGACTTCTCAAGGCAGCCCAGCACCGGGCACGCTGTTTGCACCTCTATATAACCACTGTTTACGGTCTATCCTGCCCTCTGCTGTCACCTTACTTCTGTCAAAGATGTAACCAGGGTGCGAGTACAGACGGTATTGGTCGCATGGCATAGACATATTACTGTTTTTATATCTTTTCTGTTATAGTGAAATTATTTTTTTCTAGCAGCAAATGTAATAATTTGATTATGATGTGTGTTATTTGTGATGACCAGAACACTTAGGCACGTGTACACTGAACTTACAAAAGTCATGGGATAGCGATATGCACATATGCAGGTGGCATTAGTATCGCGTTCACAAGGTATGAAAGAGCAGTGCATTAATGGAACTGTCATTTGTATTCAGGTGTTTCATGTGAAAAGGTTTCCAACGCGATTATGGCCACACGACGGGAATTAACATACTCTGAACGCGGAATCGTTAGGGAATTCAATATTCCGATATCTACAGTGTTAAGAGTGCGCCGGGAATATCAGATTTCAGGTATTAACTCTCGCCGTGGACAACGCAGAGGTCGACGGCCTTTACTTAACAACCGCGAGCAGAGGCGTTGACGTGGAGTTGTCAATGCCAACAGATATGAAACATTGCTTGAAACAACCACAGAAGTCAATGTGGGACGTACGACGAAGCTATCCGTTAGGACAGTGCGGCGAAATATGGCCTTAATGGGCTGTGACAGCAGACAATCTATTCGAGTGCCTTTGCTAATTGCACGACGTCCCTGGGCTCATGACCATGTCGGTTGGACCCTTAAAACTAAACTCTTCCCAAACAGGCCATGAAGACTCAACAGTATCGACCGACCGCCGTGTCATCCTCAGCCCACAGGCGTCACTGGATGCGGATATGGAGGGGCATGTGGTCAGCACACCACTATCCCGGTCGTATGTCAGTTTACGAGACTGGAGCCGCTACTTCTCAACCAAGTAGCTCCTCAGTTTCCCTCACAACGGCTGACTGCACCCCGCTTGCCAACAGCGCACGGCACACCGGATGGTCACCCATCCAAGTGCTAGCCTAGCCTGACAACGCTTAAATTCGGTGATCTGACGGGAACCGGCGTTACCACTGCGGCAAGGTCGTTGGCCATCGGTTGGACCCTTGACGACAGGAAAACCGTGGTCTGGTCAGGTGAGCCCCGATTTCATGTGGTAAGGGATGATGGTAGGACTCCAGTGTGGCAGAGACCCGACGATGCCCGGGACCCCTCCACCCCCCCCCCCCCCCCCAAACCCCACCACCACTGTCAACAAGGCTCTCAGCAACCTGGTGCAGCTCTATAGTGTTCTGGTCTGTGATTACATGGAATAGGCTGGTTTCTCTGGCACCACTGACCAGATGATTGATTCGAAACGCTGATGTTCGGCTACGTGGAGGCAGTTTGTAGCTACTCACGAACTTCATCACAATCAACGATGCTTTTCCTGTGGGTCACAATGCGCCATGCCACCGGGCCAGAATTGTTCGCGATTAGTTTCATGAATATTCTGGTCAGTTTGAGTGCAAGATTTGACAGCCAGATCGCCCGACATGAATCCCATCGAAAATTTATGGAACGTAATCAAGAGGTCAGTTCATGCCCAAAATCCAGCAGGGGCAACACTTTCCCAGTTACGGATGGCTATAGATGCAGTACGGCTCAATATTTCTGCAGGGGACGTCGGCCAAAAGCAGGTCCGTAGCGGTATTAGGAGGTATCCGGTGGCTTTGGCACATTAGTGTGTACGAAACATAAAGTCAAAATGTTTAAAATTTGAGGGAATAATTTCGGATCTTTGTAAAGCAATATCCGTCTTTTCTCTGAGGTACTTCACTTGTCTCTTCCTTCATTACTTCCAGCCACGATCTGTTATGATGTTTACGCTACTGTAAGTTTCTTTAGGTGAGAATTATCACTCACTTTTGTTGGAACATAGTGTCATGTCTTTTTTTTTTTTTTTTTAATTTTGTATCACTAACATCCTTCGTACTCTATTGACAGGTCTTACAGTAAAAGTGCGATTGAGTCTTCCTGTATGAAAAGAGATAACCGATTTGGGGGATACCTGCTTAGCCCCCATGGCTGCCATCCCACCAAGGTAACTACGAATTGTACTAATTACCTGCTAGTTATTTAACTAACGAAATCCGATTGCCCAGCGTACGTGAGATAACGTAAACGTTCACAGTTACGAAAATAATAAGCCAAGCAAGGTATTTCTGAAGAGTGAAAACTCATGTCTCATAGGAATTCGTCAGATCAACTCACCCTTTTGTAAACGAACAGTTAAAGTGTCCAGTTATGTGTATACGACTAAAATGATCTATGAAACGAGAATAAGATCTGAACTCTCTTAATTATTCAGAAGATTTTCGATCAATTACTTCGTTTAACCTCAGATTTTTTCATTTTTACTACATCCCATAACCACCTTGTACACTGTTTCGTGTCGCCCTTAATTATCTAACCCCTCCTCAATCCACAAGGGTGAATTCAAGGGTAAGTGGTGTGTTATCATGCTCATTCAAGCAAAGAATGAAGATACAACGCAGTTATCAACTACCAGATATCTTTAGCATTACAATAAATGAAATTGATACGCTTTCTAGCTGTACTAACCTGATGAGCTTTTTCTGGCACGAAAACCGCATCCGTTACTCTTACTGGTTGCTATGTTTTTTGTACTTAGCACTGTTAATACGCGCGCATCATGACGGAGGCAACATTAGTAAGATTTGAAATTAGAGGTAGAGCTACAATCAACAAATATGAGTGAAGCACATTATGTACCCTGTTTTAAATTAACAACTCTGTTTCTTATCGAGTGTCACTTACCACTGTTTAGAGTAATCTTGAATTACCTTATTCATTAAAATCATTCCTGATTCGAGCACATTAAATTATCTTTGATAACTTACTCTGACAGACACACATTTATAGCACAGACGTTTTGCAATATTTTACACGCCATTTCAAGCCCAGGCAGAAGTTATACATCGTGTTTAGTAGGGTGTTTCCAAACGTTAGTGCTAATAAGGCCATGTGGAGTTGATTTTTCTTCAGGGAAAGGATCTTGTAGATGGTGCTGCCGCATCAGAAGCTTTTGTCTTTTGATCTTTATTTTCTGTGTCCATAGATCCACGGACCCATTAGAGGATTATACAATTTTCTGACGTTCCTCTATCGCCAACATTTTTGAACATCGTTCGAAACTTCAACAAGGCTCTGTTTCACGTAAGAAAGAACCGCCACCAAATTGTCAAAAGGAAAGAGAGTAGGTGAAATCGAACTTTCGGTTCACAATGCGGTTCTATTTCAACCGGTCGAAGAGCGGCACCGGCGTATGGAGGAGGAATGGGAAAAAATACCCGCACACATTACCAACAGTTTAGTGATAGAGCACTGGAAGTGATATCAAGGAAGAACGGACTGACGTCACACTATCCTCGTAATAGCTCCGCATAACAATTTTATTATCGATATCAGGGTATAAAGGGAAATATAGCATACGATATGGGCAGTGAACTGACGTCATGGATACGTAACATGTGTGACAGCATTTCTACGAGGTCTCAGATTACTACATTTGGAAGAATAGCCACTTCACCCCGGTTGCAAAACGGAATGGCTTTCGAGGTAATGTTGGCATAATTCCGAAGCAGCGAAGATGGAAATCTCTTTTGTCACATATGTTTCTTATCATTCCATAAATAAAACCACGGTGATTGACTTTTTAATGTTAATTCACCGTTTTGCGAATCAACGTGACGCTCTCCCTGCTAGAAATGTTCTTCTGGACTTAGAATAGGGCTACCAAGATTTTAATCGTAATCGAACATTTTTTATTATAAATGAAACAATGGAACGAGCAGGTTGAAATATCAACAATTCTAGGAAAGGGATCGATTGCTTCTCACCGTAAAGATGACCCGCTGACTTGCGGAAAGGCACAACGGTAAGACTGTTACACATTATAGCTTTCGGTCAAAGCTGTCTTCGGCAAAGGAAATACATACACCCACCCACACCCACACCCCCTTGCTTGTGTTAATGTATGTGTGTTTTCTTTGCTGAAGAAGGTTTCCGCTGAAAGCTATAATGTAACAGTCTGTCCGTTACTCATCGGGTCGTCTTTACTGTGAGTAGTGATCTATCCTTTTCCTGATATTGCTGTTATAATTAATGGAGCGACGTATCTAAAAAGACTAAATGTATGTTGTTCGCAATAATGAACGTACCCATTGTAAGGATTATCAAATGACAGACACAGACTACGTAACTCTGTGTCACCACATAACAAAGCAATATTTTCGTTTATCGGGCTTCAGTATTAATTCATCAACGAGTAAATTTTGCATACAACTTGGTGGTCGTATAGAGAAGTTGACAAACATATGGAAACATTGCATGAAATGTATGCATCAACATAAATGCAAATACTAACCAAGCAAGCATATTGCGCTGTTGTATTTGACCACGAAGGGCACCTGCGAAATTTCCTCAATACGTTTGAAGTGTTAGTAGTAGTCAGGTCAGTCTTCTGTGCTGTTGTCAGGTCATTAAGACGGAGTTCAAGGCAATTCGAACGTATGAAAATTCTTAGTGCTCGTATGGTGCCTGCTTCCGTAACCAAGATAGCCGAAGTGTTTGGTGTTTCAGTAGATACCGAATTGAAGATTTGTACCAAATACAGCAAAAGAGAAAAAGTATCATCCGCAGACGGACGTGTGTGTTGTGTGATCGTGACAGAGGTTCACTGAAGATCTGCAAAAGTCACAGCAGAACTGGATGTCGGTCGCACTCGCAATCACTGTCAACACTAAACCGACACGAAGGGAGCTCCATAAGTAGATAAGTCCAGGGCGATCTGGAATTCCAGAACCACTTATTAGTGATGCAAGTGACCGTAAAAGGCATACGTTGTACCGAGACCATGAAACCTCGACTGTGGCGCAACTGATTGTTTCCAACTTTTGGCCGAGTTTACGCCCCAAGAATGAAATATGGCGGAGGTTTGATGATGCTTTGGACAGCTGTATCGTGGTTTCCCACTGTCCCATGGTAACTCTGCAAGATCAAATTATTGCCAAGCATTGTGAGACTATTTTGGAAGATCACGTCCACCCCAAGGTACAATAATTGCTCTCCAACGGTTATGCTGTGATCGAAGGACTGGGACTTCTGTTCACACAGCTCGCGTCATCCATAACTGGTTTTGTAAATACGAGGATGAACTTTCGGATCTCCTCTGGCCACCATATTCACCGGATCTCAATATTATTCACCCTTTGTGGTGTACTTTAAAGAGAAGGGCGCGTGATAGCTATCCACTTTCACGATCGTTACCAGTATTTGCCAATGTTTTGCAGGAATAATGGATAAGATTATATTGAAAACCATACAGAACCCGTATTTATCCATTCCGAGACGATTGGAATGTCTAACAGGTTTTCCATACCGTATTAGACATGGTAATGTGTTGCACTTTTGGTGTTTGTACATTTTTCTCCAACTACTATATTACATAAATGTTGCCGTAGAAGTAGTGGGTAGAGATCAACAGTGAAAACTGATTGAGAATAATTTCCAGCTGTATGAAGTAGCCATCAGTGTCTGTAGAGTTAAAATAGATAAACTGTAATGTTATCCTGAATAGAATTGTTTCGAAGCTGTTATTGCCTACACTGTTTGCCATAAATTTTCCGAAATATTTTAAGGTTCCTCATTCTTCATTTTGAACTGTTAAGGAGTGGGCAACTGAACTCTATTGTTGACATACTTCTTTTGAAGAGGTTCCACGAGAAACTAAAATTGCAGAAACATCCAAAAAATGCACAATATTGAGTTGGTGGATCGGGGATTAAGCATCTGTGACTCTACAGACAAGTAACAAAAAATTGTGCGGTAGTATTTACACGAATGGTAAAATTCACACGAAGAGTTAATAATTATAAGCCCACATATCTACATCTACATGTACATCTACATGGATACTCTACAAATCACATTTAAGTGCCTGGCAGAGGGTTCATCGAACCACATTCACAATAATTCTCTATAATTCCAATCTCGTACAGCGAACGGGAAAAACGAACACCTCTATCTTTCCGTGAGAGCTCTGATTTCACTTATTATATTATGGTGATCGTTTCTCTTGATGGGGATCGGCCTCAACAGGATATTTCCGCATTCGGAGACACAAGTTGGTGATTGAAACTTCGTGAGAAGATTCCGCCGCAACGAAAAACGCCTTTGTTTTAATTACATCCACCACAAATCCTTTATCATTTCAGTGACAATCTCTCCCCTGTTTCGCGAGAATGCAAACCATGCTACCTTTCTTTGAACTTTATCGATGTAGTGGTAAGGATACAGCATCGTGCAGCAGTATTCTAAAAGAGAACGGACAAGCGTAGTGTAAGTAATCTCTTTAATAGAACATTTTCTAAATGTCCTGCCAATAAAACGCAGTCTTTGGTTAGCCTGTCCCACAACATTTTCTATGTGTTACTTCCAATTTAAGTTGTTCGTAATTGTAATTCTTAGATATTTATTTGAATTTACGGCCTTTAGATTTGATCGATTTATCGTGGAACCGAAGTTTAACGGATTCCTTTCGGCACTCATGAATGACCTCACATTTTTCGTTATTTAGGGCCAATCGCCAATTTTTGCACCATACCGAAATCTTTTCTAAATCGTTTTGCAATTTATTTTGATCTTATGATAACTTTACTAGTCGATAAACGACAGCGTCATATGCAAACAACCGAAGACGGCTGCTCATATTTCCTCCTAAATCGTTTATATAGACGAGGAACAGCAACAGACCTATAGCACTACCTTGGGTACGCCAAAAATCACTTTTGTTTTACTTGATGCCTTCCCGTCAATTACTACGAACTGTGACCTCTTGTACAGTAAATAACGAATCCAGTCACATAACTGAGATGATATTCTATAAGCACGCAAATTCACTACAAACCGCTTGTGTGGTACAGTGTCAAAAGCCATCTGCAAACCTAGAAATAGGGAATCAGTCTGAAATCCCTTGTCAGTAACATTCAACACTTCGTGCGAGTAAAGAGCTAGTTTCTTTTTTTTCACAAGAATGATGTTTTCTAAATCCGTGTTGACTGTATGTCAATAAACCGTTTTCTTCGAGGTAATGCCATAATGTTCGAACACAATGTATAATGCAGAATCCTGCTGTATATTGACGTTAGTGATATGGCCATGTAACTTTCTGGATTATTCCTACCACTTTTCATGAATATTGATGTGAATTGGGCAACTTTTCAGTCTTTGGGTACAGATCTTTCGGCAAGCGAACGGTTGTATATGATTACTAAGTGTAGAGCTGTTGTATCAGCATACTCTGAAAGAAACCTGACTAGTATACAGTCTGGAACGGAAGACTTGCTTTTATTAACTGATTTAAGTTGCTTCACTACTCCGAGGATATTTACTTCTAGTTTACAGTTGGCAGCTGTTGTTTATGCGAATTCTGGAATATTTACTTCGTCTTCTTTGTTGAAGGAATTTTGGAAGGCTGTGTTTAGTAACTCTGCTTTGGCAACACTGTCTTCGATATTATCTGCATTGCTATCGTGCAGAGAAGAAATTGATTGTGTCTTGTTACTAACATACTTCACATTCGACTAGAATCTATTTGGATTTCATGCAAGGTTTCAAGACAAGGTTTCGTTGTGGAACCTATTATAAGCATCTCGCATTGAAGTCAGCGCTAAATTTGGAGCTTCTGTAAAAGCTCGCCAAAATAGGAGATTTTACGTCTGTTCAAATTTGGCATGTTTTTATCGATGTTTCTGCAACAGCGTTCTGACCTCTTTTGTGTACTAAGGAGATTTAAACTGCTGCCGATACTATTTCCTTGAATTCAAGCCACATCTGGTCTACACGTACATTGTTAATTTGCAACCAGTGGATTTTGCCTCTCAGGGAGGCATATAGTGAATTTTTATCTGCTATTTTGAATAGGTATATTTTTCGTTTATTTTTTTAGGATTTCTAGGTTACCATATTTAATCGCGCTACGACAACCATTTGGATGGTAAATTTATTGAGCGCAGACTGAAATAAATTGCACTAACGATTTGCTCAACAAAATTTTGTGGTATAAAGGATTTTTCTGCTAAAAATTCTTATTTAAGATTATTTGTTTTGTAGTCCTAACATAATAAGTTTAATCTTTTGTATAAATTGTTATTTCTTTAATTAAATTGTTGGACCCCCAATGCATATTCTGTACTTAATAGAAGGTAGTCGAGATTTGTTAGATTTGGGCCTTGTTTTTTTTGGTGGATGACTTTTGCTTGCAACGTTGTCAAATGATTGGCCCCAACGCAATTTCATGGAAAAATTGTAGTCATAACACCTATCATTTTAATGCTCTCGAGTGTACTTAGTTTAGCTTGCTTGAATAAATATTCTCCAGATTACGTTTATACAAAAGTATGAACAACGCTGTCACCCTCAAATTACACTGGAAGTATACAGGCTGAAGTAATGAATTAAAATTAGTCCTAAGGCCGAGATTTGAACCCGGGTCTTCTGCGTCTGCCCTTACCGAAGATAAATTTAAGACTCACAAGGGAAACTCCCTACACATTACTTATACAGTGTGAATCACATGGTAAGAATATATTACCGTAGCAAGTAAATGCGATTAACTGCGAAACACGATATGTAGATCACGTGGCTCCCGAGAAAAATCGTACAGGTTCCTATTCGTGAGTGTGTATTGCTACGACATAAAACTTTTTAAATACACTGACGGATAAAAAAATCACAGCACCAAGAAGGAGTTGTACGACCTAAATGAAAGATGGTAGGCGTATTTCTACAGCAGAAAAATGATGTCTACTCAGATTCCGCGCCACTATGAGGATGCAAATCAGGTTTGCTTTAAATACACGCTGAACGGCCGTGAGCGTTAATTAATTTTGTTAATGGACGTGATGAGTTGATGGCAGTCAGAAACAACTTTAAAATGACGAAGACGCCATTTATCAGCACCTCGCCGAGTTTGAATGAGGTGCCGGCCGCGGTGGTCTCGCGGTTCTAGGCGCGCAGTCCGGATCCGTGCGACTGCTACGGTCGCAGGTTCGAATCCTGCCTCGGGCATGGATGTGTGTGATGTCCTTAGGTTAGTTAGGTTTAAGTAGTTCTAAGTTCTAGGGGACTAATAACCACAGCAGTTGAGTCCCATAGTGCTCAGAGCCATTTGAACCAACCATTTTTGAATGAGGTCGCATTATAATGGTACGAGCAGCTGGATGTTCCTTGTACGATTTTACAGAAAGACTTGGCAGGACTGTAGCCACTGTGCATGATTGCTGGCAGCGATGATCAACAGAATGTACAGTGGCAAGAAGACGAGGCTCCGAACGGTCATGTGTAGCTACGAGTAGGACAGCGTTCTCGCTTCCCACGCCCGCGTTCCCGGGTTCGATTCCCGGCGGGGTCAGGGATTTTCTTTGCCTCTTGATGACTGGGTGTTGTGTGCTGTCCTTAGGTTAGTTAGGTTTAAGTAGTTGTAAGTTCTAGGGGACTGATGACCGTAGATGTTAAGTCCCATAGTTGTTGTTGTGTTTTTCTTTTTTTTCTTGAGAGGGACAGCAGCAATTTTAGTAGCAGTTTTGCACCAGTGACACAACGAACTGCTACTTCAAGGACGGCTTGCAGCGTGCGTTCCACTGACCCGAAATCGCCGCCGACCTCAGTGGTGTCAAGCGAGAGCTCATTCGAGAGCAGGGTGAAGGTTTGTTGTGTTTTCTGATGGTAGCTGGTTCTGGTGTTGGTTAGCAGGAGGCCACTTGAGGACCTGTAGCCAACCTGTCTGCGTGCCAGACACACTGGACTTACTCCTGTAGTTTTTATCTGGGATGTGACTTCGTATGACAAGAGGAACGCTCTCGTGTTGTCCAGTGCACCCTGACAGCAAATTCGTACGTCAGTTTGGTGATTCTACCTGTTGTGCTGCCATTCATGAAGAGCATTCCAGGGGGTATCTTCTAGCAGGATAACGCTTGCCCACATACGGCTGTTGTACCCTAATATGCTCTACGGAGTGTTGACATATTGCCTTGACCTACTCAATCAGTTGGTCTGTCCCCGATTGCATGTGGGACATCACGGATGACATCTCCAACGTCATCCACAAAAACTGCATTACCCGTCCCTGTTGTCATCGACCAAGTGCAACAGACATGAACAACATCCCTCTTACTAACATCTGGCATCTGCCCAACTCAATGCATGCACGTTTGCCTGCTTTAAATACACTCTGATAGAGCGCATATGGGACGTCATCGGACGATAACTATGTCATCCACAAAAAGCATTAATCGTCTCTTTGTTGATCAACCAAGTGCAACAGACATGAACTACATCCCACATACTAATATCCGGCATCTGTTCAACACAGTGCATGCACTTTTGCCTTCTTGCATTCAAAATTCTGACAGTTACACCGGTTATTAATGTACCAGCATTTCACAGTTGTTATGGCTTACCTCGCGCTTACATTAACATACAGTCTTGCAATGTTCATCACTTAAATATGTTACACAGGAAAATGTATTCCCGAAATTCCATTATTTTACTTTACTTACTTCTTCGCGCTGCGATTTTTTTACCCATCAGCACACTTTACGTAATATGATGATCTGAGGATTAAAATTGGGTAAGGGAGTATTCATTGACAGTACTTGGCGATGGAATTATGACATTTTTCAAATGCTTATGATCATCGGGTCACCATCTTTCCAAAATAAATTAAAATCTTGATATTGGCGTATGTTGTCGATGTTTTGGATACTTTCGTCGCAATTCGTACAGCACGCAAAAATAAACGTTGGACGAAACTCGAATATACTATAATAACGTCTCGTTCAAACTGGCTAGCACTATGCTTTGTGCAGTGAAAATAGCATCACAGTGGCAGCCGACAATGCCAGCCTCACATTGGTGTATTGCTAGCTGGAGCAGTCAAAATGGCACCAGTTATTAATGCTTGAAAATGCCTTAATGCCTAAATTGCAATACAGGATAAAACTTCTACAGTCATAAGCGAAATATGACGTCCTTCTAACACTACTGGAATTTCTGGTAATTTACCAACGTAGTTGCGACATATAACTTCCGCACATTTGCGTTCCTACCATGGAAAGTATTACAAAACGGTCTTCCCCCAAGAGAAAGCTATGTGAATTAATTAACTTATTCTTCTTTCTGTCATGTGTTAGGCCTTGCTCGCCTTGTTGCACCTACATCTGGCCCTTCGCTGCTCTCGTTAGTCTTCCAATGCTCCTCTTACCTTGCGGAATAAATTGACAAAAATGTAGCAGCAATTAGACTCTACTTTCAACACATGGCATCTCCATTTTTTCCTATTTGTCTCTGCCTTTTCATTTATTAAAAAAGATTCAATTCTTTCATAATATATATACATCCTTTATAATCTAGCTTTTTTTGTCATGCTATATTCTCGAGGAATTTCATTTCACTGACGTATAATTTTATATTTTTTTCATTACCCAGGATTCACTCCAAAACAGCAATATTGGTATCGACCTAAACTTTATTAAATGTAAGATGAGTTTTTATGCTTAATTTATTTTGGAGAGATGTTCTAATGATACTATATAGACAACTGAACTTCTCACTTTTATATTATTGATCAAGGTCCGCTCTGTTCGTTAGGAAAGCCCATAAAAATTTAAATCTATCTGCTTTTCTATGACCTTGTTTTCAATTACTATGTATTTACTGGGTTTTAGCCACAAGAGGTCGTAGCATATTCATACTGGCATGATACGTATGTGAAATTCAGCAGTTTCATTTTGCATTGCTGTAATATTTCGGAGATTTATTATATTAAACAATAGTGACGAACGGCTGCAACCCCGTCGAGCTGCTAAGTTAATATCCTGTATTCTTTGCTCTTTATCCCGATTTATTTTGATTCTTGTATTACAAAAGATCTTCAGGATTACCTGCATGAGATGTATTGGTACGCCTGTTCTTCTTTATATCTCCCGTAATATTTGTTTATTTACTTTAGCGAATCTATGAGGAGAAAGTATGTTTCTTTTATTGTTTTCCTTGTGTTTTTCTACAATAATGGACCAATCATTATACGCGGTATGCTCAAAAAGTTTTGGTAATTTCGTAATTTTGCGGATTTAATTAGTCGGGTTTGCGCTATTTTCGTTGCTGTGTTAGCAAACATGTTTGAAACGTATCTGTAGACTGTTAGCTATAATGAAAGTTTAGTCTGTCGCCAGTTGTCAAGCAGGTTAAAGATGTTTGCTTAGGAGTGGTGATTACTTATCTGTTTCAAAAATGGATCAAGGAATTTGCATTAAATTTTACTTTTTAAAATGGAATGAAGTCTAACAATGTTTTAGCAATGTTTAATATTGCTTTTGGCGAGTGTGATATAACAAGGGTGTACGAGTTTTATAAGCGATTCCAAAATGGCCTTGGAGAAGTTGAATATAACGAGATTCTCTAAACGCCTCAGAACATCAACAACTGGTGAAAGAAATAATTACGAAAGGTCGTCAAATCCCAATGAGAGAAGTTGCGTATCGCCTGGCTCATGCCATGAAATACTTTCGAATGTTTCGGGTAAGAAACGTGTCAAAATTTGTGCCAAAGGAGTTGCCTTTCCAGCAAAAGTAGCTGCGAATGGAGGTTGCTGCCGAGTCGCTAAATGAATTCAGCAACGATGCAGAATTATTGAAACATGTCATAACAGGTGACGAAACACGGGGTACGAGTATGTCGTCGAAATTAACGGTCAGCCGTCCAAGTGAAGGCATTCTGGATGGTCGAGACCGAAAAATACTCGGCAAGTGCGGTCGAATGTGAAGGTACTACACACTTTTTTCTTGGATTCTGATAGTACAGTGCATCATGAGTTCTTGCAAAAAGGTCACTACCTACAACTCCAACGCCGTTTGCGGGAAGAAACCGACAAAAACGCCCGGATTTGTAGTGAAACTGTTCATGGCGTTTGCATCACTATAATGCGCCTGTTCGCACTTCATTGCTCACTCGGAAAATTTTGGCGAAAAGCAGCACTACAGTGATTACCTAGTCTCCGTATTCACCAGATATGTCCCTGTATTGATTTTTAACTGTTTGCCAAAAACTTAGGAGAACCTTAAAACGCCATCGTTTTACAAGCTTAGATGAGATGAAAAGCGCGTCACTGGAGGAGCTAAATGCTATGTCAAAGATCGAGTTTCAGAACTGTTTCGGGAACTTGAACAACCGCTGGCTTAAGTGTATGATATCTAATGGGTACTACTTTAAAGGAGATGACATTAATGAAGACGAACAAATAAAATTATTTCCCAAACATGAAAATTCGATATACTTCTTCAACACACTTCGTATACCGAGCAGTAGACAAATACATCGTATGTAGAAATACAAGTTTTTTGTCGGTGGAACAAACGAGAATAGACGAACAGAAAAAAAACGTAAAGGATCAATAATGGTGGCTCTGCATGGGTAGTGGTGACAGCCCCGCTTCGGCGCGCTGGGCAGGAAGTCGTGGGTGGGCCTCGTGTTGGCTGTCGAAATGAAATGGCGGCGCCGAGCAAGCAATTGGCGCCAGACGTGACGGAACGATTGCAGCGTCGCCCTCTGTGGACCGCCGCTGGCGCCAGTCTGCGTATAGAGCCAGAAAGCCGCGTGCACCGTGGAAATGAATGCTACACGCATGTGGCCCGCTCTCTCGTGGATACTGACTGAGCGTTTACATGTGATGAACCCACGATCGAGTGTATGATACAGCAACAAACTTTCCTACTCATGGGCTAGATAGTTTTTACTACCCTTGGGTTCTAGTATTGAACTCTGGCTGGTTACAAAGAAGAAAATCATCAGCTGGTGATACCATCGTGTGCTACTCTATCGGCTGTAAAAAATTTCATAGGTGTAAAAGATACCAGCATATGACACAGGGAAGTGGGACATACAAAAGTTACACACACAGCTTTAATCAACACCCCGTCCCCGTTACCGTGTAGCTCAGTTATCTCTATATGGAAAGTCGTCCCACGTCTTCATGCCTTTGCGACGACCTGAAATCATTGCAGCGTGGCTTGTGCAACAGGCTCCGCTATAAAATGCCTTTCTTTGCAAACAAGGAGTTTCCTCGTTAGTTAATCATCATTTTCAGAATGACAATGGCGACAGCGACAAGTAATGAAACGTGAATAAATACTTTGAGTATAGGCGTGTTGGTACTGGTGATGGGTCTCCCAAACGCTTTCCTCATTGTGCTACCGTAAATGAACTGGTCAGTGAATAAATTAGGATACGGAGAAACATGACTGAATTTGGACTCTCGTATTTCCTTCGTGTAAGGTTCAAAATGGTTCAAATGGCTCTGAGCACTATGGGACTTAACATCTGAGGTCACCAGTCTCCTAGAACTTAGAACTACTTAAACCGAACTAACCTAAGGACATCACACACATCCATGCCCGAGGCAGGATTCGAACCTGCGACCGTAGCGGTTGCGCGGTTCCAGACTGAAGCGCCTAGAATCGCTCGGCCACACTAGACGGCCTTCGTATAAGGAATATAGTTCTTGATTGTAAATAAATACGAGGTCTACAACTCTGCTTTTGCCGTTTTTTCTCGAAGTTCGAGACTTTATTGTGAAAAAATTTATGATTCAAAGTATTGGCCATCGTTGCCCACTGCTTTCTCTTAGCTTTAGGGCAGCATACGAATCCCGCAGTGTGTAAACTAGGCATCTTTTGAGAGGAACCATGAATCGATCCAATTTTGCACTGATTCATATGACCGCAAGTGCTAGTCAGCTAAGTTATGTGTCACAGATCGAGAAAGATGGCAGTCAGAGTGAAGAATATCTGGAGAATACAGCAGGTGGGGTAGAACTTCCCTGTTCGACGTTTCCAAGTATGTTTCGACGGGATTTTCGACATGCGGTAGTGCACTGTCATGCTGCAAAATCATTTTTTTTTTCAGATCTATCGCTGTAGTGTGGCCGTTTGTCTTTCAGTGCTCGGCTCAAACACATCAGTTGCTTTCGGTAACGAACTCCTGTGATTGTTCCCGTCGGTTGCAATAGCATCGAAACCATGCCGGTCTTCTACGTCAAAATCACCGTTCTTAAAGCATGGATACCACTTTCTGCGAAGTTTTGTCACTAACAGGCGTCTCATAATACGTCTTACCCTGATTTTATGGGCCTCAGCCGCAGATTTCTTCATATCAAAGCAGAAAATTCAAAAGTCCCGCAGATGACGAGAATTGGGCTCATAAGTTGACGTATTCAGTCGAAAATAGCTTTATGATGGAATCAATAATCGACTGATATTTGATGGCGTTACTTTTCCAAGTGCCTAAGACTACTGTATGACACTTACAACGAACGATTTGCACCGCTACTTTCCACTACTGCCGTCTATTGCAAAACGGCGGGAGCAAAGTTGTAGACATTATATATCATAACAATATACTGGAACATACAGTGTTTGTGATAGAAGGTGGAGACGTTGGGTGACAAGGAGTTCACGGACGAAAATATATGTTTTCCAACCCCTCCTCCCTCTCTCTCTTTCTTTACCCATTCAGTTGTATTTATTTACAAAATATCGACTACACAAGCAACGACCACTCCTTTACTCACATTTCAAACAGTCACTCTACAATCGCAAGCTACTTCATCTCCTGACAATGAACATTGCAAACTGGCAGCACCTGTGTATGAATAACCCTGAACAACCTCAAATCAAACAGTTATTAGCGAGGAATGGAACAAATTTACATCATCTGTATTTGTCTTAAATGAAGAGTAGTACAGTACTGCGTTGTTAAAAATGCAAAACCACTAGGGACGCACGCAACAAATGTCACATTGGCATGTAATGTACTAGATCCTTGGATATGAAAATGTTTGGCATTCTAGCACGACGGCAGGAACTAGGTAGCAGAAACATCGTCCGCATTCTTGGACATAAGGTACGCCTCTTACACAAAACGCTATTTTTTCGTATGACCTCAAACAAGTACCAACACCTCTGTGCCATCATCAGTGGGATTTATTTATTCAGATGAATGTGAACACAGTTTAAGTGATAACTAATCTACAAATATAAGTCCTAACGACAGCTATTGTTGGCTTTTGTCTTTAGCTTAATTTTATATTCTACCGTTATCTTAACTATCTGTACATTATCAATTCACATTAGAATCTTTTGGTTGCAGATAACTGGATACCAGTACATGATAATGTACAAAAGGTGCAGCATAGCCGTATCACGTAAAATGACAAAAGCAAACAAAAACTGTCTCTAGGCCTAGTTAATTGAATTTAATTTGTAGTAAGATCTTATGGGAGCAAACTCCTTAGGTCATCGTTCCCGAAGCTTACACTCTACTTAATCTGGCTTAAACTTACTATGAACAACACACACACCCATACCCGAGGGAGGACTCGAACCCCAGACGCGGGAAGCCACGCGGACTGTGACAAGACGCCCAAGACCGTGCGGCTACCCCCCGCAGCTTTTAGGCCTAACTTTTGTAGTTCAGTTATTCCTTAAATATGTTCATATTTCACAGATTTGAATGAAGAAAACCAGCTGGTGATGACAGTAAGGTGCTGAAACATTTCTGGGTCGTCCGGAAAAACTATATCTCGCATTACAGGAGGATCTTATATCCAGTAAGTTTAACTACAGACACTAAAACAGAAGAGCAGCAAATTCAAGTGATGGACATCTGCATTCTGTATTTAAGGAAAGATGATGCAGTGCTTTTCTCATTCGTAACTGATTTGGAATGTTGCTTGTTTGTGAAATGGTCGTGTTATACCAAGCTATGAAGGACGAACATCTACCAGCACTTACAGGAATTCGACAGTTGGAGGATCGTGACCTTTCGATGAACTGTTTATCGTTATGCGATATTGCTGGTCACGTCAGTCGAGATCTCATGAATGTAATGAGAATGTGATATTCGATTTTCAAGGAAGATGGCGCTGGTCCCATGCGATTAACGCCCGAGAGGAAAGACAGGTTGTTTGCACGGCCGTGCAGAATAGCGCGACCACGTTGTGTACCTTGAATCGGGGGACAGGTTTCTCTGCACCACCATGCCTGCAAGGGTGGCCGACCGGTTCTAGACGCTTCAGTCTGGAACTGCGTGACCGCTCCGGTCGCAGGTTCGAATCCTGCCTCGGGCGTGGATGTGTGTGATGTCCTTAGGTTAGTTAGGTTTAAGTAGTTCTAAGTTCTCGGGGAATGATGACCTCAGAAGTTCCATAGCGCTCAGAGCCATTTTTTTCTCTGCACCACGACACGTACATACACCATCAATACGACATCTAGAGCAACAAGGGTCGGCGCGGCTTCCTTTGTAACTGAATTAGAGGTCAACAACAACTCCATGTTATTCGCTGAAACTTTGTCCGTTCCTCCGCAATGTTTGACAAGGCTGGTGGCATTACGAGGGTGACTTCGTATGCCGCAAGTCTTCAAGCCCCATTGCGGACGAGTTTTAATTCAAAATTTAAGCAGTGGCTGGGTTAGAACCCAGGACGGTTTGATTTCTATCAAAGGCTTCACACTACTTCTTTTTTTCTCAAAGGAACCTTCGTGGCGTCGAAAGGGAGGGTTGGGAGTAAAGTGGGAAGGGCCACCATGAGCCTTTTCCTCCCCAGTACTAAAGAAAGCTTGGGGACGGTGAGTAGAGGTACAAAGCACATAAATAAAACTGAAAACTAAACTCCGTCCGGACAGGCCTTGGAAATCTCGATGGTACCGAACGACCGCCGTCTCACCCTCAGCCCACAGGCGTCACTAGATGTGGATATGAAGAGGATATGCGGTCGGCACGCCGATCTGCCGGCCGTTGTCAGTTTTCGTGACCAGAGATGCTACTTCATCATGAAGTAGCTCCTCAATTGGCCTCACAAGGACTGAGTTCGTCCCGCTTGCCTACAGCCCTCGCCAGAAAGGACTGTGAAAACTGATGGTCACCCACCAAGTGCTAGCCCAGCCCGACAGTGGTTAACTTCGGTGGTCTGCCGGGAACCGGTGTTACCACTGTGGTAAGACTGTTGGCACATCAGGTAGTATATTTATAACACCACCGAGCACAGCGGAAAACCGACTTCGCGAAGAGGAGGGAGCCGCAAGTCGCTACATTCGGTGGGACTATCGACGCACAGTCTTTCGGGGAAAAACATTCCAATGATCAGAGAATAAAGTGGAAAAGGCATGCATAAACTCCTTGTTGATGTAACACCTCAGAATCGGGGTGGGTTAAAAAAGACACTACAAAGAAAACTGGAGAAAATGTCTGTGTTAGGGACTGCGAATAACTGCACAGTGTCGTTCATTAAGATACTGCCAAAAATCTAGGACATTTTTCTCGCCTTCAACAAACAAAAAGTGAACAGCGCTTCCAAAATTCCGCTTCATGGAGTTCGTCTTCTTTTGAGGGAATTATTCCGTGTCCGGAAGGTGGAGCAGGTGAGGATGTTATGTCATGTGGAAAATCTTTATGCCCGAGTGAGACTCGAAATCACGACGTTTCCCTTTCGCGGGCAAGTGCTCTGCCTACAATGTTACCAAAACACGACTCACGGCCCGTTAGACCACGGGTGACGCTACAGCCACAAAAAAGTTCGTGTACTTCCACAGAAACGAAATACTAGAGTGTAACAGCAATACAACATATACGCAACAAGTGACAACAAAATCGGTGCAGCGGATGCTTCGAAAATACAGAAGCGAAATGGTGTGGGTTCTATTTATATGGCTTTGTTTAGGAGCAAGGATGGAGTTTACTTTAAAGGAAACTGACAATAATGATACGTTTCGCAAAATAATACCTAGACCCATAAGATAACACACAGCAGTATTTGGTGAAAAGCGCTTAATTTTCAGGTCCCTTCGTATCCAGTAACATAAAACGTTAACACTGCCCTTTTGGAGACGACTGCAAAACTTACCTAAAATTGAAAAAGTATTGTTTTATTACTATAAACAGTGTGCTATACTACAAAAGCGATCACTACTTAGTGTAAGATATGGGGGATGGCAGACAGAAAATTACGTTTGATCTTTGTTCAGTGTGTTAGTATATTGAAATTACTTGAATATTTAGCATATGAGTTGCAGTACTAAACTTGGCTAAAGAAATGGCTGGACTTGTATAACGATTTGCCTAAAACTCGCATCCAGTTTGGACATAGTGTGAATTTGCTATAAGAATTCGATACGGTTCTGATTCATAGTATACTAATTTAACTCCGTATCATGCATATATAACACTGTAACGTACCAAAATATTTGCATGAAAGAACGAAATTTACTCAACAAGGGTGTAAGTATGATGAAACAATCTGTATGCTCGACAAGAACGTATTCTTTGCTAGTATCCGAAAAATTACTGTGTGTCTGCAATTAAAATAGAAATGATTTACAGAGTCTTACAGTGTAAGTTTGCAATAAATATTAAAGTTACGTTTACCTTTCACAAATAACTCTCGATTTAATGAAAATGTGACGTCGCTAAAACAGTAGATTTCTAGGCAGTGTGCAACAGTTTTTATTTTAAATTAAATGTCTTCAGCAATGTCTATAGTTCTGACCCCAGTGATCACATTCTGAACAAAAACGGACCAATCTGCTTTGACAAAAACTATGCATTGCTCCATATATTGGCAAATTTTCAGAAAACCTTGCAAGAAAATTTAAATTAGATCTTTAAGGCAGAGTTGCGGCAGTTAGATGGTAGGTGTATGACAGAAGTTGGAGATTGCAGTTGTCAAATTCAAGTTTTGTTGGGAATCTTCTAAAGAATATGTAGTAATTTCATGTACATTGTGACATTTTCCATACATCAAAGAAGTACAGGAACACAATTCTGCCGGCCGCGGTGGTCTCGCGGTTCTACGCGCGCAGTCCGGAACCGTGCGACTGCCACGGTCGCAGGTTCGAATCGTGCCTCGGGCATGGATGTGTGTGATGTCCTTAGGTTAGTTAGGTTTAAGTTCTAAGGTCTAGGGGACTAATGACCACAGCAGTTGAATCCCATAGTGCTCAGAGCCATTTGAACCATTTTTTGAACACAACTCTACGGGGAATAGCAGAAAGAAATAATTATTGCGTGACCCAGAATAATAGCATAGTTTCCCGTGGAACTATTGAGTTTCCTTTTTCACCTTCATTGATTTATGCATTCATGGAAGAAGTAGAGAAAAGGAGATCAGTTTTAAGATTTAACCTCAGAGTGTATTAACTGTGTAATTAGTATCAATTAAATATCGTAAAATTTTTATCATCCGATATCTGTCCAGTTATTTGCTCTATGGCTACCACAGTTAGTTGTTACATAGCAGTTAATGATAAATTAAACCTGTTGCAGCATGATAAGAATGTGTTTCTCTTTTTGTTATTGTTGTGGTGTTCTGTCGAGCACTCTCAGCACCGTTAATAACGTAGGTTTCATAAAGGATTGCTCCTATTTGTGTGATCTAGGTAAGTCATTCTTATAAGCACCACCAGTCGTAAAGATGAATGTTATGAAAGTTCCGCCAGCGTTAGAAAGTCGTGATGGGAATCATAACTCGCTATATTTTCCGCAGCAGCTCTGTCAATATCCCGTCGCCTTGACGACAGCGGTATTGTGTTGTGGCACAAAGCCTTGAAGAGTACTACTTATCGGTCCACGGGCTGGAAATACGTTTCCAGCAAATTTTAATATCGGCGGACAGTAACGCAACGTGAACGTGGAATACCGCACCAAAGCTGCCACTGCAAGTAATATGATGCTAGAAGCAGTACTCCAATAGAGGCGAAAATTACCTACACAGATTTTCATTTCCAAAGAGGGTTAATACTGATGCATCGTTCATTCATTTCTATTAAAAGTTAACTATTCCATACTTACACAAGGAATTGTAATATTTCGCTCGGGATGATACAGGACCACAGAAAACAATCGTTCACAGTATGAATGCATATTCTTTTTGGCGTATGTTGGAAAGGGTTTAATCTACCAAATTATTGATCAAAAATCCTATTTTAACACTGGGATCAAGTATCTTATCGATGCGCACAACATTATTCCCGAAAATTGTCTGGTACCATTTCTAGATGCGATTGAGTTCCATATTACTTGTTCGGTCATGCACACAACTTCGGGGTCAACCTTGCAGATTCGTTTTTTCCCCTCAGGGTCTATAACAAGGGCAATGTACTTGAGGACAATATTACGGAAACGGAACAGGATGTCGATGAAGATGAAATCCGAGATACGATACTGCGTGAAGAGTTCGACGGAGCACTGAAAGATCTAAGTTGAAACAAGGCCACGGTAGTAGACAACATTCCATTAGAACTACTGATAACCTTGGGAGAGCCAGCCCTAGCAAAACTAACCCATCTGGTGAGCAAGATGTATGAACCAGGCGAAATACCCTCAGACTTCAAGAAAAATACAATAATTCAAATCCCAAAGAAAGCAGGTGTTGACAGATGTGAAAATTATAGAACGATCATTTTAATAATTCACGTCTGCCAAATACTAACACAAATTCTTTACAGACGAATGGTAGATCTGGTAGAAGCCGTCCTCGGGGAAGATTATTTTTGATTCAGTAGAAATGTTGGAATACGTGAGGCAATACGACTTATGTTAGAAGATAGGTTAAGGAAAGGCAAACCTACGTTTCTAGCATATGCAGACTTAGAGAAAACGTTTGATAACTCTGACTGGAATACTCTCTTTCACATTTTGAAGGCGGTAGAGGTAAAATACAGGGAGCGAACCGCTATTTACAGTTTGTACAGAAACCAGATGGTAGTTATAAGAGTCGAGGGGCTTGAAAGGGAAGCAGTGGTTGGGAAGGGAGTAAGACAGGGTTATAGCCTATCCCCGATGTTATTCAATCTGTATATTGAGCAAGCAGTAAGGGAATCGAAAGAAAAATTCGGAGTAGGAAATAAAATCCATGGAGAAGAAATTAAAACTTTGAGGTTCGCCGATGACATTGTAATTCTGTCAAAGAAAGCAAAGCACTTGGAAGAGCAGTTGAAAGGAATGGATAGTGTCTTGAAAGGAGGCTATAAGATGAACATCAACAAAAGCAAAACGAGGATAATGGAATGTAGTCGAATTAAATCGGATGATGCTGAGGGAATTAGATTAGGAAATGAGACACTTAAAGTAGTAAAGGAGTTTTGCTATTTGGGGAGCAAAATAACTGATGATGGTCGAAACAGAGAAAATATAAAATGTAGACTCGCAATGGGAAGGAAAGCGTTTCTGAAGAAAAGAAATTTGCTAACATCGAGATTACATTTAAGTGTTAGGAAGTCGTTTCTCAAAGTATTTGTATGGAGTGTAGCCACGTATGGAAGTGAAACGTGGACGATAAATAGTTTAGACAAGAACAGAATAGAAGCTTTCGAAATGTCGTGCTGCAGAAGAATGCTGAAGTTTAGATGGATACTGGAAGATGAAGATGCTTGCACAGTATAGAGGAGCATGGAGAGCTGCATCAAACCAGTCTCTGGACAACAACAACAACAGGCGTTGTTGGATAATCGCAGGAGTTTCATTTATAGAACACACTAGTGCACCAAGAAAGCATTCCAACTTAAGAAAGCGTCCTATCACATGTGGTGCTGTCCAAAATTCAAAGTGCGGCAAAGATTGGCAACTTGCTTTTAATCTGAAATGAAAAGTTATGCACTTCATGAAATGAAAAAAATGTATCAATGAGGTAAATCGATATCTCCTTCTGTAGTCTACAAACCGACTTTGGGTGTGTGGCAGAGGGTACACCGTGTACCATTGACACTTCGGACTTTTTCTCTTCCAGTCCTGTATGGGTCGCGGAAAGAACATCCACCTCTACATTTATACTCAGAAAATGACCATAAGAGCCTGGCAGAGGATTCATCGAATCACCTTCACAATGATTTTCTATTATTCCAATCCTGTTCAGCGCGTGGAAAAAACGAACACCTATATCTTTCCGTGCGAGGCCTGATTTCCCTTGTTTTATTATGATGATCGTTTATCCCTAAGTAGGTCGGCGTCAAAAAATATTTTCGCATTGGGAGGAGAGAGTTGGAGATTGAAATTTCGTGAGAAGATTTCGTCGCAACGAAAAACGCCTTTGTTTTAATGATGTCCACCCCAAATCCTGTATCATTTCTGTGGCAATCTATCCGCTATTTCGCGATATTACAAAACGTGATGTCCTTCTTTGAATTTTCTCGATATACTCCATCAATCCTATGTGGTTAGAATCCCAAACCGCGCAGCAGTATTCTAAAAGAGTACGGACATGCGTAATGTAGGCAGTCTCTTTAGTAGATCTGTTACATTTTCTAAGAGTCCTGCCAATAAAACACAGTCTTTGGTTCGCCTTCCCCACAACGTTTTTTTGTGTTGCTTCCAATATAAGTTACTTGTAATTGTAATTACTAGTATTTAGATGAATTTACGGCCTATACATTTTAGTGGTTTTCCTGTAACCGAAGTTTAAAGGATTCGTTGTAGCATTCATGTGGATGACCTCGCACTCTTCGTTATTTGGGGTCAGTTATTAGTAAGCCTCCGTGTATGTTCGAATCTCCCTAATTTTATCTTTTCTCAAAATATACTTAAGAGGAAGCAATATATTGGTTGACTCCTCTTCGCACGCAAATCTCTTGGAACTCTTGTTCTTAACTGCACAATGAAGCAGAAACGCACCCAGGGCGCGCCAGTGCAGGCACACTACTGTAAGCGCTTCTCGAAGAGGCAGTGCATTAGCGAAAGGCTTTGGCTACGAGGGCATTCCAAGCAATTGGCTGATGCTCAATGAGGATGGTGTGTGAGCGTCCCAGTTTGGGTTGCCGGAGCAAAGCAGGTCAGTGACCAGCCCAGATGGGGACGGCGGTTACAACTGGATGTTGAACCCTGGACCAATGGCTGGAACACTGCGTGTGGCGGTATCTGACCCTAGCAGCGCGGTTCTGTGATGATCTCAGTTAGTACCTCGGAGGGTGACGAAAGGATCCCTGGCTGACGTTCTTTTGATGACGGCAGCGGATCTAGGCCATAAGGTAGCGGTCGATGGTGATGGCAGCAGAAGGTTGTTGAGAACCTCATGACACAGACCACCAATGTATGCCAATATCGCCCACGAGTACCGACGATCCGTTATATATATTGAGGCATCAAGGGACCACCAATTTAATACTGGAGGGCAGCGTGGAGGGTAAAAATCGTAGAGGGAGAACAAGAGATGAATACACTAAGCAGATTCAGAAGGATGTAGGTTGCAGTAGGTACTGGGAAATGAAGAAGCTTGCACATGATAGAGTAGCATGGAGAGCTGCATCAAACCAGTCTCAGGACTGAAGACCGCAACAATATATATATATATATATATATATATATATATATATATATATATATATATATGCGGCCAAAGTGGTCTTGTTAATGCGGGAGATAAATACTGTCACATACTTCACTGCCATCATAACTTTATGAAGGCTGGTCATTGACTAGTGAACTGTGTCGCTATTGGGGACGCTGCCATATGGCTAAATGCTGCGTAGGCTGACTGCATCCGTCGCACTCAATACGGCACCGAGCTGGAGTCACACCAGTAATGAACTTCACAGTGATTTACAGAGAATATATGTAGATCTAATTAATACCACGTGAACAATTTAACTTTTCGTTACCATCGATCGGAAATTGTTGCCCCTTTCTGGTTACGACGACGTAGCCACGATGCGTATGGGATGAAAAGGTGATTTCTTTTCCAATCATCCACTCATCTGACACTGGGGAAGGTGCTCGACACAAAGAATGGTTTCATGCATTTTATCGTTATTTCTTTCTTTCCAATGATACACAAACAAAACTATTTCTTCCCTTGCCCAGTTGTGGTTTGAACCAAACTGCGTGAAGAATTCTAGTAAAACATTTCATACCAGGTTCACAGGTAGAATGTTGCTGTTGCTCCAACAATTGCATCAGAGCTCCCTGGATACTCTCCCTTTCTAAGGCCTTTAATATCTAACCGTTAGGATGAAAAGTGAATGAAGGATGCACCATTGCCATGCCAGGACACGGAGCACTGTTTCAGATGGACAAGTATGTGACCATTTTGCAGGACCCATATTGCAACTGCCTCGAGTAATTCAAGAAAACTCTGTAAAACTGAATTCAGGATTTAATCTGTGCTCCTCCAGAATACGTGTACAATAAGGTGACCCTTGCTGTTGTTGTGGTCTTCAGTCCTGAGACTGCTTTGATGTAGCTCCCGGTGCTATTCTATCCTGTGCAAGCTTCTTCATCTCCCAATAACTACTGCAACCTACATCCTTTTGAGTCTGCTTAGTGTATTAATCTCTTGGTCTCCCTCTACGATTTTTACCCTCCACGCTGCCCTACAGTACTAAATTGGTGATCCCTTGATGCCTCAGAACATGTCCTACCAACCGATCCCTTCTTCTAGTCAAGTTGTGCCACAAACTCCTCCTCTCCCCAATCCTATTCAGTACCTCTTCATTAGTTATGTTTCACTTCCATACATGGCTACACTCCATACAAATACTTTCAGGAACGACTTCCTGACACTTAAATCTTTACTCGATGTTAACAAATTTCTCTTTTTTGCTCCCCAAATAGCAAAACTCCTTTACTACTTTAAGTGTCTCATTTCCTAATCTCATTCCCTCAGCATCACCCCACTTAATTCGACTACATTCCATTATCATCGTTTTGCTTTTGTTGATGTTCATCTTATACACTCCTTTCAAGACACTATCCATTCCTTTCAACTGCTCTTCCAAGTTCTTTCTTGTCTCTGACAGAATTACGTCATCGGCGAACCTCAAAGTTTTAATTTCTTCTCCATGGATTTTAATTCCTACTCCGAATTTTTATTTCGATTCCCTTACTGCTTGCTCAATATACGGAGTGAATAACATCAGAGAGAGGTGACCCTTAGTTAGTTCTTTTTATTTTAAATTTATGATATTTTTTTTTTTGGGGATGACCCGTAATTTGACTACATTTCATGATTGCGTTGAACTGTGTGAAATTTGGTGTCCAGGGGTCAGGAGAAGGATTGGCCCTGGGCCTCAAAAATCGAAAAATCTATAAATATGAATCGATTAACTTCGCAAAATACTACTTTTGCACGACAAATTTATTCATTGTCAATTGTAGATAGCTTGTTTACCTTAGTCTTCTTAACTGAATGCGTTCTCATATCACAGACAGCATTTGTTGAGAGAAAGCAGAGCTAAATGAGTCCTTTCCTTTTGCGACCCAATCCTGACCACCCCTGCAGTCCCTTAATTTCGAGGGAAGATAGAGACACCATAATGTCGCATCTCTACGTACCGCTATCAAAGCAGCTTTCGCCAATGTGGAGGGCGTTGTTTTAAACAGTGCGTGCGATCGCTTGAAGACAAGGCAAGATTCGAGGCGGTCATTGCGGCTGAAGAGGATTACGCTGAGTAATGTTACTCTTGAAAGATAGCACTACTCGTATCTGAAAGGATTTTCATTCTCATTGGTGTTTTGTTTTAGTAAGTTGGCGCAAAAAATAAAAACTTTCGTCTGTCCGGATTCAGGCGCCGCACGCTGTACTGGAGAGGCAGGTGGGGACGACGGAACCGCCTGGATCCCCACCCAGGGCGGCGCCACTGTAATTTTCCGGCCTCCGGCGGCGCGTGGGCGTTCCGAGCGGCGGTGGTTCCGTTGTCGCCGCCCACGCGCCTATTCCAGGGGCTTCTCCTTCCGTCCGCGGGCCGCCGTTTACAGGGGACGCTGAATTAATTACGGTCGGCCGGATGTGCGGCGTCTCGAGGCTGAGCATTTTCAGGCTCCCCGTGCCGTTTGACGGCTGTAGAAACTAATTAAAACTTGTACACTGGCACCAGGGCGTCTGCCCCGCGAGCACCTTCTCCTCTGCACCGTCTGTGGATGTAATAAGTGCCATTGGCGTGCTATTAATTTGTCTAATGGAAGCCCGTAAAGAGTGCCACTGATGCGCGTTAACTTGTTGGGTTTCAACTGCACGACTGCCTCATTCGTCTCCGGCATTAATTCAATCGAATCTCAGTTTTGGAGAGAAGCCATCGTAGCTGTGATAACTGATCGTGAACGATGACTTCGCGCATTTCGGCAGCAGTCAGTGAACTTACTGTACGCTGTTCATTGGAGACGGTCGTTAGATATCTACATACGGGATGAACCCGACTGTTTTTCTATCATCATGGTCTAGGCCATAAGCCTGTTCCTGTTTGTAACTACCCATCCATCTTTTTCTTTGTCTTTCCATGGTCCTTGCACCTAAAGATCTGAAATTTAAGGCTCGCTTTGGTAGTCTATAACCTGGCATTCTTCATACACTCAAATGGTTCAAATGGATCTAAGCACTATGGGACGTAACATCTGAGGTCATCAGTCCCATAGACGTAGAACTACTTAAACCTAACTAACCGAAGGACATCATACACATCCACGCCCGAGGCAGGATTAGAACCTGCGGCCGTAAGGGCAGCGCGGTTCCGAACTGAAGCGCGTAGAAACTCTCAGCCATGGCGGCCGGCTCTTTGTACACTGATAAGTCAAAACATTATGATCACTGTCCACCGCGAAGTTGGATGCCGCCTGATGACATTTCGGGCACGTGACGCGCTATGAAAAGTCTGTAAGCGCAGCAGAGAGGGACGGGGGATCACCGCTGGCAAAGATGCGGGCTTATTGATTCGCGTCTCCATGGAGTGTTCTGTGCACCACGACCAGATAATGGATACAATTGGAAGATGACACAGCACTGGTCGTATTTTTTTTTTTGTTTTATTATCCACAAAATCGATTTTAGGTCACTTAGTGACCATCCTCAGTGGTGCAATATACAATTAAAATTGGTAGGCACTGGTATTAACAAGCTTAGAGCGCTCTAAGCTTGTTGATACCAGTGTCTACAAATTTTAATTGATTATTGCACCACTGAGGATGGTCACTAAGTGACAGAAAATCGATTTTGCGGATAATAAAATAAAAAAAAATACGACCAATGCTGTTTCTCCTTCCAATTATATCCAAAAATGTGGCCTGTAAATGGGGAAATTCCCTGACAAGCGGCTTTGTCAAAGGGCAGATTATTATTACGCGAAGCCTGTGGACGAGTATCTCGGGTACGGCGAAGCTGGTCGAATGTTGACGTGCTGCTACTGTCATGAGCATCTACAGAAAGAGGTCGAAGGAGAGTGCAACTACCACTAGGCGCAAAACGGTTGGACGTCCACGACTCGTCACAGAACTTAAGATTCGGAGGCTTGTCTGTTCTGTAAAGTGGGATGGATGGAAATCTGTAGCATCTCTGCCGAAAGAGCAAAACGCTGAAGCAAGCAAAAGTGTTTCGGAGCACTTCGTTCATCGTACATTGTTGAAAATGGGGCTCCGCAACAACCACCTATTTGTGTTCACATGTTGATCCAACGACATCGTCAATTACGATTGCAGTGGGAACGGGACGATCGGGCTTCGACCGTCGATCAGAGGAAATGTGGCATTCTTCAGCTCATCCGGCAAATCACATTTTTTGCTACACTAGGCCGGCCTATGGTCGTGTCCACAAACGTGCAACACGCCACCGAAGCACGCTGCCGGATGCATTAATCTGCGCTTGCATGGGACCTCTGGTAGCAACGGAAGACATATTTCAGAAATATAGCTCCCTATGTTTCGCAGCCAGAATCGTGCTACAGCGGTTTTGAGGAGCACTGTAGTGAACTCACGTCAATGTCGCGGCGACCAAATTCGCCTATGGAAATCCTGCGGAACCCATGTGGGTCGCTGTTGGGTGCCAACACAGCGTACGCAAATCAGCGAATTATCTGACCTGTGGGTAGACGTCTAATGCCACGTACCTCCACAAAACCACTAATAAAACTGGCTCTCCTGGCTGTGAGCACTATGGGACTTGACGTCTGTGGTCATCAGTCCCCTAGAACTTAGAAATACTTAAACCTATCTAGCCTAATGACATTACACACATCCATGCCCGAGGCAACATTCGAACCTGCGACCGTAGCGGGCGCGCGGTTCCAGACTGTAGCGCCTAGGACCGCTCGTCCACTCAGGCCGGTTAAAACTGTCGGATCCTTGAAACGCAGAATCGGTGATGTATTTCGTTCCAGAAACGGACAAACTTTGGACTCGTCAGTACAGATGCTCTAGCCAGCTTTGTCGATTAGACTTGATCTTCTCATTTATAGAGTATATCCCAAGCTCTGCTCTTATGTCTCCATTTCTTAGTCTGTCTAATCACTCCTCTTGTCTAAGTTTCATTTCGGAAAAGCGATGTGGGGGCGCCCAGTAGCTTCAGTAGCTTATAAAACTTTATTTTTGTGTCTTTTCTCACTTTATTTGTCAGTCTTCTGTCGATTGTTCCGCATATCATTTGATATTTCTGCAGTCCGTTGAGTTCATTCTGGCTGCCTATAATATTTCCCAGGTAATTGATATGAGGAACACGTTCGATGGTACCGTTTCCTTTTATGATCTTTCTCGTCAGCGCTGTCGTCCCTTTGAAAGCGATCACTTTTGTTTCTGGAGTGGATAATGTCATATTATATCCTTTAGAAATGGGGTTATGTTTACAGATGGATTTTTGTACCGAAGTCTCGCTGTTCCTGTAAAATTACATGGTCATCTGCAGAAAGTATTGTGTTAAAAGTTTGTTATGTGGTAATCTTAAGCCCGGATCACACCAGAGACAAAATTTCGGAGGCTGTTGATGGATATTTTCTGAATATTTTGCTGTGATTTTCGCTGACTCATTAAATACTAATTGCAGTTCGTGTTATTTCTTAACACTAACTGCACTGTCAGATCAGCAGCATCCAGACACACTGGAGTAACACGGAACTGGCAATTAGATGACACGAGACGAGAACCCGTTAGTATAAAAGGTGGCGGCGGACAGTGCATTGTCATTAAACAAGCAGAAATAGCAGAATGGGTCGGCCGGAAATATCAGTGACTTCGAACTTGGATCCGTCATTACAGGTCTCCTGAGTAACAGATCCATCAGACACATTTCCACCCTTGTAAAGCTGCCCAAGTCGAATGTTGGCGACGTAATTGAAACAAACCTAAGACCAGTCAGACCTCATTTACTGACGAACAGGGGGCGTATAGCAATGTGAACGGCACTTGTGAAAATCGCATACAGTCAGCGAATGGAAAACTCTACACTCACAAAGCGCTCCTTTCGGAGTTTGCTGATGCTTTACCATACTTAACAAGCATGTACAGCCGTTCGCTCGACGAAAGATGCATATCCAAAAACTGGAAAGTTGCACAGGTCACACGAATATTCAAGAAAGATAGTAGAAGTAATCCACCAAATTACAGGGGCATATCGTGAACGTCGATATGCAGCAGGATTTTAGAACATATGTTGTGTTCGAACATTATGAATTACCTCGAAGAAATTGGTCTACTGACACACAGTTAACAGGGGTTTAGAAAACATCGTTCCTGTGAAACACAAGTAGCTCTTTATTCACATGAAGTGTTGACTGATACTCGCAAGAGATTTCAGATCGATTCCGTATCTCTGCATTTCCGGAAGGCTTTTGACACTGTACCACACAACCGGCTCGTAGTGAAATTGCGTGCTTATGGAATATCGCCTCAGATATGTGACTGGATTTGTGATTTCCTGTCAGAGAGGTCACAGTTCGTAGTAAAACGAGTAAAACAGACGTGATTTCTGGCGTTCCCCAAGGTAGTGTACAGGCCCTTTGCTTTTCCTTATATTTATAAACGATTTGGGAGACAATCTGAGCAGCCGTCTTAGTTTGTTTGCAGATGACGCTGTCGTTTATCGACTAATAAAGTCATCAGAAGATCAAAACAAACTGAAAAACGATTTAGAAAAGATATCTGAATGGTACGAATATTGGCAGTTGATCCTAAATAACGGAAGGTATGAGGTCATCCACATGAGTGCTAAAAGGAACCCGTTAAACTTCGGCTACAAGATAAATCAGTCTCATCTAAAGGCCTTAAATTCAACTAAATACCTAAGTATTACAATTACTAACAAATTAAATTGGAAGGAACACACAGAAAATGTTGTGGGGAAGGCTAACCAAAGACTGCGTTTTATTGGCAGGACACTTAGAAAAAGGGACAGATCTACTAAGGAGACTGCCTACACTACACCCGTTCGTCCTCTTTTAGAATACTGCTGCGCGGTGTGGGATCCTTACCAGATAGGGCTGACGGAGTACATCGAAAAAGTTCATAGAAGGGCAGCACCTTTTGTACTATGGTGAAATATGAGAGTGAGTGTCACAGAAATGATACAGGATTTGGACTAGCCACCATCGAAAGAAAGGCGTTTTTCGGTGTGACGGAATGTTCTCACGAAATTCCAATCACCAACTTTCTCCTCCGAACGCTAAAATATTTTGTTGACAACGACCAACATAGGGAGAAACAATCACCATGCTAAAATAAGGGAAATCAGAGCTCGTACGCAAATACGAGTATATAGGTGTTCCTTCTTTCCGCGCGCTATACGAGATTGGAGTAATAGGGAACTGTGAAGGTGGTTCGATGAACCCTCTGCCAGGAACTTAAATGTGATTTGCAGAGTATCCATGCAGACATAGATGAAGTAGTGCAACTAGCACAATGTTAAAAAAATGCGGTACAATTCTCGAGCAGATCCTCTTAAGCTACACATTTCTGTATTCAGTTCTAAGCGACGTTTAAGGTGGTGTAAAGAATGAGGCCACTGGAACTGTATCATTGGAATTTAGTGATGTGAAGTGATGAATTTACGCTATATCCTGCGGCAGTTCGATGGAAGGGTTTGGGTTTTGTGAATACCAGGAGAACGTTATCTGCCGCCATGTCTAGTGCCAGGAGTGAAGTAAGGAGTAGGTCGGTTCACGGTATAGGGACGTGTCCCGTGATTAAGGTGTGGTACCCTTACTGCGTTTAAGAAAACGCTAAATGCCGAACGATATGAGGGGCACGAAAGAGATGCAGTGGTTGAGAAGGGAGTGACACAGGGTTGTTGTATCACCGACGTTATTCAATCTGTACACTGAGCACACAGTAAAGGAAACAAAAGAAAAAATTGTATTAGGAATTAAAGTCCAGGAAGAAAAAATAAAAACATTGAGGTCTTCCGATGATATTGTAATTCTGTCAGAGACAGCAAAGGACTTGGAAGAGCAGTTGAACGGAATGAACAGTGTCTTGAAAGGATGATTTACGAGAACTGAATGATTAATAATCCCTCCACCTTCCTTAATTGGGTTTGGATGGGAATATTTTAATTAATCAAACGCAGAAATAATCCTCAGAATGCGATCTTTAATTACCAATATTCAGTTTTCCACGTGAGCACTAGTCAATGGGATACATTTCTACCAAAGATGAACAAGTTTTCTGAAGCCGTCACGGAAGAAGTCGACACTCTGTTTCCGCAATCACAGTCTCACAGTTATCTCAACGTCTCCTGTCACAAAGGAGGGCCGTTGTGGCCGAGCGCTTCTAGGCGCTTCATTCTGGAACCGCGCGACCGCTGCGGTCGCAGGTTCGAATCCTGCCTCGGGTATGGATGTGTGTGATGTCCTTTGGTTAGTTAGGTTTAAGTAGTTCTAAGTTCTAGGGGACTGATGACCTCAGATGTTAAGTGCCATATTGCTCTGAGCCATTTGAATGGAGAAAGGCGTCACCTTCATTATCGTAACGCGAGAGGAGTTCCTGGCTAATTTCGAGTTTGTGCGCTTTCATTTCAGGAGTCCTCACTGGGGGTACCTATGGTACACAGATCTTCCGATAGCCTAGCAAAGCTGTACTGTGACCCACACGTTCTTGTGAAATGGCGATTGTGATTGCACTTTCTCTCTGAGTGATACGACGATCGTCCTGAAAAAATCTGTCAATATTTTTCTTGTGAAACGCGGTGGTTGCTGTCATAGATCGCCCAACGTTTGTTTGTCACACAGGTCAGATGTTTTCGCCTAAACATCTATAAACTTACTCGCCCAATGATTCACAGTACTCACACCTACACAATCACCATAAACCGATTTCATTCTCTGATGAACCTCCTATTGGGTGACACCTTCTGCTGTCAAGAATTCAGTGACTGGACGTTGCTTAAATCGCATTGAACAACCGGCTGCGCAGTGTTCCATACTTTACACTGTAACAATACAACCGTTCAATGCTAAGGCTTCCCGCCAACTGGAGCTGTAGACAAGAGGCTACGGAACAAGCCAGTACCTGCCGCAAATGTTGAAGAGTTACGAAGGAGGAGGCATTAATTTTCGGTCAACCCTCATAAGATGAACATCAACAAAAGCAGAACTAGGATAATAGAATGTGGTCGAATTAAATCAGTTGATGCTGAGGGGATTAGGTTAGGAAATGAGACACTTAAGGCAGTAAATGTGTTCTGCTATATGGGAAGCAAAATAATTGATGATGATCGAAGTAGGGAGGATATTAAATGCAGACTGCTATGGCAAGAAAAGCTTTTCTGATGAAGAGAAATGAATGAGAGTGTGGCATTGTTGGCCGGGGAAGTTCGGCCTTGGAGTGTCAGTCTCCTTGCAGTCGACGCCACGCTGGACGACTTGCGTGCCGGTGAAAAAGAGAAATTTGTTAATATCGAGTACAGCTTTAAGTGTCAGGAAGCCCTTCCTGAAAATATTTGTAGGTAGTGTAGCGTGTGTGAATGTGAAACATGGACGATAAACATTTTAGAGGAGAAGAGAACAGAAGCTTTTGAAATGTGGAGCTACAGAAGAATTCTGAAGATAAAGTGGGTCGATCAGATAACTAATGAGAAGGCACTGAATAGAATTAGAGAGAAGCGAAATTTGTAGTACAAGCTGACTAAAAGAAGGGATCGGTTGATAGGACAGTAGGACACGTTCTGAGGCATCAAGGGATCACCGCAGTACTGATGGGAAACTTGGGGGGAGGGGGGGGGGGTGTTAAAATCGTAGAGGCAGACTATGAGATGAATACAAGTTATCAGATTCAGAGGGAGGTAAATTGCAGTAGTTACTAGGAAATGAATAGGCTTGCATAGTATATAACAGCATGGAGAGCTAGATCAAATTAGTCTCTGGACTGAAGACCACAGCAAAATGAGTACCTTTTATAGTAGATGAACAGTTAGGTGACGAGGATTGTATCAGCGTGACAACGCTACCTGTCTTAAAGCAGAAACTGTGAGGTAATGGTTTGTGGACAAAAAACATTCTTTAAAGGAACTGGAATCCCCACAGTCCAGACCTGAACCGATTGGAACACCTTTGGGGAGAGTCAGAATTTGATTGCTCTTCGTACCCCAGCGCCGAACATCACTACTTTCGCTGTTTCGCCTTTGGGAATAATGGACTGCCATTCCATCATACATTTAGACATGCTATTGAAAGCGTCTCCGAACGGGTCAAGCCGTCATAAAAGCAAAGGATGGACCCGCACCATACTGATATCTGCTCGACAGTGCAAATGTCGACTGCACGCGCTTTGTGTCTTGTATGGGGAAACTGGTTCCGACCACTCACCGTACATACTGTAGACAACAGTAATCATCTTTTTTTCTGATCGTCGGTCTCAAGCTTGCGTTCTACACTGCTTGTTTCCGCCTCGGGCTTGTTTTCTGGCAATGATGCTTGTACCTTACGAGTCATTACAAAATACACTCCTGGAAATTGAAATAAGAACACCGTGAATTCATTGTCCCAAGAAGGGGAAACTTTATTGACACATTCCTGGGGTCAGATACATCACATGATCACACTGACAGAACCACAGGCACATAGACACAGGCAACAGAGCATGTACAATGTCGGCACTAGTACAGTGTATATCCACCTTGGCATCAATGCAGGCTGCTATTCTCCCATGGAGACGATCGTAGAGATGCTGGATGTAGTCCTGTGGAACGGCTTGCCACGTCATTTCCACCTGGCGCCTCAGTTGGACCAGCGTTCGTGCTGGACGTGCAGACCGCGTGAGACGATGCTTCATCCAGTCCCAAACATGCTCAATGGGGGACAGATCCGGAGATCTTGCTGGCCAGGGTAGTTGACTTACACCTTCTAGAGCACGTTGGGTGGCACGGGATACATGCGGACGTGCATTGTCCTGTTGGAACAGCAAGTTCCCTTGCCGGTCTAGGAATGGTGGAACGATGGGTTCGATGACGGTTTGGATGTACCGTGCACTATTCAGTGTCCCCTCGACGATCACCAGAGGTGTACGGCCAGTGTAGGAGATCGCTCCCCACACCATGATGCCGGGTGTTGGCCCTGTGTGCCTCGGTCGTATGCAGTCCTGATTGTGGCGCTCACCTGCACGGCGCCAAACACGCATACGACCATCATTGCCACCAAGGCAGAAGCGACTCTCATCGCTGAAGACGACACGTCTCCATTTGTCCCTCCATTCACGCCTGTCGCGACACCACTGGAGGCGGGCTGCACGATGTTGGGGCGTGAGCGGAAGACGGCCTAACGGTGTGCGGGACCGTAGCCCAGCTTCATGGAGACGGTTGCGAATGGTCCTCGCCGATACCCCAGGAGCAACAGTGTCCCTAATTTGCTGGGAAGTGGCGGTGCGGTCCCCTACGGCACTGCGTAGGATCCTACGGTCTTGGCGTGCATCCGTGCGTCGCTGCGGTCCGGTCCCAGGTCGACGGGCACGTGCACCTTCCGCCGACCACTGGCGACAACATCGATGTACTGTGGAGACTTCACGACCCACGTGTTGAGCAATTCGGCGGTACGTCCACCTGGCCTCCCGCTTGCCCACTATACGCACTCGCTCAAAGTCCATCAACTGCACATAAGGTTCACGTCCACGCTGTCGCGGCATGCTACCAGTGTTAAAGACTGCGATGGAGCTCCGTATGCCACGGCAAACTGGCTGACACTGACGGCGGCGGTGCACAAATGCTGCGCAGCTAGCGCCATTCGACGGCCAACACCGCGGTTCCTGGTGTGTCCGCTGTGCCGTGCGTGTGATCATTGCTTGTACAGCCCTCTCGCAGTGTCCGGAGCAAGTATGGTGGGTCTGACACACCGGTGTCAATGTGTTCTTTTTTCCATTTCCAGGAGTGTATATGAATATATTTAGCCGCCATGCGCTGCCCAATCTGGGTATGATGTATGTTATCAGTGAAAGCAATGGGAAAGCGGCACAAAGACGCCATGCTGATGTGTTCGCGCAGAGAGTGTTGCGTCGCCTGTGCCCACGCTGTTGGCTGTGGTGCTTTCAGTTCCGCTCTAGCTCTAAAGACACGCCCTTGACATCGTATCCCGTCTTTGCTGACGCCCACGGTTGGCGCGTGCTTTTTGCATCGGACGAAAAACAATCTTCCTCGAATTCGTTTATCACTTCACTATGACGTTGTAAACTTGTGGTGTCTTGTGAAGCTTGCCATGGAAAACTCTTTGCTCACTCATTACCGGCTGGCGACCGGCAAAGTATGGCACACAAAAGGCTCCCTGTGCCTGACTTACCTCTACTTTAAACTACTACGTTCGGTTATGACCCTATCAGCAAATTTTCAAATTTTCAAACCATAAGACCGGCGCCACATAAAAAAAATGCAAAGAGAAAGAGAAACTGTCTTTCGCTTAACTATCATATGTTTCGTTATGTTCAGCCATTTACTTATGCCGGTCAACCTAGGCTACACTATAACATACACACACAACCTACAATTTTATGTTTTGCTTACTACTGTAATGTTCTATTTTGATAGTGAAAATGTGCTTGATTGTGTCTGTTTATGAATGTAGTAAGGGCGATATGTGCACTGTCCAAAGTTTCTAAGTAATTGTTATTTTGTTTGTTATGTAGACATGGTGGTCCACTGATAATGACCGGCCCAAATATCTCACGAAATAAGGGTCAAACGAAAAAACTATAAACAACGAAACTTGTCTAGCTTGAAGGGGGAAACCAGATGGCGCTACGATTGGCTCGCTAGATGGCGCTGCCATAGATCAAACGGGTATCAACTGCGTGTTTTTAAAATAGGAACCCCCATTTTTTGTTACATATTCGTGTAGTACGTAAAGAAATATGAATGTTTTAGTTTCACCACTATTTTCGCTTTGAGATAGGTAGCACTGAAACAGTCACAAACATGCGGCTCACAATTTTAGACGAACAGTTGGTAACAGGTAGGGTTTTTAAATTAAAATACAGGACTTTATTTCGGTTGTTCCAATATGATATATGTACGTTTGTGAACTTATCATTTCTGAGAACAAATACTGTTACCGCGTGATTACCTGTAAATACTACATTAATGCAATAAATGCTCAAAATGATGTCCGTCAACCTCAATGCATTTCGAAATACGTGTAACGACATTCCTCTCAACAGAGAGTATTTCGCCTTCCGTAATATTCGCACACGGATTGACAATGTGCTGACGCATGTTGTCAGGCGTTGTCGGTGGATCACGATAGCAAATATCCTTCAACTTTCGCCACAGAAAGAAATCCGGTGAACGTGCGGGCCATGGTATAGTTCTTCGAAGACCAATCCATCTGTCATGAAATATGCTATTCAATACCGGTTCAACCGCACGCGAGCTATGTGCCGGACATCCATCATGTTGGAAGTACAACGCCATTCTGCCATGCAGTGAAACATCTTGTAGTAACATCGGTAGAACATTACATAGGAAATCAGCATACACTGCACCATTTAAATTGCCAGCGATAAAACGGGGGCCAATTATCCTTCCTCCGACAATGCCCCATCATAAATTAACCCGCCAAGGTAGTTGATTTTCCACTTTTTGCAGCCATTGTGGATTTTTCCGTTGGCCAGTAGTGCATATTATGCCGGTTTACGTTACCGCTGTTGGTGAATGACGCTTCGTCGCAAAATATAAAGCGTGCAAAAAAATCTGCCATCTTCCCGTAATTTGTCTTGCGCCCAGTGGCAGAAATGTACACGACGTTCAAAGTCGTCGCCATGAATTCCTGGTGCAAAGAAATATGGTACGGGTGCAATCGATGTTGATGTAGTATTCTCAACGCCGACGTTTTTGAGATTCACGATTCTGCTACTGCTACTGATGTGCGGATTTGCCGCGACAGCAGCTAAAACACCTACTTGGGCATTATCATTTGTTGCAGGTCGTGGTTGACATTTCACAAGTGGCTGAACGCTTCACGTTTCCTTAAATAACGTAACTGTCCGGGGAACGGTCCGGACATTTGGATGATGTGGTCCAGGATACCGAGCAACATACAAAGCACACGCCCGTTGGGCATTTTGATCACACTAGCCATACATCAACACGATATCGACCTTTTCCGCAATTGGTAAACGGTCCATTTTATCACAGGTAATGTATCACGAAGCAAATACTATTGGCACTGGCGGAATGTTACGTGATACCACGTACTTATACGTTTGTGACTATTACAGCGCCATCTGTCACAAAGCGAAAAAAGTGGTCCAACTAAAACATTCATATTTCTTTACATACTACCCGAATATGTAATAAAAATGGGTGTTCCTGATTTTAAAAAAAACGCAGGTGATATCCGCTTGACCTATGGCAGCGCCATGTAGCGGGCCAACCATTATGAAACGTCCCCTCTGAACAATTATACACGACTGTGCTTAAACTGACACACAATATTGTTAGCGCAACGCAATCTGACTTTCAATAATCCCTACAAAAGAATGGCCCTGTCTGATATTAACCTATACCTTTCACAAATCACTTACCTCACCAAAAATCTTCGTTACTCGAACTAGTGCAATACAGCGAGCGCCAATACCGCCAGCTAAATAAAATATTCAAACTACGGAAGTCACTAACTACTGATAGACACAGTTAGCAAATGAAAGATTTTAATAGAGAACAAACAGTGTATTTACCTTAATAGTCATAATATATATATATATATAGCAGTTCAAGACATCCAGTCTTACAAATTTCTGAACTCCGCCATCTCTCTCCCCACGTCCACCACTGCTAGAGGCTCACCTGCAACTGCGCAACGCTACGCGCTGTTAACATCCAGCCGCCCAACACTACAATGGCGAGTATTACAACAATGCCAACCAGCCACTGACTGCACCCAGCACAGCCAGTGATTTTTCATACAGAGCGCTATGTAGCGTTACCAATAAAAAAAACCTGAACAGCCTACTTACACCATAGCGCCATCTGATTTCCCCCTTCAAGCTAGACGAGTTTCGTTCTTCGTAGTTTTTTCGTTTGATGCTTATTCCGTGAGATATTTGGCCCGGTCACGATCAATGGACCACCCTGTATATGTTATAGATGGTTACTGGTTATACTCAGGGAGCAAGTTTAATAAAGACGAATATGTAATGTGTTATTTCAACTATAATCTGGTGGTGGAGAACAAATCTTAGGCGAAGCTTTATTGATTGGATGAGCTAACAGAATAAAGACGAATATGTAATGTGTTATTTCAACTATAATCTGGTGGTGGAGAACAAATCTTAGGCGAAACTTTATTGATTGGATGAGCTAACAGAACATGACGAAAGGGATGAACAGACGGGCAAAGTAGGGATCCGGTCGGAGCGAGTCTACAGTGAACGTGCACAAAACGCTGCTTCCAATCCCGCCGTGAATAATGGTATATTAAAATGCTTGCAAATTGATATGCCAAGATGCACAATTGTTATATGGCTGGCTTGATGGAGGTAGCAATATTTTTGAACCAGCAAGAACTATGTGTGTACGACATGCGTGATGGAACCCGCGGACAGTGATATCACAGGTAGCTCGCAATGTCCTTCTAGCCACTTCTGGGCAACGTACCTGTTTCAAGAAAAAATTTTTTTGTACTGTGCAGCCGAGTCTGCGCTGGTTTCTTAAATTCCAGGCAGGTTAAACCTGTAAGGTGGACTGGGACTCGAACCAGTTTTCATCTGCGAGGAAGATTCAAATCAGCTCCCGCTCAGCAACAGAGTGAAAATTCATTCTGGAAACAGTCCCCAAGGCTGTGGCTAAGTCATTCGTCGGCAACATACTTTTTTCGAAGAGGGCTGGTCCCGTAATCTGTGCAAAAGAACTGTGGTGTAAACCGAAAATTTCGCAAGAGGTCAACATACAGTGAGACATGATTACAGTGCATTAGCCGTATTTCATTCTGTCCCACGAAGAGTGGTCTCTGGGATGTAGAACGAAGCCAAAGATGTACATTAGATTAACTGCAGTATAGCGAAATGACTTTGCATTATAGTATTAAAGTGCTAATTACAATCATAAACTTACCTAAAACAATGGCTTTAAGAGTTTCTCTGAAGACACTCTGAATTTCTCTGAAGACACTCTTCCGTGGAGTGGGAGGAGATGCCCAAAAGAAAAATCCTCATTTCACTCTTAAACTTCACCACATTGTTTAAACTTCACCGCATTGTGAACATAACATAATGTGTTCTGGTACGTTGCCGAATACGTGTGTGCCCATTTTTCTAATTCCTTTCTATACCTATGTTAACCGTATGATGCCTCTGTAAACTTTTTTATTGTGCTAATGCTATGTTCATGCTATTAACTATTTTTTGAGGAGAGAAAAATAATGAAGTTGTTGGCAGAAATAACCTGTTTCTTTCAAAGCCCCTATAGAATGTTCTGGAATTAACACCAGATATAATTTTCATGACACGGGTCTTTATTCTGGAAATACTGCACCTGTACGTTGCATTTCCGCAGAAGTTATTTCATAACTTGTTAGTGAGCAGAAATACCAAAAATAAAGCAGTTTCTTCAAATTTAAAACCACCCGCAGCAGTTATCATAAGCACTGCAAATATAGCTAAACTAAGAAGCTTTATTAATCCTTGGCAGTGAGTTTTCCAATTAAGGGTACGATATATCTGTAATCCTGAAAACGAAACATATTCACCTTATTACTTTTCATTGCTCGATAAACCTTCTTTTCTAGTTTTAAGAGTTTATATAAATACTGAACTATATGTACCCAGTTTTTATTAAAATCCAGCAAAAATCCATTTTCCTTGAAGAATTTGTTGATGTTTTTGAATATTTCGTTCGACGCCTTTGTAGTAAGGGGACTGGTACTATATTTATTCCTATACTTGCATCATGTACAAAATAGATTAAATTTGTATCCTCTGAAACTGCAACAGGTAGATCACTTATTTATGTAAGACACAACATGGGAACTAAAATCGAACCTTGTGGTACATTATGTATGACTACTTCGAATTCAGAGTGCCTATTGTTACGTGGCTGACAAGGACCTGATACAACTTTCTCTCTGTTATTCAGAGAAAGGTAGAACTTACGAGCCAGTTGTGTCTACTATTCCATATTTTAAGTTTAGCAGATATTGTGGTTCACACTGACAAAGTAATTAACCGTGTCACATAATACTGTCAGTCATAGTAATTTCTGATTTATTGAGCCTCCATTTAGACAGACGTAGACCATAGTGCGTTTCTGATGTGTATTCATTAGTTATGCTCTCTTCCTTCTCAAAATCCCAACAGACAGATATCAGGCCTAGCTTACGCTATTGTTTGTCTTGAGGTGAGAGAGTATTTAGTGGTTGGACTGACCGACATGTGGTTCCCGCCTTCTGGATGACGATCGGAAAGCAGTGTTGGAGCATTTGGCAGACCGCACTTGCCACATCTGGCAGTCGCTGGCCTAAAGACTCCACAAACGAGTCTTCTTCTTCTTTTGTTCTTCCGGAGCTGGCGGCGCGGCCTATTCCTCTCTGCCGTGCCGGAGTCCTTCTGGCTAATTAGCCGCTATGAGAGCCACTCCGCTTCCGACCTCATAAACAAGTCGTGGCCCCGCCCCCTCCACCTCCGACGAGGCTCGTGCCTAATTAGGGCGCACATTACACTATCGCGAGGCGCCGCTGCCACCGTCTGTCTCAGCCTTTCTGTAGTTCAACCACCGTAGATGAAATCTTGGCCAGAGGATTGACGAAAAAGTTAAAAAGCAGTTGTTCTACACAATTTTTCTCTAACGAGGAGGACACGGCAGGTGCCATAGCCCGATTGTCCAGAAACTTCGCTCAGTGGAAGAAAGATCAAAATTAGCGAACACTTGTCTCTGCTTATCCGTAGACACTTGACCGTTTGTGACGAAAAGAGTGTCAAAGTCTTAAAAAAATAATTATGTGGCTTTTTCACGAGCAAATAGTTCCACCGAAGCGGTGGTACAGTGACTAGCGTCGCAGCTTCGCAGTCTTCAGTCCTAGTGTTCGAAACCCAACTACTACTTTTATTTTTGTTTTTCATTTATTACCAGTGTTCGTAGACGATTACTAGATCAGGTACCTTCCATTCGGAAAGCGGTTGCACTCAGCGACAGTTGATTGAATATTACTCGATGAACTGTGGGTGAAGCCCGATCAACAGGGACTTACATGCTTTGATCGAAAATAATAGTGCATTGAGAATCGCTAGCTTCTAGCAGAAATCTAGATCTGCATAATAAAATTTTAAAAGAACGACTGATTGCTGCAATCTATAATTTACAAGCGATTACTAAATGTTTTTTCCAGTGTATATTAAAATAATGTTTCCTTCTCCGTCAACTAGTTGCATGTCTGGTGAATCAACTAAAAAAAAAAGAAAAAGAATGAATGAGAAAATTGTTTGACACCTTTTTCGGAGAAATTTCTATAGTGTATATTGATTCATAAACAACAGAAAGTGCCAGTTTTCGGGAAAGTGCTCCGTTTTGGGCTTTACCGCGCAATTATTGCCAACGCGCGAAATCTTCAACAATGTTAACGACATTTCTTTCGCAAGTGAGTTTCATGAAATTCACACGAAAAACTGTAGCTGTAGCACAACCTGATTCGCTCGTTGCGTTCAAAATTTCTACGTTTTAAATGTTTCTACGATCGGTATACTCTAAGACAATTCAGTAAACATTCCTGAAGAATAAAAACATGATTAAAATATATGAATTAATATAAGAATGGAATAAAAGAATATGAGGATTTAAAAAAGTTGTAACTGCTGAAAATGTCACACAAGTATACTAGTATTTTATAGAATGAATATGTGACACTCAATGTGAAACCATGTTGTATTTTTAATATAAAATAAAATTTTAAACAGCCGACCAGTTGCAATAGATAAAGAAATTCTTTACCTAGGTTCCGACAAATATAAATTTCTCTTCTTCAGAAGGTAACAGTTTTACATTAGTAAGGACTAATGTACCATTGCCGTTTTTACAATTGTCGGCATAGATCCATGTGTTAAAAATTAAAAAAAAATATAGCCCTAGAATTAGGGCTATATTAACGTGACAAACCCTAATTCTAGGGCTATATTTTATTTTTGACACATGGATCTACGCCGACAATTGTAAAAACGGCAATGGTACTTTATTTATCCATTGCAACTGCTCGGCTGTTTATAATTTTATTACGTGAAAGATCGTTTACTGAGAAACGGTAGAGCATCTACGGACAAGACGAGACACGTGTTCGTTTATTTTGACTGCATCTACATACATCTACATTTGTACTCCGCAAGCCAGCCAACGGTTTGTGGCGGAGGGCACTTTACGTGCCACTGTAATTACCTCCCTTGTCTGTTCCAGTCGCGGATGGTTCGTGGGAAGAACGACTGTCTGAAAGCCTCCGTGTGCGCTCGAATCTTTCTCAATTTTACATTCGTGATCTCCTCGGGAGGTATAAGTAGGGGGAAGCAATATATTCGATACCTCATCCAGAAACGCACCCTCTCGAAACCTGGCGAGCAAGCTACACCGCAATGCAGAGCGCCTCTCTTGCAGAGTCTGCCACATGAGTTTGCTAAACATCTCCGTAACTCTATCATGGTTACCAAATAACCCTGTGACGAAACGCGCCGCTCTCCTTTGGATCTTCTCTATCTCCTCCGTCAACCCGATCTGGTACAGATCCCACACTGATGAGCAACACTCAAGTATAGGTCGAACGAGTGTTTTGTAAGCTACCTTCTTTGTTGATGGACTACATTTTCTAAGGACTCTCACAATGAATCCTACCCTTGTACCCGCCTTACCAACAATTAATTTTATATGATCATTCCAATTCAAATCATTCCGCACGCGTACTCCCACTGAGCGAAATCTCTGGAAAATCAGGGTTTGGCACTTGCCATGTTCCCCTGCAGAATGAATAAGACACAATGTAGACAAACTACGGCGTAGCTGGTTTACGCAGAGAGTTACATATCAACAGGCGCGAGGGTTCTAAGGGAACAGATATCGATACGGCTACGATGCATCAAATCTTGCGCCTTATCAGTACATGTGAACAGAAGATCACAGGATGCACCCTCAACTAGGAAGGAGGGATGAGTTTTTGGCATCTGCAGAAAAGGCACGAGGGTGTTCTGACAGAACGATCCATGGAGTGAACAGGTACGCCGTTGGCGCTAGTAGGGCCCCAAATTTTAATTTTATAGTTAGTACTATATAGTATGGAGCAATATATAAAGTCGCGGGGAATCGCATCAGGTAACCTAGAAAATTGATTTAAAAAAAGAGAGTTATAGAATAACCATTTAAGCGAAATCGGGGAGTAAGTGAGCAAGCTGCTACATTGAAAAAAGGCAAGGTTTGTACATCTGTCTGACAGTGAGGATCTACATTTTCTGTGCCTTCCTGAATCGAAAAAGAGGGAAGATTGGAGTTTAACGTCCGCCATTAGAGACGGAGTAAACGCTCGGAGATCTGAAGGATAGGGAAGGAAAGTGGCTGTGTCGTTTCAAAGGAACCATCCCAGCATTTCCCTGGAGCGGTTTTGGGAAACTCTAAAACGAATAATGTGAACGGGAAGGGTCACATAGGAGTTTGCGTACAGTTTTTAAGGACACTGTCGTCGACGGAACCTTAAAATGTAGTCTTCTTTCTTTGTACTAATATTAAATGATCGTTCATCAAGCTGCTAGTGAAACATATTATCTTTGCATGTCTTTGTGCGTTATTACGTATTAACCTGAATCAAAGGAACTGAAAATATTTGAAATCACATACACACCACCTGAAAATACGAGAAGCACGCATGAGGGGACCTGGCAACTAAGTGAAGCTTCACGGATTGATTCGAAATATAGTTAAATTTATACACAGCATGGCAGTATCAGCACACTTATTTGTATGACGTTTTACCACCCCCGGTCTGGATGCGCGTTGTAGTCTCTCCTGAGTAGGCCAGGCTTACACTGTTGTCACTCGTCCTTGATATCCTCATACTCGGATGGAGTTTACGTCCGTGTTGGACCCACAAATGTTCTGTTGACGACATGTCTGGGAATCTCGCTGGTCAAGCGAGTGTCTCACCATCGTACAAGAAGTTGACAGACACACGCGTCATGTGTGAGCGAGCATTATCCTGTTGAAAAACGGCACCACGATACTGTCGCTTAAGAGGTAAGACACGAGGAAGCAGGACGATGGTAACGTACCATTGTGCCATCAGATATCCCTAAATGACTACCAGCCTAGACACGAGGTCATAACCGATGGCTACCCACACCATGATGCAAGAAGTAACGCCACTATGCCTAACCAAGACACTGGAAAGTGGGACCTCTCCCCAGGTTGCTGCCACACTCGCCGACGGTGGTCATCTGGGGTAGTGTGGAACGTCGCTGAACATAGAGCGAAGCCATTAAACAGCCGTCCGTGATTCCTGGTTACAGAACCATTTCAAACGCCGCCGTTGGTGTTGTGGCGTTAACGGCAGCTAACGCATGGAACGGTAATTCCCTAATCTGACCGCTGTTAGTCTTCCACTAATGGCGCCATGTGACACATAGTGTTGGTGGCAGGTGGTTGGTTGATTCGTCGGTTGGTTGGTTAATTTGGGGGAGACAGGACCGTTACTTGTTCTCTGACGCAGGCACAGATGTGAAGGTGTTACGATGTGCTCGGTGCACAATACAGAGAACCTCAGTTGTGGTGGTCGGACGTGGTCGGCTCTAACCTTGACGACACAAGTGTGAGTGTCCCCAAGTTTTCATACTGTGCAACGTCGGCCCTCTAACACATCAGAAAGCTCCACAAATCTGGATACTCCGCTATTCAAAATGGTTCAAATGGCTCTGAGCACTATGCGACTTAACTTCTGAGGTCATCAGTCACCTAGAACTTAGAACTAATTAAACCTAACTAACCTAAGGACATCACATACATCTATGCCCGAGGCAGGATTCGAACCTGCGACCGTAGTGGTCGCTCGGCTCCAGAATGTAGGGCCTAGAACCGCACGGCCACTCCGGCCGGCATTGCGCTATACGAAGAGGTGGCTAAATGGAGACCCACAATGAAACCCCAATCAAACTGTGTCAGCGGCCGATAACGTTGTCTCACACGAGTACGTGCCATCTTTGTGTCATTCACAGCGATCACGCAACTTCTGAGGCTGTTCACGCTAAATTTTGTATCTACCAAGGCCGATAACAATACAAAACATGAACAGCACTAATGCAGTATTGTGTGGCTCTTCCTGTCACAGAGAGTTGGAGCTCAAATTATTTTCATGCCCGCCAATGGCGTGTAAGTGTACGAAGCTACGTCGACATCCCACTATATATGATGTTGCAGTACCTGTGTTCTTCCGATGACGATGCACTGCAGCGACCACAGCCGTTACGAAACACTTCACATGAATTCAGAATTGCGAATAATGACTACCATGAGCTGTAGAATGGAATGACGACAGTGAAAATTTGTGCCGGACCGGGCCTCGAACCCGGATTTCCCGCTTATCGCGAGCGGTCGCCGTACCATTTGGCTAACCGTGCACGACTCACGACTAACATATGCAGCTTTGCGTCTGGCCGTGTGCCGGCACGGTAGCTCCGCGTGTTCGCTCAGAGAATTCCGGCACGGTAGCTCAGCGTGATCGTTCAGAGGGCTACATGCTCTCTGTAATAAAAAAAAAACTGAGTCAAGCAATCAACGATCAACTAGAACGGATGTCTTGTGACGTCCGCCCAGACCAAACCTAACGAACTATGTAGAATAAAATGAAAAGGGAAAAAAAGAGAGCTGGCTTGCCATTGCAATAAAAAAACTGACTAAGGGATCAACAACGAACTTCAACGGCTGTTGTCTGATGTCCGCCACGACCAAATGCATCGAAAATTACGAACAAAATACAAAAAAAAGAAAATAAATGGAAAGGCGACTGCTCAAGATAAGCGGGGACTCCGGGTTTCGAGTCCGGGTCCGGCACAAATTTTGGTAGTCGTCATTCCATTCTACAGCTAATGGTATTCATTATTCGCAACTGCGAATCCATGTGTGTATGACGATTTGTGTCCTGGGTGGTTCATTTCTTTTCTTTTTTATGTCAGGTTATGTAGGACAGGAAAGATAAAGGATTTAGGAGAAATTAATTCGCAACGCACTATCGTAACAGAAACACACAACAGGAGGAGGTATACCTGGAAATGGCATGGAGGTACGGGAAGATTTCAGTCAGATTACATCATCATCAGATAAAAGGTTCTGTAATGGGATATTGAACTGTAAGGCGTACTCAGGGTTAGAAACTGACCCAGATCACAATTTAATAGTGATGAAGTGGCTGAAGTTTTAGGGGAGTTAGAACGCCCTATCTCGACAATGTTAAATTTAGTGACTTGGCTTCCCTGTATTTCAGAAACCAGTGTGGACATTGACATGAATCTTTTACAGGACATTAACATGTATGTTTTCAGTCTTATGAACTACGATAATTGCATTTCAGCCACTGCTTTCGGAAATACAACTTTTTAATTACAAGTTTAAAATTTTTTGTACTTTTTTGTACGTTATCGTAAATCATTTTAATTATACATAATGTTGTGTTCTTATTTTTGTTCAGTAGACTCAGGATGTGTATGTTATTACTCCTTGAAAATCTGAATACTCTACTCGAAGTGGTTTCTGAGATTTACGGAAAAATGCAACAGAATATGTAAGTTTTCAGGAACGGCTTCTAAAGTTTTTAAAAGACTGTAATTCACTTAATATATGCTTAATTTTTTTATTTTATCCACTGAGAAGCACCCCCGCACCATACTGTGTATCATACTCTTGATCGTTCCAAGCTTTTCTTCTTTTCTTCTTTCTGCAATCCTTAGTGGCCAACTGTGCTGCATACTTCTCGTCCATTCGTTCACGTTCTCTGACGCAGTTTGCTCCAGGATTAATTCCCACATGGTGTAGCACTTTCACCCTACCAATGTTGCCATCATTAAAAGCAATAACATCATCATTGCCCCCCCCCTCCACTTTAGTGTCTTCATTCCAATAAAAACGTTTTTGGTAAGCGAGTCCATTTAAGATTCATTGGGATTTTGAGTGTGACCATTGAGACCTTTTTCAGTAATTCTTGATGTTCCAGGTCTGTATAAATAGGTTTTGTGATATCCACGACCTCTTCTTGGATGGAAAGTTTATAAGTGCATGAACTCTTGGAGTACTGGGCATTGCTGTTATTTCACTATGAATCATATCCAGAAGGTCAAAGGTGGTGTACTGGTTTTTCATCAGGTGACAGTCTGTGGACGAAGGTAGGCCATACTGCATTCTTCATTTACAGCAAATCCTCAGTATTATTTCTAGCTGCCATCCCATAATACTGCAGTAGTTAATCAATCATTTTTTCTGTCAGCCTGTCCGTTATGGTTTTGCCATTAAAAAGTTTCTTGTCTCTCAAACTTTGTTTTACATTCCTCAACCTGATGCCCATCTAATACTGGGCATGACATTTATATAGTTTATAAGTGGTAAATAAATCATTTTATTCGGAAAATTGCAAATTTTATAATGAGTAAAAAATCCGAAAATATGAAAAAAATTTGGAACTTTGCCCCCATGGTATCAAAATAAGAGAACAGACTGCATGATATTGAGTCAAAGAGGGCATAATTGAGAAGAAGGCTGAACTTCTGTGGGTTGAAGTTGCGGATAAGGCAAATACTAAGAGGCGGAGAGAAGAGTTTTGACTAGAATCTTGTGAAGCAGAGGCATCTCGAAGGAGGACCTTTACACTGCTGCCAAACATTAGGGGACGTTTGCAGTTAAAGTACTTCAAACCAAGTAGGAGACTGCTGCCTTTTCTTACAGGGCAGGCACCAGTCGCGGTTTATTTGTGGCGGTTTGAGAAGCGGGCTGCACCTGCGTGTGGCTGTGGGGCGGTAGAGCTCATTCTCGACCATACCGTCTATGTGTGCCGCACATATGATGATGTAGCAGCCGAGCCTAGATAACGACTTATTCATCATGACGAGAGGAAACATTTCATATGTTAAACAGCTGATGAAAACTCACAGAAGATCTTGAGGGAATTCCTACGGAGAAACGACCACCAGCAGAAGATAGAAGATGACGCTAAGTCTCACCTGTCCGTTGTCGCTAGGGCGTGGACTGGCCGCCATTAATGACGGAATCCGCCATGTCTCTGAAGAGGAGGATTCTCATGAATTTGGCAACAGTACTTAATTTAGTAGTAATCTAGAATTAGAATTAGCATTTGACGTACATCATTTTGGAAAGTTATCTTTTCCAGAAGACTGAAACGGGTAAAAAACGTTTTTAGGCCCAGTGCCACGTAGCTCGTTGGACACCGACTAATAGACTGTGATAGGTTTGTACATTTATTGGCACAATCTGTAACGCTGCAGGCAGTAAATGGCAGATATTAGTAATAAAGAACTTAGTAGTACTGATAGCAGCCTATTCGGTTTGTTTATTTGTCATTGGAACTGAAAATTTTGCTGCCTATAGTATCGCTGCAGTTGTATGTAAATAATAGCACTTACTAAGTAGTTAAGGTAGTGGGTTTATTGTAGATTTTAACAAGAAATATTGGAAAACCAAGATGAAAATGTTAAAAGCAGTCAGAACATTCAATGTAAATACCTCTACTGTATAGCTACAATGCATTTTCCTACTTACATTTTTTTCTCTTTTCCTTTCTGAATACACATAAGTTAAAATATGGTCGCTTTAGGGCAACATGGCACACAAAATATCCAGCGTCAGTATAGCAGTTCGTCCTGTAATGAAACCACCTGATGTTGAGCAGAAATTGGAAACCGATAATGGCAAGGAACAATGAAATATCTTACACAAAATATTTCATTTAATAGTTGGTAGCTTTTTTTATAATACATATTGTAATACAAGCAGGCAGTTCTCATAATGTTAAGTGTTGCAAAATACCTGTATAGGATTAAGATAAACGGCGATATCATGGGCCCACTAAATACTGCTGGCCAAAGAGTGCAGGAATTACCAGTCAGAGCCCCTGTGTATTGCAAACAAAAATAATCTAAAAATTTCTATATTACTGTTTACTCAAAATGGAATCATTAGCGGAGATGTCCTAGTCTCGTATATTATAACTTGTATTACGATGACAATATTTACAACGTTGGAAAATCGCATGAGATGTGATAACGAATACTGGGGAGCGGCGCTATCCGAGTAAGCTCCTCTTTAATCACGCCTCTCGTTGACGTCATAGTTGAAAAAGTTACGAATTGAGCCCTAATTCCATTTTACGATGTTCGTATTTCGAGTGTTCGTATCGAATGACAAGTTACGGTGATGGCAACATATGTTTAACGCTCATGCTTTATTACAGAGCTTACACACTCGCAAAATTGACGGATAACCGTAGCGTTCATCTGTCCCTCGTAAATACGCGCGCAAAAATTATATGCTTCATTTGGATTAATTATAAATGAAAACGTACGGCAGCGAAGTGCTTTGAAATTATCACGTAGCACAAACATAGTCTCTTCTCCTGGAGCTGAGCTGAGAGAGACTGCAATTGACAGAAGGGCTACTCGTTTTTTTTTTAACATTATGCTGTAACAGAGTTAATAGAACGGTACTGTTACTCTCTCACATACAGATTTATTTCACAGACTAGATTAGCGCTCGTTGCTTCGCTCGCGTAGGCTGAATAGTATGCACAGATTTATTTTGTTTTTCTTTAATCAAATTTTCAAGCTATTCACAAGCTGCAGTACCTTCCAAAGGTTTCGCGCTAATTAAGGCCATAGAAGCATGGTCTTCCGAATGCACTTCTGACGATTCCGGCAGCAGGAATCGAAGGATTTTATTAATCATGCCTTTTGCATTCATGTGGTGGTATGTCCATGGGGATTTTCTTCCCCTACACATATTGCTGTATATAACGAAATACTTTCTTAAAAATTTTCAACCTCTGAATAAGAAAGGTAATTGACAGGAGCAATAGACCACACATTTAGATTGTCTGAAGCTGAAAGACATGTTTAGAGCTGAGAGGAGCAAAAAAGGTAGAGTGTCAAACCGGCTTGAGAAGAATTATGCTTCATTCTGTTAATACGAGTAGAACATGGTGCTACCTAGATTACGAGTGTAACGATGTGGGGAGTAGGAGTGGGGAATGAATACTTTTTATTTAAATAGCTTGAAGGGAATGATTTAAACCGCTAAGTGGGGAAAGTAGTTTGTTCGAGATCAAAATCAACTATACTTTGACTTGTGGGTATGTGAAATGCTGTAACTAGCGAGGACCTCGGTGTGGTAAGCTGACAGGTTCAAAAAATGACTTTTGAACCAGAAAAGTCATTATTTTATGTGCAAGAGTATTTATGTATTTCTTTAGCAAGTCCTAAGTAATTCTGAGAAACTTCAAACAAATGAACAGTACAATTTTAGTATTAGAAATTGAACAGGTGTAGATAGCATATGGAAACAATGAACATTATAATTCTAGTCACAGAAACTGAACAGTTTTACTCTGAAGAAGCAAACTGTTAAGTTTTAACTCACACCAGTGGTTCCTCTTCAACACAGGTTAACAAGTACAGCATTACCTAAAACAGAGAGAAATACATTTCTGTCAGCAGACTTGCATGTGAGTAAAGTAACATTCAGTTATCAGCGCAGAGCAGAGAAAGAGTCGCTATTAAAAAACACTATAAAACAAAAGGCAACGACTAAAGAAGTACCAACAAATTTAAGACAGACCAGCCCAAATAACACTCCTAAGTTATAAGTCGGACTCCAATCCGATTAAGAGGAATACTTGTAACACAGAAATGCATGCGTCTTACAGTTTTAAAATACATATAAAAATGTTCTGAAGCAGAACGGCTTCAGCTAATACAGGAAAGCTGAACTTGCATTCATGTTGGGTGACCATTACAGACACAACTCATAATAATCATGAATTATGCACAGAGAACAAAGGCAACACACAGTCATAGGCGTGAAGCAAAACAAATTTCCGAAGGTCATACCACTAAACGCCTGTTTGCTACAGTGGTATTAACTGAAGCATAAAACATACATTATATCTCCAGATAGATTCTCGTACAGTCCGCACTTAAATAGGCTCACCAAAAGAGTCCATGTGACTCAGTCATTCTACTGTATCTGCAACTGCCGCAGACACCAAATAGCAGGCGCAATACCAAGGACGTCTTCCAGCAGTTTCGATCCTCGTGTTTCTCAGGCATGTAACCTGACAGATTGACAGTGCAGACTTTCAGTCAAGGAGCTGTTCCATTGAGGCTGTTTCTTGCAGCATCCACGTCAAACACATCCGCCAGGCGCTGCTGAAAGCCTGCCGTCCTGTTGCCGGTGAGGAACAATTGACACCGAGCTGATCCGCGGCGGCGTAAGTTGACGTGGCAGACCACACGCGTCTGCCCTGGAGGGATGCTTCGCAGGCTGCTGCTTAGCTCCGGAAAAGAGGTTGAATACCGCTTTCGATCGCATACCGAAAGAGCTTATGGCTCAGTATGTAACTTCACATCAAGGTGAGAAAGGTTATAAATACTGCAAGAAAGGGAGCTGACGCTGGTCCTCAAGTCGATAACGGTGTTGCTCATATGAGAGGTATAAAACTGGTAGTGTGGGAATTCTACTGTGATTTGAAAGAATACAGATCGTAAGAGATCTGAGCGATGAGCAGGAATTTTTATCATAATCAGTAACGAAGACTGAGACGGGTGAAACTGCGCGACAATAGAAGCAAAAACGTTCCAGTAACTCAGACCAATTAAAAGAGCTGTTACATATATCGTCCTTGCTCTTGCACGAAATACCGCAATTAACTCTGCAGTAAGTTGCGAATTCTTTCAAATATACCCTTATTATTTCACAAATATTGACAAAATTGTGCAATTCGCTCTCCCAGTTCTTCAGTCTGAGCGGTTGGAGGGCTGGAGATGAGCTTGGATAGAAAAATCCAGAGAATTGAGGCCAGCTGGTTTTAGAACGCAGGCCTGGTTCGACCTACCTGTCGCAGACCATAATGGTGCTTTAACTGTGCAGCAAAGTATGCCCGTACGCCTCATGCATGTTCGACATTCCCCAGTCATGGGCCATGAATTACAATTGAATACGATTAGATAAGGACTTAATTTAAAAGTTTACAGATATACTAGCTAGAGCAATAAGCCTTAGAGTAATCAATGGGGGCTCGTAGCTACGACGGTTCCTAAGAACATATTCAAAATTCTCTTGCAAGTGACCTATGTTTATAAGAATGTTTTTGCTTCTGTTATCATGCACTTTAACCCTATCGGTTTTTCGAAACCTTATTAGATAGAAGGGGTGTGTAGGTGGAAGTTCTGCATTGTACTGTGAACGTAGTGGGTGTGGACACAGTTCCCAAAACGTGACCGTCATACAACACATACTACAGAGAACGGAAGTCACAAACCAGTCTTATAAAGTAGGTATACAATCAATGCTAGAAGAAAGAAATGTTCAAATGTGAGCTCAACAGCTGAGTAATCTAACGTTTCTTCCACTGAGAACAAAGTTTCTATACAACAACTGACAGTCCCTGTCACTCTTCCATCCTAAAGCAGATGTAAATGGAAAAGTAGACTTGTTTGACAACATTATAATTTTTCACTGTAATGCAAGTTCGACGTGATTTGCCTCACTGAAACCGCCTGTTACAAAATTTACAAGAAGTTTGGCAACAGCAACTGTACCATGAATGTTGTTTTTTTGCAACTGTCTGATCTTGTTGTGACTGTTTTCTACAGACAAGTATTATGCGTTGCGTCTGCAGTAGTTTATTTACCAATGTAACCTTTTGTGATAGTAAGGTTGTATGACAGGAACGCAGTTTTTTACCCATACTCTTCAATCTATACATCAAACAAGAAATGCCTGAATGACGGAATAAGATTCGCCGAGGACAGTGCTATCTGCACTGAAAGTGATGAAGAATTACAGGTTCTGCTGAATAAAATGAACAGTCTAATGAGGACAGAATATGGATTGAGAGTAAATCGAAGAAAGACGAAAACAACGAGAAGTAGGAGAAATTAGAACAGCAAGAAATTTACCATCAGAGTTGGTGATCACTAAATAGATGTAGTTAAGGAATTCTTCTACCTATGCAGCAAAATAATTCGTAACTGCCGGAGCAAGGAGACTAGCACTGGCAAAAAGGGCATTTCTAACAAAGAGAAATCTACTAATATCGAAAACAGGCACTAATATGGGAAAGAAATTTCTGAGAATGTAAGTCCGGAGCACAAGATTGTATGGTAATGAAACATGAGCTGTGTGGAACCAAAAAAAGAAGAGTATCTAAGTATTTGGAATGTTGTGTTATAGAAGAATAAGTCAAAAGCTAAGGTAAGGAATGAGGGGGTTCTCCGTAGAATTGACGAGGAAAGAAATATATGGAAAACCAGGGAATAACTTCCATGGTACTAGAGGGAGCTGTAGAGGGTAAAATTGTAGAGGCTAGCATTGACTGGAATACGTGCAGCAAATAATTTAGGACGTAGGTTGCAAGTGCTATTCTGAGATGAAAAGGGTGGCATAGGAGAGGAACTCACAGCGCGACGCATCAAAAAGTCAGAAGAAGTAGAATGGTGAATAAAAAAAAGTGCAAAATGCACCTCTCCCTGAGAGAATGGGATTTTAGTAGGCGGACGGGCGGATAGGCAAACAGTCGGAGAATGCAATTACAAATTAACAATTTCAATTTTTTCCTCTTAGTTGTACTGTAAACTTCGTTTCTTGCCAGATTTCATGATTCCAGATCAACGGCAAGCACCTTATAGGTTCCTATGAGTGAGTCTGAGAGCGTCAAAATATATGATATAAACGGCCGTATCTTTTCCGTAACCGGCCGCTGTGGACGAGCGGTTCTAGGCGCTTCTGTCCGGAGCCACGCGGCTGCTATGGCCACAGGTTCGAATCCTGCCTCGGGCATGGATGTATGTGATGTCCTTAGGTTAGTTATGTTATAGTAGTTCTAAGTCTAGGGGACTTTTGACCTCAGATGTTAAATCCCATAGTGCTTAGAGCCATTTTCTAATCTTTTCAGTGCATTGACGTAGGAGCTTCAATTTTTTATAACATCAAGGTAACGTAAAACTTGTGGCATAAATTTGAACCTGATTCGTCTTCCCGATTCTGAGAAAAAGGTTTTTTAACCAGCGGCCAGACAACGGACAACAAAGTGATTGCATAAGAGTTCCGTTTTTAACGGTTGAGGTGTGGAAGAAAAAATAAACATCAAGTTACCCTCCAGTCAGAGGCTGTTGCACGCAGCGACGGTTATATTGACTTGCAAATAATAGATTTCAGCTATCAGTCGTCCTTTTGAAATTTTATTGGCAGATCTAGATTTCAGCTAGAAACTAGCCATTCTCAATGCAATATCATATTTGATCGGTGCATGTAATGCCTGTTGGTCGGGCTTCATCCAAGGTTCATTGGAATTGGCATCACATGCATTGATAAAAAATGATAGTGCATTGAGAATGGCTAGTTTCTAGCTGAAATCTAGATCTGCCAATAAAATTTCAAAAGAACGACTGACAGCTGAAATCTATTATTTACAAGTAAAATAAATAAATAAATAAAATTAAGTAAAAATACCTGTAAACTGACTAGTGCATCATCATTTCATTAAAAATTTAGTCAAATACTCTACGGAATTCGCAACTAGCGAACCAACTATGCCTTAGTCGTTTTAGAGAAATCAAGGGCTTTGAACCCTGTTTCTCAAGAATGCAAGTGCAGCGCCTGAGCCGCTGCACAATCCTGCCAGATTTTTTGGATACTGCACTTGGGTGGAGCTTATAAAACATTATAAATGAAGATTAAAGTAAATATCCGCTTCTGTATGAATGCTACGAGCACTGATAAATTAATTTCGTGGAAAGTAACGGAGAATCTGCTCAGAAGAACTTTTCTCTCTGCGAGTATTTTCTAGCTTTGTTCCCCGCTGCGCTTCAGGGTCTTTTCGGATGTTTTGCTATCGCTGTCTGTCTGTCGATGCGACCCTGAACGGGGACGTTCTTCTGTGCGACACGTGGCGCCGCGGCATTGTCTGCTGGCAACGCGACGCGAGAGCCGTGTCTCACCGCATTTCTCACATCCTTTGCCAGCACTGCGGTCGGTGAATCACGTGCTGTGCTTCTCGAAGTGTGACGGCAACGAACAGCTATCATCTGTCGGTGAGACAAACAGACCCTTGCACTTTTTAGGGAACCGATTTTTGTCGACGGTGTTGCGTGTTCGCCTCGCACGTTCACCTGTATTTCAGTGACGGAGAACTGCTTCGATGGTCTTCTGACGAGCCTTGTTCCAACACCAGTGTAAATTAAGGCGCTTTTCGTTTATCTGATGGGTAACGTAAACTACTCTGGTGGTCATTAAAATTGTAATACTATGAGGGCGACATGTAACAAACTGGTACGAAATGTACCATTTTTTGGGTTTGGAAATTATGGTGAAAGGACCATCTGGGCGGTTTACATTGTATCCTCAGAGGAGAGCTGGAGGGAGTCATACGGAGAACATTAAACCATCTTGTTGTGATTACATTAATTAAAATTATTTATGCCATGCATCCAAGAACTCTCTACATGACCATAATCTATGTTCAGCTCCATGTGCATGCTGTGGTAACCCCAGTGAGATTAAATACAGAATGTGTAGTACTATGTAGACTGCTATTACATGTGGGGCGCATGCCTGGTGTTAAGACCAACATGATGGCCTTCTAATATGAGTGCAGTGACCTTTGTATATGGCCCTCACCCGAGTGTTTGGCTTACGAGTGTCTACCGCCAAGGTTGTCTGTGTTAGCACGAACGGAACTGTGATGTGTCGTCGTGGTACGGGGCAGTGCGCATGCGCCATGATCGATTATTTCCACCACTTGGAGGAAAGTCATAGTACTTGCAGTGAATCCTGATGCAGTTTAGAATTCCCGTGTGATGGTCTGGATAGATGTTTGCGTATTACACATTACGACCCTCTTCAACTGTCGATGGTCTCTTGGCAGTCAACTGACGAAGTCGGCGTGCGAGCTTTTGTGCTGCACATGTCACTTCACGTTTTCCACTTCACTAAACAGTGGGCCTAGGGTTGATTAGGAATGAGGAAATCGCGCGTGTAAGTGCATGAGACAAATGACACCCAGTCACCTGACCACGTTGAAAGTCCATGAGTTCCGCGGAGCGCCGCATTCTGCTCTTTCACGATATCTATTGACTACTGAGGTCGCTGATATGGAGTACCTGGCAGTAGATGACAGCACAATGCACCTAATAAGAAAAACGTATGACCCGCCCCCCCCCCCCCCCTCCCATGAACCATGGACCTTGCCGTTGGTGGGGAGGCTTGCGTGCCTCAACGATACAGATAGCCGTACCGTAGGTACAACCACAACGGAGGGGTATCTGTTGAGAGGCCAGACAAACGTGTGGTTCCGGAACAGGGGCAGCAGCCTTTTCAGTAGTTGCAAGGGCAACAGTCTGGATGATTGACTGATCTGGCCTTGTAACAATAACCAAAACGGCCTTGCTGTGCTGGTACTGCGAACGGCTGAAAGCAAGGGGAAACTACAGCCGTAATTTTTCCCGAGGGCATGCAGCTTTACTGTATGGCATGGAGAGCTTCATCAAACCAGTCTCAGGACTGAAGACCACAACAACAACAACATGTTTATGGGGGTGTATTTCTCATTCTCCTCAAGCTGTCCGTACCTGTCCCATCACGCCTTGCCAAAACGTAGTTCAAGGACGCTTCCAAACCACTTTATGTCAAACCATGGAAACACAGCAGGGTGCTGCACAAGTCCACTATTACTTCAGACCCACTTACCCTTACTGACGGTTACAAAGGCTTGAGTATATACAATGTAAGATGACTATTTATTGATGATGCTGCTGGATGAGTTAATATTTGCACAGGAAAATGATATCCTTTACCTATTGTGGTCAGAGTAACAGTTGCTAGGCAACAGTATCTCCGTTGGACGGCAGCACTGTGGAGTCGAATAATCTTTAGAGTCAGTAGTGGAAAGCTACGGTGTGCAATGTAAGAGAGCAACGCCGTAACAAAGGCTTTGAAATGAAGAACAAGGTATTATTTGATGAGATAAAACGTTTTATTTTATTTTTGTAGACTTGCATTGTTGGTCCACTTCACCCTCGTCGCAGTCGAGTTTTTGTTAATTGATATTCTGAGTTAATTTACTGTACCATGGAAATCACTAGATTAAATGATTTTATTTTTGGATAAATTCCTTCCTAACTGAAAAGTTGAGTCATATGCTTCATTGGCATTCTGTATCAAGATTATATCCCTAATTTACCTGGACCAACTGTAGTTAGTTTTCAGCAGTATTCTTTTAGCTGTATCGGAGTTTTACTGAGTTGGTATTTCTGCCAGTACTTAATTTTGCAGGTGAGATTCATAACACGTGATTGTTTCGTTTCCTTTGCGAAACGTAGGTTGTGCCAGTTTTTTTTATATTACCAGGGCCATATGCCAGTGCAGAAATTTTCGTGTGTTTCAAGTTACATTCCTATACAGGTCGACATTACAGTTTTTTATGCAGTTACATTTCTTCAAACAGTACGGACTGACCATGTCTACTAAGCATGAAATTATTGCTTTGCTTATTTATTTGCTTAGGTGGAAGATCGGTTTCCACATCACAGGACCCTTTTCAATTTCATGGAAGTAATGTAGCTTTGAGTTCAGTACCACATTTAGGTTGTCAATCCACATTCCCAGATTTGTATTTTCGATAACATACACACAAGTGAAGGCTACTCATTTACAACAGTTTCTGTATCTTCACAATACAATGTCCTTCAGAGATGCGTGCGTTATATTGTGAAGATACAGACACTATATAAACAGCAACATTGTAACTATCACTGATGTGTCCATGCTTTAATCGGCTAAAATGATGGTATAATATTTGTCTCTCTGTGCGGGAGCTAGTAATTGTTGTGACTACGTGACATATGAAAGGTTGGATCGGTCATGGAGACGTGTACGGATAGCCGAAGTGGTTAAGGCTACCGCTCGCGGTTAGCTGTAAGTCCTGGTTCGAGTCACGGTCCGGCACAAATTTTCATGTGTGCCAAACATGTGACGTCAATCCAGATTCGCAAAATACCAATCCATTTCGTAATACGTTTTACCCTCAACAATCCTTCACTTTTGTCAGCAATATGTGTGAAAAATCTCGTTGCAAACTATCGAAAACGGTATCTGAAGATGGTGTCTGCTCTTTCGGACATGTCCGAACCAACTGTGTGCACTATGTGATCAAAAAATTCCCGACACCTGGCTTAAAATGACTTACAAGTTCGTGGGCCCCACATCGGTAATGTTGCAATTCAATACCGTGTTGGCCCACCCTTAGCCTTGATAACAACTTCCACTCTCGCAGGCATACGTTCAATGAGGTGCTAGAAGGTTAGCCTCAACTATATATGAATATGGTATCTGTTCTTTCGGACATATAGTTAGGGCTAACGGGCCATTGACTTTCTTCTTCTGTACAGATGCACACGCATTGCCCGAACTCTTGCGGGACTTGGTAAGATTTTTTGCCGTGAGTAACGAGTGTAATGGGCAGGGGCACTACGAAAATACTGTGTGGACATTAAGTTGGGAGTGTGGGTGTCATGGGGGCGTGAGAGGGATAAATCCCTGCAGTCGAACTATCCTCTGTGCCCTCGGCGGCTCAGATGGATAGAGCGACTGCCATGTAAGGAGGAGATCCCGGGTTTGAGTCCCGGTCGGGACATACATTTTCAGCTGTCACTGTTGATGTATATCAACGCTTGGTGAGAGCTTTCATCGAAATCAGTTGTGGTTCACTAAGAGCAGAGCTCAGTGCGATAAATGTTTTGTCAGGGCTTCGAGTGAGTGCTGCACATAGAGACGTAAACAGTGAAACGCTATGTACGCTTTTATTGGTTACGGATATTTTTTACCTACTTTACAGGGATGTATTCTTCGAAAATGTGATAACGCTGTGAAATATATGTTAATACCGTTCATCTTACTGTTAACCTTAATACGATAGGGAAAGTCTTCAGATCTTATATCATTATTTTTCATGTTTTTTCCTCTAGTTGAGGAGACTTGTGTTTGTTTCTGTCATTACAATTATTTGGATTTAAGCATTCAATTAAGTCTTGTGTTAGAGTATTGGGGAATGATTGTTGTTTTTTATATCAGTGTGGTTAGTATCTCTGTTTAAAACCGGGTGAGACAGCACATTTATCACAAGGTGCTGTCAGGTCCGCAGTTAATATTGCCTTGCACGCTAAATTTTGTTTGCCCTAGTGAAGAGCGCTGTGCTAAGTGCTTTCTCACTGATTTTCATTTGTATTTTACTGTACACAGCGTCGTAAGTTTACTACAAAGTTATCAGTATTATTGATGTTTTATAAGTATTTCTTTCTAAACTGTTACACAAGATTATGTAGTGAGTAGTATTTGGGTGGCATTGTGTGATAAATCACTGCTAGTAACTGACACATTCTTCCTTTTAATATGGTAGGTTATTCTTAGGTAGATAATAAGCATTCTATGTTGCTTGCCGCTGACATCTTACCCATTCACCCTCGCACTGAAACTGACAGAAACGGGTGAACGGGATTTCCTTATAATCTGTCACAAAGGAAATACATTATCAAAGCACCACAGCTTGTACAAATACTATCTCTTGCAACCTACATTGGTTGGATTCTGATTAGGCACACAATATATTCATCACATTACCTTCCATACGGAAAGCGGTTTCACTCAGCGACTTATTGACTTGAAAATTATAGATTGCAGCAATCAGTCGTCCTTTTTAAAACTTTGTTATGCGGATTCAAATTTCGGTTAGAAGCTAGCCATTCTCAATGGTAAGAATACAAGAAGTACATAGATGATGTCATAAAAAGTTGCAAATAATGGCTTAACTCATATGGTTTGTTTATTACATACGACTATTATTTTCGCTCAAAGCTTGTAAGTTCCTGTTCATCAGCCTTCATCCAAAGTTCATTGAATAACTACTGTTTGCGGAAGCAGGCTGTATGGAGAACACATAGGTTGGTTACATGGCGCTATATACATGAACTACATATACAAAATTCAAGGGAAGTAAATCACTTCAAATTTGCATGAGAACTACATAAAATGAAACATAAGTAAAATTCTTTACATTGTAGTCCGACTTATTTCATATTTGCCAGCAAGTAATAAAATTTGCATGTCCACTCCTTCTGAATCCGTTATTATTATTAAAACATCTAAATTACGTCAGATGGGTAAAACTTTTTAAATGTTTTAAAACTGTATATGACACAAGAAGACACGTGCTTTATACAGCTATTAGTTAGATAAGGGATAATGAGGTTGGTGCCGTCTATATCTATAGCGGAATAGCCAAATTGCACCAGCCATGCATGTAACATTTGGCACCATCTATGAACTGATTAGTAAATATGATGAACAATATACTTATTATGTTTTAATAAAGGGATATATAATATAAAGATAAAAATGTATTAGGGCCATATCAACTAATAGGTGTATAAAGCACGTGTCTTCTTGTTTATTATAAATTTTTAAAACATTTAAAAAGTTTTAGTCATCTGACGTAATTTAGATGTTTTAATAATAATAGCGGACTCACAAGGAGTGAACATGGAAATTTTATTACTTGCTGGCAAATATGAAATAAGTCGGACTGCAATGTAAAGAATTTTACGTACTTATATTTCATATTATGTAATTCTCATACAAATTTGAAGTGGTTTACAGCCCTTGAATTTTATATACGTGGTTAATGTAGATGGCGCCATGTAACCAACCGATGTGTTCTCCATACAGCCTGCCTTCCACAAATAGTAGTATTCAATGAACTATGGGTGAAGCCCGATCAGCGGGGTCTTACATGCTTTGAGAGAATATAATAGTGGTATGTAATATACAAATCATATGAGTTAAGCGATTACTTCTACCATTTGTGACATCATCTGACTATGTACTTCTTGTATTCTTAGCACAGAGAATGGCTAGCTTCTAGCCGAAATCTAGATGTGGATAATAAAACTTAAAAAGGAGGACTGATTACTGCAATCTATAATTTACAGCACAATTTATTATTTGTACCATAACACTCTGATACCTGAACTTCATTACGATTTTGTGATCCTGTCTTGCGTAATTTGAATGTTTCCGCTCTTGGCTTTGCTTGGATTTTCATATCTTGCATTTTTAACCTTCTCAAGGAATGTAAGGAAAAAATTGAATCTTCCCAGGCTATGAGGTCACCTTGCTATATCTCGATCGTTTTGTTATGACCACGCGCCGGTGCAGTGTACGGTGCGACCAGTCGCGAACAATCGTTCAGCAGCAGTGGACAAGTAAAGAACTAAATTTTACTGTTGGGTGTCGAGCGAAGTTGATTAATAATACTGAAACGTAATTCTCAACCAGGCAGTGTTGTCAAAGATTGAAAATTCAATGAAAGTTGAAGTTTTATTCGAATCTCGTAACATAATTTTCTCACTGTAATTCAAAAAATGAATCCTTCAAAGGATAACATAAACTAAGAGGATCATTCCAGTCAATTGTTTTTGAAGAGCTGCAATCAATCGATCATCATAATAACGATAATAAGAAACAATCAATTACCGACAATGAGTAATAACAAACTGAGCAAGTGGGAGCTCACGATCCTCAAACCTGATAGCAGAAATCGCTTATCGGAGGCGTGGGATGGACAAAAATAGGAAAGTATGAAAAACACAACAAAAAGTTACTCCATTCCATTGTGGCAGGGCGCTACAGCAACGATGTTCGAATTATGTCAGAATGGGAACAGTCTTGGTTGCGTAATTATTAATATCAGTGATGCGTTTCACCCTTTTGCGGTATTATCAGATAATATAAAAGTAGATGGATATGTAACTCGTCCATCACAAAGGCACATAAAATGGAAAATGGACGCGACAGTTACTGTACGGTTTCAAGGGAATTCTTCCTGGAAAATAGTGGCAAATTTGGGCAACGATGATAAAGGTGGATAGTGATCACGTACCCTCCTCTTCAAAGTAGACCACAAAGGCTCAATAAAGATCTGGTGACTGTGGTGGCCAGGGCAGACGCGACAAATTAATTTCGTGCTCACAAAACCAGTATTTGACGATTGTAGCTGTCTGAACAGGGGCCTGTCGTCTTGGAACGTTGCATCAGAAATGCGGAACAGACATTGTATCATGGGACTGACACAATCGGGCAGAATGGTCACATAATCCCTGGCAGTAATGAGACCGTGCAGGATTATGATAGGGCTCATGAAATACCACGATATGGCTGGCCAAATTCGCACCGAATCCCCCTCATATTCCACTCCTGGGACATCAGCCAATACTTGAAAACAGTATGATACAAGACCGATCCGATCAAATACCTTTCGTCCATTTCTCCATTGCCCAGGTTTTATGGCTGCGATACCACGTTTTTCTCTTACGGGCATTTGCAACATTGACGAGAGGTTTTATAATTCTTACTCACCCTGAAATTCCCAGCTTCTAAAGCTCCCTTCGTGTTGTTTTGGTACTGACAATGTTCGCGATTGCGACTTCCACCTCTGCAGTGACTTTCGCAGCTGTCGTGCTCGTACGTTTCGCCATAGTCCTCTTCAATGACTGTCCTCCACGATTACTCGACACACACTTCCGTTTGCGTTGTGATGGATCGGATGATGTTTCTCCGCTTCCCCTATATGCAATACTAATCATCGACATGGTGCCTCTTGAAAAAAAAAAAGAAAGTTTCCGCTATTCTAGTTACGAAGGCACCCACTTTACGAAACCAACAATTTACCCAAGTTCGCCTTCACTTAGCTCCGACATAACGCATTCAGAACTGCACAGAACCCTGTCCTTACCACGGCTGACACTTTTAATGTACTGAAGACATTGCACAGGTGCCGATCGTGGTTAAACACAACAGAGCAACCTGCAGACTTTGCTACCATCTGCGTCTATGTTCAAGCATGTATTTCACGTGCTTCTTCCACGTTTTTGTCCAATCCCTCTATGTCTTTCCTAAGTTTTAGAAATGGTATTACCGTAGTCTTGTAGAATTTCGTCAGTATTTCCTCCCCAATTTGTTGTTTAGACTCATATAGGTTAAGAAGAAATGAGATCATGCATTTAAAAAGTGAAGAAATAAGAAAGAAAAGTATTACACCTCGAATGAATTATCCGAATGGGTTGGAAATCGGTAGACATGATGCGCATGTCCAGACAAAAACATGATTACTATTTGAGAAATGAGCAATCCAAGAGAAAGAGCTTGATAAATTGAGCAAGTCAACAACTCTTTGATCCACTTCAGGCTCTTATTCATCACTTATTCTACATCTACATCTACATCCGTACTCCGCAAGCCACCTGACGGTGTGTGGCGGAGGGTACCCTGAGTACCTCTATCGGTTCTCCCTTCTATTCCAGTCTCGTATTGTACGTGGAAAGAAGGATTGTCGGTATGCTTCTGTGTGGGCTCTAATCTCTCTGATTTTATCCTCATGGTCTCTTCGCGAGATATACGTAGGAGGGAGCAATATACTGCTTGACTCTTCGGTGAAGGTATGTTCTCGAAACTTTAACAAAAGCCCGTACCGAGCTACTGAGCGTCTCTCCTGCAGAGTCTTCCACTGGAGTTTATCTATCATCTCCGTAACGCTTTCGCAATTACTAAATGATCCTGTAACGAAGCGCGCTGCTCTCCGTTGGATCTTCTCTATCTCTTCTATCAAACTTACCTGGTGCGGATCCCACACTGCTGAGCAGTATTCAAGCATTGGGCGAACAAGCGTACTGTAACCTACTTCCTTTGTTGTCGGATTGCATTTCCTTAGGATTCTTCCAATGAATCTCAGTCTGGCATCTGCTTTACCGACGATCAACTTTATATGATCATTCCATTTTAAATCACTCCTAATGCGTACTCCCAGATAATTTATGGAATTAACTGCTTCCAGTTGCTGACCTGCTATTTTGTAGCTAAATGATAAGGGACCTATCTTTCTATGTATTCGCATCACATTACACTTCGCTACATTGAGATTCAATTGCCATTCCGTGCACCATGCGTCAATTCGCTGCAGATCCTCCTGCATTTCAGTACAATTTTCCATTGTTGCAACCTCTCGATACACCACAGCATCATCTGCAAAAAGCCTCAGTGAACTTCCGATGTCATCCACCAGGTCATTTATGTATATTGTGAATAGCAACGGTCCTATGACACTCCCCTGCGGCACACCTGAAATCACTCTTACTTCGGAAGACTTCTCTCCATTGAGAATGACGTGCTGCGTTCTGTTATCTAGGAACTCCTCAATCCAATCACACAATTGATCTGATAGTCCGTATGCTCTTACTTATTCTGTTTGGCATTGGTTGATAGAGTAGTTGGATGTCTTGGAGGATATCGTGCCAAATCCTGTGCAATTGGCGTGATAGATCCTTAAAATTCCGAGTTGGTAGCAGGACGTGCAACTGGCGAGAGGTCCGGCCACTTGCTAGCCAAGGTAGGGTTTGCCAAGCACTAAGACAAGCTAACGTCATTCTCGCCGTGTGCCGGCTGGCATTATCTTGCTGAAACGTAAGCCTAGGATGGCTTGGCCTGAAGGGCTACAAAACGGGGGTAGAATGTCATCGACGTATCTCTGTGGTGTAAGAGTGCCGTGCATAACAATCAAATGTATCCTGCTATAAAATGAAATGGCACTCCAGAGCGTCACTCCTGATTGCCGAGCTGTGTGACGGGTGGCAGTTCAGACAATTCTACTACAGTTAACATGAGTCCAGGCCGAAGTGCGAGCTCCAGAGAGCGCCACTTGGACAGGATTTGGTACGATATCCCTCAGGAGAACACCCAACAACAGTGTCAGGCAATGGCAGGCTGAATAACTGCTTGCATAAGGACCAGAGGTAGACGAACGCGTTGTTGATTTGGTAAATTTGTGAAGCTCTTTCTCTTACATCGAATTTTTATTAACTTGTTATCATTTGATTTTCTGTCCATGTACATCACATCTACCGATTTCCACCCATTCGGGTAGTTCTATTTTTGTTTTAAGTGTATTTCATAATACCTTAATAAGATCGGACAACAAGATTACTCTTGGTCGCCAGCTCTATTAAATACATATTTTGACGATGCCATTCTAGAACAGAAAAGGGTATTCCAAGAACTGCATTACGACAGTGACATAAATAGTTATGTCTTTGTTTTGACGCTCTTGTTTGCTGACGATAGACTAACGGTCTCAAATTCTGAAGGTACACAGTCTTACAGCGAGCTCTGTTTAGAATGAGAGCGTTTTCGAAATGTTATTGTGTAAACGAATTCCATGGTATTTTGTGGTCTATCTCACTTCCGCTGGAGGCTGGTTACTAATATAAAATATACAAAATAGGTCAACGTTGTTACCGTCGGAACGAAGTCTTTCGCGATGGCACTTACATGTAAAACATTCTCGTTTTTGTTATCGCCTCAGTTCGGGATAAAATCTCAAACTTTCGACTATTACCTCGATCGTCAACGTCAGGAGCAACTGACTGTCTTCACTGCTGCTGTGGAAGCCTTCTTTATAGTCCGTGGACGGCTTCTGATTGGTCGGCTTGTGATTGGTGGGTGATTGCGTACTGCTGGCGCAGACGGTGTCAATGTGTGTGCCGGAGGCGCCACCGCTTCCATTCGAACGTAAACCTTGGAAGGAACGTCTCTGCTGCTTCCTGCATCAAGCGCTCGTTTCCATACACAGCTCAGAAGATATCCGCTTTCGCAGTTAAAGTTCCTTTGGCTCATTCTTATTTCAACAGCCTCCTTAATAACAGAATCCCAGTACGTGGAGGCATGGGACAGAATTTTTGTTTCAACGAACAATATTTTGTGCTTGTTCATGAGGCTGTGCTCCACAATTGCCGATTTCTCCAGTTATCTATTTTTAATAAGGCGTTGGTATTCTGCACAGCGCTGCATATCCTCGTTGACGATCAGGATATCGTCGAAAGCTTGAGATTTAATTCCGAATTGACGCTGGAAGAAATACGAGAATGTTTTACATATTGTTACCGTCCCTTGCTTCACACTCTAATTTATTGAAGAACGTACTGGAAAGAAAAGAGGTATCTAATGTTATCCATGGCAATTTTACAGAAACGCAGCACTTCAGTGCATGTTATTAGGACTTCTTTTCTGTTCGGGGTACTCACCATTCCGGTAAGGTGCAGGTTGAGCTACGTCAGCTACGACCATAAAAGCGATCGAGCGCCTTTGAAGGCCGACAAATATCTCTCGCACCACGCAAATCCGTTCCATCCTTACGTCTTGTCTCTGAAAATCTTTACGACCCATCGAAAGCAGTCTCGCAGGAGCAAAGCGATTTTTTTATTGTCACGTTTTAACGTGCAGTCGATAGCGATGTCGTTAGATGTCGAACAGTCGCGTTGCTGGGATAGACCAGGCGAATGAAATAGCTGTAGCTTCTTGTAAGTGTAGAATATGACATTGCCTCCGAATTTAAAGTGAAATTGGAAAATATATATGCTGTTGTCTGTACTGATCACACAGTACACTATCACTGCGACGATAGAGCATGTGAACGAAATTTTCAAGAAGTTACTTAGATCGGGGATGGAGCCTCCTAATCTGATATCTGGCGTGATCATACCATATGTAATTTATATTTTTGCCGTCTTTCTTTTAACCTCAAAGGAATGTGTACTGTAACTGTAGGAATGTACATATAAATCTCGCGTAAAAAATCAAAAACCAATATGCCAATGTCAAATTTGTAAGATGGTTTGTTTTCTGCGTCAAACGAGAAAAAAAAGTGAAACAGGAGACTCTCAAGGTAGTATTTAAAAGGACTAAACAGCTGTACTAAAAGTACCCGTAAATAAAAAGAAACAGTATTGCAATTACTGTTCTGCTAACTTATTTCCCTACACATGAGTAGATGGGCATTTCCGCTTTCTCTTCGTTGGTGTACATTATACTCAAACAACTCTTCAGCTGACGATGCTTGATGGAATGACGAGTGTGCATTCTACTCATGTTGACATTTGTCGCCGGGCCCTACGGTCGCAGGTTCGAATCCTGCTTAGACATGTATGTGTTAGTTAAGTTTAAGTAGTTCTAAGTTCTGGGGGACTGATGACCTCAGATGTTAAGTCTCATAGCACTCCGAGCCATTTGAAGCATTTTACATTTGTCATCTGTCAATGTCAGCACGTGGATATGTTCCATTGCTCCGAGTACCGGTTCTAAGTGCTGGGGGCGTCAGCATCAATGTTGTGTTATGTAATTAATAACTTGTGTTTCAGTGCGTGGTATTCCGTGATAAATTTTTGAATAGGTCTTTAGGAGAGGAAATGAATTACCGTATAAAAATACAGGGTGTTATTTAAAAAAGTCATACCGCTCTTCGTATCTTTGTAAAAAACAAAGCTACAACGAAGGAAATCGTGCTGATTGATGTCCCCCTGACAACTGAAGAACATTTTCTTGAAAAATTTTGTAATTTGGATCTGAACAAACAGTTATTAAGGGTGGTCAAGATAAATCGGAGAAAAAAATGTTTCAAATGGCTTTGAGCACTGTGGGGCATAACATCTGATGACGTCTCCTAGAACTTAGAAATACTTAAACATAACTATCCAAGGGACATCACACACATCCATGCCCGAGGCAGGATTTGAAGCTGCGACCGTAGCGGTCGAGCGGTTCCCGACTGAAGCGCCTAGAACCGCTCAGCCAAAGTGGCCGGCTAAATGGGACACCCTATATATATATATATATATATATATATATATATATAACTTCTCTTCAAATCACATTAATCATGGAATGGATACACACTGCAACAGAACGTACCAGTGTGACTTCAAACACTTTGTTACAGGAAATGTTCAAAATGTCCTCCGTTAGCGAGGATACTTGCATCCACCCACCGTCGCATGGAATCCATGATGCCCTGATGCAGCCCTGCAGAATGGCGTATTGTATCACAGCCGTCCACAATACGAGCACGAAGAGTCTCTACATTTTGTACCGGGGTTGCGTAGAAAAGAGCTTTCAGATGCCCCCTATGACTGAAAGTCAAGAGGGTTGAGTCCAGGAGAGCGTGGAGGCCATCGAATTGGTCCGCCTCTACCAATCCACCCATCGGTCACCGAATCTGTTGTTGAGAAGCGTAGAGTATGCCGTATGAAACCATGATAACGTGCTCCAATGAGCGTAGGTGGAAGAACACGGGGCCCAATCGAGACATCACCAACAATGCCTGCCAAAACGTTCACAGAAAATCTGTGTTGATGACGTGATTGCACAATTGCGTACGAATTCTCGTCAGCCCACACATGTTGATTGTGAAAATTTACAATTTGATCACGTTGGAATGAAGCCTCATCCGTAGAGAGAACATTTGCACTGAAATGAGGATTGGCACATTGTTGGATGAACCATTCGCAGAAGTGTACCCGTGGAGGCCAATCAGCTGCTGATAATGCCTGCATACGCTCTACATGGTACGGAAACAACTGGTTCTCCCGTAGCACTCTCCATACAGTGAAGTGGTCAACGTTACCTTGTACAGCAGCAACTTCTTTGACGCTGACATTAGGGTATCGTCAACTGCACGAAGAATTGCCTAGTCCATTGCAGGTGTTCTCGTCGTTTTAGGTCTTCCCCAGTTGCAAGTCATAGGCTGGAATGTTCCGTGCTCCCTAAGACACCGATCAATTGCTTCGAACGTCTTCCTGTCGGGACACCTTCGTTCTGGAAATCTGTCTCGATACAACCGTACCGCGCCACGGCTATTGCCCCGTGCTAATCCACACATCAAATGGGTATCTGCCAACTCCGCATTTGTAAACATTGCACTGACTGCAAAACAATGTTCGTGATGAACACTAACATGTTGATGCTACGTACTGATGTGCTTGATGCTAGTACTGTAGAGCAATGAGTCGCATGTCAACACAAGCACCGAAGTCAACATTACCTTCTTTCAATTGGGCCAACTGGCGGTGAATCGAGGAAGTACAGTACATACTGACGAAACTAAAATCAGCTCTAACATGGAAATTATGCGTTTACGGATACATGTCCACATAACATCTTTTCTTTACTTGTGTGTGAGGAATGTTCCTTGAAAGTTTGGCCGTACCTTTTTGTAACACCCTATATATACACTCCTGGAAATGGAAAAAAGAACACATTGACACCGGTGTGTCAGACCCACCATACTTGCTCCGGACACTGCGAGAGGGTTGTACAAGCAATGATCACACGCACGGCACAGCGGACACACCAGGAACCGCGGTGTTGGCCGTCTAATGGCGCTAGCTGCGCAGCATTTGTGCACCGCCGCCGTCAGTGTCAGCCAGTTTGCCGTGGCATACGGAGCTCCATCGTAGTCTTTAACACTGGTAGCATGCCGCGACAGCGTGGACGTGAACCGTATGTGCAGTTGACGAACTTTGAGCGAGGGCGTATAGTGTGCGTGCGGGAGGCCGGGTGGACGTACCGCCGAATTGCTCAACACGTGGGGCGTGAGGTCTCCAAAGTACATCGATGTTGTCGCCAGTGGTCTGCGGAAGGTGCACGTGCCCGTCGACCTGGGACCGGACCGCAGCGACGCACGTATGCACGCCAAGACCGTAGGATCCTACGCAGTGCCGTAGGGGACCACACCGCCACTTCCCAGCAAATTAGGGACGCTGTTGCTCCTTGAGCACAATTAGTTGACTAAAAAATTGTACTCTTTTAGAAAGTTAACTGGATCCAAACTACAATAACAACATTTTATCAACAATTCTGCCTTATAGAAGTAAGAGTAAGAATAGTATGTAATTACGGGAAGGCTAGGCAAGTAAAACTGTCAATCAGTAGCAGTGATAGACCAGATTCAAATACATCAAACAGTACAGTAAGCAGTTTCTTGCAACATGAAAAACAAGTAAGTTTCGGTCATTACATGAAATATTAAATGCCCAAAGTCAGTTTCCAACCACAATGAACAACAAATTAACTTTGCCAATTAGATGCGTGGATCAGTTGCAGCAATGACAAGATACACACCGAGTGGCTGTGGAATGGTTACACACAATAAGACGTGTCGCCCGCTGTCTCGGTATCCCTTTCGGGTTGGAGATCTGCGGACTGGCCAGAGCGATCCTCTCAGCGACCAACGTGTAGACGATTAACGCAAGCAGATTAGCCCCAGGCAAGCGAGTACATTAACAACTACGATGGAAGGCATACCTAAGATGAAAAAAAGTTGTCAGTCGAAATACAAGGCGAAAAACTGACCTTAACTGCACAAAGGGGTAAGTCACTTTTGATCTACGGTGTGAAAATTAAATTTTCCTTAGCAAAATTTGCACCATGCCACTACGTATGGTATGTAAATGGAAGGGAACCACTGCTGTCCGCTGCAGCGGGACATCACGCAGAATCAGCGGCGACGAGCGAAAATGTGTACCGGACCTGGATTCGAGCCAGTGTCCTCCTGCTTAGTAGGTAGGTGCGTTAAACACTGCACCATCCGGGACATAGCCTCATCGCAGCTGTGCGGACTATCTGGGCTCGCCTCACGGCCGATCCATATTCACACCGAGCGGCACCTATCCGGAGTCCTTGTGTAATGGCTAGACACAACAAAGTGTGTCGTGCTGTGAGTAGGTGCCCTTCTCGGATCGTAGATATGTGGACTGGAGCTCGGTGAGAACGTGGGTCAGCCATGAGGCATGCCGAGATAGTCATCGAAGTTAAGATCACGCTGTGGTTAACGCACCTGCCTAGGAAGCAGGAGCTCCACGGTTTGTATACCGTTCCGCTAAACGTTTTAACTCGTCGTCGCTTGTTCTGCTTAATGTCCCGCTGCAGTTGATAGCAGTGATCCCCTTCAATTTACATTTAATATTTCACAGGGGAGGATTCTGCATGGTGACACGACGCATTCACAACACTACACTTAGGACTGACACAAATTTAAGTAATCGTCCGAAATACAAGGGTCTTACTACCTCGAAGCCTCAATAACACAAGAAACCTTACAATACGATAAAATGCAACTAATACGCTGGACTGAACATAAGAAGTTTACAGCAAACTTCAGTATGTAATGTGCAATATGGTTTTAGCTAGATCACTAACTAACATCATCAGCATACTACACGTATAATTTAAGAACTTCAAGGAGGCAGTTTAAGCTTCAGTAGCTTGCAGTTTACCACAATTCCAGCAGTAAGCCGACGATTAAATAACCCTTTTCAAACTCCAAATCAGGAATTTGATGAAATGGTCAGGATCGTTTCTATCATTAGTGTTGATAGGAAGAGAAGTTTTGTAGAGATTTGGGATATTTTATTCGATGCAGTTCTTGTGATATAAATAAATGGAACTAATATACCACCAAGAAATTTTAAAAATAAAATATCAATTAGAATCTTAATAATTTTACCATATTATAATACAACAATATTCCGAGGTATTAAAATTTACCATATCAATCAAATCCTATTTTGGATCATATTAGTTAGTGGAACAACCGTCCAGTGGCGTAACCGTAGTATAGACTTAGTAGTCGATCTGGGCAATACTAGAACGCACCAAGATTTCCGGCAGTTTTAAGTAAAAATAAAGGCATGGATTTAAAACAAATCGTTAACAAGCAGACTTAAACAAAGTCACATTATACATAGCCGGAGCCAAAGCAGGTGAAGGGCAGTCAATTGAAATATAATCTCAAGCCAGATCTCATCCACGCTGACAATACAAATGCAGCAAGGAAGTAATTACAATGCTTGGAACCAGAGTACGCAATAGTAATACCTCTGCTACTACAGAATCGGCATCTTTATCCACAAATGTGGCTTTAATGGACAAATGGAAGGCTCTGCTACAATCTGGAACGGCGCGACCGCTACGGTCGCAGGTTCTAATCCTGCCTCGGGCTTGGATGTGTGTGATGTCCTTAGGTTTGTTAGATTTAAGTAGTTCTAAGTTCTAGGGGTGTGATGATCTCATAAATTAGTCCCATAGTGCTCAGAGCCATTTGAACCATTTTTGAAGGCTATGTCCGTAGGCCAACGTGCAACCGAAATAAGTCACAACCACCAAGATAGCGAGCACTGCAAAACGTTGCCAGTCACCGCAGCCTACTGATCTACCACCGATATGCAGCAGTTCTAGTAGCGCATACTTCCTCGTAAACGGTATTGGGAAGCTCGGTGCCCTCGCTTCCTTCCCTCCCCCCCCCCTTTCCCCCCTCCGCTACCAACTTACTATCGCTTGGCTTACCTCGGGGTCCCGGAGCGCCACATAGACACGTAGCGCAGCAGCAAACCATATATACGCAAGCAGCTATGGATCGAGTCGGAAACGAGCCTACATGGCTTAATCTTCAAAGGAAAAATGACTCTGAGCACTATGGGCATAACTTCTGGGGTCATCAGTCCCCTAGAACGTAGAACTACTTAAAACTAACTAAACTAAGGACATCACACACATCCATGCCCGAGGCAGGATTCGAACCTGCTACCGTAGCTGTCGCGCGGTTCCAGACTGTAGCGCCTAGAACCGCTCGGCCTCTCAGGCCGGCCTTCAATGGCACATATAATCTGTGTATGAACTTGCATGAGAGCACACTCACTTTAAGTGGTAATTCTACTTCATGAAACATTGAGTAAAGTCTATATACAGCACTTCATGTACTGCTTATGAAAATTTGGTGTGACTGACTTAGGTTTATCCTTTGATTAATGTGTTCCAAGTAGGCAAGTTCTTTTCAGTATTTGCGACCTTAATATATATGATAGAATCCTTTAAATTGAAAGTGGCCTTCGTGTTAGAATAGAATTGGTAATCAGATAAGAAGCTGCGATGCTCCACACAGAAACGATGTCAATAAAAAGTGTTTTTACAGACAGAAACAGGAGTTCCGCCCTACTTGCTTGGGAGTGCGGAGAAAGCTACAGGCTACGTGCTTGGTCGTGTGAGCACTTTCCACTGTGGCAGAATCGCCCGAGGACGGATACACTTGGCCGTGACGTGAATGAGGCGGGCCGTCTAGACGCGGGACACGGTATGCAAACATTGCGCGGCCGTCGCCCGGGAGGCGGAGTGAGTGTCTTGCAGGCGGGGGCGGAGTGTCGGCTTGTATACGGGGCGCGTGGGACACGGCACAGCACTCAGCCCGGCCACCTCGCTGCAGCGTGCAGCAGCAGCAGCAACAGGCGCGCAAGTAGCGCTGTGTGTACGGCCCGATGCGGGCAGCCAGGTCACAGTCCTGCACATTTCAGTAAACATAATATAGCCGTTTTGCCCGCGTCATGAAATAAAGGAAAAAAAATTAATAAAAATGTTAGTTTAGGAGAAACAGTCCTACACACGGAGATGACAAAAGTCATGGGATAGCGATATGCACATAAATAGATGGCGGTAGTATCGCGAACACAGTGTATAAAAGGACAGTGCACTGGCGAATCTGTCATTTGTTTTAAAGTGATTCATGTGAAGAGGTCTCCGACGTGATTGTAGCCGCACTAATTAACAGCCTTTGAACGTGGAATGGTAGTTGGAGCAAGATGGGATATTTAATTTCGGAAGTCGTTAGAGAATTCAGTATTCCGAGATCCACAGTGTCAACAGTGTCTCGAGAATACCAAATTTCAGGCATTACGTCTCTCTAAGGACAATGCAGTGGCGGAACGCTTTCACTTAACGACCGAGAGCGGCGGCGTCTGCGTAGAGTTGTCGGTACTGACAGACAAGCAACTTTGGGTGAAACAACTATTGTGTGACGCATGACAGACTCATCCGTTGGGACAGTGCGGCGAAATCTGCGTCAGTCTGGTATGGCAGCAGACGACCGAAGGCAGTGCCTTTGCTAACAGCACGACACCGCCTGCAGCCCCTCTTCTGTGCTTCTGACCATATCGGATGGACCGTAGACGACTGGGAAACAGTGGCCTGGTCCAAATTTCAGTTGGTAAGACTGATGATAGGGTTAGAGTGTGGTGGATAACCCACAAAGCCATGGACCCAGTCTGTCAACATGGCACTGTGTAAATTGGTTGTGGTTCCATAATTGTGTGGATTGTGTTTACCTGGAATGGAGCAGATCACTGACTGGACATGATCATGTTCGGCTACTCTAAGCTCATCTTGTTCCCAAACAACTATGGAAATTTTATGGATGACAATGTGTCATGTAAATGGGCCTCAACTGCTCGCAATTAGTTTGAAGTAGATTCTGCGCCGGTAGAGCGAATGAAATAGCCACCAAGATAGCCCGACAGGAATCATTTCGTAGACCTATGGGACACAATCCAGCGATACACTCGCGCACAAAATCCTGCACCGACAACGCTTTCACAATTTTTGACAGCTGTAGAGGCAGCATGGCTCAGTATTCCCTTAGGGGTCTTCCAACGACTTGTTCAGTCAATGCCACGTCGAACTGTAGCATTATGGCGGGGAAAAGGAAGTCCGACGCGATATTAGGAGGTGTCCCATGATTTCTGACATCTGAGTGTAATGTTCGACTAGAGTAATAAAGGTGTGCTTCTAGACACATTAAGGTCGACTACATGCCCAAAAAAAAAAAAAGGTACAATAACCCCCTCCCCTGTCCTCCCACAGCCATGAATGGTGGGCCGTGCCGTCGGACGGCATTTGCGACAGACTATAGAACGAGTCTACTTCCACAATATACACTCCTGGAAATGGAAAAAAGAACACATTGACACCGGTGTGTCAGACCCACCATACTTGCTCCGGACACTGCGAAAGGGCTGTACAAGCAATGATCACACGAACGGCACAGCGGACACAACAGAAACCGCGGTGTTGGCCGTCGAATGGCGCTAGCTGCGCAGCATTTGTGCACCGCCGCCATCAGTGTCAGCCAGTTTGCCGTGGCATACGGAGCTCCATCGCAGTCTTTAACAATTGTAGCATGCCGCGACAGCGTGGACGTGAACCGTATGTGCAGTTGACGGACTTTGAGCGAGGGCGTATAGTGGGCATGCGGGAGGGCGGGTGGACGTACCGCCGAATTGCTCAACACGTGGGGCGTGAGGTCTCCACAGTACATCGATGTTGTCGCCAGTGGTCGGCGGAAGGTGCACGTGCCCGTCGACCTGGGACCGGACCACAGCGACGCACGGATGCACGCCAAGATCGTAGGATCCTACGCAGTGCCGTAGGGGACCGCACCGCCACTTCCCAGCAAATTAGGGACACTGTTGCTCCTGGGGTATCGGCGATGACCATTCGCAACTGTCTCCATGAAGCTGGGCTACGGTCCCGCACACCGTTAGGCCGTCTTCCGCTCACGCCCCAACATCGTGCAGCCCGCCTCCAGTGGTGTCGCGACAGGCATGAATGGAGGGACGAATGGAGACGTGTCGTCTTCAGTGATGAGAGTCGCTTCTGCCTTGGTGCCAATGATGGTCGTATGCGTGTTTGGCGCCGTGCAGGTGAGCGCCACTATCAGGACTGCATACGACCGAAGCACACAGGGCCAACACCCGGCATCGTGGTATGGGGAGCGATCTCCAACACTGGCCGTACACCTCTGGTGATCGTCGAGGGGACACTGAATAGTGCACGGTACATCCAAACCGTCATCGAACCCATCGTTCTACTATTCCTAGTCCGGCAAGGGAACTTGCTGTTCCAACAGGACAATGCATGTCCGCATGTATCCCGTGCCACCGACCGTGCTCTAGAAGGTGTAAGTCAACTACCCTGGCCAGCAAGATCTCCGGATCTGTCCCCCATTGAGCATGTTTGGGACTGGATGAAGCGTCGTCTCACGCGGTCTGCACGTCCAGCACGAACGCTGGTCCAACTGAGGCGCCAGGTGGAAATGGCATGGCAAGCCGTTCCACAGGACTACATCCAGCATCTCTACGATCGTCTCCATGGGAGAACAGCAGCATGCATTGCTGCGAAAAGTGGATATACACTGTACTAGTGCCGACATTATACATGCCCTGTTGCCTGTGTCTATGTGCCTGTGGTTCTGTCAGTGTGATCATGTGATGTATCTGACCCCAGGAATGTGTCAATAAAGTTTCCCCTACCTGGGACAATGAATTCACGGTGTTCTTATTTCAGTTTCCAGGAGTGTATATCTCTCGCAAGCATCCAGAAAACGAGATACTAGAAAACGGGGCTCTTATGGAAGCAAATGAACAGTCACTTTGCTCTTGCCCCGTTTGCGAGTAGAACAAGAAAGGGAATGACTGGCAGTGGTACAAAGTATCCACCGCCATGCACCAAATGATGGCTAGCAGAGTATGTATATACGTGTAGCTGTAGATAGGTAAAGAATGTGAAGTACTGACACAAATTACTTACGAAAGAATGAACGAGCTGTTAGAAGGCGACTTCAGGGACGATTAGTTTGGGTTCCAGATAAACCTTGGAACCCTCAAGGTAATACTCACCCTACGACTTGTCTTACAGAACAGACCATAGAAAAGTCGAATAAAGAAAAAAATGCATTAATGGTATTTGTAGATTTAGAGGAAGCGTTTGACAATTTTGAATGGAACACAGTTTTAGAAATTTTGGAGGCACCAGGGAAAAATAAAACAGGGACCAAACGGTTATTTACGACGTTGTTAGGCACCAAATTGCTGTCGAAGGACTTAAAAGTGATTCAGAAATTGAGAAGGGAGCCAGTGTTGCTCTGAATCCACATGTGAGCGCACGACAGCTTGAACAAGAGATTGACATTCCTAACACCAGTGTATTGGTTCAAATGGCTCTGAGCCCTATGGGATTTAACATCTGAGATCATCAGTCCCCTAGAACTTAGAACTACTTAAACCTAACTAACCTAAGGACATCAAACACATCCATGCCCGAGGCAGGATTAGAACCTGCGACCGTAGCGGTCGCGCGGTTCCAGACTGAAGCGCCTAGAACCGCTCGGCCACACCGGCCGGCAACAACAGTGTACATCGTATTCTTACGTTCAATCCTTACCATGCACTTCTACATCAAGAATTGAATGGGAGTGATTTCCAGAATCGTATACAGTCCTTTCAGTGTGCATAGCAACAAATCCTCGCCATACCGAACTTCTTCTCCAATGTTCTATTTACCGATGAATGTTCCTTCTCAAACAAAGGAACATGCATTATCGATCCAGCGATAACCCACGATGGCTTAGACAGATGGAACGGCAGCGTCAGTGGAGAGTTAACGTCTGGTGTGGGGTGCTTGGCACTACAATTACTAGGTTCTAGGCGCTTCTGTCTGGAACCACGTGACTGCTATGCTCGTAGGTTCGAATCCTTCCTCGGGCATGGAGGTGTGTGATGTCCTTAGTTTAGTTAGGTTTAAGTAGTTCTAAGTCTAGGACACTGATGACCTCAGATGTTAAGTTCCATAGTGCTTAGAGCCATTTGAAGCATTTTGAACTTAAGTACAGGGAGGAGAAATAAAAAACTTTGAAGTTCGCTGATGTCATTGAAAATCTCAAGTTGAACAAATCAGTTGAAGGGAATGGATAATGTCTTGAAGAATAGGTTGAAAGATGAATATTAACATAAGTGAAACGAGAGTGATGGAATGCAGCCAAATTAAATCAAGTTATGCTGAGGATATTGTATTGGGAGACGAGACACTAAAAGTTTTAGGTGAGTTTTGCTACTTCCACATGAAAATAACTGAGAGTGGCTGAAATTAGCAGGTTATAAAATACGTTCTGGCAATTGCATGAGGCAGATTATAGTAAAAGAGAAATATGTTTGTGTTCCAAATGTAATACTGGCGTTTTTGGCAAATGTCATTGGTGAAATCTTGTCGGGTTATCAACCGAGTCGTCACTACGTCTCGTCGCAACGTTTCCACGAATGTCCTACAAGTTATATTTGCCTGAAGATAAGGAGTAGGAAACTCGTCGAAACGTTATGACGGAACTTCCTATAACCCGAGAAGATTTCATCAATTTAAGCATCTAGTACAAAATTGTTGGAAAGACTTTTCTGAAGTTATTTGTTAGTGTGTAGTCTTAGATGGAGATCAACTACAGTACGCAGCGTCAAGTAAATGGAAGAATACCGGACGCCACGTTAATACGAGTATCACCTAACACCATCCCCAACCTCAGCAATGGACTCAGTTCGTCAAGGAAGTGTCCGGCCCAGGTAACAGAGTGGTCAGCGCGACGGAATATTGTACCTAAGGGCCCGGGTTCGACTCCCGGCTGGGTGGGTGATTTTCTACGTTCAGGGACTGGATGTTGTGTTGTCCTTATCATCATCATTTCATCCCCATTGACACGCAAAACGAAGTGGCGTCAACTCGAAAGACTTGCACCAGGCAAACGGTTTATCCGACGGGAGGCCCTACACACACGGTATTTCCATATGTCGAGGAAGTGAGTCCACAAGAAATTTTTCCCACTGACTCAAGCTGACTGATACAGTAACCGCATTAAGACCATAGTGAAGGAAAACAGTCTTGGTTGCAAAAATTATTGTTTTAATAATGCGTTTCGCCGTTTTAGGGTTTGATAAGATTTTCTACAAAAAGAAAACAGGAAAATATAAATAGCCTGAGGCATGGTCCTATAAGGCACAGCTCGAAATAAAATATAAAGAAGCGTGTACGAGTCATTAGGAAGAAAACTTGCGTTTGCTTTTATGCTGTGAAATAAGTTTACGTCTAGATCGCGGGAAACAGGGCGTGTAACTATACAGGGCGGTCCATTGATCGTGACCGGGCCAAATATCTCACGAAATAAGAGTCAAACAAAAAAACTAGAAAGAACGAAGCATGTCTAGCTTGAAGAGGGAAACCAGATGGCACTACGGTTTGCCCGCTAGATGAAGCTGCCATAGGTCAAACGGATACAACTGCGTTTTTTTTTTTTTTAATAGGAACTCCCATTTTTAATTACATATTCGTGTAGTACGTAAAGAAATGTGAATGGTTTAGTTGGGCCACTTTTTTCACTTTTTGATAGATGGCGCTGTAATAGTCACAAACATATGGCTCACAACTTTAGACGAACAGTTGGTAACAGGTAGGTTTTTTAAATTAAAATACAGAACGAAGGTACGTTTGAACATTGTATTTCGGTTGTTCCAATGAGATACATGTATCTTTGTGAACTTATCATTTCTGAGAACGAATGCTATTACAGATTGGTTACCTTTAAGTGCAACATTAATGCAATAAATGCTCAAATTGATGACCATCAACTTCCATGCATTTGGCAATACGTAAACGACATTCCTCTCAACAGCGAGTAGTTCGCCTTCTGTAATGTTCTCACATGCATTGACAATGCGCTGACACGTGTTGTCAGGCGTTGAGGGTGGATCACGATGGCAAATATCCTTCAAGTTTCCCCACAGAGAGAAATTCGGGGACGTCAGTTCTGGTGAACGTGCGGGCCATGGTATGGTGCTTCGACGACAAATCCACCTGTCGTGAAATATGCTATTCGCTACCACTTAAACCGCACCCGAGCTATGTGCCGGGCATCCATCACGTTGGAAGCACATCGCCACTCTGTCATGCAGTGAAACATCTTTTAGTAATATTGGTCCGGACACTTGGATGATGTCGTCCAGGGTACCGAGCAGCACGCATAGCGCACGCCCGTTGGGCATTTTGATCACACTAGCCATACATCAACACGATATCGACTTTTTCCGCAATTGGTAAACAGTCCATTTTAACACGGGTAATGTATCACGATAGCAAATACCGTCCGCACTGGCGGAATGTTACGTGATACAACGTACTTACACGTTTTTGACTATTACGGCGCCATCTATCACAATGCGAAAAAAATGGTCCAACTAAAACATTCATATTTCCTTACGTAGTACACGAATACGTAATAAAAAAATGGGGGTTCCTATTTAAAAAATTGCAGTTGATACCCGTTTGATCTATGGCAGCGTCATCTACAGGGCCAACCATAGCGCCATCTGGTTTCCCCCTTCAAGCTAGACGAGTTTAGTTGTTTGAGGTTCTTTCGTTTGACGCTTATTTCGAGAGATATTTGGCCCGGTCACTATCAATGGACCATCCTGTGTAATAAATATGAAGTATCAAGAAAATATTTTAGAAAAGAAAAATAATTGCTGCAGCACAGACAAAACTGAGAAGTGCAAACGTTACCTTCTATACACACATAACGGCAGTCGCGGCATCGCATTGATGAGACCACACTTACACAAATGGAGGCGTGTAGCTTGATTTAAATAGAGTACAGTGAAACTGATAAACACATTTGTAAACGTCATGGTTACACAGTTACTGTTGGACTATAGACGTCATGGAACTTAGAAGGGAAACTCACCACCGCACATCTTTTAGATTTAGTGCAAAAGTGGCCCAGTGGATTGCCCGCCAAAATCATGGCCCACGTGTGAATACGGGAAGAATATGTACTGAATTGTAAAAAAAAAGGAAGCCAAATAGAAACAGTGAACGGTCCATGCTCGAGATGCGTAATACCGAGAGAGTTCAAGAACCACGGCGCCGTGGTTGTGTGGTGAAAGTGTTGGACTGAAAAACGGGAGGTCTGGGTTCAAACCTCACTCATTCCCTTTTGTGTTGGGCTGCAAAGCGGGAGGTCTGGGTTCAAACCTCACTCGTTGCCTTTTTTTCCCACAAAGTTATGAATATCCCGTCCGGTCATTGACATATCTGTTCTCGTTTTGTAGTCTTGGAAACTTTCATCCTATAGTTTAGCTATAGAATGTGAGTGATATGGGTGGAATATATTACCATCGTAAGCAAAACGTGATGAAATTTTGAGACCAGGTGAGATGCCGCATAGGCTATGAACTATGTTTGCAACAAAGGATTTCAAGAGCCAAAATTTCCAGAAATGAACACAATAGTCATAGCATATGGTGCTTATGTAGAACAAGTAGGCTGTATCTGTACACTATGTGATCAAAAGTATCCATACACCTTGCTGAAAATGACTTACAAGTTCGTGGTCCCCTCCATCGGTAATGTTGGAATTCAGTACGGTGTTGGCCCACCCTTAAGCCTTGATGACAGCTTCCACTCTCGCAGGCATACGTTCAATCTGGTGCTGGAAGGTTTCTTGGGGAATGGCAGCCCATTCTTTACGGAGTGCCTGCACTGAGGAGAGGTATTGAAGTCGGTCGATGAGGCCTGGCACGAAGTCGGCGTTCCAAACTGCCCCAAAGTGTTCTATAGGATTCAAGTCAGGACTCTCTGCAGACCAGTCTATTACAGGGATGTTACTGTCGTGTAACCACTCCGCCACAGACCGTGCATTATGAACAGGTGCTCGATCGTGCTGAAAGATGCAGTCGCCGTCCTTGAATTGCTCTTCAACTGTGGGAAGCAAGAAGGTGCTTAAAACATCAATGTAGCCGCGCGGGATTTGCCGAGCGGTCTGGGGCGCTGTATTCATGGATTGAGCGGCTAGTCCCGGCGGAGTTTCGAGTCCTCCCTCGGGCATGGGTGTGTGTATTTGTCCTTAGGATAATTTAGGTTAAGTAGTGTGTAAGCTTAGGGACTGATGACCTTAGCAGTTAAGTCCCATAAGATTTCACACACATTTGAACATTTTGAAAATATCAGTGTAGGCCTGTGCTGTGATAGTGATATGCAAAACAACAACGGGTGCAAGCCTCCTTCGTGAAACACAAGACACACCATAACACCACCACCTTAGAATTCTGCTATTGGCACTACACACGTTCATTCGCCATACCCACACCCTGCAATCGGATCGCCACGTTACGTATCGTGATTCGTTAATCCACACAACGTTATTCCACTGTTCGATCTTTCAACGTTTACGCTCCTTTCACCAAGCGAGGCTTTGTTTGGCATTTAACGGCGTGATGTGTGGTTTATGAGCAGCCGCTCGATCATGAAATCCAACTCTTATCACCTCCTGTCTAGCTGTCATAGTACTTGCAGTGCATCTTCATGCAGTTTGGATTCCTGTGAGATGGTCTGGATAGATGTCTGCCTATTACACATTACGACCATCTTCAACCGTCGACGGTCTCTATCAGTCAACAGACGATGTCGCCCTGTATGCTTTTGTGCTGTACGTTTCCACTTCACTTTCACATCGGAAACAGTGGACGTTTAGGAGTGTTGAAATCTCGTGTACATACGCATGATACAAGAGACACGCAATAACCTGACCACGTTCGAAGTCAGTGAGTTCCGTGGAGCACCTCATTCTCGTCCCTCATGATGTTTAATGAGGTTGCTGACATAGAGTACCTGGCAGTAGGTGGCAGCACAATGCACTAAATATGAAGAACGTATGTTTTGGGGGTATCTGGATGCTTTTGATCACATAGTGTATGTGGGCCTGGAGGTCCCTTCCTTGCAACTCGCTGTTGCAAACGGACGTTACACCACGACATAGGCATAAATTTGAATACAGCGAAAAGACGCGTCAGTGACAGGACGGACAGTCAATAATTTTACATATGGGGGTGGGGGGTCACGTGGAAGATTTGAACACGGATCTTCCCCGTCGCAGTCAGACTCCGTGACCACATAACCTGTAAGCTGCGGCAGTGTACATTCGCCCAATGTTGCAGTTCTTGAGTAGGACTTTTCACTGTTTCTATTTTGCTTCCTTTTTTCACAGTTCAGTATACCTTCTTTCTGTTTTCATGCTTGATCTATCTGTCTTCGGTTTTTGACAAACTATCCACTAGCCATTTTACCACGGAATCTGACGGAGATACGATAGGAAGCTTCCCTTGTTAGTTGTGGAGACTGCCATAGACGTCGTGCATGAACAATTTTGAAAAAAAAAGTAATTATATGCATATAATAGGAGTTACCAACTAGCTTAGTCAACGACATACTTTAAATATTGAATATATTAAAATAATAAATATATATAATGGGATAAGCTATACGGAAAGTGGAAGAAGAACATTGCTTAGAGAGGTAATAGGTCGTGTGCTACATACCATTTAATGACAAGTAATGAATAAAAGTACCAAAATACAAAAGCTTATGGTTAAAATATCTTGTACATAGAAGTACAAGAGATCAGCAATAAAAAAAGAGATTTTTATGAACCCAGAAGCTTACTAAAAGCTTGGTGTCATGGAATCAAAATAATTCTTATTTGTAATAATCAGCTGACTGCAACCAGGTGATCACTGATCGTTGCATGTATGCTTAAGAATTTCCAGTTTTTGAGGAAGATGAAGCTTGTTGCTTTTTTGAGCGTAATGTGAAATCTGGATATTTCCCAGCGTAGGTGGCTGGTGGCCAGTTGCTTTGAAATGCTCAGTAAAGACAGTGTGCCGCTTTAGCTGGCAGTTTCTTGGTAACAGCTGTCCGTTAAGTCTACTCTTGAACATCCTGCCAGTCTTCCCCGTCTAACACATATGAGAGACACTACATGTAATTTATACACTCCACAAGTAGCATATTTATCCTTAATACGCAGCTCATTGTGAACGCAATTGTGTTGATTTTCGTTTTGGGTCGTTAAATCTTTTTGTGTGCCGAAATTTTTGAATACTTTAGCCAGTTCGTAAGACATGTTTCCCCAAAACGGAATTCAGCACATTTCAGCACATTTCATATTCGGAGACGTGACATTTGTTAGCAACTTGTTATTGGCTCCTGAAGATCGTGTCATTAAAACAATAATTTTCGCAAATAAAATTCATTTTCTTCAAAATAAAGAAAAAGGGGCCACAACTTTCATCATGTATTCCATACGCACCTGATTACATCGCTCGCGTATGGTTGTCAAATTTCGGTGACGCTGATTGCTACGTTTTAACAGCTGTTTCCAGTAGTCAGAGACATATTCCACATGATTAATCTCGTGTGACTGAGCAAGCCAGTCGAAATGTGAAGGGAGCCTGAATGTTCGTCAAATCAGGCACGTGTGCGTGCAGCCCGTTAACCATGGCTATTGGAAGAAAGTGAAATAACCTTCCCGTTACATCTTAATGTTACCTGCAATGAGTCCGTCTAGGTCATACTATCTGAAGTCTTTCGAAAACATCACAGAACTGTCTGAACCAAAAGCTCCACAAACAGCGAGCTGAAACGCCTCATTGATTCGTCAGCGCAAGCGACGCCATGTACAATTTAAAAGGAGGTAAAATTGTGACACTTCAGACCAATCAGACCAAAATACAGTACAATTTTAAGCTACTTTCCAGTTTCTGTGTTGTTTGTCCCACTAAAGTGTACCGTCAAGCACCACTGCGAGGAACGGACTTTTGCGCGGTACCCGACACCAACTGTCCATTGCATGCATATCCCTTCGCATATTCCTTGCATGCAAACCCCTTCCCTTCCACAAGGAAACTGGTCGTAATGGACCTTCGTTGGATGTGCCAGCAACTATTCCTGTGTGGTTTGAATCCGATTGTTTTTGATGAAGTGTGGCACTTATCTCCATACCCTGACTGTTGGTATCTGTATACGACCACTGTACTAAATTCGTAACAGCAAAATTCGAATGCCATGATTGGCTGTAAGTTCTTTCAATTCCACACTACGTCGGCGATTCATGCGTTCTGAATCTATCTCAGTACTTCTACCGGGTAAAGGGAACCCACAGTTTGAAGTGGAATCCGAACCTCGAACCTGGCATGTTTTCACATCATTAGAAGGTGAACGCTAGCGCAAAGGCAGACTGAAAAAGTCCTGGGTCCGACCAGGATTCGATACCGCTACCTCTTGGCGTCCAGTCAACGGCATTGTGGCTAGACCACCAGCCGGACTAATTAGCTCGGTCAGTCTTACGGCGATGATTCCGTACAATATACTGGCGCATAAGTATTGCTCCACAGTTGCGACGAACATCAGAGGTTGTAGCGATTCTGCTATATTTTCACCCAACAGTTTTTGCTACAAGTCGTCAAAAATTTTGCAGCACTGTGCAATGGTAAAAAGAGGAAAGGCTTCGATTCTTTTACGCAGTAAACAGTGATATACGTGGAAGAGCATAATTAACATTAGAAAAGAAGCGTACCATACGGAGACTACCTGTAATGCAACTTAAAACAGAAATCTTTTATGTTGTTATTTAAACTACACTGACGGAAAAAAATTCGGAGCTGAAAAAGTAGTTAACAAATAATAAATGAAGAGAAATAAAATTTCGGGAATGCTTTTGTCTAGGTAACATATGTAAATTATTAACATTGCAAGAACACATGTTAATGTAAGCGAAAGATACGCCATTGCAAATGTGAAATGCTGGTACGTCAATAACCGGTGTAAACGCCAGAATGTTGAAAGGAAGCATTGTGTTGTGCAGGTATCGAAGTCAGTTTTTGGGATGGAGTTCCATGAGTGTGGCATTTGGTGGATCAACACAGGGACTGTTAATGTTGCTTACGGATGACGCTTGAGTTGTTATGCGATGATGTCCCATATGGACTCAATTAGAAACAGATCTCGTGATCAATCAGGCCAAGACAACATGTCGACACTCTGTAGAGCATGTTATTTTACGATAGCGGTATGGTATGGACGAGTGTTATCCTGTTGGAAAACATCTCCTGGAATGAAGTTCATGAAAAACAGGTAAAATCACCAGACTGATGTTAAAATTTGCAGTCACTGTGCTTGAGAAAACCACCAGTTTGCTCTCGCGGTCATACAAAAATCGCATCCCAGACCATAATTCCGGAGAGTTTAGGCCTCCTTCTACCCAACGCGTGGCCATCACTGACACTGAGGCAGAACTAGGTTTCATCATAAAACACAACAGACCTCCACCTCGTCCTCCAATGAAGTGGCAAATGACGGTGGTTTGGGGTCAGGGCGTCTGGCTCGGAACTGTCCTCGAAGTAACCGTTTTGTAACAGTTCCTTGTGGCGCTGTGGTGCTAACTGTTGTTCAAGTTGCTCCTGCAGATGCAGTACGATGCGCCAGAGCCATACGCCGAACATGATGGTCTTCCCTCTCGGTAGTGCCACGTGGCCGTCCGGAGCTCGGTCTTTTCGCGACCGTATATTCTCGTCACCACCGCTGCCAGCAATCATGTCCAGTTGCTACAGTACTGCTAAGTCTGTCTACAGTATCGCAGAAGGAACATTCTGTTTCTAGTAGCCCTATTACAAGACCTTATTAAAACTCAGTTAGGTGTTGACACCGGCGTCTTTGTCGCCTTAAAGGCATTCTTGATTAGCATCAACTCACCACGTCCAATCTCAAAGGTAACTAACGCTCACGACCGTTACTGCGTGATCCGGTCGTTGTGGCCGAGCGGTTCTAGGCGCTTCTGTCTGGAACCGCGCGTCCGCTACGGTCGCAGATTCTAATCCTGCCTCGGGCATGGATGTGTGTGTCGTCCTTAGGTTAGTTACGTTTAAGTAGTTCTAAGTTCCAGGGGACTGATGACCTTAGATGTTAAGTCCCATAGTGCTCAGAGCCATTTCGACCATTCGTTACAGCGTGTATTAAAAACAAACCTGATTTGCATGTTCATAGTGATGTTGCTAGCGCCACTCTTATGCGACTGGAGCGAAATCTGAATAGACTTCATCTTTCTGATGTAGAAACAGGCCCAACAACTTTCTTTTGCGTCTTCCAACTCCTTCGTGTTGCAATACTTTTCCGTCAGCGTATTATACTACTTGCAATATTTTATTTTGGACAAAGAAACAAGCACTGAAATGTTGTATCATTTGGAACTGCGCAAGAATCTGAAGAAATAACGTAAATAAGCATGTTGGAAGGCGATCAGTGCGAGAGCTTGGTGCGGACAGAGACTGGTGGAAGAGACGTGAGAACGGATTCACTATGAAACTGAACAGGCGGAAGGTTGCCTAACGCGCAGGTTCGCCAACGTGTGGGGACGAAACACGGGGCCTCCGTTGCAGCCTCCGTGGCTGTTCGGCGCGATCCGGCGAAGGAGGACGTGGAGCACGGTTCCAGAAGGCGCTGCCGTCGTAGGCGATGTCTTGGAGACTCCAGTTACCAGCTAATTCAGCTCGTACCGCCTAGGCAGCGTGGGTGCTGCCATTTTCTGCGCCGTTTGAAGGAAGGAACGACTACTATCTTGTCAAACGAACCTCATACCTTCAAAGACTTTCTTGAAGAACATTTTATTAACGGATCTTAAAGCTGTGGTGAAGGATCAAAGTAGCGTTTACATAAACTACAATGCAGTTTGTGAATATATCATTCATGAAAGACATCTGAACCAGTTATCGTTTTACCTACCAATCTCATTGTATCCAGAATGAGATGTTCACTCTGCAGCGGAGTGTGCGCTGATGTGAAACTTCCTGGCAGATTAAAACTGTGTGCCCGACCGAGACTCGAACTCGGGACCTTTGCCTTTCGCGGGCAAGTGCTCTACCAACTGAGCTACCGAAGCACGTGCTTCGGTAGCTCAGATGGTAGAGCACTTGCCCGCGAAAGGCAAAGGTCCCGAGTTCGAGTCTCGGTCGGGCACACAGTTTTAATCTGCCAGGAAGTTTCAATCTCATTGTAAATTACTGAACTTTATTGTAGAAAATATTGTGGAAACGATGTCAGCAGAGGTAGGCAGTTGCTTAACTGCATCTCGCCGAAATCAGTACTGTGAAGCAAAGTTACCAACTTCCTACAACTGTGATCAGACAACTTCCAACAACAGACTCAACTGCGTCAAATTCCTTTGACTTGCATCTGTCACTGTTTTGATTTGGTGCCGGAAGAGTACTAATTTCTTTCAGTACCATGTCAATAAAAATTAATAAGCAACTTCTATTTTCCACGTTATTCCTGTACTTGAGTACTTGACTTCTTCCATCAAGTAGAGGGTTGCTTTCTGGTAGTGTTGTCCTATCTGACTTTGATGTGGTGCAGTGGTATGAATACATGAATTTTTACCTTGCGTCGTGCCCACTATGACCAGATGTGAGGAACGGTGGGGACTGTTACACCTCAGTACAATGAGAACTGAGTCTGCCATCTGGCTACGTAGATCAAGTTTCTTTGTCGCCAATAAAGTTTGCTTTGGACATGCAGATATTATTATAATAATGCTTCTGACTAAATACCTTAATTACTAGTTTTAGAACTGAAAATCACAACAACCATCACCGATACCGCGAGGCGAAAAGACACGGAAAACATGATTCTCAGTTGCTTTTGCGCGAGGCGTATGAAACAAGTGCAGTAGCTGGAGCTTGTGACGCACAGGACACTTTAGGTACGCTAATCCGATGTTGTGGCACCCACTGTAGTGATCTTTTATGAAGCCGGTAGGAAACGACATTTAGATACCTACTATATACGACCCACTTCTTCGTTTTGTATGCTATGGGCTTTTTTTCTTGGATTCTAGATTGGGTTTACGACTATTCATCTACTTTGATTACGATTTGGTTTACAACATATTTTGCATATTTTTCTAGCAACTACCACTCGTGCAACTCAGCTGTTCCGAAACAAATGAGTGCACTTCCTCTTGTGCATTCAGCTCTGCTGTCTTCACTGTGTTCCGGAGAAGAAAAGTTTTGTCTGTTTCCTGACAAAAAAATTCCCAACCAGACTTAAGTAAACTTACGTAACCTCTTATTACAAGGAGAGGTAACAAACAATTTTTAGTTCCTCTGGCATCAACTCTTCCGGTACGATCTGATGGTGCAGACTTTACAGCCTTTACGTAGTTGATGGTGAGGGGGGGGGGGGGGGGGGAGGGGGGACGTACCCAAAACAGGACGTATTCATAACGTATTAGCAGACGACGTCTCCTAGTGCGATCCAACAATTGGCAGGCAAAGATGAAAGAATAGCTAAAATTGGGTCGCATGCCATATGAGAAGCGATGAGGTGGTGATACTGTCAGTTGGAATTTGATTGTCGTTAAGACAGTTGAGAGCGGAGGTGAGATATCAGACTTAGACCGAGAGAACAAGCACGGCAATTCAAGATTATTACAAAGGAACGTCGGAATCAGACGCACACGATTTTAAAGGTCCGAATAGGGTGAATGATTTACATAGCAATTTTGAGTTATCAGTCTAGTATTTAGAGAAATCAGAAGCTGATGAAAATACAAAAACATTAAAAAGAAAATAAAAAGCAAACCAAAAGCAAATGTAAATGCTGAATACGATTTTTGTAAATAAGGTATTACACAGGAGAGCGCGAAAGAGCTTATCGAACGGGCTACTCAGAACTGTAGTAACACTGACTCAATTGAAAAAGTAAAGCAAACCTTCGCCTTCTGGCCCAACGCGCCATTCGGGACCTACCGACCGCCGCGGCATCCTATGCCATTGGGTCATTCGTGGCAGTACGGAGGGGCTTGGGGTCAGCACTTCGCTCTTCCGGCCGTCACCGGTTTCCTTGACTTACGAGCCGCAACTTCTCATTCGAGCAGGTCCTCAGTTGGCCTCACAAGTTTGAGCACACTCCGTACCAGTCCTCCCACCAAATCCCTGGCATTACTGGGAATTGAATCCTGACCCTCCGCATAGCAGCCAGAGGCTGAATTGAGAACTGCGAAAAATTTTACACTTAATGATAAAACAATTAAAGTTCCTAAATACACTCGAGGGTAAGATTTAAATAGTTTTCTTATGGAGTTTATATTAAGAATATCTACTTTTAAGCCGGTCGCTGTGGCCGTGCGGTTCTAGACGCTTCTCTCCGGAACCGCGCTGCTGCTACGGGCGGAGGTTCGAATCCTGCCTCGGGCATGGATGTGTGTGATGTCCTTAGGTTAGTTCTGTTTAAGTAGTTCTAAGTCTAGGGGACTGATGACCTTGGATGCTAAGTCCCATAGTGCATAGAGCCATTTGAACCTACTTTTATTAGACTAATTCTTTTCTGACGAACTCGTTAAGTATCATGTACACACAAATTAAGAACCGCAGTCAGAACCAGGAACAGAGTACGCCCTGTATACGGTGGTACACGAGTATTTCAGTTCGCCGAATAATGGTCGTATTAGCAGTAACATTTACCACACTTTTTATTCCAGTTGACACGTTTTGGACTAATATTACAACTGACGATTAGTCAGCCATTTAATAAAACAATCCAAGACACATTTTCTGTCAAGCTTGGTAAAAACAGTCCTGATCTGAATACTTTCGTAGGCACTTGATTATAACCGGCGCTGCACAAGTATGGCTGGAGGCATGGCTAGAGCACTTGAGCACCTGACCTGCAGATAACTACCGATACGAGAGGAGTTTTATAGCCGAATAATAAAAAACTGAGTGCTTCCGAAATTAACCAGCGTGTAAGCGCACATAATATGGTGCGAACAGTATTAAGACGAGTGTGGTATGGAATATGTTGATGTTGCTGTTGTCTTCTTAGCCCCATGACTACCGCAACCTGCATCCATTTGAACCTGCTTAGTGTATTCTAGCCTGTCCTGCTCCAACAATTTTTACACCCCTCTCCTTCTCAACCCAAAAAATTCATTCTCTTAACAAATTTCTTGATGCCTCAGTCTGTATCCTATATACCTAACCCTCCTTTCCGTGAAGTTAAGCCTAAAGTTTATTTTCTCACCGAGTTCACTTCAGAATCTCATTAATTATACTATCCATTTTCAAATGTCATTTCAGTTTTTCTTTTGTAATACAACATTTCAAAAGTTTCTGTTCTCTTCTTGTTTTATGTGCTTATCGTTGATTTTTCTCTTCAGTAAGCCTACAGTCCACACAAATACTTTCAGAAAAGCTTTCCTTACACTTAAATTTATATCAGATTTTAACAGATTCTTATTGTTAGGAAACGCTTGTCTTATTATCTCTAGTTTGCATTTTATATTCCCACTACTTCGGCCACTGACAGTTATTTTACTAACCTACTAGCAAAACTCATGGACTAATTTTCTTCTGTTATTTCCTAATGTACTTCTATCAGCATAACCTGTAACGCCGGAAATGCATATCCTCCTATTACCATCTATTGCACTATAAATTTTTTCCTTATTTTGTTACCTGAATATATGACATTTCTGTGTCTTTATGTTTTGTAAATTTTATTTGTATTTATACGTTGAGTCTGGCCTAGGGAAAACTATGCTATCGAACGAATACATCGATAGGTCGTGTGGAGAACCAAAGTGTTTAGGATCTTTGGTAGCGTTAACTCTGTCGCGTGGAGCGCAGGCAGAGAGAGTCTGGTAGGAGTAGGGCGGTGGAGCAGGTGTGTTGTGTGACGCTCCCGCGAGTTGCCGCGCTTTCGGGGTTGGGCAGCATGTAATTGCGCTCGACTTGCTATGATAGTTTCTGATACGGTGTCGCGGACGGGAAGCATTAGCTGGTGCACATCAAGAGCCCGTTTTGCCTGGTGACCGTGTCGAGAAGAAGGCGCGCCAACATCCAGCTTGTGCAACAGCGATGGCCGGCAATGAGTGACTGTCGCCACCTCCTTGATCGACGGCTTCAAACCTTCCTTCAATCAACCAACAAGGAAGAATGCAGCACGTAAAGTTTTAGAACTGTATGGCAGACCTCATCTTTTCAAACTGTTCCATTTTCGTAACTATAATTTCAGCAACTTAGCATGAACATTTGTTGCTCATTGTCCCAATTGCATTACCAAGCAGGGTCCCTTCCTTTTCCGGAATGAACCCGAGTGTCGTTGAAATTCAAACGCCAGCATTAAGGTAACATTAGTCCATTTCACTGCTTTAATTTCAAAGTTCAGTTAAAGTATTCATAGCTGGCTACAATATTTAGATTACACAAGCACAAATTATGAGTGCGAGCTTACCTGTGACTACAGCTCAGCTTGGTACGTACTAAATTTTACTATTGTCAATTGTTCAGAATCATTTAATTCAAGTTCTAATTTACTCTCTTATTTCTAAATTGCGTAGATTCATGAAGCTTTTGAAATGATTGTTGAGGTAGCCCAAGACTAACCTTATTTTACTGAATTTCGTAGTGCTTCAGAAACAAAACTCTCTATTAATTTCAGTCACTAAATTAACTTTCAATTTTCCGGTTTTATTAATTCTTTTGCTAAATTAAGTCAGAGTGTAGCGAAATTTATTACTTCTGACAAACTTTCAGTTTTCACACAACACGTGTCAACCTTCAGTTGCCACGCTTTTAGTGCTAATTATATGTGTAATAACCTTTTTTTTCAGTTACTATAGTAATTGTCCATAGGACTGGCGACCGTAATTTCCCCCAAATATCAAATATCTAATTACCGCTAGTTAATTGTTAACGTAACGGCCACACATTTACTTTCTTTATTAACTTTACCCCTTTTAAAAATTAATTTCCACCAGTTTCCTTTTGAATTTTCCATTCATTTAGGTGTAACCCTTTCCTCTCTCTCTACCGACAGATTAACTTCGGTGACGATTGCTTTTTCCCAAATTTCCATTAGGCACACGCGGTTTAATTTTTCACTCTCATTAAGGTCGATAAGTGAGGGGGAGGTTACAAACCCTATTTAATTCCATTACATTCTATTACCCTTGTATTAGTCTTGTTAATATTCATCTGGTAACCTCCTTTCACGATGCTGTCAGTTCCATTCAACTGCTGTTATAAGTTCTTTGCTATCCCCGACAGAATTCCATCGGCAAACCTCAGAGTTATTCTTTCTTCTCCCTGAACTTTAATCCCCTTTCTAAGCTTCTCTTTGGTTTTCTGTACCTCCTCCTCAACGTTGGAATTAAATCAAATTGAGCAGTTCTCACTCTATCTCACTCCTTTCTCAACTACCGCTTCCCTTCCAAGCACGACGACTGTGACAACAGTAGTCTGCTTTTTGTACAATTTCAGCTCTTCGATCCTTACATTTTATCACAGCTACCTTCAAATTTCAGTTTAGTTTGTACCAATCAGTGTTGTCAAAAGCTTTTTCCAAATCTACGAATGCTATAGACGCATGTTTGCCTTTTTTAGTCCAAGTCGTAGGATCAGTAAGGCCTCCATTCTTCTCTAGAAAACAGGTATTGTAAATAAAATGGGAAGAATGGATTTAAATATAATGGTGGGAAACGATCAGCTTTAGGCAATAAAATAGCGATGGGACTTTGTACTACGTCGTTAGAGGGGGAGGAGGCTGAGAGCTCCATCAGTCAGGTTCTTTCACTCTACAGTGTCATACAGAAGATGTGCTGTGATGAGCACCAAGTTGGCCGTACTGTCTCAGGGGGGCCCTATTTCAGATTAAAAGTTTCTCTAGTGATTGTTGGCAGTCTGATATCTTTCCACGGCTGTGTCTGGGACTGGGTACAGCAGCGTGCTGTGTGGGACTTGGAATTATTTCGCGAAGCAATCAAGGCCGCTGGGACTTCAGTAATTTACTTCAATTAAACTTTAAGCTGTATGTGGGAGAGGACGAGTGGGCGAGTCTAATGAGAATCTCGAACTTGATGACGCATTGGGAACGTACCCAGGGAGGCCAGTTTCCAAGCGCCATTGCTACACGAACTTCACTTCCTTAATAATATATAACCCATTGAAATTTAATCTGCTGTTGACGGAGTCAGACGACGTTTTCTCCATCTTTATCCCACCAGTCTACCATCACATTCACACAACAGGGATTAGCAATTGTTTATGAAGCATTATGTGATGTTATTCAATCTGTACATTGAGCAAGCAGTAAAGGATACAAAAGAAAAATTCCGAGTAGGAATTAAAATCCATGGAGAAGAAACAAAAACTTTGAGGTTTGCCGATGACTTTGAGGTTTGCCGATGACATTGTAATTCTGTCAGAGACAGCGAAAGATCTTCAAGATCAGCTGATCGGAATGAACAGTGTCTTGACGGGAAGATATAATATGAAATCAACAAAAGCAAAATGAGGATAATGGAATGTAGTTCATTTAAGATGAGTGATGCTGAGGGAATTACATTAGGAAATGAGACACTTCAAGCAGTAAAGGAGTTTTGCTATTTGGAGAGCAAAATAACTGATGATGGTCGAAGTAGAGAGGATATAAGATATAGACTGGCAATGGCAAGGAAAGCGTTGTTGAAGAAGAGAACTTTGTTAACATTGAGTATAGATTTAAGTGTCAGGAATTCGTTTCTGAAAGTATTTGTATGGAAGTGAAACATGGACGATAACTAGCTCGGACAAGAAGAGAATAGAAGCTTTCGAAATGTGGTGCTACGGAAGAATGCTGAAGATTAGATGGGTAGATCACTTAACTATTGAGGAGGTATTGAATAGAGTTGGGGAGGAGTTTTTGCACAACTTGACTAGAAGAAGGGTTCGGTTGGTAGGCCACGTTCTGAGGCATCAAGGGATGACCAATTTAGTATTGGAGGGCAGCGTGGAGCGTAAAAATCGTAGAGGGGGGCCAAGAGATAAATACACTAAGCAGATTCAGAAAGATGTAGGTGGCAGTAGGTACTGGGAGATGTAGAAGCTTGCAAAGGATAGAGAAGCATGCAGAGCTGCATCAAACCAATCTCGGTATTAAAGACCACAGCAACAACAAATGAGGGCTATTTTTGTATCACACATTTCTCCCACTGCGTCTAGGGCTCAAACTCCAGTTTTGATCTCGCTTATCTGCAATGAGGACAAATATTTTCCCAGGGCCACTACAGTCGCAACATAACAATTCGCGGAAAGGAATAGGTCTCACTATAAGAGATACATTCTCTGCGGTTCGTTTTGTATGGATCAGAAAAACCCGAACTTCGTGGTGCGAAATTTCATACTATTTCTATTAAAGAAGTGGGGAATGAGATTTAACGAAACGTACATCAAACATGATGGATGTAGCTATTTATAGGCTACTTCCACGAATTTTAACTGAAATTGACGACTGATAATCGTGTACAACCCACACTTTTTCAAAGTGTACTTACTTGTAGAGTGAAATTTCACTTTACGACGTATAAAGACACTGTGACGTTGTCTCGAATTACACTCTGTCAGTTTTACCGACAAATCCAAAGTGACAACTATGAAGTAACTGATTCTATTGCTATACACTTCAGAGCTACTTCAGTGAGCCTGGGTAATGTCAGTAGGGCTAGTTAGTCTGTAGTAACGATTACTTTGTCTTTTACTAATCGTATGGTAACAAAATCCCTGCAGCAAACTTCCGCCAAGCACACTAGACGTACAGCTAATCAAGGGTGTACAGTGGTTAAGATTCTGAAGAAACAGGCATCTAATAACCGTTCGTTGACCCTTAGTTAAAGAGGGGACGTTCATGAAATTGGCCAAAAGTGTCATTTTCAATTTTTTTAATTTATTAGTAGAACTTATGGACAATAAGTCCATAAAGATTCAATGATGAAATCGCCTCCGAAGTGCCTGAAAAATTATGAAATGTGTTACGTGATCTTACTCCCAATTACACTTCTTGAAGGAACACTACAATACTAGCTCTATGAACAACGATTCCGTGGTTCAGACAAACTTGCAAGGGAGACATCTTGAAGACTGTGATATATATTCTCTTTAGTTTTATAATTCATCTGCCATCTTTGAAATAATAACAAACCAGTTAATATGAAGAGGCAGTTCGTGTCTTGCCTTGTGCTACTGATGGAGATATAGGAAAGTGTTTGATTATGATGCAGTACTTGTATTTAACGACGGGAACGTAAGGAGGATGAAAGTATTACAGGGAATGGGTTATACGTAATTTGCCCTAAGAAAGTTTGAGGAAAATAGATGTACAGTGCCTCTCGGAGATGAAACGTCAGACCAAGATCTGGTAAAGGAAAGTAGACAGAAAACAGGAACCAGAAGAGAAGACTTGAATGGAAAGAGGGCTCTGAGCACAAATCTGGGACTTCTGGAAAGTGACAAAAGAAAAAAAAAATCATTAGGTTGAAAATTATATACTTTTTAATGTTTATGTTTCTTTTTCTCAGAATCTATGAAGGCTTTAAATATATAAATTTTGTGTAGTTATTTATATGAACCCCATAAATGTTGTCTCAAAAGTAAATTTTGAATTACGCGTGTAACCTGAGGTATGAGGCTAAGTGCTTGGTATTTTGCATGAATTTTACGTTATACTTACAATATTGTAAATTAAAAATTATTAAAATTTTCCTATTCGATATATTCCAAAATTCTCATGAAAGTAACTTACTACCTGCAAATATATTTAACAGAAAAAATTTTGTAGAAATATTTTGAATAGTTTCTGAGAAAAGGATATAAATATATTTTCTGAAAACAAAATTATGAAGTTCCGTAAAAGTAAAACATATAAAATCAATAGAACTTAACAGTAAATGTGTTAATTTCATGCGAAGAAAGGTACAAAATTTCATTGCTGTGTCTTCTTGTGAATTTTGTGCATCTTTTTAAAATAGCATGTGTTTTCCAAGAACGTCCCCCGTTTTAAATGCGGAATAGTAGTTGCAGTTATTTCATTTAGGAAACAGTTAGGGAATTCAATATTCCGAGACTCACAGCATCAAGAGTGTGCCGAGAATACCAAATTTCAGACATTACCTTTCTCCACGGACAACGAAGTGGCCGATGGCCTTCACTTAACGTTCGAGAGCACCGGCGTTTGCATAGTTGCGTAGTAATAGACAAACAACACTGCATGAAAAAACCGCAGAAATCAATTAGGGACGTACGAAAAATGTACCCGTTAGGACAGTGCGGCGAAATGTGGTGTTGAAGAGCTGTGGCAGCAGAAGATCGACTCGAGTGTCTTTGCCCACATCTTGACATCGGCTGCAGCAACCCTCCTGGGCCCGTGACTATAGCGGTTGGACTGTTTTAGCTGCACAAACTGTCGCCCGGTCAGATGAGTTCCGATTTCAGCTAGTAACAGCTACTGGTAGGGCTAGGGTGTTGTGCAGACCCTACGGAGCCATGGACCCAGGCTGATTTACATGGAGCGGAGTGGGTGATTTGAGCACCCATATCGCCCGACGTTAATCCCATTGAACATTTAACGGACATTACTGAGAGGTCAGTTAGAGAACAAACTCGTATACCAGCACACTTTCGCTATTGTGGACGGCTATAGAGGCAGCATGGCTCGATATTTCTACAGGGAACTTCCTGGTCAGTCCCCCTGCAAGCTGTTATCACATACGTGATCCAGAAGGCTACGTGTTGGTGGGAGACTTAGTCGCGGGAAGTGAACCTGTAGTGCGATCGTGGCTTATCTTCTTCTGACCACTACACGATGAAGTAGTTGCCCGTACAAAGCTTAGAGTGGGACGTTGCCCATTGACACATGGCTCTTACGTCGCGAGGAGCCCGCACTCTGCCACAGACGTGGACCACAGTTGTCCATACGACATGTTTTAATGAAGTGTGTTTTATACGGTGACCTGAGGGCAGATTTGGTTTTCCCACATGAACTCTGCTCTGTTTTAATTGATAATGAGGCGAGTGTGTTTCGTGTTCCCTATTTTCCGTTATGTCCGGTCTCCTCCCCAAAATATTGGGCGTGCGGTTTTAACCTATTACAAAATGGAGCTGCGTACTATGGAACTTAACTCATGAGGTCATCAGTCCCCTAGAACTTAGAACCCCTTAAACCTAACTAACCCAAGGACATCACGCACATCCATGTCCGAGGCAGGATTCGAAGCTGCAACCGTAGCGGTCGCGCGGTTCCAGACTGTAGGGCCTAGAACCGCTCGGCCACCACGGCCGGCTAATCTACTACAAAAGTAGTTCGGTCACCCAGTCATAATCATCTGTCCATATTTTAACCACGTCTGTACTGTTATTTTATTCATGAATTTATCTAGTCATTCTGGTGTGGTTTGTCTGATTTTTGTTATTGGTCTGTTATGATACTTGCCTTAAAAGGGTATTATTTTTAACTTTTATGTATGGATTCAATTTAGTTTTCCAATTTATTATTTGGGTTTAATAGACTTTTACCAAACTCGTCTGCTTTTAAATTAAGCAAGGGTGTTTATGACCTTACTGTTTAGCACTCTATCCCACAAATGATCATGAGCTGCAGCATCAGGACTGCGTGCAGGCTAGGTTCCACACACAGTGCAGAACCTGCGCGCCGCTCAATGCTACCACCCGGAAGGAAATGTAAGTAACTGCAACCGTTGTATCATATCCCCCTAAGGTCATCACAAAACTATTTACCCCATCTCATCCAGTCTCTTGACGTCTGTATGATGGAGGGGAGAACCATGACAGTCAGCATTAAAATTAAGTGGTTCCCTTACAGGCGAACGAGGAAAACATTTCAGACACAGCCTCGCTCAGAATCGGCAAGAAAATTCCTCAGGAGTTGGCATAACAGTTGTCAATCAAACTACACCTTCCCTTGGGGTATTCATTTACAAATATTTTGCGGTCAGAAACGACAGTTTGCCGTATGATGCACAACAGGACGACGTTCCTTACAACCTTCGACGCTGCTCACTCCTCGCCCTCCATTTTGGATTATTTGCTCTTCACTAAAGATATCGTGGGGCTGCAACGCCACTGAACATGGAGTGCAAATGTAGCTCCCTCCTCGGTTGAGGAGCGTGGGATAATGGCTGATGTATGGAATATATTAATACTGTACCAACAGGTATTGTTTTGTTAGGCAACCGTTTTCGTTCCATTCGCGTAATCTTCAGGCCTATTAAATGAATAACACCAACTCGTGCATGTACAAGACAAGGCACTAATACTCGTACATGGTACCATAGACATCCGAACTTCATGAGCATATGTGCTCTTCACGTATGTAATATGCTGTCACATGTGTGAAGGATTGTGTTATACATGCGTGAGTGATCCTTGGTGTCATTCATACAACAGGCATGATTCGAAAGCTGAAACTGGTTGCCTAATAAAACAGTATCAAAATAATGGCTGTTGATACAGTATTATTACACTCCTTTGGAATATAATACAACGCTAGTTTCTGCTATGATATACAGATTGCAACCACAATGGACCGTTCAAAACTATTTGACTACATTAGAACATGATCAGAAGCAGCAATGGGAGTTTATACTTTTTCAGTTCTCCTGTTCCACACTCTTTGGTGACTTGACCATGAGGAGGTGCAATTTTGACATTTGCATGAACGAATCAGCCAAGGATCCCTCTAAGAGCTTCCAGTTTGGCAACACCCTCGGTGCCACCCACACACCTTTGTTGAGCACTTTAGAAATGTGCCTGCACAGAGACAAACCTTGACCCACTCCTTAGCACCTGTGAGCAGCCAACCCCACGACACTCTTCAGATTCCGCTCGCCTACAAACAGGTGCTAGAGCAGATGTGCAGGGTGACGCAACTATTGTGGTCAACGTAGGTGTACAGGTGGCACCGAGGTTGTAACTGAACAGGGTGGCCGTAGAGGCACTCTTTTCCGTTTTATTCACACATGTCAGTGTTACAGCAGGCTGTGATCACGCCAAAGTAGTGAAACGGGCTGAAAATCCATAAAAAAAACTTTGCTGCTTCGGATGGCTTGCAAATTTCGTCGAATGGTTTTAAACGATCCCTAGCTGTTCCACTCGGCATACCAGAGCAAATATTGGTGAAATGCCACACACCAAAGGGGCCAGGGCGTATTCAATGGGGCTGCAGCCCCACGGTGTCCTTAGAGACGGGATGAAATCATCCGGGAGGTGTCATTAGTGTCATAGATGATCAAGAACACGGTTCTGCTGAACATCACACTTAAAACTATCGTTTTAGGCCACGTAATTGGTGTACATGAACGCTCTAATGGAATGGATGGTTTCATTGACGCCCATTATACCACTTCCTGGGGCCTTTTCGTGTCGATTCTAAGCAGTGGTTAAGAGAGAATGTGACGATCTTTCCATCACGTGACATCCCCACAGTAGCGTTGAGCAGAACGGTGGTAAAATTTGACGCCGAATCATTAACCAATCTTACGCATAAATGAAGTTACTACTTGTGACCCCCTTTTTCCACGTTTGTCGTCACGTCGATGTTTGAAGCGTCGTCGAGTCCGATGATGACGTATCAGGGCGCCACGGTTGGCACCACTACATATTAAGATTGTAGACATCTTTGATGCAAATGTCACATTCCTGCGTGGCAATGGGTTAAAGTGACGGGGATTAAAAAAAGGTTATCCTTTCATACTTTTACACAGTAATTTAAAACACAAACCACAGTAACTGTTCGCCACGGTATTCTGATGTGTAGTTGCAATACAGAAAAGAACTGTTGCTTACGCAACTATATGGGTAAATTCAATGGTTACGTAAATGACTTTTCCACTTTTTGTAAAATAAAGGAAGGTACAAATTTAGGTTTACTTTGTTTTTTTAGTTCTGGAGACGATACTGCTACAAACGTGCAGCTGATATTGGAAAACGAATAATTACTCGTTTTAATTTCTTAAAATCTTCTCCAGTGGAGTCAGCGCTATTATTACGCGTCTCGACTTATTTCCTTAACGAAAATTCTCATATACTGCTGAAACTGAAGTAAGGTATCCTTTGTATTAAGTCTAATCTGAAAGATGAATTTTACTGTGAAGTAAAAACGTTCCCGTCGACGATCAGGGCCTAAGGGATGCATCATGAGTGCGGATTCGACAGGGACTGTGGAGGAATTTGGTCGCGACATTCACAATGGAATCACTTCGGCATTCGCCTTGAACGGTTTTGAAACCCCACGGAAGACTTTACTCTGAACAGCAGCATGGACGTTTGAACCTCTACCCTCATGAATGAAAGTTCATTAAAATCACCACTGCGACGCTTCCCTCGGTCGGAATGTAAGAGGGAAAAGATTTATGCGTACTGTATACAATCAGGCTTGAACCAAAGGTCAGGCTTGAACCCAAGGTCTAGGGATAGCGTCCCTGTATTAGTAATCGAAACGACCTCTGTCCTGGATTTGAAACCTGGTTGATTAATAATCAGCACTGCCATAAAAAGTCACCCTCATTCTGCCAACGACCTTGTCAAACAGAGCTCACGAGCGGACAGAAGTTCAAGGCATTTTCTTGTCCCTGGGGTGGGAAACCGACTCTAAAGCCGGAATAATCAGCGATGATCAACGGCATGATGATGCAGAAGGCAATGACACATAACGTGTATCCACGGAACATATGGCATGTAACTGAACAACTGTCATGAAGATTCCACTATTGGCAAAATATTCCGGGCTAGTCCCCCCATTCGAATTTCCGGGAGGGTACTGCCAAAGAGGAAGTGACCATGAGAAAAAGATTGAATAACGAACGAAACGATAACGTTCTACAGGTCGGGGCGTCGAATGTCAGAAGCTTGAAAGTGGTAGTGAAGCTAGAAAATTTCAAAAGAGAAATGCAAAGGCTCAATTTAGATATCGTAGTGGTCAGTGAAGTGAAATGGGAAGAAGACAAGGATTTCTGGTCAGATGAGTGCAGCGTAATATCAACAACAGCGGTAAATGGTGTAACGGAAGCAGGGTTCGTTATGGTTGGTTGGTTTGGGGGATTAATGGGACCAGACTGCTTCGGTCATCGGTCCCGGTTCGCTATGATTAGGAATGTAGGGCAGAGAGTGTGTTACTGTGAACAGTTCAGTGATAAGTTTATTCTTATCAGGATCCATTGGAAACCAACACCAACAACGATAGTTCAGGTATATATGCCCATGTCGCAAGCTGAAGTTGAGGAGATAGAGAAAGTATGTGAGGATATTGAGAGGGTATTGCAGTACGTAAAGGGAGATGAAAATCTAATAGTTATGGGGGATTGGATTGTAGTGGTAGGGGAAGGTGTAGAAGAAAAGGTTACAGGAGACTATGGGCTTGGGACAAGGAATGGGGGAGAGGAGAAAGACTAACTGAGTTCTGCAATAAATTTCACCTAGTAATAGCAAATACTCAGTTCAAAATTCACAAGAGGAGGAGGTATATTTGGAAAAGGCTAGGTGATACAGGAAGATTACAGTTAGATGGTCAGATAGAGATTCCGAAATGATATACACGACTGTATACCGAGGAGCAGATATAGACTCGGATCACAATATAGTTGTGGTGAAGAGCAAATTAAAGTTTAAGAAATTAGTAAGGAAGAATAAAAGCGCAAAGAAGTGGGATACGGAACTACTAAAGAATGACGAGATACGCTTGAAGTTCTCTGAGGCTATAAATAGAGCAATAAGGAATAGCTCAGCAGGCAGTACAGTTGAAAAGGAATAGATGTCTATAAAAAGATATTCACAGAAGCTGTAAAGAAAAACATTGGTACAAAAAAGGTACTTCAGTTGATCGATGAAAGAAGGAAGTACAAAAATGTTCAGAGAAATTCAGGAACACAGAAGCACAGGTCGCTGACAAATGAAATAAATGGGATGTGCAAGGAAGCCTCCCCCCATGAACCATGGACCTTGCCGTTGGTGGGGAGGCTTGCGTGCCTCAGCGATACAGATAGCCGTACTGTAGGTGCAACCACAACGGAGGGGTATCTGTTGAGAGGCCAGACAAACGTGTGGTTCCTGAACAGGGGCAGCAGCGTTTTCAGTAGTTGCAAGGGCAACAGTCTGGATGATTGACTGACCTGGCCTTGTAACAATAACCAAAACGGCCTTGCTGTGCTGGAAATGCGAACGGCTCAAAGCAAGGGGAAACTACGGCCGTAATTTTTCCCGAGGGCATGCAGCTTTACTCTATGATTAAATGATGATGGCGTCCTCTTGGGGAAAATATTCCGGAGGTAAAATAGTCCCCCATTCGGATCTCCGAGGGGGACTACTAAAGAGGATGTCGTTATCAGGACAAAGAAAACTGGGGTCCTACGGATCGTAGCGTGGAATGTCAGATCACTCAATCGGGCAGCTAGGTTAGAAAATTTAAAAAGGGAAATGGATAGGTTAAAGTTCGATATTGTGGGAATTAGTGAAGTTCGGTGGAAGGAGGAACAAGACTTCTGGTCAGGTGACTACAGAGTTATAAACACAAAATCAAATAGGGGTAATGCAGGAGTAGGTTTAATAATGAATAGGAAAATAGGAATGCGGGTAAGCTACTACAAGCAGCATAGTGAACGCATTATTGTGCCCAAGATAGATACGAAGCCCACACCTACTACAGTAATACAAGTTTATATGCCAACTAGCTCTGCAGATGACGAAGAAATTGAAAAAATGTATGATGAAATAAAATAAATTATTCAGATAGTGAAGGGTGACGAAAATTTAATAGTCATGGGTGACTGGAATTCGGTTGTAGGAAAAGGGAGAGAAGGAAACGTAGTAGGTGAATATGGATTGGGGGAGAGAAATGAAAGAGGAAGCCGCCTGGTGGAATTTTGCACAGAGCACAACTTAATCATAGCTAACACCTGGTTTAAGAATCATGAAAGAAGGTTGTATATATGGAAGTACCCTGGATATACTAAAAGGTATCAGATAGATTAAATAATGGTAAAACAGAGATTTAGGAACCAGGTTTTAAATTGTAAGACATTTCCAGGGGCAGATGTGGACTCTGACCACAATCTATTGCTTATGACCTGTAGATTAAAACTGAAGAAACTGCAAAAAGGTGGGAATTTAAGGAGATGGGACCTGGATAAACTGAAAGAACCAGAGGTTGTACAGAGTTTCAGGGAGAGCATAAGGGAATAATTGACAGGAATGGTGGATAGAAATACAGTAGAAGAGAATGGGTAGCTTTGAGGAATGAAATAGTAAAGGCAGCAGAGGATCAAGTAGGTAAAAAGACGACGGCTGGTAGAAATCCTTGGGTAACAGAAGAGATACTGAATTTAATTGATGAAAGGAGAAAATACAAAAATGCAGTAAGTGAAGCAGGCAAAAAGGAATACAAGCATCTCAAAAATGAGATCGACAGGAAGTGCAAAATGGCTAAGCAGGGATGGCTAGAGGACAAATGTAAGGATGTAGAGGCTTATCTCATGAGGGGTTAGATAGATACTGCTTACAGGAAAATTAAAGAGACCTTTGGAGAAAAGAGAGCCACTTGCATGAATATCAAGAGCTCAGATGGAAACCCAGTTCTAAGCAAAGAAGGGAAAGCAGAAAGGTGGAAGGAGTATATAGAGGGTCTATACAAGGGCGATGTACTTGAGGACAATATTATGGAAATGGAGGAGGATGTGGATGAGGATGAGATGGGAGATGAGATACTGCGTGAAGAGTTTGACAGAGCATTGAAAGACCTGAGTCGAAACAAGGCCCATGGAGTAGACAACATTCCATTAGAACTACTGACGGCCTTGGGAGAGCCAGTCCCGACAAAACTCTACCGTCTGGTGAGCAAGGTGTATGAAACAGGCGAAATACCCTCAGACTTCAAGAAGAACATAATAATTCCAATCCCAAAGGAAGCAGGTGTTGACAAATGTAAAAATTACCGACCCATCAGTCTAATAAGCCTCAGCTGCAAATACTAACAAGAATTCTTTACAGACGAATGGAAAAGCTAGTAGAAGCCGACCTCGGGGAATATCAGTTTGGATTCCGTAGAAATACTGGAACACGTGAGACAATACTGAACTTACGACTTATCTTAGAGGAAAGATTAAGGAAAAGCAAAGCTACGTTTCTAGCATTTGTAGACTTAGAGAAAGCTTTTGACAGTGTTGACTGGAATACTCTCTTTCAAATTCTAAAGGTGGCAGGGGTAAAAAACAGGGAGCGAAAGGCTATTTACAATTTGTACAGAAACCAGATGGCAGTTATAAGAGTCGAGGGACATGAAAGGGAAGCAGTTGTTGCGAAGGGAGTAGGACAGGGTTGTAGCCTCTCCCCGATGTTATTCAATCTGTATATTGAGCAAGCAGTAAAGGAAACAAAAGAAAAATTCGGAGTAGGTATTAAAATCCAGGGAGAAGAAATAAAAACTTTGCGGTTCGCCGATGACATTGTAATTCTGTCAGAGACAGCAAAGGACTTGGAACAGCAGTTGAATGGAATGGACAATGTCTTGAAAGGAGGGTATAAGATGAACATCAACAAAAGCAAAACGAGGATAATGGAATGTAGTCAAATTAAGTCGGCTAATGCTGAGGGAATTAGATTAGGAAATGAGACACTTAAAATAGTAAAGTAGTTTTGCTATTTGGGGAGCAAAATAACTGATGATGGTCGCAGTAGAGAGGATATAAAATGTAGACTGGCAATGGCAAGGGAAGCGTTTCTGAAGAAGAGAAATTTGTTAACACCGAGTATAGATTTAAGTGTCAGGAAGTTATTTCTGAAAGTATTTGTATGGAGTGTAGCCGTGTATGGAAGTGAAACATTGACAATAAATAGTGTGGACAAGAAGAGAATAGAAGCTTTCGAAATGTGGTGCTACAGAAGAATGCTCATGATTAGATGGGTAGATCACATAACTAACGAGGAGATATTGAATAGGATTGGGGAGAAGAGGAATTTGTGGCACAACTTGACTAGAAGAAGGGATCGGCTGGTAGGACATGTTCTGAGGCATCAAGGGATCACCAATTTAGTACTGGAGGGCAGCGTGGAGGGTAAAAATCGTAGAGGGAGACCAAGGGATGAACACACTAAGCAGATTCAGAAGGATGAAGGTTGCAGTAGGTACTGGGAGATAAAGATGCTTGTACAGGATAGAGTGGCATGGGAGCTGCATCAAACCAGTCTCAGTACTGAAGAGCACAACAACAACGTGCAAGGAAGCTAAGACGAAATGGCTGCATGAAAAATGTGAAGAAATCGAAAAGAATTGATTGTCGGTAGAGTGACTCAGCGTATAGAAGACTTAAAATAATATTTGGTGAAATGAAAAGCAAGCATGGTAACATTTAGGGTGAAACGGGAATTCCACTGTTAAATGCAGGGGAGAGAGCGGATGGGTGGATAGGATCCATTAAAGGTATCTATGAGGGGAAATAATTGTCTGATCCTATTATTTTTATGGTTAACTATACTTACAAGGGTGTTATTAGTTAAGGTCATTAAACCCAAATAATTTTCGGTATCTCGTTCCATTCAGAGGAGCGGAAGAAGAAACAGGACTCGACTTACAAGAGGTAGTATTATAATCAGAATTTATGAGAGCTTCGGAGGTCTTAAGATGAAATAAGGTAGAAGTATTAGATGACATCTCACCAGAATTTTTGAAATCATCGGGGTACGTGGCAAAAGACTATTCACTTGATGTGTAGTGTATATGAGTCTGACGACATACCATTTGGCTTTCGGAGAAATAACATCAACACAATTCCAAAGACTGCAAGAGGTGACAAGTGCGATAATTATCGATAAATCAGCTTAACATCTCATGCATGCAAGTTGCCGACAAGTATAATATGCAGAAGAATGGAAAAGACAAACTGAGGATGTGTTAGGCGAGAAGCTGTTTAGCTTTAAAAAAGCTTAAGCCAAAATAGAGGCGATTTTGACGTTGCGGTTGATTTTAGAAGCAAGACTACGGAAATGGAAAAAGCGTTCAACAGTGTCAAATGGAGCAAGATGTTCGAAACTGTGAGAGTAATAGGGGTAACCTCTAGCGCAAGATGGGTAATATACAATATGTACAAGAGGGAATAATAAGAGTGGATGACCAAGAACATAATCTTCGGATTAAAAAGGGTGTAACTCGGGGCTGTAGTCTTTCGCCCCTACTGTTCAACCTGTAAATCGAAGAAGCAGTGAGAAAAATAAAAGAAAGGTTCAGGAGTGGAATTAAAATTCAAGGTGAAAGTATATCAGTGATACGATTCGCTGATGATATTGCTATCCTGAGAGAAAGTGAAGAAGAAGTACTTGATCTGCTCAAGGAAATGAAGAGACTAATGAATACAAATATGGTTTGAGAGTAAATCGAAGACAGACGAAAGAAATGAGAAGCAGCAGAAAAACTTAAAAATCAGGATTGTTGGCCACGACGTAGATGAAGTTACGGAATTCTGCTACCTAGGTAGTGAAATAACCAATGACGGACGAGGCAAGGAGGCCATCAAAAGCAGACTAGCTATGGCAAAAATGGCATTCCTGGCCAAGAGAGGTATACTAGTATCAACATATGCCTTAATTTGAGAAAGAAATTTCGGGAATGTACGTTTGAAGCACAGCATCCTATAGTACTGAATCATAGACTGTGGGTGTTCTAGCGTAACCACGAGCGCTGGAACGAAGAGGAAGAATGCAAGAGCAGAGAAGGCAGTGCAATGCAGCAAGAAGTGAATTTAAGCGCCGCTGCTGCCAGCCTCGGTCGCTCAAATCGGCTCAGTATACAGACGTTAGTGTGACGTATTTTCAGAGCGTGTACGAGAACTGCTAGCTGTGGTCCTTATCAGTTGCTCGGCTGGACTTTGTCTATGGCGACGAACATTTCTGTTTACGTGTTACTTATGACACTGATGTAACTCCAAAGTTAAGTATTGATCCAACAGTGGGAAAACAGAAGAGAACCGAAGCATTTGCAATCTGTTGCTGCAGACGAATGTTGAGAATTAGGTGGACTGAAACGGTACGGAATGAGGAGGCTTTGCGTAGAATTGGAGAGGAAAGGAATATGTGGAAAACACTGACAAGAAGAGCAGACAGGATAGTAGAACATCTGCTAAAAAATCATGACATAACTTCTGTGCTACTAGAGGGAACTGTAGAGGGCAAAAACTGGAGAGGAAGACAGAGATTGAAATACATCCAGCAAATAATTGAGGACGTATGTTGCAAGCGCTACTCTGAAAAAAAAAATGGTTGAAATGGCTCTGAGCACTAAGGAACTTAACATCTGAGGTCATCAGTCCCCTAGAACTTAGAACTACTTAAACGTAACTAACCTAAGGACATTATGTTCATCCAAGCCCGAGGCTGGATTCGAACCTGCGACAGTAGCGGTCTCATGGCCGCAGACTGAAGCACCTAGAACCGCTCGGCCACACCGGCCGGCTGCTATTCTGAGATGAGGAGGCTGCCATAGGAGAGGCAATCAGACCAGTCAGAAGACTTATTATTAAAATGGAAAAAAAATAATCGAATTATTTAGTCACAACTGGAACGAGGAGATGGCGGAAGTATAAATGAGTTCGAACCAAGATACTATTGAGTAACACGAGGGCTCCTCAATGCGTCCAAACACCAATGCCCTGTATAGCACAAGAGGTGGGAAACTGAAGTTAAAAGACGATGTAGATGCGTTGTCCAACGTGCTTTTTTAGCGCTCAGAAAGTGTCACACGCTGCGGAAGCGCGCCTACATCGAGTTTTCTCCAAAAGTAAACGAGGATGAAACAACTCCATTAAGTTCACTTGAAACTATCGAAGGTAGACGGTGACAATACGGAAAACGTGGTGGACATGTCAACAGTGTTCTAACACGCAGAAAAGAGAAGTATAGAAAAATCCCTCTTCGCCTACTTTTGATCATTTTTAACGAGTCAAAATTATGTAGTTGGAGATAAATTCGGCTCCAGTCTTTAAATTTCGAATGTAACGCACTATAAATATGCTTTCAGTGCATAACACATAGTTTCCATAGTTTGACGTTCTAATCTATCTACATCCATTCTTATCAAATTTATCTGAAAAAAATTCTCATTTGTACGCTGAGAAAAATAATTGTGACACCAAAAAATAATGAGTGTAGATTAATAATATTTCGGGAATACATTTGTGTAGGTAAAATGTTTACGTGATTAACGTTGAAAAATCATAGGTTATCGTAGGCGTGAGAAAAGTCATTGCAACTGTGAGTTGCTGGTACGTTAATAACTGGTGTAACATCCAGAGTATTGAATGTAACCATACAAACGTGCACGCACTGTCTTGTACAGATGCCGCATACCAGTCTTTGGGATGGAGTTCCATGTCTGTTGCACTTTGTCGATCAGTACAGGGACGGTTAATGTTGTTTGTGGATTACGTTGGGGTTGTCGCCCGATGATCTCCCATATGCACTCGATTGGAGACAGACCTGGTAATCGAGCGGGTCATGACAAGCTGTCGATACTCTATAGGGCATATATGAAGACAATATCTGTTCTTTGGACATGTCCGAAAGAACATATACCATCTTCATTTAGTTAAGGCTAAGCAGCAATTGATCTTCTTCTTCTGTGCGGGATGCACAAGCATTGCCCGAACTCTTACGGGACTCGTACTGCCATGAGTAATGAGAGTAATGGGCAGCGGCCCCACGATTGTAGTGTGCGGACATTAAGTTGGGAAGGTGGGTCTCATGTGGAGCGTGCAAGGGATAAATCACTGCAGACGTACTATCATCTGTGCCCTCGGTGGCTCAGATGGATAGGGCGTCTGCCATGTAAGGAGGAGATCCCGGGTTTGAGTCCCGGTCGGAGCACACATTTTCAACTGTCCCCGTTGATGTATATCAACCCCTGTCGAAAGCTTAGGATCTTGATTTAATCATCATTTCACTTTGTAGGGCATGTTGAGTTACAACAGCGATATGTGGGCGAGCGTTATCGTGTTGCAAGACATCCTCTACAACGTTGTTCATGAATGGCAGCACAACAGGCCAAATCACCAGACTGACGGACAAATTTGCACCCCAGACCGTAACTCCTCGTGCTGGTCCAGTGTGTCTAGCATGTAGACAGGTTGGCTGAAGGTTCTCAACTGGTCCCGTTCTAACCAACACACGGCCCTCACCGGCATCGAGGCTGAACCGGCTTTCGTCAGAAATCATGGGAGACCTCCACCCAGCCTTCCAGTGAGCTCTTCCTTGACACCACTGAAGTCGTAAATGGCGGTGTTTTGTGCTCTTTGGAATGCACACTATAGGGCGTTTTTATCGGAGCTGTCCTTGAAGCGACAGATTTGTAACTGTTAGTTGTGTCACAATGGCGCCAACTGCTGCACAAATTGCTGCTGTAGATGCAGTGCCGTGAGCCAGACACATGTGCCATATGGCCTGCCGGAGCCCGGTCTTTTTGCGACCGTACATTCTAGTGACCACAATTGGCAGCAGACATGTACAGTGGCTACATTCCAGCTAAGTCTTTGTGCAGTAGCGCAGAAGGAACATCCAGTGTATCGTAGCCCTATTACACGATCTCGTTCAAACTCTGTATGATGTTGATAGTGGCCTCTTTCTCACCTTAAAATCATTGGTGAGTAACGTAAGCTCACCCCGTCTAATTTAAAATGTAACTAATGCTCAGGACCGTTACAGTGTGTTTTTAATACAAACCTGGTTCGCATCTTCCACTCTTATGCGATTGGGGTGGAATCTGATAAGACATCAGCTACCTCATATAAAAACATGCCTACCAATTTTCGTTTATATTACACAACTCTTTTTGGTATTGAAATTTTTTTCCGTCAGTGTACATAATCGGCTTAGAAATGCACACAGTCACTGGATGAGTAAAACTGTAGGTGGTGTACATCGCCACCCACGCCTTTAAAGCTAGGTTTACATTGTCACTTTCAACCAGCGACTTTGTTGTCCGACACGATGAAAAGTCGTGCCAACATTAAGCGTCTCTTATACGTACCAAAGATGCCGGTGCCTCAAGACAGCGTATTTTAATAGCATCAAAGTTATAATGTAGAAACCATCATCTGTTTCAGTGACATGTTCCTCAGTACGACATATTCTCAGTTGGGGCTGTAATGTACTCGTAGTTAACGATCTTGCACCTCATAGCATTAGAGTGCGCATCTTGAAGACGCCGGCCGATGTGGCCGTGCGGTTCTAGGCGCTTTAGTCTGGAACCGATATCCTTAGGTTAGTTAGGTTTAAGCAGTTCTAAGGGGACTGATGACCTCAGATGTGAAGTCCCATAGTGCTCAGAGCCATTTGAATCATTTTTAGCATCTCGAAGAGAAATATCTGACGTGCTCAGTTCTGATGTTAATGCTTGTAATTACTCTGCGTTACGACTTCACAAAACTCATTCCGCCTCGTTTTCATGTTCGCGTTCACATCCAGTGTGAAGACGACTTTACTTTAGCATGTCGTAAGCTGCGGAAGAGTAGACACCGATCTATAACTGTTGACCGGACTCTCGCAGTCTGCTCTTCGCAGGCAATGAAAGGAGTATTTTGAACAGATTTACCCATCGTCAAGACATACCAAGCGATGTAGCTTAGCGATATTGGATATCAAAATATCTCGAAATATATTACGAAGAGTGTCGTCTACTCCAGGAGAATGGCTTGTATTTAAGCTTTCCAAAGGTCTGTCAACTTCTTCTCGCAATATCATATCTCCCATCTAATCTTCTAATCTTTTTTTTTTTACTTCTTCTCTTGCTACGATATTATCTTCAATTTTGTTTCCCCTATACAGAGCTTTATGTATTCCTTCCCTATTTCTTTGCATAGCACGGCTTGTCGGTAGGGAATGCAGATTATGTAAATGGTAGGCTTATGGCAAAGTGTGATCCATTCTTTACAGTAACAAAGGTGTCAATACTTCTGGTGATTTCCAACGTGCACATTACTTGAGAATAAACAATTGGTCTGTTGTACGTAGATTGTTTTCTCATATTTCGTGTATCGTACAAGAAATACGCATACTATTTCTTCCGTGTATAACACGAAATATATTACTGTCATAAGACTGATAAAACACGAGGTGTAAGAAAAACGGCTCAACGCTATCAAATTAATAAAGTCCATTCGTAAGGGGAACAAAGCTTTTCAATCACAAAGCTTACTTTCAAAGCGGCAGAGGTCACACCCGATAAAGCAAAGTGTCTTAGAAAGCGATTTTAAAAGAAAGATTTATTATAATGCGCAGCGTCCAAGGATCATACGTCCTACAAAAAGGGAGAATTCAGTTCCTCCCTTCGTTTGTCATCTTCTCAGGTATATTGTGCTCAGGAGATTAACAATTTATATGAAGTAATTTTCTCTGTCTTCTTGAAAGTCACAATTCTTCCTAGTAGCAACTGACGTTCATTATATAAAATGGCGGATATTATTATACGCGCTCAAGTGTAAAGAACAAATCTTCCACTCGTACAGTTTTCTTTTGTTTCACAAGTATGATCGTGGCACTACAGTATTATAGTGCTACCTTTGATGGTCCAATATACTGCTTAAGTCAATTGTAGTAGTTGTGTACGCGAAAAATATTCAATGAATTTCACTGATGACGAAAGAAAATGTGTTACTGGATACATTGGAATTCACCGATCTATGTACTGCTCAAGATTGGGGTGTTGGTATTAACTTTCTCGGAAGAAACACTCTAAAGTCCAGCAGTGAAGACATGCATATTTGGAAACAGAATAATTCTCCTTTCCATATAATATAGTTAGTCATCTGAATACCTTAATTCCTGTAGGTGCAGCAATAATTATTGTCGCTGATGTAAAGTATGCTCGTTGACACATGAGCATAACAGACGTAGAACACGAATTTACTGCACAAACACATAAGAACTGCCTAACAATGTACATCAAAACCAATCAAACATTAGAGGTGTAGAGCTGAGAGGCGCAGGGAAAAGAAAAAGAAAGCATAGGTAAATGACAGAAAGGTTTAGTAGAGACTCGTCTATCAATAATATGCCGTAATATGTGTTGCTCTATCATGCAAAACAAACCCCTAACTCAACACCATTTTAAACTTGTCCACATTTAAAGAACAGTTTCGTTAATCATTAAGACTGTTGCCAACAGCATCCCTCAATGTACTAATTCTGCAGCACATAAATTTATCTCGCTACCAGAGCTTTACAAACAGACGATATAACGGTGTTAATCCATTGCTTATGGAAGTCACGCACTCACTTTTCACAACGACTCCGCACTATCGTTTACTGAAGTGATTTCGAACTTATTATAAAAAGATTAAAGACGGCATTAATTTATTGAAACTTACGACTTTAAAACAAAGAGTTGTGGAACATGACAGTATATTACAATCAGCTGACAGCCACGTTCACTTGAGGATTCATAGAGTAATATCATTGTTAAGCATTATGTTCAAGTAATAGTCAGTCTTACAAATCATTAAACTCCAGTTAAGATTTATTTTTCTGTATGCTAAGAGCCTATACAACAGTTAAAATTTAACAGAAGGGGCCAGGAACCTCGAGTTACATTTAAACAACAGAGTGTATTTGTGCAAAAGTTGTACACCGAGTCATTATGTATTTGCGAAAGTATAGTATACTCATGGCGTCAGAGTTAAAATATACAGCGTGGGGAATATACCGATTTTTCTCACACTTGTTCCAACTGGAACTATCGTGGAGCACATTAAAGACATATTGCCTCAACAGAGTTTCATAAAAACCGTTTCACTTGCGGTAGCGTTCTCGCTTCCCGCGCACGGGGTCCCGTGTTTGATTCCCGGAGAAGTCAGTGATTTTATCTGCCTCGAGATGACTGGGTGTTGTGTGTCCATCATCATTTCATCATCATTGACTCGCAGGTCGCCGAAGTGGCGTAACTAAAAAGACTTGCAATACGGCGGCCGAAAGCCCTCGCATGGGGCCTTCCGGCCAACAACGCCAAACGATCATTTCATTTCATTTTATTTCATTTCATTTTATTTTACCCTGGAAGCATTTGTGGTGGTCAGACATAACATATGGTTAGGAATATGGTCCTGCTTTCTTTGGAGTTAGAGTTATTAAATCCTTCTTGAAATCTCAAAGCATTTCGTCCCGTCTGCTATATCGAGTACAATGTGAATAGTTTTGTCATATCGGGCTCTGCCAACGACATAAAAAATTAAGGGGGGAGAGGGTGTCGTCTACTCCAGGGTAATGGCTTAGATTTAAGTTTTCCAGAGGTCTGTCAACTTCTTCTCGCAATATCATATCTCCCATGTAATCTTGATTTACTTGTTCTCTTTCTATGATATTATCTTAAATTTCGTTTCACTTATACAGAGCCTTATGTGATCCTTCCATCTTTCTTTGTATGGCACGGCTTGTCGATGTTGTTGTTGTGGTCTTCAGTCCTGAGACTGGTTTGATGCAGCTCTCCATGCTACTCTATCCTGTGCAAGCTTCTTCATCTCCCTGTACCTACTGCAACCTACATCCTTCTGAATCTGCTTAGTGTATTCATCTCTTGGTCTCCCTCTACGATTTTTACCCTCCACGCTGCCCTCCAGTACTAAATTGGTGATCCCTTGATGCCTCAGAACATGTCCTACCAGCCGATCCCTTCTTCTAGTCAAGTTGTGCCACAAATTCCTCTTCTCCCCAATCCTATTCAATATCTCCTCGTTAGTTATGTGATCTACCCATCTAACCATCAGCATTCTTCTGTAGCACCACATTTCGAAAGCTGTTATTCTCTTCTTGTCCAAACTATTTATCGTCCATGTTTCACTTCCATACATGGCTACACCCCATACAAATACTTTCAGAAATAACTTCCTGACACTTAAATCTATACTCGATGTTAACAAATTTCTCTTCTTCAGAAACGCTTTCCTTGCCATTGCCAGTTTAGATTTTATATCCTCTCTACTGCGACCATCATCAGTTATTTTGCTCCCCAAATAGCAAAATTCCTTTACTACTTTAAGTGTTTCATTTCCTAATCTAATCCCCTCAGCATCACTCGACTTCATTCGACTACATTCCATTATCCTCGTTTTGCTTTTGTTGATGTTCATCTTATATTCTCCTTTCAAGACACTGTCCATTCCATTCAGCTGCTCAATGCAAATTATGTAAGTGACAGAAGACGTCACTGATCTCGATTTCCATATATACACTGTCCCCCTCCTTCCCCCAAATGCCACACCAGCAGCTACAGTAAAAAAAACAATGGACAAAGTGTTCTAGATTAATCTAGTTTAAGTCTGTTTATTTTTAAGTGACATTTCTCTATGTATGTATAAACGCTTGAAGATGAACAGACCATGTTCTAAACACGATGCAATATGTTAGATTAACCGTAAAATAAAAAGTGACTGGTGGCAGAAACTTTAAAGAAATAATATAAATAGTGGACTTATGGCAAAGTGACAACCATGATTTACAGTAACAAAGGTGTCTGTCTAGTGATTTCCAAATTGCACATTACTTGAGAATAAACAATCAGTGTTATCTCATTGTAAGACATGTTTGTTCGCAATTGCTCAATCGATGTTACTTGTATCAGCTGGAACGTTAGCTAGGGATGTAGCTGGAAGGAATTTTTGTTTCTGGTTTTTAGCACCGAAACCGATGACATGTGGAGTTCAAGAATTGTTGAATGTCACGCCCTGAAACACTGGCCTGTCTTAAATATCCTTTTCAGTGCGTCGTGAGATGAGGGCATGAGATGCGGGTAACCGAAACTTCTCTGTCCGCCCTTGACGGTCTTCGAGGAGATTAGTCCACTTAGAGGCACTGGGTCTCACTTTCCCTCTTAGGCTCCTATAATGAAAGCCTTACAGCACACAAACCCCATTTGTGGTAGTTACGACTGCAAGAAAATAGCCACGCTTCGTGAGTCAACGGACGGTTGTTGCTAGGTTCCGTCTATCTACACTCCTGGAAATTGAAATAAGAACACCGTGAATTCATTGTCCCAGGAAGGGGAAACTTTATTGACACATTCCTGGGGTCAGATACATCACATGATCACACTGACAGAACCACAGGCACATAGACACAGGCAACAGATCATGCACAATGTCGGCACTAGTACAGTGTATATCCACCTTTCACAGCAATGCAGGCTGCTATTCTCCCATGGAGACGATCGTAGAGATGCTGGATGTAGTCCTGTGAAACGGCTTGCCATGCCATTTCCACCTGGCGCCTCAGTTGGACCAGCGTTCGTGCTGGACGTGCAGACCGCGTGAGACAACGCTTCATCCAGTCCCAAACATGCTCAATGGGGGACAGATCCGGAGATCTTGCTGGCCAGGGTAGTTGACTTACACCTTCTAGATCACGTTGGGTGGCACGGGATACATGCGGACGTGCATTGTCCTGTTGGAACAGCAAGTTCCCTTGCCGGTCTAGGAATGGTAGAACGATGGGTTCGATGACGGTTTGGCTGTACCGTGCACTATTCAGTGTCCCCTCGACGATCACCAGAGGTGTACGGCCAGTGTAGGAGATCGCTTCCCACACCATGACGCCGGGTGTTGGCCCTGTGTGCCTCGGTCGTATGCAGTCCTGATTGTGGCGCTCACCTGCACGGCACCAAACACGCATACGACCATCATTGGCACCAAGGCAGAAGCGACTCTCATCGCTGAAGACGACACGTCTCCATTCGTCCCTCCATTCACGCCTGTCGCGACACCACTGGAGGCGGGCTGCACGATGTTGGGGCGTGAGCGGAAGACGGCCTAACGGTGTGCGGGACCGTAGCCCAGCTTCATGGAGACGGTTGCGAATGGTCCTCGCCGATACCCCATGAGCAACAGTGTCCCTAATTTGCTGGGAAGTGGCGGTGTGATCCCCTACGGCACTGCGTAGGATCCTACGGTATTGGCGTGCATCCGTGCGTCGCTGCGGTCCGGTCCCAGGTCGACGGACACGTGCACCTTCCGCCGACCACTGGCGACAACATCGATGTACTGTGGAGACCTCACGCCCCACGTGTTGAGCAATTCGGCGGTACGTCCACCCGGCCTCCCGCATGCCCACTATACGCCCTCGCTCAAAGTCCGTCAACTGCACACACGGTTCACGTCCACGCTGTCGCGGCATGCTACCATTGTTAAAGACTGCGATGGAGCTCCGTATGCCACGGCAAACTGGCTGACACTGACGGCGGCGGTGCAAAAATGCTGCGCAGCTAGCGCCATTCGACGGCCAACACCGCGGTTCCTGGTGCGTCCGCTGTGCCGTGCGTGTGATCATTGCTTGTACAGCCCTCTCGCAGTGTCCGGAGCAAGTATGGTGGGTCTGACACACCGGTGTCAATGTGTTCTTTTTTCCATTTCCAGGAGTGTATATTTTTTCCAGAAGACGTTGGCATCTCGCGAAATAAAGTGTTATAAGAATACTAGCGTCGTGAACAGTGTAGCATAGGCAGAACATAAAATCGTTTTTTGTTAAGAAACTCGCTTTCATCGAGCGGTTACGAAACAGGTCGACAACTTAAGCGCCGCGGCAGGGAATGAAGTGGGACGATCTTTCGTCGGTCCCGCTCGGAGCCCCGTAGTAAGGTTGTTAAGCTTCCTCCATAACGGCAGCCGCTGATGAAAAATTTTGAGTGCTCGTAAATTAAACTTAGCTCTGTTTCCCTCTGCTCTTCCCCCCTTGCCTTCCCCCCCCATCCCCCCACCCCCACCCCCGTCGGTTGAACAAGCTCGCTCTTCGCCGAGGCACTTGCGGTGTGGTGCCCAAGTTTATGCCCACTGAAGAGAGAAGGGGGAAGGATAGCAGTCAGCGAAGTGTGGGGTCTACCTTAATGAAAAGGGTTCGCACTTTCAGCTCTCCTGATAGGCTCTGCAAGAGAGAGAGCAAACACGGAGGTGAACGCCACTTTGAATGCCACTTACTGGTGGAGATAGTGTTCACGAGTATAGGATGTTAACCGTGACAGCGGAGAAACACGGTATTATTTCTAAAATTATAATTGTCTGGTATCATTTTAAGGTGATGCTCCTCCAAAAGGTATGTGCATATGCCAAACAATTAAATTCCAGCTCATTATGACTGCGGAGGAAACTGCTAACCGCTTCCAAAGCACTATTATTGAAATGCATCAAGTGTTATACAATTAGTTTGCCCTGTAAGAAACTAGAAGAGATGATTCTAACTTAGCAAATACCTATCACATTTCAGAAATGGCGTCGGGTGAATTTGCGTGTTCAGTTCTATACTTGGTGGCACAAGGAAAAGGAGTGCAGTAAGATCTGTAGGGTGTCAACAATATGTTTGCTTTCCCTTGCATCGCCGTATAATGCGTAGAACAGTGGTTCCCAACATGATGTTATTACCCGACGAGGGGATCGACTATTTTTAGGTCGAGAAAGTAAATTATTTTAAAAAATCGATTACTGCTTCATAAGACAGTAAATTGATTACAGAAGTTACAAATAATAACATATTTTTTGTGAAATACTGGCAATAACACATGAGGCACTGCGATGGTGGTTATGGGTTGTGGAACAAACATCTACTTGCTCACATAGTTCACGCACTAGTCGCGCACCAGGAAGGGAGGTATTGACAGTGGCACGTAAAATGCCCTCCACCACACGCCGTTGGGTTGCTTGCGGAGTATAAATGTTGATGTAGATTTATTGTACTTTCTACCAAACACTTAAACAGCGAAATGGAGACAAATACATCTACATTTACATGATCTCTCTGCAGTTCACAATCATGTGCCTGACAGAGTTCATCGAACCATCTTTAAGCTGCTTCTCTACCGCTCCACTTTAGAACAGCGTGCGGAAAAAAGAACACTTAATTGTTTCCGTGCGAGCTCTGATTTCTCTCATTTTATTATGATGATCATTCCTCCCTATGTGGGTAGGCGCCAACAAAATGTTTTCACACGCTGAGGAGAAAGTTGGTGATTCAAGTTTCATGAGAATGTCCTGCCGCAGCGAAAAGCACCTTTGTTTTAATGACTGCCTTCCCAGTTCGTGTATCACATCCTTGGGCCTCTCTTCCCTATTTCGCGATAATAGAAATCGAACTTTTTCGATGTCGTCCATCAGTCCCACCTGATGCGTATCGCACACCGCACAGCAGTACTCCAGAAGAGGGTGGACAAGCGTAGCGTAAGCAGTCTCTTTACTAAACCTGTTTCAATTTGTAAGTGTTCTGCCAGTAAACGGCAATCTTCGGTTTACTTTTCCCAAAATACCGTATATGTGAACGTTCAAATTTGAGTTATTTATAATTGTCGTTCCTATGTATCTAGTTCAATTTACAGGCTTTAGATTTGTGTATTTTATTCTGTAACTGAAACTTTGCGGATTCTTCTTAGTGCTCATGTGGATGACTTCACACTTTTCATGATTTAGAGTCGACTTGTTGGCACTTTTTGCACCATACAGATATCTTGTCTAAATCATTTTGCAATTAGTTTTGATCATCTGATGACTTGTCGTGACCGTAAATGGCAGCATGATGTGCAAACAATCTAAGAGAACTCAGATTGTTTCCTAAATCACTTATGTAGATCAGGAACAACAGAGGGCTTATAACACTTACTTGGATAACCCCATGTTTTATAACTTCTGTTTTACTCGATGACTTTCCGTCATTTACTACGAACTGTTACCTTCCTGACAGGAATTCACGAATCCAGTCACAAAACTGAGACGATACTCATCATGCACGCAGTTTAAGAAGATGTCGCTTGGGAGGGACGGTGTCAAAAGCCTTCCGGAAACCGAAAAATTTTGAATCCATTTGACGTCCCCTCTCGATAGCACTCATTTCTTCTTGAGAATAACGAGCTAATTGTGTTTGGCAAGATCGATTTATCACATGTGCTTAGAGTATGTGGGGAAAAAAAAATTCTCCGAGTTGTAGATTGTTCTCGCAACGGATCAGAAATTTCTAAATTATTCACTTCGCAACAGATAGGGTCTACACTACAGTATTAATAATATTATTATTATTGGTGACAGAGGTAAGACATAAGGTATCTTGATTGATTTTAAATAGGGTACGGAATGTCAGTGAAGCAAGTCTCACAAGGGAGAGGAGTGGTGCAGGGTGCAAGAGAGGCACATCTAGATTTGTCTGATGACTGAGTACTCCCGACCCTGGAACACGTTCATCCTGATGCCTGCATGTTAGGAATTTCTTTCTGTAATTGCAGATGAATAATCTACATTGGAACTTATAGCATAGCAAAGGTGAGAGTTTTGGTCTTCTGAAAACACTGTGTTCACGGATAACCACATGCTTCAGGGTCCAGAGCACATATCGGGAAATCGAAATAGGTGTCTGTACTATTCATCATTCTATGGTATTTTAAATCCACCTCTGCAACAACTAGACGTATCCCTTTATTTTATTACACGTGTTTTGCTATATAGAGTAAAAATGTCGTCACTGTACAGGTATCATACTTTCTAATTGTTTTGATTTTGGACCTAAAATAATTTGTTCCACAAGCTATTCAAGAATGGTTTTTTATTTAATACCTTTTCGTTTCTCTGCACCCATTCTTTCAGGTATTCCAACTTTTTTCGCTGGTCTTTTTCAATATTTTCATTTAGACTTGCATAACTAAACATTGCATGCAGTAACGTATGTTTTCTTTGTTCTATCATATTATTCTCTGAATTTTAAGGATATTAAGTAGCATTCAAAGACAGGTGAAAGGTGGAACGTGACCAATGTTTGACCAATTAAAGTTCGTAGTACATAGTGCCAGCACTGTGAAAGCCGCACGAAGAGTGGATCGAGTTACGTACCTGTGGATTACAATACAAAAATGTTGTGAGTAGAGCCTCCCGTCGGGTAGACCTTTCGCTGAGTACAAGTCTTTCGATTTGACGACACTTCGGCTATTTGCACGTCGATGGGGATGAAATTATGATGATTAGGACAACACAACACATCCTGTCGCGCTGACAACTCAGCTACTGGGGACGGACGTGGATTACAATAAGCGGTAGTATTATTAATATATTGGGCCAACGGCCTTGCCGCAGTATTAGCGCTGGTTACCGGTGATTCGCCGAAGTTTAGCGCTGTCGGGCTGGGCTAGCACTTGGATGAGTGATCATCTGGACTGCCAAGCGCTGTTGGCAAGCGGGGTGCACTCAGCCCTTGTGAGGCAAACTGAGGTGTTACTTGATTGAGAAGTAGCGGCTCCGGTCTCATAAACTGACATACCACCGGGTGACCGGTGTGCTAATCACATGCCCCTCCAGATCCGCATCCAGTGACGCTTGTCGGCTGAGGATGACACGGCGGCTGGTCGGTACCGTTCGGCCTTCCTGACCTGTTCGCACAGACTTTAGTTTTTATTATTAGTACCTTGGATCAAGTAATTTTGAATCTTAATGCATGAAGCATGGTTCATGAAATATCTCCATCAGAGCAGAAAATTAACTTAATGGGTGCTTAGAAGAGTTTTTGTTTTTGTCTTGTCATCAGTCTCTTGACTAGTTTGATGCGGAACGCCACGAATTCCTTTTCTGTGTGAACCTCTTTATCTCAGAGTAGCAGGTGTAACGTGTAACCTAGGTCTTCAATTATTCGCTGGATGTCCTCCAGTCTCTGTCTTCCTTTACTGTTTTTATCCTCTACAGCTTCCTCTAGTACCACGGAAGTTAGGCCGTTATGTCTTAACATATGGTCTACTATCCTGTCTCTTCTTCTTGTCGGGGTTTTCCACATCTTCCATTCCTCTTCGATTCTCCCGAGAACCTCCTCATTCCTTACCTTACCAGTCCACCTAATTCCCAACGTTATTCTGTACCAACACGTCTAAAACGCTTGAATTCTCTTCTGTTGCGGTTTTCCCACAGTCCATGTTTCACTACGACAATACTTTGTTCCAAATGTATGTTCTCAGAAATGTATTCATAAAATTAAATAGTACATTTGATACTAATAGACTACTCTTGTCCAGAAATGCTCTTTTTGCAGTGCTAGTCTGCATTTTATGTCCTCCCTCCCCCGTCCATCATAGGTTATTTTGTTGCCTAGCTAGCAGAATTCCTTAACTTTATCTGCTTTCTGATCACAAATCCTGATGTTGTTTCTCGCTGTTCTCATTCCTACCACTTCCTATTACTCTTTACCTTTTTTGACTTGCTCTCAATAAAATTCTGTACTCATTAGAATGTTCATTCTGTTCAACAAATACGGTAATTCTCTTTCGCATTCAATGAGGAGCGCAATATCATCAACGAATCTTATCATCGATTTTGTTTCACCTTGAATTTTTATTTCACTCTTGCACCTTTCTTTCCATTGCGTCATTACGTATTCTTCGTACAGATTGAACAGTAAGGGTGGAAGACTATATTCTTGCCTTACACCCTTTTTAGTCCGAACACTTCGTTCTTCGGCTTCTGCTCTCACTATTTACTCTTGGTTCCTGTAAATATTGTATATTACCCATATCTACTCCTATACCTTACCCCTATTTTTCTCAGAATTTCTAACATCTTGCACCATTTTACATTGTCAAACGTTTTTTCCTGGTCAGCAGATCCCGTGAACGAGTCTTCATTTTTCTTTAGTCTTGCTTTCACTATCAAATGCAACGTCAGAATTGCCTCTCTGGTGTCTTTCCCTTTCCTAAAGCCAAGGTGACCGTCATTTAAGAGATCTTCAATTTTATATTCCATTCTTCTGTATAGCATCCTTGTCAGTAAGTTAGATGCATGAGCTGCTAAGCTGATTGTCCGATAATTCTCGCACTTGTTGCCACTTGCAATGTTAGGAATTATATGGATGATGTTTCTCAACACAACAATTTGAATTACCATTTTGTTGCTACCTTCCCCAATGATTTTAGGAAATCTGATGGATCGTTATCTATTCCTGCTGCCTTACCCGATCTTAAGTCTTCGAAAGCTCTTATAAATTATGATTCTAATACTGGATCCCCTATCTCTTTTAGATCGACTCTTCTCGTCCTAAAGACAATTTTGAGCCTTTTGACTTAAAAGTTAAATTCAAAAATTTATTACGAGACAGTTGATTTCTCATCAAGCCATTCATTCCAGCCACTCTTCTGTCACGTCATCAGACAAGTCGTCGCCCTCACAGAGACCTTCAATGTACTCTTTCCAACTATTCGCTCTCACCTCAGCATTTAACAGTAGAATTCACATTGAAGTCTTAGTGTTACCACCCTGGCTTTTAATTCCACTGTAGATCGTTTTGACTTTTTTTGCATGCTGCTTCAGTCTTTCCGACAATCATTTTTTCTTCGATTTCTTCAAATTTTTCGAGCAGCCATTTCGTCTTAGCTTCCTTGAACTTCCTGTTTATTTCTCTCCTAAATGACTGATATTTCTGTATGCCTGATTTTCCCTGACAATATTTTTATTTTCTTCCTTCGTCGATGAGCTGAAGTACTTCATCTATTACCCATATTTTCCTCGTAGTTACCTTCTTTGTAGCTATGTTTTTCTTTCAAACTTCTGTGGTTGCCCTCCCTAGAGATGTCCATTCCTCTTCAACTGAACTGCCTACTGAGCAGCTCCTTAGTAGTATCTATAGCTTTAGAGAATTTCAAACGTATCTCTTTATTTCTTAGTAATGCCATATCAAACCTCTTTGCACATAGATTCATCCTGACTAATCGGATTGGGGGAGGACATAGAAGCAATTCAGTGGCGGGCTGCTAGATTTGTTACTGGTAGGTTTGATCATCACGTAAGTGTTACGGAAATGCTTCAGGAACTCGGGTGGGAGTCTCTAGAGGAAAGGATACATTTGGGGCTGACTGCAGTACCATTTTACTGCCGCCAACTTACATTTCGCGGAAAGACCACAAAGATAAGATAAGACAAATTAGGACTCGTACAGAGGCATATACGCAGTCATTTTTCCCTCGTTCTGTTTGGGAGTGGAACAGGGAGAGAAGATGCTAGTTGTGGTACGAGGTACCCTCCGCCACGCACCGTATGGTGGATTGCGGAGTATGTGTGTAGATGTAGATAGATGTAGAATCTCTTAACTTCAGCTTACCCTTCATCACTAGTAAATTGTGATCGGAGACTATATCCGATCCAGGGTACGTCTTGCAATCCAGTATCGGATTTCAGGATCTGTGCCTGACCCTGATGTAATGTAACTGAAACCTACCTGCATGTCCTGGCCCTTTTCAAGTGTACCTCCACCTCTTGTGATTCTTGAACAGAGTATTCACTATAACTAGCTGAAATTTACTCCAGAACTCAATTATTCTTTTTCCTCTCTCACACCTTAGTCATTTCTTATGTTCCTTCCGCTACAACTGCATTCCAGTCACCTATGGCTGTTAGATTTTCATCTCCCTTTACGTACCGAATTACTCGTTTGGTAGCCTCACACGCATTATCTCTCTCTTCATCACCGGACTGCGACGTCGACATGTATATCTGAAGTATCGCTGTCGGTGCTGATTTGCTGTCGATTCTGATGAGAACAACCGCATCACTTACCTGTTCACAGTAACTGAATCTCCGCCCTACCTTCCTATTTACAATGAGTCCTACTCCTATTATACCGTTTTCCGCTGCTGTTGATATTACCCTGTACTCATCTGACCAGAAATCCTTGTCTCTTTCCATTTCAATTTACTGACCCCAACTAGACCTAGAGTGAGCTTTAGCCTTTCCCTTTCCAGATTTTCGAGCTTCGGTGCTAGTTTCAAACTTCTGACATTCCACGCTCCGACATTTAGAACGTTATCGATTCGTTGGTTATTCAATCTCTCATGGTCACCTCCCCCTTGGCAGTTCCCTTTCGGAGATCCGCCGTGGCAGACTATTCCGGAATCTCTTGCCAGTGAAGAGATCATCATTACACTTTTCAATTAGAGGTTACATGTACAGTGGATACGCATTATGTGTTGTTAATGTAGTAGTTTTCATTGCCTTCTGTCTCCTCTTGCCGTTGATCATTGTTGACTCTTCCGTCTTCGGGGGGTCTTCCATCCCACGGGCAAGAGGGAGCCCTGAAGCTCCGTACAAACCTCCGGCCTCTCTGAGAAGACCAATGACAGGGTGAGGCAGCTACTTATGCCAAAAGTCTTCAGCCGCCATGGCTGATGATTTTTATGCAAAATTCATGTGCCTCAAAGTTCATGTGCCGTGACCAGAGTTTCTTTTTTTGGAATTGGACCTTCATGATGTTTAGCAAAAAAGACTGTGTACTTCTTCATAATGCAAATTTATATACGCAGTCCGCCGTAATAGTTTAAAGCCATGGCGTCACTTCGTTGTCAGACTGAAAAAATAAGACATTCCTTGGACGTTGTGCAAGAATAATTCACCTGGACTACGGGTGCAAGTGTAGAAGTTTCAAAAAGGGGGGGGGGGGAAGGAATAAACAGTTTTGGGAATGTGAGAAACCAGAATACAGAGTTCGCTTTTAATTTCTACTTTTTAAATGAGAAATCGTTATCTCACAATTCCACTCTTACTGGAATAGGTCGAAACGTCACAAAATATACCTTAGAACTATCCAACCACCTGTAACATCTTAGCAATTGTAAGTACAAATTAAACTTCAGAGGACTTAGGCAATGTATATTTTCACAGCCGGTATCAACTTCAGCTGAAATCTCCCATCTTAGAGCTGTTGTCGATACATAAAACTATTCCGTGACATTTCGTCTCTGACTGTGGCACACATCTTCTGAGACAAAAGACAACTGCATCAAGGGCTCAAGCCATCCCTGAATTCATAGAACTATATAGGGGCACCATCATTTGTTGCGTGATTATTTCCGGTTGATGTCATCGTTCTCAGTAAAAGTCATCGATCGTTATTCTACTGGCGCAAAATCGGTATCCATATTTTGTTTATTTTTTCTTGTCTATTGTTAAGATTATCATTGTGCTTATCGGTCTGCACTGCCCCTCTATTTAACGAGCACGATAACGCGTTGTCTTCCCTAAAACGCTAATATCACTGACCTGTATACATCTCAAGAAAATCTGGGGCCCCTTTTAGCCTTTTATACATTTTTCGTGTTTTCTCTGATGATGTCCCGGGAGATGGAGCGTCAGGGATTAGATTTATATATCAACGATGGCGCCTCAGTCCGGATCTGACGTCCGTAAAAACTGTCAGGAAAAGAAGAAAGTCGGTCATATTAGATTGAAAGGCTTACGACTGCAGTGAAAATGAAATGGTGATGGGGGGGGGGGGGGGAGGGGGGGCATGTAGCCAAGCGAATGAAAGGTAGATATGCAATTGACGCTGTATGCTGGATTACTGTAGATAAGAAAAGAGAATGACGACTGATAGGTAAAATTAGAAAACATGCGTATTGTAGAAGACCGTACGAAATGCTAGGTGTATAGAAAAGGCCATTATCCTGCAATGGGTGTCAAATGGCTTATTTTGATGATGATGACTTTATGATAGTTTCCCAAACTGTTACCCTTCAGTGAATTGGTAATACAGATCTAAAAGGTAAACCATTTACCTGTTCTGATGTAAAACGGTCATTTATGTGTTCAATGGTTTTTTGAGTATTGTTACTTGTTTTTGTTCTGAAGAGCACCCCAGTTTCCAACTAGTTCTCGACTTCCATTTAATTATCCTTATTGCATGGCGGCTTAAAATGATTATAACAGGCCGGTGCAACTCTAAGAGTGCTACCATGAACAAGCAGTCACTCACTTCGTATTCTGTGTTTCAGTAATCAAGGCACTACGATATCTTATAACTGCAAACGGTAAGCAGATATTATGTAACAGACAATCCCGCCGTAATTTTTACTGAACTACGGTCTGGCAGTGTATTACACGAAAGCGCGAAGTTCTCAAATTTACGAGGGAGTTGAAAAACTTATAATTAATCCTCTCTACAGTCTTCCGTAATTAATTCTGCCCGGACCACTCAGTGCAGAGGAGAACGAAGAGATCTACTTATGGGAAGTACCCTCAGGATTAGTTGGGGGTCAAGATGCAAGTATTGTCCGCTGTTAGTTCGTTAATGGTCAAGTCTCGGCCGCTCTAAATTATGTTTAAATAACTTCCAGACCGCTTAATTTAAAATTTCGGCTTCTACTGAATTTTTTTTTTCCATGCAGCAAAGCAGTCGCTGCAATATTGAATTTCAGTAGCGGAAGAATCTATGGGAGGAACAGAAAACAGCGCACTATATCTGAAGTGTACTTCAGTGGTATGCGAATCAAAGATGTTCTTTCCGACAATATGCCGTGCCAAGAGCCATCTCCCAGCCATCTCTAAAGGCCAAAGATGTTTCACAAAATGCAGCAATGGGTACGTGGTAAGCTCATAGCGGCCGTTACATCCGCGAGTAAACAGGCTTTTCTCATCCGCTTACGGCCCCGAATTCGCCAAAGCATGACAGGACAGTGTCATTAGACTAGCAGAAACAGATAAAATTCTGGTGGAGTCCGAAATTTGAGTCACTCTTATCTGGACTGTAAGAGCGAATGGAAATGGTGGCATTAAAATAATTCTGAACAATCCGTGTATCTGCCTAACGAATTCAATCCTAAATATCTCCGCATCGTCTCATGAAATGGCGAAATTACTGGTGGTGCCCCTGCAGTCAAATGACTGCATTAGCTCAAGGATCCCCTTGGTGCTATTTCAGAGCAGCAGTTATGTGACTGCACTGTGTTCACATCTTTTCATACATTCTATACACATGAACAGTACTAAAAATTGCGAAAACAGTCATTATTGCGGTATTGATTCACGTTTGGTACTTTACAGCAGCGTGACTGAAGGTAAGAACAAATGTAGAATTTTCACCGGACACCACTGAAGGATTGCGTTGCAACTTTCAGTGTCCCAGAATTGGACTGAAAGTCAGTGGCACGAACATCTACAAGAAAATCAGTGTAACTCACTGATGAAACTGCTTAACTTAGTTGATGTAGTGTTTTTAAAGAACTGTGATTTAGTATTGTAATAGTGCCTGCCATACGAGGTTAATATCGTATTTTCAGCGGCGACTTTGGCTGGGTTGGTTTCGTATTAAACAGGCTGCACTACGCTGTCGACTTCATGCCAGGGATCAACGTAAAGGCAATGTATAGGATATGACAGGGCAAAATTCATGACACTTCCTGATGTCCTCACCATAATGATTAGCACTATCTCAGATTCTTCCTATCTGAAGCAATGATTGTCAAGGGAAGGTATCTTATTAGACTACGACAGGATTTCAACTTGGAAATATCTGGCTGAAGATGTAAGAGACTGGATCTATCCACCTCGAACAACAAGAAATTAAATAAGCTTGTCTGGCTGCAAACACAAGTTTCTGGGGATTTGCAGTGTACGACATTTCGAGGTAAAACATTTATATTGTTTCCTGTGCAAGTGAATAAGTCGCCAGGAAATTGATTCCAGTAAGATAGTGGGAAGCCAGTATTTCGCAACAATGTATTATTTATTCTAAAATTTTATTTCTAAACTGTAACTGAAACTTCGTTTTAGAATACGCGGGGTAGTCTGAAAGAATGGCCACGAGTTTACTCAGTTCAGCACAATTTACAAAATTTTGAAAATGACGTACTTGTAGTAGACATTCAGACAACTTTAATTACTTGCAGAGAATGAAAACTAAAAGTGTCAAAACACAATTTTAAATAACGAAACTGGAATAACCATTGGGTCCCTAAAGGCCGTTAATAAAAACACCCTAAACAGGAAAACATATTCACTGTATCTCTCAGTCTGTAAACGTAGCTGAAATACAACTATAGTGGCGTTTATTAACATAACATGACACGACAGAAAATGAGCCTGATCTCGAATTTCACAATAAATAAATTACGTAACTGTAACAAACATAAATAGTTTTCTTATAAAGAATCCTGCAGGGATGAATAAAAGCTTCTCGGAAGATGTTCGCATAGTATCTGTGAACGTCCTTATGTTAAAATAAACAGCCCAATACATATTTATCCTGCAGAATTTCTGAACATGTTTTTGTCTTGAAATAACAGCCATTCTGTACGATGATAGCTTTTACTGTAATTGACAAAATTGCTATAATTTAGACTATATTACCGGTGTCGGTTTATTTAACTGTTTTCACCCTGTTATGCGTCACTCGATGCTGTAATTAAAATAATTTTACTCATGGCTTTGGTGTTTCAGTACGATAAATTCACAAATTATTATATTATTATTTGTTGACTAATTTGTTAGCTCTGATTATTTATATTAATTTCAGCTCACAACATATTCCGAGGTTAAAAGATATTTAAGGAGCCAACAAGTGATTATTGTTCCAGATTGGGGAAATTGTAAGGTATTTGATTCGCAATCGAGAGGATGGCAGATTTAGGTTTTCAGATATTTCCAGAAATTAGTTAAAGCAAAGCTGAGATGGTTCTTTTGAAAAGGACACGGCTGAATTCTGTTTCCAATCTCCAATCCAAGAACATTCATCGTCTCTAATGACATCGTCGTCGACGGAACATTGAAGATGACGTAGCATATATCATTTCGGATATCAGAGGTTGCACGCTCAGAAGACAACAACGGTTATAACATTCGGGCCAAGGCAGTTGCCGCCTGGAGTTTCGTTACAGTTCTTTTATTCCTGGACAGAAACGTCTGATGATGCCTGCAGTTACGTGGCGCTCTTTCAATACGGCACGGTCAGTGTTGTAACAACTGGCTGGATGGTGCAAGCCATATTCCGCATCGCCATGTAGTAACAGTGTTGATGAAAATAATAATAACAATAATAAGACTGGGTTGCAAAAAGAAGAACTTTAAAGTAAATTGCATTGCTTATGCAGATGGTATGGCCTTGTACCGCCCCCCATGAACCAAGGACCTTGCCGTTGGTGCGGAGGCTTGCGTGCCTCAGCGATACAGATGGCCGTACCGTAGGTGCAACCACAAAGGAGGGGTATCTGTTGAGAGGCCAGACAAACGTGTGGTTCCTGAACAGGGGCAGCAGCCTTTTCAGTAGCTGCAAGGGCAACAGTCTGGGTGATTGACTGATCTGGCCTTGTAACACTAACCAAAACGGCCTTGCTGTGCTGGTACTGCTAACGGCTGAAAGCAAGGGGAAACTACGGCCATAATTTTTCCCGAGGGCATGCAGCTTTACTGTATGATTAAATGATGATGGCGTCCTCTTGGGTAAAATATTCCGGAGGTAAAATAGTCCCCCATTCGGATCTCCGGGAGGGGACTACTCAAGAGGATGTCGTTATAAGGAGAAAGGAAACTGGCATTCTACGGATCGGAGCGTGGAATGTCAGATCCCTTAATCGGGCAGGCAGGTTAGAAAATTTAAAAAGGGAAATGGATAGGTTAAAGTTAGATATAGTGGGAATTAGTGAAGTGCGATGGCAGGAGGAACAAGACTTCTGGTCAGGTGACTCCAGGGTTATAAACACAAAATCAAATAGGGGTAATGCAGGAGTAGGTTTAATAATGAATAGGAGTGCGGGTAAGCTACTACAAACAGCATAGTGAACGCATTATTGTGGCCAAGATAGATACGAAGCCCACACCTACTACAGTAATACAAGTTTATATGCCAACTAGCTGTGAAGATGTAGAAGAAATTGAAGAAATGTATGATGAAATAAAATAAATTATTCAGCTAGTGAAGGGAGACGAAAATTTAATAGTCATGGGTGACTGGAATTCGAGTGTAAGAAAAGGGAGAGAAGGAAACATAGTAGGTGGATATGGATTGGGGCTAAGAAATGAAAGAGGAAGCTGCCTGGTAGAATTTTGCACAGAGCACAACTTAATCATAGCTACCACTTGGTTTAAGAATCATGAAAGAAGGTTGTATAAATGGAAGAAGCCTGGGGATACTAAACGGTATCAGATAGATTACATAATGGTAAGACAGAGATTTAGGAACTAGGTTTTAAATTGTAAGGCATTTCCAGGGGCAGATGTGGACTCTGACCACAATCTATTGGTTATGACCTGTAGAAGAAACTGAAGAAAATGCAAAAAGGTGTGAATTTAAGGAGATTGGGCATGGATAAACTGAAAAACCAGAGGTTGTACAGAGTTTCAGGGAGAGCATAAGGGAACAATTGACAGGAATGGGGGAAAGAAATACAGTAGAAGAAAAATGGGTAGCTTTGAGGGATGAAGTAGCGAAGGCAGCAGAGGATCAAGTAGGTAAAAACACGAGGGCTAGTAGAAATCCTTGGGTAACAGAAGAAATATTGAATTTAATTGATGAAAGGAGAAAATATAAAAATGCAATAAATGAAGCAGGCAAAAACGAATACATACGTCTCAAACATGAGATCGACAGGAAGTGCAAAATGGCTAAGCAGGGATGGCTAGAGGACAAATGTAAGGATGTAGAGGCTTATCTCACTAGGGGTAAGATAGATACTGCCTACAGGAAAATTAAAGAGAGCTTTGGAGATAAGAGAACCACTTGTATAAACATCAAGATCTCAGATTGAAACACAGTTTTAAGCAAAGAAGTGAAAGCAGAAAGGTGGAAGGAGTATATAGAGGGCGATGTACTTGAGGACAATATTATGGAAATGGAAGAAGATGTAGATGAAGATGAAATGGGAGATACGATACTGCGTGAAGAGTTTGACAGAGCACTGAAAGACCTGAGTCGAAACAAGGTCCCCGGAGTAGACAACATTCCATTGGAACTACTGACGGCCTTGGGAGAGCCAGTCCTGACAAAACTCTACCATCTGGTGAGCAAGATGTATTAAACAGTCGAAATACCCTTTGACATCAAGAAGAATATGATAATCCAATCCCAAAGAAAGCAGGTGTTGAAAGACGTGAAAATTACCGAACTATCAGTTTAATAAGTCACAGCTGCAAAATACTAACGCGAATTCTTTACAGACGAATGGAAAAACTAGTAGAAGCCGACCTCGGGGAAGATCAGTTTGGATTCCGTAGAAATACTGGAACACGTGAGGATATACTGATCTTACGACTTATCTTAGAAGAAAGATTAAGGAAAAGCAAACTTACGTTTCTAGCATTTGTAGACTTAGAAAAAGCTTTTGAAAATGTTGATTGGAATACTTTCTTTCAAATTCTAAAGGTGACAGGGATTAAATACAAGGAGCGAAAGGCTATTTACAATTTGTACAGAAACCAGATGGCAGTTATAAGAGTCGAGGGGCATGAAAGGGAAGCAATGGTTGGGAAGGGAGTGACACAGGGTTGTAGTCTCTCCCCGATGTTATTCAATCTGTATATTGAGCAAGCAGTAAAGGAAACAAAAGAAAAATTCGGAGTAGGTATTAAAATCCATGGACAAGAAATAAAAACTTTGAGGTTGGCCGATGACATTGTAATTCTGTCAGAGACAGCGAAGGACTTGGAAGAGCAGTTGAATGGAATGGACAGTGTCTTGAGATGAGTATATCAGATGAACACCAACAAAAGCAAAACGAGGATAATGGAATGTAGTCGAATTAAGTCGGGTGATGCTGAGGGAATTAGATTAGCAAATGAGACACTTAAAGTAGTAAAGGAATTTTGCTATTTGGGGAGCAAAATAACTGATGATGTTCGAAGTAGAGAGGATATAAAATCTAAACTGGCAATGGCAAGGAAAGCGTTTCTGAAGAAGAGAAATTTGTTAACATCGAGTATAGATTCAAGTGTCAGGAAGTCTTTTCTGAAAGTATTTGTATGGAGTGTATCCATGTATGGAAGTGAAACATGGACAATAAATAGTTTGGACAAGAAGAGAATAGAAGGTTTCGAAATGTGGTGCTACGGATGAATGCTGAAGATTAAGTGGGTAGATCACGTAACTAATGAGGAGGTATTGAATAGGACTGGGGAGAAGAGAAGTTTGTGGCACAACTTGACTAGAAGAAGGGATCGGTTGGTAGGACATGTCCTGAGGCATCAAGGGATCACAAATTTAGCATTGGAGGGCAGCGTGGTGGGTAAAAACCGTAAAGGGAGCCCAAGAGATGAGTACACTAAGCATTTTCAGAAGCATGTTGCTTGCAGTAGGTACTGGGAGATGAAGAAGCTTGCACAGGATAGAGTAGCATGGAGAGCTGGATCAAACCAGTCTCAGGACTGAAGAACACAACAACAACATGGCCCTGTTTGCTGAAACAATAGAAGAAGCACGGGAGCAAATCCTTGAACTAAAGAAACAAGCACACAAAATTGGTCTTCACATCTCCTTTGAAAAAACTAAAATATTGACAAACATCAAGCACTCATGTAAATACCTCAACGTTCAAGGACAGAAGATTGAAATAGTAAAAGAATTCAAATGTCTCGGAGAGTGGATTAGCTGGAATGCTAGGGAAGGAAAAGCAATGGAATCGAGAAAAAATTAACTTCAATTGGCCTTCCAACTAACAAAAAATACCTTTCATGTGGGTCCAAACTTACACATTAGAAGACAGTGATTAAGCCAGAAGCACTGTATGCAGCAGAAACACTTAAGATGAATTTCAAAGGCCAAATGGAGAAACTTGAGCTAAAGGAAAGAAAAATTTTAAGAACAATCATTGGGCCAACATTTCAAGACAATTAGGTTATATACATCAAAAATGAAACTCTCTACAAGAAAATTGAAAAACTTTCAGATTCTATGCGAAAAAGGAGAATAAATTTTTATGGTCATCTTCTCAGAATTAATTCCAACAGATTAACTAAACAAATCTTTGACTTCTTCCGTAACCGAAAAACGAAGCCCAACTGGTTTAAAGAAACTGAGAAAGACCTAGTGGAATTAAAGATTTCAGAAAATTCACTTATTGATCGAACTGCTAAATTAATTACTAAAGATGAAAACATAAGATTCCAAGACAAATCCACACAAAAGTCCAACCCTTCATCTTGGAAGAAGAGAGAAGAAGAAGATTAGAAAGATTGAAGAAATACTGGGACCTATGAAAAGAACAACGCACAAAGAAATGATTGATCCAGCGTACCCCAAAGAGGGTGAAACGAAAGAAGAAGAAGTAACGTCGTGTATCTCACTGTTCCCATACAAGTCTTTTCAATTGGACGCCGATTCGGCGACCTGCGTTTTCCTAACCTACCCCAGGGGGGGCCCACAGTTTAACGTGGAATCCTGACCCCGTTTCGTTTCTGGAGACTCCTCACATCCTTGAGAGGTGAAGGATAGGTTGCAAGGGAGCCCTCTTCGTTTCCAGTCAAGTGCATTGTTTTACCATTCCATTTTTTTCGTTATTTTTGTCGTCATTTGGTTTAGACGGATGTTACACAACACTCCTTCAAGTTCATTATTAAATAGTTCACTCAGTCTTTTTTATAACCGTTTTCATTATATGTTGATATTTTGTAACGCTTGTCAAACTCATGCATCCTAATTAATCGATTTAGAACCACATTTAAGAAAGGATGTCTTCAGCTGCTAACGCGGTTAGGATTGACACCGGAAATCACCGACAGAGTGACACTCTCCCCAGTTCTGGCGCTTCAAAATTATCTGCAGAATTTGGACGTAGCTATACAGTTTTCTTAAGCATGACGTAAAAATTTATAGGATTATTATTAACAACGTTGAAATACAACGAGTCCCTAATCATTGTTTACAAGTGGCGAGGATGTATGATCTTCTTTCTAATAAATTTTTGAAGTAGCTGACTTCACGAGCCCACTTGTCAGTATGACAATTTACCCCCGCTGGCCTGTATGCATGCACTAATTCAGCAGGGGCAGGGAAGAGTGTCATGAAGTACCCATGGCAGCTGGATAGAGGCAGTAGGACCGAGATGACGGCCGAGATGGTGCCACACACCGATCGGGTACAGATTTTGAGATCTCGCTGAACACAGGAGTACTTCAGAGTCATGCAGACTATTAATAGAGATACGGACTACTTACACTGAAGAGCCAAAGAAACTGGTACACCTGCCTAATATCGTGTAGGGGACCCGCAAGCACGCAGAAGTGTCGCAACACGACGTGGCATGGACTCCACCAACCTCTGAAGTAGTGATGGAGGTAATTGCCACCATGAATGCTGCTGTATGAGGGGGTGGAGATCTCGCCTCAGCAGCACGTTGCAAGTCATCCCATTTATGCTCAATAATGTTCGCGTCTGAGGAGTTTGGTACCCAGCGGAAATATTTAAACTCAGAAGAGCGTTCCTGGAGCCATTCTGTAGCAATTCTGGACGTATGGACTATCGCGCTGTCGTGTTGGAATTGCCGAAGTCCGTTGAAATGCACAATGGACATCAATAGATGCAGGTGATCAGACAGGATGCTAACGTACGTGTCACCTGACAGAGTCGTATCTATAGAGTATCACGGGTCCCATATCACTGCAACTGCACACACCCCACACCATTCCAGAACCTCCACCACTTTGAACAGTCCCCTGCTCACCATGCAGGGTCAATGGATTCATGAAGTTGACTCCATACCCGTATACGTTCACCCACTCGATACAATTTGAAGCGAGACTCGTCCGACCAGGCAACATGTTTCAAGTCATCAATATCCAATGTCGGTGTTGACGGGCCCAGGCGAGGCGTAAGGCTTTATGTCGTGCCGTCGTCAAGGCTACAGGAGTGGGCCTTCGGCTTCGAAAGCCAATATCGGTAATGTTTCGTTGAATGGTTGGCACGCTGTCACTTGTTAATGGCCCAGAACTGAAATCTGCAGTAATTTGCGGAAGGGTTGCACTTCTGGCACGTCGAACAATTCTCTTCACTCGTCGTTGCTCCCGTTCTTGCAGGTTCTTCTTCCGTCCGCAGCGATGTTGGAGATCTGATGTTTCACCGGATTCCTGATATTCACGGTACACTCGTTAATTGGTCGCACTGGAAAATTCCCACTCCATCGCTACCTCGGACATGCTGTGCCCCATCGCTCGTGCGCCTACTACACTAATGGCCATTAAAATTGCTACACCAAGAAGAAATGCCGATGATAAACGGGTATTCATTGGACAAATATATTATACTAGAACTGACATGTGATTACATTTTCACGCAATTTGGGTGCACAGATCCTGAGAAATCAGTACTGACAACAGCCACCTCTGGCCTTAAGAACGGTCTTGATAGGCCTGGGCATTGAGTCAAAAAGAGCTTGGATGACGTGTACAGGTACAGCTGCCCATGCAGCTTCAACACGATAGCACAATTCATCTAGAGTAGTGACTGGCGTATTGTGACGAGCCAGTTGCTCGGCCACCATTGATTAGACATTTCCAATTGGTGAGAGATCTGGAGAGTGTGCTGGCCAGGGCAGCAGTTGATCATTTTCTGTATCCAGAAAGGCCCATACAGGACCTGCAACATGCGGTCATGCTTTATCCTGCTGAAATGTCAGGTTTCGCAGGGATCGAATGAAGGGTAGAGCCACGAGTCGTAACACATCTGAAATGTAGCGTCCACTGTTCAAAGTGCCGTCAATGCGAACAAGAGGTGACCGAGACGTGTAACCAATGGCACCCCATACCATCACGCCGGGTGATACGCTGGTATGGCGATGACGAATACACGCTTCCAATGTGCGTTCACCGCGATGCCTCCAAACACGGATGCAACCATCATGATGCTGTTAACACAACCTGTATTCATCCGAAGAAACGACCTTTTGCCATACGACCCAGGTTCGTCGTTGAGTACACCATCGCAGGCGCTCCTGTCTGTGGTGCAGCGTCAAGGGTAACCGCAGCCATTGTCTCCGAGCTGATAGCACATGCTGCTGCAAACGTCGTCGAACTGTTCGTGCAGATGTTTGTTGACCTGCAAACGTCCCCTTCTGTTGAGTCAGGGATCGAGTCGTGGCTACACGATCCATTTCAGCCATGCGGATAAGATGCCTGTCATCTCGGCTACTAGTGATACGAGGTGGCTGGGATCCAGCACGGCGTTCTATATAACCGTCCTGAAACCACGGATTCCATATTCTGCTGACAAGTCATTGGATCTTGGCCAACGCGAGCAGGAATGCTGCGATACGATAAACCGAAATCGCGATAGGCTACAATCCGACCTTTATCAAAGTCGGAAACGTGGTAGGTGTCGCTACCGGCGCCAACCTTGTGTGAATGCTCTCAAAAACTAATCATTTGCATATCACAGTTTCTTCTTCCTGTCGGTTAAATTTCACGTCTGTAGCACGTCATTTTCGTGGTGTAGCAGTTTTAATGGCCAGTAGTATTAACACCACATTCAAACTCACTTAAATCGTGATAGCCTGCCATTGTAGCAGCAGTAACAGGGATAACAACTGCGCCAGACCCTTGTCTTATATAGGTGTTGCCGACCGCAGCGCCTTATTCTGCTTGTTTACATAACTCGGTATTTGAATATCCATGATTATACCAGTTTCTTTAGCGCTTCAGTGTGTGTGCATCATTGTTTCTGGACAATAGACGCAAATCTGAAGGGGTTACGACGACATTCAAGCGACTCTTCCTTGTAATGTTCGACTGGAACCATGACGCTAATGCTTACCCCCACGTTACCATGCAGTCCAACATCGGGCCATTCTCACATCTGAATACGCCACAGATATAGATACTGAACGACTGGACCAAATTGCCAAATGGAGGCCTTCGAAGAGGTCCCATTAAAGTTCTGTCAGGAGCTGACAAAGTTGTTTCACGCGAGTACGTGGCATCTCCGTAACCTTGACGCCCCATACGTTCCGAATGAGGCCTGATAACAAAACGCAAATAACACTCATCCACTCTGATTGCCATCCTGCCTGTCACAGAGAATTGCAAGGCTAATTATTTACATCCACTCCGACGGTGTGTGCCTGTACGAAATTACATTGACACCCGAAAATATCTTCTGGGTGCTTCACACTTTTTAGGCAGCGTGTATTCGCTTCCACTGAAGTAAAGTATTCGTAACATGTTGTCCATTAAGGAATATGTTGTGTACATAGTTTCACTTTCCCACTACAGCGCACCCCACTACGTACAACAGCGCAGGCGCAGCCAGCGCTCGTCCGTCTCTGCACTACGAGATGCCGCTGCCATAGAGACGGACCAAATTCTGCTTGCGCCGATCAGCGTATTAATATGTAACGCAGCCAATCAGATTGCTGCTTACGTAGAACCTTTTCTCCTCGCAGATCACACTCGCGCAGTGATACATGAATGTGCGAGGTATTATATAGAGTGTACAGACCTCCAATTAGTCAGTCTGCACTTGTCTGCACCAGTCTGTACCAGTCTACATTTGTCAGTACCAGTCTATAGTGAAGTTTTAGTCTGCGCCTAATAAGATTACCGTATTCCTGTACATAACCATGAAGATAAATGTATAGACATTTTTGTCAAGTATTAGAGATATATGTGAGAATAAGATTAACCTACCAATAACCAAAGGAACTTCAGATTGTCGATTGTAAATAGCATCTAGAACCAAGTTAAGTAATTTTTATGCCTGTTATTATTTTAATAAATGTTTGTGAAAATTAATCAAGTTCTGTGTAAAGTTGGTCACCGTCAATCTGCTGCTCTAAGCGTGCAAATAGCGTTTCTATCCCCTGACCTAACCGTAGAAGATAAACACGCCACGATAAGACCACGAGACATATTGCTGACACTCGCCTACTTCGTTAGAGCGACAAGTCAAATATTCTGATGGGTGTTGACCGAAGGTCTTACAGTATGCACACCGCAGAATAAGTTTGCGAAAAAATGTGGCACTAAGGATAAGTTTGTGAAAAATGTGCCCAACAGAGAAACAGACGCCTGTACTCGTACAAATGCTCCGAAGTGAGCACACGGCCGGAATACAATTTCTTACGTCAGTGTCGAGGCGCGAGTGGGTGCGGGTGGCGGGCAGAGGCCGTCTGCAGTGTCGCCGAGACAAACAGGCCGCTGTAGGGCTGTCGAGTGCGACGCCGCTGCTGACAAATGGCGACAGATGGCAGCACCGGCAGCAGATGCGGGGGGGAGATGGCGGCAGCGGGCACTTGTTCTTCCGTAACGACCTGTCATCGGCGGCAGCGTGTTCCCACAGAGCAGTGGGCACGCCGTTACCCTGGCAGCCGATGTCAGACCAGACGCAGTGCCTCGCAGACCGTCTCAAGTCAATTAATCCAGCTGCTGCTGCTACAGTATTAAGAAGAAGCTGTCTACTTATTTACACGTGTTTTTTTCATTGTATCGCACCCCGGCAAGAAAAGTGATGCATGAAAAAAAAAACGATAATTTTTTATATGTCACTGAAAAATACGTGTCAAGTGCCCAACGTGCACAAAAAACGTCACATCTCGCAACATGTTCACTTCAGGGGCGGGAAGGCGATTATCACTGAAACATCCGGTTTTCAGTTGTATCGTTTTTCTTCTTTCTTCTTCAATTTTCCAGTTCAATCGGAGTATTAAAACGGCTCAAGAAACCGCTTTCTGAAATAACAGATTTTCCGTTTCTTATTCCTGTTATTTCCTGCAGTAAAGCACTCCGTCGTAGGGCCACGAGTGGCCTACCGGGACCATCCGACCGCCGTGTCATCCTCAGTGCAGCATGCGGATAGGAGGGGCGTGTGGTCAGCACACCGCTCTCCCGGTCGTCACGATGGTATTCGTGACCTGTTATTTCCTGCAGTAAAGCACTACGTCTTCAGGCCACGACTGGCCTACCGGGGCCATCCGACCGCCGTGTCATCCTCAGTGCAGGATGCGGATAGGAGGGACGTGGGGCCAGCACACCGCTCTCCCGGTCGTCGTGATGGTTTTCTTTGACCGCAGCCTCTACTATTCGGTCGAGTAGCTCCTCAATTGGCATCACGAGGCTGAGTGCACCCCGAAAAATGGCAACAGCGCATGGCGGCCTGGATGGTCACCCATCCAAGTGCCGACCACGCCCGACAGCGCTTAACTTCGGTGATCCCAGGGGAACCGGTGTATCCACTGCGGCAAAGGCCGTTGCCTATTTCCTGCAGTAATCTTGGAAATCGAAAAAGGGTTGAAGAATTTTTTCTCTCTTAGCTTTAAGATACGTAGTATAAAAGTACTAAATATGTAAATGAAAGAAAACTTAGTTCGTCCACTGTTCGCTGATGTTCTACAAAAGTAATAGTTTGTTAAACACCATGAAAAATCAGCAGCATTCTCCCAATGATACTAATTTTTTGAAACACTGTTCAAAAACCACGTTGCTGTCGGGGATGCATTACGAACAGTCAGTGCGAAACAGTGAGAAAAGAATTGGAAGAACTCTGTTTTTCGTATTAATTTGTCCGTTTTCAAGGGCTACAAGCAGATAGAGGCATATTATATAGACACAGGCGGCATATCGGCTACCTTCTATTGTATTTATGGATTCTTCCGTCTCTTCTTGGTAGAACAAATCCATATTGAGGATTGAATAACATTTAAGCGGTTTTTTGTTCTACTAATTTTTATTTCTATGAACTAGTTTTCGGCTTATTAGGTCACCTTCAGATAACTACTGACTACTGCTTACAAGTTGCTCGTGTTCTTACGAACAAACCATTCTGGACTAAGATACAACGCACTTACTTACGAGCTTTAGTTGTGGTATTGTCTTTGGAATTGTCAAGCGGATCTTCTGACTTTTTGTTCTGTAAAACTGTTCTTTAACGTAATAAATCACATTTAATGGTTTGTCACTACAATCTATGACAACAATTAGAATTATTTAGAATACACATTATTACAAAATTACAGTTTTTTGTATCTGTTGTGAACAGTTTCACTGAACACCAGTTGTTGGTTGTACAACAGCGATGTTTCCGTTGGGGGTTACATTTTGTTATTATGAAAATTGTGCATTAATATATACCAAATATCACATTGTTACAGTTGAGTTACAGTTAAGAATATAAACACATAAGGCATATTACATTATACTGAGATGTGAATTTGTTCACTGTTGGGACACTTTAAGATTAGTAGCAGCTTTACTGTATTGTGTAAAGTTTAAGAGTGGTGATGTACTCAGTTGCAGTTGCTCATTTAGAACCAGCTCAGGATTTAGGGCTAAGTGTTTGTTAATTTCAAGTGCTTCTAGTTGGCTGAGTATTCTGCCTATGTTGGCTATATGTAGCACTTGTTTGTGTGTTAGATATTTGTGTCCTTCTTTGAGCATATGTTCAGCAAAAGTGGAGTCTGATTTATTTAATCTCCAGCTGCGTTCATGCTCGGTCAGCCTTGTTGATATGGCCCAGCCCGTTTGACCAATGTACAGTTTATTGCAGTCATTGCAGGTTATTTTGTAGACTCCACTGTTGTTTAGTTTATTTGTTTTGTCCTTGCTGTTGAATAGGAAGTTAGCTGTAGTGCCTATTACATAAAATTATGTTTTATAGTTTTCGGATTTCAGTGTTTTGGCTAGTTTGTCTGATAGTTTACCTAGATATGGAATAGTACATCAGTTGGTTTATGGTGTAGTTGTTACTGCAGAGGCTTCATAAATATAGTGCAAAATTTTCCTTCTTTCTTTCTTGTGCAGGATTTGTCAACTGATGCAGGGTTATAGTCATTGTTATATGCAATATATTTAGTGGTGTCTACTTCTGTTTGGAAATTCTGTTTTGACTCTGATATGGATGTGAGGCGATGTATCATGCAATGGAAGGCTGCATGTTTTTTTTTTTTTTTTTTTTTTTTTTTGTTATTGGGTGTTGTGAACATGAGGATGTTATTGTGTGCCGGCCGCGGTGGTCTAGTGGTTCTAGGCGCGCAGTCCGGAACCGCGCGACTGCTACGGTCGCAGGTTCGAATCCTGCCTCGGGCATGGATGTGTGTAATGTTCTTAGGTTAGTTAGGTTTAAGTAGTTCTAAGTTCTAGGGGACTGATGACCACAGTAGTTAAGTCCCATAGTGCTCAGAGCCATTTGAACCATTTTGTTATTGTGTCTCTTGTTGTGGGTTTTCTGTAAATTTTGAAAGTGTGTGTTGTGGTGATATCTATGTTAAGGTCTAAAAAGTTAATGGATTTTTCACCTAGCTTTATGGTGAATTGCGTGTTTTTGTGTTGTGAATTTAGATGTTCTAGGAATGTGTTCAGTTGTCTATTGCTGCCCTCCACATACACAGTACATCATCTGCATATCTGTACCAGTATTTAATAGTATTTACTGAGGGGTTCATTTAATAGGATCTGTTTTTCGAAATTGTCCATCAATATTTCAGCTAAGAGGGGACTGAGAGGGGACCCCATTGCCAATCCTTCTAGCTATTTGTAATGGGTACCTTCAAATTGGAAATAGTTTTGTTTCAGACATGTTTGGATGGCAAAATTTATGTCTTCTACTTGTACTGGGTTGACACCTTCTGTTTTTGTTGCGTACTACGAATAATTTTTTAGGTTTTTTAATTTGTTGTTGTTACTATAATTTTCTTCCTCATTTATTGTTTCATAGAAGTGGCAGACAAATCTTTACTCTTTTGAGCGAATGGAGCGCTGTACTTGATTTCTACGCCACTTCGTAAATATATTTCCAGGCGAGGGTTGGTGCCATTCTGCAATGCAACGGATGTCTGGCAACGACGGCAAGAAACTACTGTACAGGCCAGGTGAGGGCACGTTATGTACGCGCATACAAGCCACAACACACGGCAACAGGGACACTGGTGTCATAGCAAAGCTGTAACAGTTCTTAAGCCACGTGTTTGTTGCTCGTTTCTGTCCGTATCGTTATTAAAATAGCACTGGTGGCTTTTCACTTTTTCTATAATAAAAGCAATATTTCAAACTAATGTAAATTTTTATAAATATGATAGTGCTTTTTTTTAAAAAAAAGTTTATTTAAAATTTAAAAACAACTTTAGCACAGCTGCGACGGCTCATTCAAAGTTCGGCTTTTTCACCAGGTTTTAGTAAATAATAAAAAAATGAGCAAACAGAGTCCGAAAATACCTACTATTCCGAACTATAATGCCGGTTTTGGTCGTAGCCCATCGTTCTTTCTCAGTCCTACTTCAGTTACTGGCAGGTATACATGTGTCCAACAAGAAGAACGGCACATTCTGAGTTGTGGACATTTCATGTACCGGTTCGAGGTAAGTTGACTGTAATGTTTAATGTCGCTGATTATTACGATGTCTCTGTTTATAAAGTGTCATTATCTTCTATTAAAATGCCCCTGGCATACGCATGCATGTCTCAATGAACAGACACTATTTCGACGATTACAGCTGTTGAAGGTATTATGAAATTTCGTGCATTCCAGCGTACAAGGAAACAACGGAAATTTCTGCTCTAATGAAAGTTCATACTGAATTCCTTTTCTCTGCGAAAGGTACTCTTACATTGTATAAGCCCACTTATGATTCTATGTCTTGTAAACTGTGTTCCTAAAATTGTACCTAGTTGGTGTTCCTTATGAAACTGTTTTAATTTCCATAAATTACGATTTTGCATTTTGTATTTTTGTAATAAAAACATTTCAACTTGCTTGATATTTTTTATTCTCACTTAAGTATCAATTTTATCTGACGGAGGTTCGAGTGTCATATTATATTAGAGGAAGTAAAAGAAACGTGTAATATTTGGGGCGAAAATAATACATGAGGGACAATAAAAAACAAAAAAGTGTTTCCAAAAGCTATAAAAGTTAGACAACTCAAGGAACTAATTAATAATTACCTGATAACACTTCACATTCGACGAAAACAGAGCTGCATGGCTATATTACTCTTGTGTAGAATATAAGATAGATAGAAGATAGTAAGAATTTGCAGAACGACCTGCAGAGAATTGATGAATGGTGCAGACTCTGGCAGTTGACCCTGAATGTAAATAAATGTAACATATTGGGCATACATAGGGAAAGAAATTCACTACTGTACAGCTATACTGTTGACGAGAAACAGCTGGAGACAGCGTCTGCCGTAAAATATCTAGGCGTAACTATCCAGAGCGACCTTAAGTGGAATGACCATATAAAACAAACACTGGGAAAAGGAGACACAAGACTCAGACTCATCGGAAGAATCTTAAGGAAATGGAACTCATCCACGGAGGAAGTGGCTTATAAGGCGCTTGTTCGCCCGATTTCAGAGTACTGTTCATCCAATTGGGATCCCTGTCAGGTAGGACTGATAGAGGAGACAGAGAAGATTCAACGAAGAGCTGCGCGTTTCGTCACGGGATCGTCTAGCTGGCGAAAGAGCGTTACGAGATGCTAAACAAAAAAACCACTGGTAGCCGTTACAAGAGAGACGTTGTGCATCATGGAGAGATTTACTATTGAAATTGCGGGACAGCACTTTTCAGGAGGAGTCAAACAACATATTACTTCCCCCTAAGTACATCTCGCGAATTGACTACGAGGAGAAAATTCGATAAATTAGATTCAATACAGAGGCTTACCGACAATCGTTCTTCCCACGCACTATTCACGAGAGGAGCAGGGTTGGAGGGATCAGATAGTGGTACCGAAAGTACCCTCCGCTACACATCATTACGTGGTTTGCGGATTATGATGTAGATGTAGATATATGAAATGGATTTTATTGCCGAAAACACTTATTTGAAATTTAAAGGAAGATTATCTTTCAGTATAAGTTTTACAGAATTCCTTAAGCCGATTTTTCTCAGGTACTGCATTTTTGAGTTGTGTCACTGTTCTTATCGGGGTGCGATATGTTCCATGACAAAAGTACTTCACTTTGTATACAAAAGTGTGAGATAGGTGAAATGCCATCAGACTTCAAGAAGAATGTAATAATCCCAATCCCAAGAATGCGGGTGGTGTCAGGTGGGAATATTACTCAACTATTAATTTACTAAGACATGGTTGCAGAATACAAACATGAATTCTTTACCGGAGAATGCCAAAAGTGGCAAAAGATGAGCCAGGGAAGATCAGTTTCGATTCTGGAGAAATGTGGGAACAGGCAAGGCAATACTGGCCTTATGACTTCTCTTAGAAGATAGGTTAAGGAAAGGCAGACCAACGTTTACAATATTTGTAGAACCAGTGAAAGATTTTGACAGTGCTGACTGGAATATACTCTTAGGAAATTGAAGATAGCAGGCGTAAAATACAGGGAGCGAAAGGACTTGAAAGAGCTGTTAAATGGAACAGACAGTGTCTTGAAAGGAGGATATAAGAAGAATATTAAAAAAAAGCAAAACAAGGGTAATCCGATGTAGTCCAATTAAATGTGGTGAAACTGAGGGAATTACATTAGGAAACAAGTTTTGTTATTTGGGCAGTGAAATAACTGACGACGATCGGTGCAGTATGGATATAAGATGAAACAGTCAGTGGCAAGAAAAGCGTTTCTTCAGAATAGAAATCAGTTAACTTCGAATACAGATCTAAGTGACAGGAAGTCTTTTTCGAAGCTATTTTGTCTGGAGTGGCTTGTATGGAAGTGAAACGTGGACAATAAACAGTTCAGACAAGAAGGGAATACAAGACTTTTGAAATGTGGTTGTACAGAAGAATGCTGAAGATTAGATGAGTAGATCATGGATCACGTGAGAAGGTACAGAGTAGAATAGCGGAGTAAAGAAATTTGTGGCACAACTTCACTAAAGGAAGGGGTCAGTTGATAAGACACGTTATGCCACCTCAAGGGACACCAAGTTAAGTGTTGGAGGGAAATGTGTTGGGTAACAACTATAGAGGGAGACCAAGAGATGAAAACAGTAATCAGATTCGAAAGGATGTAGTTTTCAGCAGTTATTCTCAGATGAAGAGACATGCGAAGCATAGAGCAGCATGGAGCGCTGCATAAAACCATTCTTCGGACTGCAGATCGGAACAACAACAACAACAACATGTTCTATTCACCGAATGGGCCAAATTTTTGTGGGGAATTAAGTGCGTTTGATGCGTATGCCTCTTCACCTCAGAATAACTACTGAAAACTACATCCTTTCTAATCTGCTTACTGTATTTATCTCCTGCTCCTTCTCTACAGTTTTTACCCCACACACTTCCCTCGAATGCTTAATTGGGTGTCCCTTGACGTTTCAGAACGTGTCTTATCAACCGACCCCTTCTCTGTGCCACAAATTTCTTAACTCTGGCATTATCTGATCGAAAGTATACGATCACCTACTAGTTAACATTAATTTGGGTTGTGTCCATCCTTCGCTTTTATGACGTCTTGAACACTGCTGGAGATAATGTCAGTGAGAAGTCTAAAGGTGTGGGGAGGAATGGCAGCGCATTCTTCCTCAAGAGCAGAAACCAGGGGGGGGGGGGGGGGGGGTATTGATGTAAGGCGCTGGCGTCTAGAGCGAAGTGGACTTCCTAACTCATCCTAAAGTTGTTCCATTGGGCTCAGGTAGGGACACTCGGCAGGCCGGCGCATTTCAGGAGTGTTATTTTCACAAATTATTGCTCCACAGATGTTGCTTTGGGGCGTGGTTCTATGTCATGCTAATACAATCATCGTTTCCGCAATACACATTGCTGTAATATCTGTTCATATCCCTCCGCATTTAGCATTTCCTTACGACAGTAAGGGAAACGCAACCCCACCATGAAAAACGCCCACTTACCGTGCCACCATCTTCTTGTCACTTCACCATTGGTACTGCACATAATGGCAAGTAAAGTTCTCCAGGCATTTGCCAAACCCACAGGGATGTTATTGTCGTGCAACCACCCCGCCACAGGCTGTGCATTATGAACAGGTGCTCGACCGTGTTGAAAGATGCTATCGTCATTCCCGAATTTCTCTTCAACAGTGGGAAGCCAGAAGGTCCTTAAAACATCAATAAAGGCCTGTGCTCTGTTAGTGCCACGCAAAACAACAGAGGGTGCAAGCCCCCTCCATGAAAAAGATGACCACACCATCACACAACCGCCTCCGAATTTTACTGTTGGCACTATATACACTGGAAGATGACGTTTACCGGGCATTCTCCATACCCACAACCAGCCATCAGATACATTGTGTACCGCGTTTCTTCACTCCACACAACGTTTTCCACTGCTCAGTCGTCTAATGTTTACGCTCCTTACACCAACCAAGGCGTCGTTTGGAATTTACCGGCGTGATGCGCAGCCGCTGGACCATAAAATCCGAGTTTTCTCACCTCCCGCCTAACTACCATAGTACTTGCAGTGGATCGTGATGCAGTTTCGAATTCCTGCGTGATGGTCTGGACAGACGTCTGTTTATTGCACATTACGACTGTCTTCAACTGCCGGTGGTCTCTGTCAGTCAGCAGACAAGGTCGGCCTGTACGCTTTTGTGCTGAACGTATCCCTTCACGTTTCCACTTCACTATCACATTGGAAACAGTGGACATAGGGATGTTTAGGAGTGTGGAAATCTCACATACAGACGTATTACACAAGTGACACCCAATCATCTGATCACATTCGAAGTCCGTGAGTTCCGCAGAGCGTCCCATTCTGCTCTGTCATGATGTTTAATGACTACTGAGGTCGCTGATATGGAGTACCTGGCAGTAGGTGGCAGTATAATGCAACTAATATGAAAAACGTACGTTTTTTAGGGTGTCCGGATACTTTTGATCACATAGTGTACATGATATGGCGGAAAGCAGTCTATATCTGTGTCTGTTTGCTGAAGATGCTCTGGAGTATGGGATGGTGTCGTCATTGAGTGACTGTAGGAGGATTCAAGATGACTTAGACAAAATTCCTGATGAATGGCAGCTAGTTCCAAACGCAGGTTCAAAATGGCTCTGAACACTAAGCGACTTAACTTCTGAGGTCATCAGTCACCTAGAACTTAGAATTAATTAAACCTAACTAACCTAAGGACATCACACACATCCATGCCCGAGGCAGGATTCGAACCTGCGACCCTAGCGGTCGCTCGGTTCCAGACCGTAGCGCCTAGAACCGCACGTCCAAATGCAGGAAAATTATAAGTTAATGCTAATGAGTAGGAAACAAAATACCTTTCATGTTCAAACACAGCATCAGTAGTCAGTTGTTTGACGTCTATTAAATATCTAGGCAATAACGTTGCTAAGCAGAATAAAATGAAATGATCATTTAAGGGCTGTAGTAGGGAAGGTCGACTTAACGTTTATTGGCAGAATTTTAGGAAAAGGTGGTTTGCATGTAAATGAGACCGTATATTGCGACCCACTATTGAGCACTGTTCGAGTGTTTGGGATCCCCGGCATGTCGGATTACAGGAAGACATCGAAGCATTTCAGTGGCGGTCTACTATGTTTGTTACCGACAGGTTTGACCACACTCAGATTTCACGAAGATGTTTCGGGAACTCAAATGGGAATCACTGGAGAGAAGGCGACGTTCGTTCGGAGAAGCAGTATTGAGAAAATTTAGAGAAGCGGCATTTGAGACTGACTGCAGAACGATTCCACTGCCTCCAATGAACATTTTGCTTAAGGACCATGGATATAATATTAGAGAGATGAGGGCTCGTACTAAGACGTATTAATATTCTCTTTGCGAGTGGAAGAGAAAAAACTACACCTTGTCCGTCTTCCTCATTACTAGTCGCATTTTATCAATTCCTTTAACTTCTAGTCTGGTGCGCATTCACACTGCAGAGGCCATTGGCCGTTCTCTCCTTATTTATAAGTATGTGGATGTCTGTTCTTTCGGACATGTAGCCCGCACCTTACAGTCTTTAAACACTGGTGGTACAATGGGCGTTTCCTGTCGCTTGTTTTAAGCACGAGCATACCTTATATCATCGTGAGAGGGATTAAGAAGTCTTTACATCGTGTACGCTATTTGTGACATATACATATATTATCTATGTGGCAGACAGCTATATGGCAAGACGGTTGGTTTATTTCATGGAACAGACCAAACAGTGAGGTCATCGGTCTCACCGGATTATGGAAGGATGGGGAAGGAAGTCAGCAGTGCCCTTTCAAAGGAACCATCCCAGCATCTGCCTGAAGCGATTTAGGGAAACCACTGAAAACCTAAATCAGGATGGCCGGACGCGGGATTGAACCTTCGTCCTCCCGAATGTTAGTCCAGTGTGCTAACCACTGTGCTACCTCATTCGCTGGCAAGAAGGTTATGTGTCGTCATCCACTGGTGAAGCCACACTGACGTTGAGTTACGGCCCTGAAAAATGTTTTTCTTCGTTGTATCCACAGCAGCATGTATTTAATTATTTTAACTTAAACCGCAAACAGAAATCGCGATAAAAATCTGAAATACATTCTTGTTGAGAAATTATTCACTGACGGCAAATTCCTTTGACATGTGTTCCAAATCTCCGTATGCCACACTGTCTACATATATATTACATGATTCCCATGAGAGGGAAAATGACACTGAAATGAAATTAGACCGCAGGGACTTGTAACTCCAAACAGTCTTGTTGGTAGTTAATATTATTAGTGTGAGCGTGTGTAAAACTAAAATAATAGCGATGGAAGCAGTGATCGGTGATTTTGTTTGCGTTGTGTTATCTAATCGGTCGCAAACCTTGAAAAGAAGTACGTTATGGAGGGAGTATTTCTTCCTTTACTTTGTCTTCGGTTGTAACAGATACATTTCTGTCACACAGGGATATCAAGGAGCGTGTGCCATTTATTTGAAGATGTTGTTATCCGGTAGGTAAGAACTGCATCCTTAAATCCGCCGTACGGTGTCACTGAGCCCAGATATCCAAATTTCGGGCTCTTGGAAACTTGATTCGACCAAGTTTGGCACTGACAACGGATTTTCTGGGTCTAGTTCACGTGATTCACTCATCATTCTGATCTGCTTCTATAGATGCAAATACATACAGTTTCTAACGTATGTGTCAACTAAATGTCACCTTTCCCATCGCGCCTGTACTAAGTACACTACTGGCCATTAAAATTGCTACACCAAGTAGAAAAGCAGGCGATAAACGGGTATTCATTGTACAAATATATTATACTAGAACTGACATGTGATTATATTGTCACGCAATTTGGGTCCATAGATCCTGAGAAATCAGTACCCAGAACAACCACCTCTGGCCGTAATAACGGCTTTGATACACCTGGGCATTGACTCAAACAGAGCTTGGATGGCGTGTACAGGTACAGCTGCCCATGCAGCTTCAACACAATACCACAGTTCACTAAGAGTAGTGACTAGCGTCTTGTGACGAGCCAGTTGTTCGGCCACGATTGACCAACCGTTTTCAGTTGGTGAGAGATCTGGAGAATGTGCTGATCAGGGCAGCAGTCGAACATTTTCTGTGTCCAGAAAGGACCCTTACAGGGCCTGCAACATGCGGTCTTGCATAGAACTTCGCAGGGATTGAATGAAGGGTAGATCCACGGGTCGTAACACATCTGAAATTTAACATACACTGTTCAAAGTGCTGTCAATGCGAACAAGAGGTGACCGAGACGTGTAACCAATGGCACTCCATCATACCATCACGCCGGGTGATACGCCAGTATATCGATGACGAATACACGCTTCCAATGTGCGTTCACCGCGATGTCGCCAAACACGGATGCGACTGTAAACAGAACCTGGTTTCAACCGAAAAAATGACGTTTTGCCATTCGTGCACCCAGGTTCGTCGTTGAGTACACCATCGCAGGCGCTCCTGTCTGTGACGCAGCGTCAAGGGTAACGGCAATCCATGATCTCGGAGCTGATAGTCCATACTGCTGCAAACGTCGTCGAACTGTTGGTGCAGATAATTGTTGTCTTCCAAAAGTCCCCATCTGTTGGCTTAGGGATCGAAACGTGGCTGCACAATCCGTTACTACCATGCGGATAACATGCCTGTCATCTCATCTGCTAGTGATAAGAGGCCGTTGGGATCCAGCAAGGCGTTCCGTATACTCTCCTGAACCCACCGATTCCATATTCTGCTAACGCTCATACGATCTCGACCAACGTGAGCAGCAATGAGGCGATACGATAGACAGCAATCGCGATAGGCTACAATCTGACCTTTATCAAAGTCGGAAACGTGATGGTACGCGTTTCTCCTCCTTCCACGAGGCATCACAACAACGTTCCACCAGGCAACGCCGGTCAACTGTTGTTTGTGTATGAGAAATCAGTTGGGAACTTTCCTCATGTCAGAACGTTGTATGTGTTACTACCGACGTTGGCACATGCATGGGCCGTCGTCTGCGGAGGCCCATCGTTAGAAATGTTCGGTGCACTCTATGTTAACACACACTTATACTATACCCAGCAATGAAGTCAGATGTTAGTTCCGTCACTATTATCCGCCTGTCCTTAATTACCAGTCCGCTCAGCTTATAAAAAAAAATGACTCTGAGCACTATGGGACTTAACATCTGTGGTCATCAGTCCCCTAGAACTTAGAACTACTTAAACCTAACCATCCTAAGGACATCACACACAGCCATGCCCGAGGCAGGATTCAAACCAGCGACCGTAGCAGGCCCGCGGTTCCGGACTGAGCGCCTAGAACCGCTAGACCACCGCGGGCGGCCCCAGCTTAGCACGTCCACTATATGTAATGAGGGGTGGCCACCCAACCTCACGACGTTCGGGCGTTGTTTCACCTTGGGTTCGCCACCTGTTGAAGATAATCACCACAGCACTCCTCAAACATCGGACAAGTCATTCACTTTCCGTAGTGCTCGTGCTGACCCTCCTGGCCATTAGAATCAGCCCTCGATCAAACTCAGATAGGTCGCTCGTCTTCCCCATTCTACACTCGGAGAGCACGATCAGTGATACTACATGCGCCGTGCGTGTGTTTGATTAGCAGCCATTCCCGCCAGGTGACGCTGCTATCGGCACAACGGGTTAATATCGAAATTTCGGGAAGGAGACCAGACAGCGTGGTCATCGGTCTCATCGGATTAGGGAAGGATGGGGAAGGAAGTCGGCCGTGCCCTTTCAGAGGAACCATCCCGGCATTTGCCTGGAGAGATTTAGGGAAATCACGGAGAACCTGAATCAGGATGGCTGGACGCGGGATTGAACCGTCGTCCTCCCGAACGCGAGTCCAGTGTCTAACCACTGCGCCACCTCGCTTGGTTTCTATGTACAGACTGAACAGTAGGGGCGAAAGACTAAATCTCTGTCGTACACCATTTTTATTCCGAACACTTCGTTCTCCGCCGTCCACTCTCGTTATTCCCCCTTTGCTCTTGTATATATTGTATATCCTTCTATGAACGTGTGTTATTTTTCTTTAGTCTTGCTTTCATTATCAATCGCAACGTCAGAATCGCCTCTCTGGCGCCTTTACCTTTCCTAAAGCAAACTGATCGTCAGGTGACGCTTCCTCAATTTTCTTTTCGATTCATCTGCATATTATTCTTTTAAGTAACTTATGAGCTGTTAGGCTGATTTTGCGATAATTCTTGAACTTGTCAGCTCTTACAGTCTTCGAAATTATGTGGATGATATTTCTCTGAAAGTCAGATTTAGGTAAGATATGAATTCGGTATGAAAAGCGGCGGATGAACAGTGTGAGATCATCGACATGAGTGCTACAAGGAATCCGTTAAATTTCGCTTACGCGAAAAATCACACAAGCCTAAACACTGTCAGTTCAGTTAAATACCAGCTGATTACAAGTACGAAAGACTTCAACTAAAACGATCAAATAGTTAATGTTATGGGGAACGTGCACCAAAGACTTAGATTTATAGGCAGAGCACTTAGAAGATGTAACAGATCTACTAAAAAGGCTGCCTGCTCTTACACTGCACTTGTCCGTCTTCTCCTAGAGCACTGCTGCGCGGTGTGGGACCCTTACCAAGTAGGATTGACAGAGAACATCGAAAAATACCAAGGAAGGGCAGTTCATTTTGTATTATCGCAAAATAGGGGAAGTGTGTCACGGATATGAAAGCCGAGTTAAGGTGGCAGTCATTAAAACAGAAGTGTTTTTTATCTCGATGAGATCTTTTCAAGAAATTTCAATCACCAACATTCTAGTCCGAATGTGGAAATATTTTGTAGATGTCCTCTTACCTGGGGAGAAATTTTCTTCATAATAAAATAAGAGAAATCAGTGATCGGATGTTGGAATCTATCTTGTCGGACCGAAATGCTACAAAACGGTGAGCATGTGTGAATGACTTTTTTGGCCTCGTTCAGGAACAAAATGAATACGCAATCCCATGTCACAAACTATTTCGCATGTGTGGTAGTCTGGTTCTCCGATTAAAAATTAATCACTTCGCGGAACGGATATGCACATGCCACTTGCAGTTTGGATGCAAATTGGTTGTAGTGTCTAATTTCCAGTACCACCGAGGAGCGATTTGGTCATGAATATTTAACACGGCTAATATTCCGCTTAAAGATTTCATAGACCCCACTTAGTTGATTGAAAAATAACAATTTAATGAATATTTATTGACATAGCTACATGGGAAAAACAATTTGGTGAGAAGGACGAGACCGACGATGTCATAGTTTTATTAATATGTAACTAGAGCAAACACACACGTAACGGCGTAAAGCAAACTCTGAATTCTATGCTGTCTGTAGAACCAACAGCGTATCCTATAACGTCTTCTGTGTTCTTTACACGCTGAATGTAGTGTACCGCTGAACAATTTACTGTAGGTAACTTTGAATAGCCTGCTACATCAGCTTGAGACCCAAGGCACTGGGCTGATCACCACTTATTTGAAATCATTGTGTGGGTTTAGACATAATCAGATCGCTCTGCGTCTGTTTGAATTCAAAAGTTCACATTTTCGCTAGCGCGGGTTGACTAGGACTACCTGGAAGCATTTTCGGACATTAACAGGCATTCTTCGTGTTTTATGTCCTGATGTGTACTATGAGCATATGAAAGACGCCACAGTAATGATGATGATATGTGAGTCAGCAGACGAGGAGTATTCCAGAACGGAGCCTACTAAACCAGTTCGGACGTTTTACATAATGACGACGACAGGGAATTGCTTAGCTTATTGATTAGAGAGCAGTGTCAGCAACCATTCTGGTCACAGTTTCTGCACGATCTACCAGGGACTGAGACGGGAACTCTTCGGTAGTCATTGCTGGTTATTCTTATTCAGAATTTAAGCAGTGGCTGTGACCCAACCCGGGATCCAGGAACTTTTCGTACTAGTCGAAGATGCTACTTCTATATCACGGAATCAATTCTTAATTATGATAAGTTTCTGAAAAATGTATGTTGATTCTGAACCTCTTTCACTGAATTAAAACTTGTTCAAAATGGCTCTGAGCACTATGGGACTTAACATCTGAGGTCTCAGTCCCCTAGAACTTAGAACTACTTAAACCTAACTAACCTAAGGACATCACACACATCCATGCCCGAGGCAGGATTCGAACCTGCGACCGTAGCGGTCGCTCAGTTCCAGACTGAAGCACTTAGAACCGCTCGTCCACTACGGCCGGCGTAAAACTTGTTAACTGGAGTAGGTAACGTATTGTTTTTTTTTGTGTAAAGCAACTAATACGGATGCCCAGCGGAAGTATCTACGTAACCTTTAATTTCCTTTAAAAACGGGCGGAAGGAATACCTTCACATTCCTTTGAGGGCTACTTGACTCGTGAGGCGTACGCGGGAGGAGAGATGAGCTTACTTGCCGAAGTTTTAGGTGAAACGTTTCACTGGCTCTTCAGATCTCTCTAGAAACTCTTCGAGAAGGATCTGATAGCTTTCTCGTTTCACAAGGGCACCAAAAACAGTATTAATGCGCGTTTTTCTTGGGCTCGCCAGTAGGCAAGTGTGCCACGCAAAGGAGCTCGACAGTAGATTGGTCATAGAGGAGAGCGACAAATTGCGGGCGAGACTTAATGTTTCTCCCTGACTCGTAGTCCGATACAGTACAGTGCAGGGTGATCGACACCAAATGTGTGTCGATTGTAAGTTGTGGGTAGGCATTCAATTCGATCAAATAGCGAGCAGCTTTGATGCTGAAAGTATCAGAGAGATGTTGGGTGTTGTACAAATCACATCTGTTTTGGACACATCAAGGAGGCTACAGGATTACTTCAGAAGTTCGTGCCATGAGGAGCTGCTGCAGTCTGAAAGCTGAGGTGGTGAGAGAACATGTAAGTGTGATACAAGCGACGAGGATAGGTCCAAAATAATTTGTTAGCATCTGTGCTTACGGGAATAGAGGATATTCCGTGTTGCTCAGTTTGGTTTTGCGTGTGCATGCAAGGTAGAGACATGCCGTCATTGATTGCCCATCTCTCTTGGAGAAGCGACTGCTTACTAACATTCATCGAGCTCCTGTCTATGGAAGCTTTAATTACCGGTACTCTGGCTTAGCAACTCCGATCTTGATCTGTGATTGTTCAGTCGAGCTTTCCGTTAACGCATTAGTACTCACGGTGAGATTCATTAGCTTATTCAGCGGCGCATGTGTAGTACCTGCATGGCTAACTAATATTCCTTTGAATCATAGAATTTAAGTCCTTAATGGACAGAGTGTGCCCCATGTTGATCATTTTTCTCTATCACTTTTCCTTCTGATAACGAATTCGTATGGCATAACACTGCTTCACTATTCTCCATACTTGTGTATTCCATTTATAGTCGATTTTTCAAAACACTGTCAATAAAAGTTCACTAAGCACCTTTTAAATTGTGTTTTCCACAGTCCAAATGCTACATTAGTCCATATTATAAATCTGAAAGAAGTAGATATTATTTAAAACATGTTGAATTGCATCGCAATAGTGGAAGTTCAGGAGAACGAGAAAAAGCACACGCTGTCTTTTCACATCCTGTGGACATTCACTGGTAAGCCACAACATTGGGACCTGCACTGATGGTGAAATCTGCTAACATAAACGACTTTGACAAAGAAGCGTATCGCTAGCTCACGTGCTGCTAGATGTTTACGTGTGTATCTCGTCACAGAACGTGTATGTTGTAGGTTTCCAGCTATACGAAGCACTATAGCTGCTACTTGTGGCAGGTCTGATGATAGGGTACGATTCTGGTGCACGTACAAGTGTTTCGAAACACAGTTCAGCGCACGTTGTTGATCATCGAGCTTCGTAGAACTCCTGTTCTCTCGTTGACCCAACGGCATCGTCAGTTACGATTGCAGTGGACACCGGATCTTCGTCAATCAATGGTAACGTGTCACCCGGTATGAATAATGTTCTTCGATAGACCAAATCCGGTTAAGATGTCATCCCAGTGAACGTCTGCTTGGAATATGCAGCGCACCACGGACAGAAGGATGTGGAATTCGTATTTTGCTATAGTGGACATTCACTTGAGGCCTGTGGTACTTACCGAATGCACGATGACAGCTGTGTACAACGTGAACATTATTGCTGACTATCTGAATCACTTCCAGCTTGATGTTTTTCCCAATGGCAATGGCATATTTCAGCAGGATAACTGTCAGTGTCACAAAGCCAGAAAAGCATGACAGTGATGTCAAGTTGAAGTCTTGGTCACAAATTTCTGCTCATCTTAATCTGATGAAACAGCTGTCAGGCCCTCGTCCCGCCCCTACAGTCCACAGGCTCGTGAATGAAATGATCGTTTGGTATTATTAGCAACGAGACACCGTCTCATTTATTCAAAGAGTTCCGCACGTTTGTGCATTAGATATGGTGTTTTGTTTCCCCACCTGACGAAACTTCCTTCTGATGGTGATGCCCTACAACCAAAATAAGATGCGAGACAACGTACACTCCTGGAAATTGAAATAAGAACATCGTGAATTCATTGTCCCAGGAAGGGGAAACTTTATTGACACATTCCTGGGGTCAGATACATCACATGATCACACTGACAGAACCACAGGCACATAGACACAGGCAACAGAACAAGCACAATGTCGGCACTAGTACAGTGCAGGCTGCAGCAATGCAGGCTGCTATTCTCCCATGGAGACGATCGTAGAGATGCTGGATGTAGTCCTGTGGAACGGCTTGCCATGCCATTTCCACCTGGCGCCTCAGTTGGACCAGCGTTCGTGCTGGACGTGCAGACCGAATGAGACGACGCTTCATCCAGTCCCAAACATGCTCAATGGGGGACAGATCCGGAGATCTTGCTGGACAGGGTAGTTGACTTACACCTTCTAGAGCACGTTGGGTGGCACGGGATACATGCGGACGTGCATTGTCCTGTTGGAACAGCAAGTTCCCTTGCCGGTCTAGGAATGGTAGAACGATGGGTTCGATGACGGTTTGGATGTACCGTGCACTATTCAGTGTCCCCTCGACGATCACCAGAGGTGTACGGCCACTGTAGGAGATCGCTCCCCACACCATGATGCCGGGTGTTGGCCCTGTGTGCGTCGGTCGTATGCAGTCCTGATTGTGGCGCTCACCTGCACGGCGCCAAACACGCATACCACCATCATTGGCACCAAGGTAGAAGCGACTCTCATCGCTGAAGACGACACGTCTCCATTCGTCCCTGCATTCACGCTTGTCGCGACACCACTGGAGGCGGGCTGCACGATGTTGGGGCGTGAGCGGAAGACGGCCTAACGGTGTGCGGGACCGTAGCCCAGCTTCATGGAGACGGTTGCGAATGGTCCTCGCCGATATCCCAGGAGCAACAGTGTCCCTAATTTGCTGGGAAGTGGCGGTGCGGTCCCCTACGGCACTGCGTAGGATCCTACGGTATTGGCGTGCATCCGTGCGTCGCTGCGGTCCGGTCCCAGGTCGACGGGCACGTGCACCTTCCGCCGACCACTGGCGACAACATCGATGTACTGTGGAGACCTCACGCCCCACGTGTTGAGCAATTCGGCGGTACGTCCACCCGGCCTCCCGCATGCCCACTATACGCCCTCGCTCAAAGTCCGTCAACTGCACACACGGTTCACGTCCACGCTGTCGCGGCATGCTACCAGTGTTAAAGACTGCGATGGAGCTCCGTATGCCACGGCAAACTGGCTGACACTGACGGCGGCGGTGCACAAATGCTGCGCAGCTAGCGCCATTCGACGGCCAACACCGCGGTTCCTGGTGTGCCCGCTGTGCCGTGCGTGTGAGCATTGCCCTCTCGCAGTGTCCGGAGCAAGTATGGTGGGTCTGACACACCGGTGTCAATGTGTTCTTTTTTCCATTTCCAGGAGTGTATACATAAAACTTTATAATTAATTTAGCAATATCAACTCAAAAATTCAATGTCTCTGTACTAATGTAAAAGGCATTACAGTTGTGTTAATGAATATATAATCCTTTCCAAACATAGGACATCATCGTCAAATGTTACGATATATCATAGCATCTGTGATACTCATATGTTTGTAAGCTCTTTGTATGTATCAAACATGTGGTGCGTGGTGGAAATCATTTCAGTGACAAATCTAAATTGTTCAGTGAGAACTGTTTACGTGTGCGACAACAAGGATGCAGTGGGGATGCATTTACATCTGTTGGACGATGTTATGAAAACTATCGAAACCGACGTTTCACGTAAGTCACGTGCAACGAAAATCTGGAATGCAACCATCTGTGTGTAGTGTGTTTATAATTATGTATTATTTATATTTTAGGACAATTAATATGTAAAAAAACACACCACATGTTATAAAGAAAGCGTTTAAACCGTCTGAGGATGAATTACAACGATTAGAAACCGGTAACAGTTCCTTTGAATAAAGGAACTGAAAGTAAATTTGTGGCTGGTTGCTGTCCTAACACTATCAGCATTGTGGTATACATTGGAACAAATGTACATGATAAGGGACAGCCGTACACATATAAATATTACAACTATGGATTTATTATAGCATACTTTAAAAGCACATTAAATGGATTGGGATGGATGTGCATATATAAATATTACAAGTATTACAAAAGTGGACTTTTTTTTACTTTTTCCACATCTTATTTTGGTTGTAGGGCATCATCACCTCAAGGAAGTTTCGTCAGATGGGGAAACAAAACACGAATTCTAACGTAAAACGTGAACTACCCGTTGATGATGAACCTATCGGTATGAAACCGGTAACGGCGCTGTTTAAATACATAAATAGCATTGCAAAAAGTGACTGGTTGCTGTAATTTTCTGTGTAAGGGAAAACCTATATGGTTTGATTTATTCCTCGACGACTATGTTGACGATGTTTTGGTTGTGAGTATATCTTTGGAAACATGTGGAGGGCATACAAGAGAGTGGTGATCTTTCTACATGTGGAAACAGTGTTTTCTACCCAGCTAAAAGCTTCTCCAAGGCTAAAGCCAATTTCTTAACTGTTTTCTCGTGGTAATGGAATACTACTGACAAAATAATACGCACTTGTTCTTGCGATTTATAACTCATTAATTTCTGATTGAATATTTTTGTGTTCTTCGCACTTACTTTAAGTCCCCGGTTTTGCGCTCATCTCTCCGCACATATCGTGATTCATCTTGACAATCGTAGCATTGATATCTTCAGGTCTGGCACTTGCGTAAAGAAGGAGATTGTCCCCATAGAAATGATATTTATTGGTCAGGACTGACGAGGTATTATTCACATATATTGAAGCGCGAAAAAACCTGTTATAGGCAGGAATATTCAAATACAGAAAAAATGGTTCAAATGGCTCTGAGCACTATGGGACTTAACATCTGAGGTCATCAGTCCCCTAGAACTTGGACTACTTAAACCGAAGTAACCTAAGGACATCACACACAACCATGCCCGAGGCAGTATTCGAACCCGCGACCGTCAAATACAGAGATATGTAAACAGGCAGAATACGGCGCTGTGCACGGCAACACCTGCAAAAGACAACAGGTGTCTGGCACAGTTGTTAGATCGGTTACTGCTGCTACAATGGCAGGAGTTGGAATGTGATGTTATAGCCGGCGCACGAGCGACGGGTCACAGCATCTTCGGGGTAGCGGTGAAGTGGCGATTTTCCCGTACGACCATTTCACGGAAGTACCGTGAATATATCAGGAAATCGGTAAAACATCAAGTCTGCGACATCGCTGGTGCCGGAAAAGGATCCTCCAAGAACAGGACCAACGACTATTGAAGAGAATCGTTCAACGTGACGAAGTGCAACCCTTCCGCAAACTGCATCATATTTCAATGCTGGGCCAGCAACAAGTGTCAGCGTACGAACCAATCAACGAAACATCATCGATATGGGCTTCCGGAGCGCAAGACCCACTCGTGTACCCTTGATGACTGCACGACACAAAACTTTACGCCTCGCCTGGGCCCGTCAACACCGACGTTGCATTGTTGGTGACTGGAATCATGTTGCCTGGTCGGACGAGTCTCGTTACAAATTGTAGCGAGCGGATGGACGTGTACGGGTATGGATATAACCTCACGAATCCATGACGCTGCATATCAGCAGACGACTGTTCAACATGGTGAAGGTTCTGTAATGGTATGGGGCGTGTGCAGTTGGAGTGATATCGAACTCTGATACATCTAGGTACGACTCTGACACGTGATATGTACGTAAGCATCCTGTCTGATCATCTGCATCCATTCGTGTCTATTGTGCATTCCGACGGACTTGAGCAATTCTAGCAGCAAAATGCGACACCCCACAGAGTTGCTTCAGGAACACTCTTCTGAGTTTAAACACATCCGCTGGCCACAAAATTCCCCAGATATGGAACATTACTGAGCATATCTCGGATGCCTTGCAACATGCTGTTCAGAAGAGATCTCCAGTCCCTATATTCTTACGCATTTATGAACAGTCCTGCACTATTCACGGTGTCAGTTCCCTCCAGCACTACCTCAGACATTAGTCGAGTCCATGCCACATCGTGTTGCACTTCTGCGTGCTCATGGGGGCCCTACAAGATATTAGGCAGGTGTACCAGTTTCTTTGGCTCTTTAGTGTTCAAGGATAATAATTCCGTGTACAGGACTGACCATGTGACACTCAGGAGAAAATGACTTTCAAGTGACTGCCAAATCACCTCAGCGTGCTATCCGGAAATTTTAGCTGTCACATTTTCTTCTGCAACAAATGATTTTCTGCAGTTCGGTACTCTCAATACTGTGGCATCTAGATGGCCAAGGCATATTTCAGATCATCAGTTACCTTAAATAATGCAGCTGTGGGTACGGACGCTGGATTTATATTTGTCATAACAGATGAATCTGCGTATGTTTTCGTTAATTTGGATGCAAGCAATATATCCCTGGGCTTTGGACACAGCCAGTCAGCTGCTCTTTGTGTCAGCACTCACAAAATGATTGGGAGTTATTGCTTTTATGGAAAGGGGTGGTATATGATCCAGTCACGATAGAAAAATTAAATATGCCTATTAAGACAGTTTTGATCATTGCTGTGCTGATATCGTCGGTCACATGGCTACAGAAGAGTATCTTATTATTGTTATTATTGTTTATCTTGTGCTTTTTGTTACGTGTTTCGAATGGAAAGTGTCAGAATTAATTGTGTCGTATAAAGATAGTTCGTTTTAGCACAGCAGTTTTTCCGTTGAGACCTGAGAAACAGTTCGTAAAGTTACATCTCCGCAACCAAGGCACACAAAATCGTATCGCTGCACATAAAGTAACGAGCGTGCCTGATTTTGGCACTGCGAACACACTGTTTTACCTTGTTTTGCCGTCTTCCATTCTTTGTAGCTTTGCGGGAGCTCCGTAAAGAGGGATCTGCAGTATGAGTTGTACTTCTGAAACGTCTCATCAGTGATGCAAATGCCCGTAACAGGAAACGATAAAACCTGGACCCTGGAGCAAAGGAAGAAAGTCATTTGCTTGGAGAAGTGTTGTTTCACACTGTTTCCAACTTCTGGCCGATTTTACGTCCCACTTCCACTGTTAAATGCAGAGAAGAGAGTGAAAAGACTACATTGAAGGTTTCTATGAGGTGAAAGATGTGTCTGATGACGTGGCAGAAGAAGAAACATATGGTGATTTGAAGATTTAGGGACTCCAGTATTAGAATCGTATATTGAAAAAGCTTTGGACGACTTGGAGGGAGGAGTGTTAACAAAACTATTATTCACTTTGGTGTGTAGAATGTAGGAGTCTGACGATATACCATCTCACTTTCGGAAAAATTTCATCCACACAATTCCGAAGATTCCAAGAGCGGACAAATGGGAAAATTATCTCGCGATTAGCTAGACAGCCCACAAATCCAAGCAGCTGACAAGAATTACACTCCTGGAAATTGAAATAAGAACACCGTGAATTCATTGTCCTAGGAAGGGGAAACTTTATTGACACATTCCTGGGGTCAGATACATCACATGATCACACTGACAGAACCACAGGCACATAGACACAGGCAACAGAGCATGCACAATGTCGACACTAGTACAGTGTATATCCACCTTTCGCAGCAATGCAGGCTGCTATTCACCCATGGAGACGATCGTAGAGATGCTGGATGTAGTCCTGTGGAACGGCTTGCCATGCCATTTCCACCTGGCGCCTCAGTTGGACCAGCGTTCGTGCTGGACGTGCAGACCGCGTGAGACGACGCTTCATCCAGTCCCAAACATGCTCAATGGGGGACAGATCCGGAGATCTTGCTGGCCAGGGTAGTTGACTTACACCTTCTAGAGCACATTGGGTGGTAGGGGATACATGCGTACGTGCATTGTCCTGTTGGAACAGCAAGTTCCCTTGCCAGTCTAGGAATGTTAAAACGATGGGTTCGATGACGGTTTGGATGTACCGTGCACTATTCAGTGTCCCCCCGACGATCACCAGAGGTGTACGTCTAGTGAAGGAAATCGCTCCCCACACCATGATGCCGGGTGTTGGCCCTGTGTGCCTCGGTCGTATGCAGTCCTGATTGTGGCGCTCACCTGCACGGCGCCAAACACGCATACGACCATCATTGGCACCAAGGCAGAAGCGACTCTCATCGCTGAAGACGATACGTCTCCATTCGTCCCTCCATTCACGCCTGTCGCGACACCACTGGAGGCGGGCTGCACGATGTTGTGGCGTGAGCGGAAGACGGCCTAACGGTGTGCGGGACCGTAGCCCAGCTTCATGGAGACGGTTGCGAATGGTCCTCGCCGATACCCCAGGAGCAACAGTGTCCCTAATTTGCTGGGAAGTGGGGGTGCGGTCCCCTACGGCACTGCGTAGGATCCTACGGTCTTGGCGTGCATCCGTGCGTCGCTGCGGTCCGGTCCCAGGTCGACGGGCACGTGCACCTTCCGCCGACCACTGGCGACAACATCGATGTACTGTGAAGACCTCACGCCCCACGTGTTGAGCAATTCGGCGGTACGTCCACCCGGCCTCCCGCATGCCCACTATACGCCCTCGCTCAATGTCCGTCAACTGCACATACGGTTCATGCGAACGCTGTCGCGGCATGCTACCAGTGTTAAAGACTGCGATGGAGGTCCGTATGCCACGGCAAACTGGATGACACTGACGGCGGCGGTGCACAAATGCTGCGCAGCTAGCGCCATTCGACGGCCAACACCGCGGTTCCAGGTGTGTCCTCTGTGCCGTGCGTCTGATCATTGCTTGTAGAGCCCTCTCGCAGTGTCCGGAGCAAGTATGGTGGGTCTGACACCCCGGTGTCAATGTGTTCTTTTTTCCATTTCCAGGAGTGTATAATATACAGAAGAATGAGAAAGAAAATTGAGGATGTGTCAGATGACGAGCACTTTGGGTTTAGGATAGGAGAGGGCGCCAAAGAGGAAATTCTGACGTTGCGATTCATGATGGAAGTAAGACCAAATGTAAATTAAGGCACGTTCATAAGATTTGTCGATATGTTAAAAGTGTTCGACACTCTCAAATGCTTCAAGATGTTTAATATTCTGAGAAAATATGAGTAAGCTGTAGGGAAAGACGGATAATACAAGATATGTGCAAGAGCAAAGAGGATAAAATAAGAATGGATGACCAAGAACGAAGCACTCGAACTAAAAAAGGGAGATGTAGTCTCTCCTGTCTACTGTTTAATCTTTCGCTCCTGCTGTTGAATTTGTGCATACAAAAAGCCATGACGGAAATAAAAGAAAGGTTCAAGTCGCATATTAAGATTCTAAGTGAAAAGACATCAATGATAACATCCTCATTGAAACTGAAAAGATTTACAGGATCCACTGAATGGGATAAAGAGGCTAACGTGTACAGAATATGGTCTGAGACTAAACCGAAGACAGACGAAAGTAATGCGAAGTAGCAGAAATGGGAATAGCAAGAAACAATATCAGGATTGGTAGTCAGGAAATAGATTAAGTTAAAGAATTGTGCTACATAGGCCCCAAAACGACTCATGACGCACGGAGCAAGGAAGACATCAAAAGCAGACTTGCACAAGAGAAAAGGGGTATTCCTGGCAAAGAGAAGTCTACGAGTAACAGACGTAGGCGTTAAGTTGATGAAGAAATTTCTGAGAACGTACGTTTGGAGCACAGCATTGTATGATAGTGTAACACGTGCTGTGGGAATACCGGGAAAGTAGAGAGCGGATCATTTAAGATGTGATGCTACAAAAGACTGTTGAAAATTAAATGGGATAATAAGGTAAGAAATGAGAAGGTTCACCAGAGATTCGGGGAGGAAAATAACTTACGGAAGACACTGACAAGGAGAAGGGATAGGATGGTAGGACATTTGTTAAGACATCGGGGAGCAACTTCCACAGCACAGAGGGACCTGTAGAGGGTAAAAGCTGCAGAGAAAGACGGAGGTAGGAATAAATCCAGCAAATAACTGAGGACGTATGTTGCAATGCTACTCTAAGATGAAGAGGTTGGCACAAGAGAGAAATTCGTGGCGGGCCGCATCAAACCAGTAAGAAGAGTGCTGCCTCAGGAAAGAAGTTCCTGTATAAATTTTTTTGTGATACTTCCCCGTGTAAACTAAAACTAAAAAAACTCCTCCAGAACACGCCATGAAGGCCCAACGGTACCGACCGGCCGCCGTGTCATCCTCAGCCCACAGACGTCACTGGATGCGGATACGGAGGGGCATATGGTTAGCACACCGCTCTTCCGGCCGTAAGTAAGTTTCTGAGACCAGAGCCGTTTCTTCTCAGTCAAGTAGTTCCTCGGTTTGCCTCACAAGGGCTGAGTGCACCCCGCTCGCCAACAGTGCTCAGAAGACCGGATGGTCACCCATCCAAGTTCTAGCCCAGTCCGACAGCGCTTCAGTGATCTGACGGCAACCGGTGTTAGCACTGCGCCAAGGCCGTTGGCGTCTACATATAGTACTTAGTTAATTTTTAAGGCATTTAACACTGGTCACATTAGTGTCCCATTCATTATCAGTTCTTTTTCACGCTGTTTTGTAGGCCAGACTGGATCAGTTGTCATGTTTTGTACACTTTTGACAAACATGTTTTGGGTGTGGTCAGTTTTATTAAGACGCCCCACCAATGTGATCTGACTCTTAACGTAGCGCGTCCGGCCATCCTGATTTAGGTTTTCCGTGATCTCCCTAAATCACTCCAAGCAAATGCCAGGATGGTTCCTTTGAAAGAACACGGCCGAATTCCTTCCCCGTCCTTCCCTAATCCGATGAGACCGATGACCTCGCTGTTTGGTCTCTTCCCCCAAATAATCCAATCCAATCCAGTCTTAACGTAAATAACTTCCCGAATGCTGGGACTCTGTAACTGACCATCGATTTTACAAAAATATAATATTGTAACTACATGTTGTGTTGAATGACAGCACTATTTATGGTTGCATATTTCTAAAATTTTATCTTCAGAGATATTTTCCAAGAAGAAAATATCTCTGAAGATTGGTCTATACTGATGTGAAACCGCCAGTTGTGACTAAAACAGCTTAATACAGCAATGCGGTCTTTGGAAACTTCTCATCATTCTTTTTTTCAGGTTGAATTTCAATCTTAGGTTTGAGAGTTCCGTCATTGCTTTTTGAATGTATAGATTGAACAGTATTGGCAAAAGACCACTTCCGTGTCTCACTCCCTCCTTAACCCGAGCGCTGCGTTCTTGGTTATTGTTCCCTCCTGGATCTTGTACAAATTGTAAATTACCTGTCTATCCCTATAGCTTACCCCTACTGCCTTCACAATTTCGAACATCTTCCAGCGTTTTACATTGTCGAACGCTAGTTACAGATCAGCAGATGCTACGAACGTATTTTGATTTTACTTCAGTTTTGCTTCCATTATCAACCGAGACATCAGAACTGCCGCTTTGGTGTCTCTACCTTTCTTAAAGCCAACCTGATCGTCATCTAACACATCATCAATTTTCCTTTCCATTCCTCTATATATTATTCTTGTCAACAACGTGGATGCATGAGCTGTTAAGCTGATTGTGCCATAATTCTCATACTTTACGGCTCGTGCAATCTGAGGAATTGTGTGAATGATGTTTTTGCAAAATTCTAATGATATATCGCCAGTCCCGCAACGATTTATGAAAGTCCGATGGAATTCCTTCAGCCTATTTGATATTAAGTCGTCTAAAGCTCTTTTAAATTTTGATTCTAACACTGGATCTCCTATCTCTTCGCTGTCGGCTCCTGCTTCTTCTTCCATAACGTCATCAGACAAGACCTTCCCCTTCGTAGTGCCCATTTTCCTATACGCTGTCCTCATTACATTTAATAGCACTCATTGCACTTATTATACTACCGCCCGTGCTTTTCATTTCATCAAAGGTCGTTTTGATTTTTCTGTGTGGCCGGTCGGTCCTCCAGAAAATTATTTCTTTTTTAAATTTCTTCAAATTTTTCATGCAACAATTTTCCCTTAGCTTCCATGTACGTCATTCCTAAGTAACTAGTAATTCTGTATTTTTCAATTACTTTGAAAGTCCTTGTACTTCCTTCTTTCGTCAGTCAGCTGAATTATTTCTTCCGTTACTCATCTTTCTTCACGGTTACCTTCATTGCACCTACGTTTTTCTTCTACACTTCTGTGAATGCTCTTTTTAGAGCTATCACTCTTCAACTGAACTGCCTACTGAGCTGTGTATATATTATCGCAGTACCTACAACCTCAGAGAACTTTGTCCTTCCGTGTCCCACTTTGTTTCACACTGATTCTTCCTGACTGGCCTCTTTGAATGCAGCCTACCCTTCATCAGTACTAAATTGTTATCTGAGTCTATATCTTCTCCTAGGTACGCCTTACAATCTAGTATCTGATTTCGAAAACTCTGCTTGGTCATGATCTGGTCGAAATGGATTCTTCCCGAATTTTCCAGCCTTTTCGAAGAACACCTCCTCCTCTTATGATTCTTAAACAGAGGATTAACTGTAAACAGCTGAAATTTTTTTCGCAACCAAGTTAGACATTCTCCTCTTTCAGTCGTACTGCAAAGCCAATATTCTCTCATAACGGGTCCTTCTACTTCTTCCCCGACAACCGCATTCCAATCCCATGTGACTATTAGATTTTCATCTTCCTTTACCTACTGAATTACCCGTTCAGTACCCTGATTACTTTCTATGTCTGTTCAGATTCTAACTGTGATTTCAGCCTGTATATCTGAACTACTGTTGTCGGTGTAGTTTTCCTGCCGACACTGATGACAATAATCCCTCAGTGAACGTGCACAGTAAGTCACTGTCTGCTGTACTTTGCTATTGATAATGAATTCAAATGGAGTAGGATTCATTACCAATAGCAAAGTTCTAACCTCACCACAGCTTAAATTTCGAATAAAAACTATCAGCAAAAGCAGCCGAAGACTTCCGGCATAAGAAGCCATCCTCGTTCTGTCATCAGCCTCGTCAGAGAGGGTGGAAGAGCGGACAGGGCTTCAGGGCATTGTCTTGCCCTTGAGTTGGGACGCTGCCCCTAAAGACAGAGGAATAAGCAGTGGCCAACGGTATGAGGATGCAAAAGGCAATTGAAACCACTGTTGATATTGTCTTTTACTCGTCTGACCATATATGCTCGACTTCTTTCCATTTCAGTTCATTGACCCCGCTATATCTAGACTGAGCCTGACGCTTTCCCTTTCTTACTTGCTAGCTTCCCAATCGTGTTCAGACTTCTGACATTCTACTCCCCGACTCGCGGAATGTTATCCCTTGGTTGAATATTCAAGTTTTTTCTCATGGTCATCTCCCCATTGACAGTACCCTCCCGCAAATCCGAATGGGGAGACTAGTCCGGAATCTTTGGTCTATGGAGATATCATAATGACAATTCCAACTGCAGGCCACATGTCATATGGTTACACACTGTGTACAGTGTGGTGGTGGTGGTTAGTGTTTAACGTCCCGTCGACAACGAGGTCATTAGAGACGGAGCGCAAGCTCGGGTTTGGGAAGAATTGGGAAGGAAATCGGCCGTGCCCTTTCAAAGGAACCATCCCGGCATTTGCCTGAAACGATTTAGGGAAATCACAGAAAACCTAAATCATGATGGCCGGAGACGGGATTGAACCGTCGTCCTCCCGAATGCGAGTCCAGTGTGCTAACCACTGCGCCACCTCGCTCGGTTGTGTACAGTGGTTTCCGTTGCTTTTTGCATCTTCATACCGTTAGTCACTGCTGATTCCCACCTCGAATGTCCCACCTCAAGGGCGAGAGAGTGCCCTGAAGGCATGTCCGCTTTCCTACCCTCTCTGACGAGGCTATTGACAGAAAGAAGGTGGCTTCTTATACCGGAAGTCATCGGCTGTCATTAATGACGATTTTTTTTTCGAAATTTAAGCTGTGGCGTGGTTAGAACCCGGAATGCAAGAGATCAAAGGAAAGCTAAATCAGGGTGGTCAGTGGGTTTGGAACTCGGTCCTACCGAATACCATTCCAGTATCTTATTACAGTTTCGTCTCGCACGGTATTGTTCACAACTGCAGAAGGCGCTGCTAAGGAAACTGACTGTTTTACACGATCCGTGGTACAAATGCTACTACACCTGCAATGCAACAAACTACGAAAGGCCCATTGTTTGTGCAATGCGCAATTTCGGAGACCGATTACCTCAAGTGTTTGAAGCAGATGATACGATCAAATTTGTTTTGGACAATTTCGGTGAGAGTGTCATTTAGAAATCCAGTACATGGATTGACATCATAGTGTTGCTCCACACACAGCTATCCTGTTTTGTCTACACTCACACACCGTAAATTACTATAAAGTATTTGGCAGAGATTACTTTATGTATCCAAATGAGAGAATTCTGTACTGTCGGCGTAGTAACAACTCTGATTAGTTGTTCGTAAATATGCTAATGATTGGTCTGGAGATGAAACAATTATCTTCTTTTCCCTCGAAGTAATTTGGCATCGTTTGTACGGTTGGATTGTTTGGGGGAAGAAACCAGACAGCGTGGTCATCGGTCTCATCGGATTAGGGAAGGACAGGGAAGGAGATCGGCTGTGCCCTTACAGAGGAACTATCCCGGCATTTCCTGGAGTGATTTAAGGAAATCACGGAAAAGCTAAATCAGGATGGACGAACGCGGGATTGAACTGTCGTCTTCCCGAATGCGAGTTCAGTGTGCTATCCACTGCCCTACCTTAATTTACATCCCCTACAGTAATGTCCTATTGTATTGCCTGTCGAGCACACAGTTATACGTCAGTTGTACAATGGTGGAATATCCTGTGTCGGAGGAAAAAGCCATAAATAAATCCATCACGCAGAGTGCCTTGTAGAAGTGAAAGTTACTTGCTTGCCTCCACTTCGTGTCGGCCCTGGCAACAGTCGAAGTGAAAAGTATTTTTCTGTTGCTGAGTGGCTATGAACGGTTCGGCTGAAACTTTTATCGGTTGCTTTGGCCTTCTGGTTAACTGGCCGTGGTGGAAGTTTCCGCTCTCAGCAGTTTAGGCAGCACTTTCACTGACGATATTTCTTACACAGCGTATGATGGCTTCTTTACGTAATCTGGAGCACTCATGCTTGTTAATCTTGAATATACTAAACTTCGGAGCTCCTATGAAATAAACGGATTCACCGTACCTATTTTCGTTTGTCTAGGTGATACAGTGGCTAGTGAAGCCTAGTATGCTTCAGTCATCAATAAGTGTAAAGGGAACTATTCTTTTATGCACTGGATATTATTTGGAAATTTAAAACAGTAACCATGAACGTCTTTGGTAAGCGACATAAAAAAGTGTATGGCAGATTTTTCGTCACAACGATCTGTGTACTTGCAAACACAATCCTATGTAACGCAAAATTTTCTAAATACTATTTGTGTACACTTCTGTATGAAATATTACATGTAGCACGCACATGTAAAATGCTTTGCCCACACATACAAATTAATATATTAATGAAAAATAAGTGGAGGAGAGAGATCATTGTAATAGGGCAGTTGAAGGAAGGAATCGAGCTGACGAAAGATTGTATTTCATGTTGGCCGTACTCAACATCAGTGGTATGAAAAAAAGGATTTGAAGGAGCCAAGATACAGTAGGCAATTAAAAAGGTATATAAAAGTGCAATGGAGACGTTGTAAGGCATCAGTCAATCCATCTTTGATGTGATTTCGTAGTTTTATCAGGTTCTGCAGAGTATCTTTTCTCTGCCTATGTATTCTCTTACGGTCATAAGGTCGGAGAGGGCGGGGGCGATCACACGATTTATTCGTGTGAAAAGCGTCGCATACCATATGCACAAAATGAGCAAAACAAATATATGTGAGATAATTGGAGACATACAATAATAGTTATATACAAACACATTATAATCACTAAATGTAATAAGATCAAGAATTAGCATCCACGACAGGATTCTCCCCGGCCCGTAATAGATCCTCCAGAGTACAGAAAACTAGGCACTGAGGACAATTGTACAGGTGCTTGGTGGTTTTTTCGGGTCCATATTCGCATAAAGTTGATGGACTCCCAAGATAGTTCCATTTGGCCGTATTATCTTTTGTTCCATCCACCCCACATATTAGGAACTTCCACGCTTTCCGTTGCAGATTTTCACCTGGCAGAGGGCCTCCGAAGGTAAGGATCTATGAGCGATATCTACAGTTCAGATTGTCCACAGATTTTGTTGTGCCATTGACTATGATGCATTGTCACTGAAGAAAGTCTTTAGAAAGCTTTTCCTAGTTTTCAGTTTGCTTAGGAGAGGTTGATGTCTATGAAAAGCTTGAGCAGCGTTTAGTTCCACTACTGGTCTCTCTGTGTTCGCGGTAACTTCGTGTCTGATGTAGTAAAATGGAACACCTGAAGCCGTCCTTGTTATGCCATTTATTATATGGCTACCAGCTTCGGTGCTTCAGTGCACCATCTTCGGGCCACAGCTGACACTGAGGGGGTTAACACCATCCTTATACACGGTTCATAAGTGGCCAACATCTATAAATGATTTTCACGTGCCACTTGTAATAACAAAGATGTAGTCTTTCGAAACATCAACTATGGTGAGTTGATAGATGCTGGGTGGAAAGACAACATAGCTGTTACAGGTAGTCTCAGAAATCCATTTATAGGTGTTGGCCACTGATGAATCGTGTATATGGATGTGCTACCCTTCTCAGCGTCGGCTGAGGCTTGAAGATGGTCCATTGACGAACTGAAACTGATAGTACGTAATAAATGACATCGTAAGAAGGCTGTAAGTGATCCATTTTATTATGTAAGTGAACGGCCGAAGTACATCAGACCTCCAATGTCAAGAATAGACATACAAAAACTTCCTGTCTTGTATCTTTTAATCTCCCTGCTTCCTACTTCCAACTGTCTAAACAATGTTCAGTCCAATTAATTAAAAGCAAAGTCCTTTATTAAGATATGAGAGGAGCGAAGATTACATGAAACTTTCAAGTTTACTTAGCTTCACATGTTGAGATGGTTCCAGTTCTTTTTGTCCAGGGGTCTGATTCTTGAGCTGAAAATCTAACACCAGGTTCTCACGCTTTATTTGAAGTAAATAAACTAGAAGATTGTTCTTACAGTTTTCTTTACTTAAATATATTTCCACTGTGTTGCTGACATTTTAGTATATTATACAGTATTTTTATTTTAACATTAAGAAAGCAGAAATTACGTTGTTTGCACCTTTTATACAAAAAAAAGTCAGATATCATCATAGGCAAGCTTAAGGCTCCCACACTAGCGGAAATAACAATATTTAAGAGGGTTTCACAAATAAATTCCTACTAGTTTTCGTTACATTATTAATTTCGATAATTATATCATAAATGAATCCAGAAATAAACATAGTAAACAGTACAGGATTGCCCAATTAATAATATAAATTTTAATTGTGCAAATAATTCGCAGTTTCAAATGTTTCTAAAAAATATAATTTTAACTGTACATTCAGAACTAGTATTTATCGATTGTAACATCGAAACTAAAATATTTTACAAACTAATTCCTTTTTATAAATTTTAGCTCAAAATATGACATACTGCGAATACAATTATATGAAAGTTTTCGGAAAAGTAACTGAGATAATATTGAGCTGTCGAAAATACTGGCATCGAAAACTATAGTTGAAGAAAAGTAATGCTAGAGGAGGATTTCCGTTAGGATCTGATGGGGCTATCTCCGGCAGACTGTAGAGTTTACAGGTTATCTCCAGCATCCTAACGTTGTTCTATCGGTCTCGCTGAGGGCAACATCCTCATGCCCAACATGAGCAGCACTGTACCAAAGAGGGCAGGCGTATTCAGCGACAGAGTAACATAAAGTAAGTGCCGGCGTTCGGAGTGTTGTCGGTTGCACCCTACCCCCAGCCGCAACCCACCCTTCCACTCCGATCAGGTAGTTGTGAGCTTTCTGATGATACTACTACCGAGAGATACTTACAAAAACGCTCATTCTGGGAACCGAACTGATTGATTTTATTTTCATTTTTATTGCATTTGACATTTAGCACCTAATGTACCTTTAAACATCTTCGCAAAAGTGGTTTACTGGTAGAGAGTGTGAATGTGGGTGTATTTGAAAATGCATGCAATTGCTGATCCAGGTGTTACAACATGCAATGTGTGGTTTTCACGCGCAATAGAAAGGGCTGAAATGATGTTCATAATCTACAAGTTCTCCACCTAGTCAACAAAGAAAAAAGAACGAACCTCCTAGAAGAAATCGAAATTTATTCACATAAACATGCATCCCCTTCTGACATACTTAACGACCAAACAGAGCTGCCAAACCGAATATTTCTGAAAAACTTCCACACTCTACTTATCAAACCACTTACTAAGCACAATCAAGAATTAACATAGTCTATTATAAACCCAACAAATGCATGTAATAATATAAAACATAAAAATCTTAATTCTACCTTTGTTATATTGTAAATGTATGAATTACTGCTTTGTATAAATGTGTTATGTTAGTTTATTATCTTCAATACTACAAAAAATTGTATACATCGCACTTAGAATACTTCTATCAGCCAAGTCAATATTTAGAAAACAGTAGCTTATCTTAGAACCTCAAAACTTTCGTAAAAATATAATTCTGTCCATAGATAAACCATTTGTATGTGAACAAAAACAGTCAGTCGACAACATGGCGGATAACGCAGTGCGCCTGTGTAAAATACGCGATAAAAAGTGTTTGTGTTGTTGCAAAAAAGAAGAAAAGCCAAGAAAAAAGGAGAGGAGAATGTAAGTAAAATGAATAACTGATAGTGTGTGACTTTAAACTCGCGAAATAGAAGTAAATCGTTGCTTTTGCACAGGCCTGCTGCAGCATCCAAACTGCTGTCGAGATTGTACTACTGTAGTAACTGAAGATCCATGTAATTTGCCAGCTGAAGATGGGTGCAAACCCGAAATGCATATAGGCGTAAATAAAACGCATTAAAAAGTGGCTGGTTGCCGTATTTTTACAGTGAAATATTGTAAATAGTATTTGAGTGGGCTAAATATAAAGGAATTTATCGTCACAGTACATTTCCATTTGTTTTTCGATTCAGGGAGTGCATCTGTCATATTTCTGAGCCTGTGTGCAGGTCAGTCTTTGAGCGATAGGAGGATATATCTTGTAAGACTGAATTTAATATTTCATATTACCATTTGAGTTCCTCAGAATCAACAAGAAACTAATGATGGACGATATTTTGTCTATAAGGCTTGGATTCTTTCATTAAATTTGAACAGAACTGTAACTTCCTAGGATTTTGCTCGATCTTTTCCCCAAATATGACCGTGAAAATGCGCAAATTGCCTATACGTTTTCAGCTTTTCTAAATTCACTTTATAGCCAGAGCGTAGCGGTCTCTGTTTCCGCAATTTGCCTCGCATGACACTAATAAACAAAGGCAAACGTTTGCCGTCATCTGTTATCGTATTTGATACATATTTGACTAGAACGCTACTTATGACGTGTTTGTGTGTCAACGGTAACTCTTCTAGGTTAGAATAGTATTTCAATTAAATTAAATTCAAATAGGACGATAGTGGTCGTCAGTCCCCTCGCACAGATGAGCTCGTAGCTTTTGCGTTTACATTACGTACTCCGGAAGCAATTCTGTACCGTAGGGCGGATGCTACATTGTACTAACGTTTGCAGTTATCTGTGCTATTCCATTTAATTTTTGGGGCACAGAGAGTGGCTTTAGATGTCTTTTTACACCTTCTAGTATCCAGATTTTATTTCCAATATATATATATATATATATATATATATATATATATATATATATATATATATATATATATATATATATATATTCGTGGCCGGGCTAAATATCTCACGAAATAAGCGTCAAACGAAAAACTACAAAGAACGAAGGTTGTCTTGCTTGAAGGGGGAAACCAGATGGAGCTACGGTTGGCCCGCTAGATGGCGCTGCCATAGGTAAAACGGCTATCAACTGCGTTTTTGTAATAGGAACCCCCATTTTTATTACATATTTGTGTATTACTTAAAGAAATATGAATGTTTTAGTTGGACCACTCTTTTCGCTTTGTGATAGAAGGCGCTGTAATAGTCACAAACATATGGCTCACAATTTTAGACGAGCAGTTGGTAAGAGGTAGCTTTTTAAATTAAAATACAGAACGTAGGTACGTTTGAACATTTTATTTCGGTTATTCCAATGTGATACATGAACCTTTGTGAACTTATCATTTCTGAGAATGCGTTCGGATTACCTGTAAATACCACATTAATGCAATAAATGCATAAAATGATGACCGTCAACCTCAATGCATTTGGCAATACGTGTAACGACATTCCTCTTAACAGCCAGTAGTTCGCCTTCCGTAATGTTCGCACATGCATTGACAATGCGCCGACGCACGTTGAAGGCGTTGTCGGTGGATCACGATAGCAAATATCCTTAAACGTTCGCCACCGAAAGAAATCCGGGGACGTCAGATCCGGTGAACGTGCGGGCCATGGTATGGTGCTTCGATGACCAATCCACCTGTCATGAAATATGCTTTTTAATACCGCTTCAACCGCACTCGAGCTATGTGCCGGACGTCCAACATGTTGGAAGTACATTGCCATTCTGTAATGCAGTGAAACATCTTGTAGTAACATCGGTAGAACTTTATGTAGGACATGAGCATACATTGCACCCTTTAGACTGCCATCGATAAACTGGGCGGTCGATTATTCTTCCTCCCATACTGCCGCACCATCAGGCAAGGTCGCTGATGTATCACTTGTTGTATACACTGTGGATTTTCCGTTGCCCAATAGTGCATATAATCCCGGTTTACATTACCGCTGTTGTGAATGACGCTACGTCGCTAAATAGAACCCGTGCAAAAAATCTGTCATCGTCCCTGTAATTTCTCTTGTGCACAGTGGCAGAACAGTACACGACGAGCAGGCCGTTGTGACCGTGCGGTTCTAGGCGCTTCAGGAACCGCAGGTTCGAATCCTGGCTGGGGCATGGATGTGTGTGATGTCCTTAGGTTAGTTAAGTTTAAGTAGTTCTAAGTTCTAGGGGACTGATGACCACAGATGTAAAGTCCCATAGTGCTCAAAGTCGTTTGAACCATTTTTTTGTACACGACGTTCAAAGTCGTCGACATGCAATTCCTGGTGCATATAAATATGGTACAGGTGCAATCGATGTTGATGTAGCATTCTCAACACCGACGTCTTTGAGATTCCCGATTCTCGCGGAATTTGTCTGCTACAGATGTGCAGATTTGCTGCGACAGCAGATAAAACACCTGCTTGGCCATCATCATTTGTTGCAGATCGTGGCTGACGTATGTGGCTGAACACTTCCTGTTTCCTTAAATAACGTAACTATCCGGTGAACGGTCTGGACACTTGGATGATGTCGTCCAGGATACCGAGCAGCATACATATCACACGCCCGTTGGGCATTTTGATCACAATAGCCATACATCACACGATATCGACCTTTTCCGCAATTGGTAAACGGTCCATTTTAACAGGGGTAGCGTATCACGAAGCAAATACCGTCCGCATTGGCGGAATGGTCCGTTATACCACGGACTTATACGTTTGCGACTATTACAGTGCCATCTATCACAAAGCGAAAAAAGTGGTCCAACTAAAACATTCATATTTATTTACGTAATACACGAATATGTAATGAAAACGGGGATTCCTATTAAAAAAACGCAGTTTATATACTTTTGAGCTATGGCAGCGCAATGTAGCGGGCCAACCATAGCGCCATGTTTTCCCCCTTCAAGCTAGTCAAGTTTCGTTCTTTGTAGGTTTTTCGTTTGATGCTTATTTCGTGGGCCCGGTCATGACGATATTTTGAGAGAGCTAGTTTGCTTTTACTCAAAAAAATTCACATTTATGTTCTTCGAATGTTGTTGTCACACCTGTGTGAATATTGTACCGACCTACTTCTTGATCTTGTGTTTTGCGACCGAAGTAGCTGTAATGCATCAAAGTCGCTAATTCCTGTTGTTTTGGTAATGCTCTCGAAAAGATGAGGGCTCTTCCTATCCAAAAGGTCTAAAGTATATATCCTACATGTAGGCTAGCAGACTAGTCGTAGGATGCGGTTGTATGGAAACGCTTTAAGCATTACTTCGGAGGACTTCATTTACAACACCCATTACAAGTCAAGCAAAGCATTGTAATGCCAAACAATAGTCATGATCAGCGAAGTTATACATATCCGCAATGTTCTCACTTGTAAGACGACGGAGTGTGGTACCGATATTCGATACAATAAATAAATTTTCGTTGTGTGTAATCGAGGTGGGGTATTAAATAAGTCACAAAAGCCCTCAGAGGACGTTGGTTGTAATACGTTTCCCGATCTCCAAGAAATATCATCTGTCCAGTCCCACAGAAGAGAGCGGCCCGCAAAGAGGAGTATTAGACTACCGAACTATCAGAAAATGAGTTATGACTGAAAATTAACTCATGCAAATAATATGAAGAAAACCGGTTGACGCCGATCCCTGGAGAGATTGGCTTGGGTACCAGAGAAATGTAGGAACGTGCGAGGCAATACTGACCCTATGACTAATGTTTGTAGGTTAAAAGAAGGCAAACCTGCATTTATAGCATGTTTGGCTGTAGAGAATGGTTTTACCAATGTCGACTGGACTACACTCTTTGAAACTCTAAAGGAAGTAAGGATAAAGCTGAGGGAACCAATGGTTTTTAGCAACTTATACAGAAACCCAGACAGCAATTATGAGTGTCGAGGGACATGTAAAGAAAAGAATATTAGTGAGACACGGGTGTATCTGTCAGCGATGGGACGGGCGGGGTGGCCGTGAGGTTCTAGGCGCTTCAGTCTGGAACCGCGAGACCGCTACAGTCGCAGGTTTGAATCCTGCCTCTGGCATGGATGTGTGTGATGTCCTTACATTAGTTAGGTTTAAGTAGTTCTACGTTCTAGGGCACTAATGACCTCAGAAGTTAAGTCCCATAGTGCTCAGAGCCATTTGTCCTCAATGTTGTTCAGTGGGTACACTGAGCAGGCTGTGAAGCAAACGAAGGAGCGACGCGAAAGGCAACTAACGTTCAGGGGAAAAAATTATAAACTTGGTGAGTTTCCCATGTTTTTGTAATTTCCGCATTGTAATTTCCTCAGAAACGGCAAAGAAGAGCAATCGAGCGTGTCTTGGAAGAGGCTGTGTGAAAAACGTAAACGAAAGTAAAGCAATGGTAAAAGAATTTGTCGAATTAAGTTACACGCTTCTGTGGGAGTTGGAATAAGAAATGAGGCACTAAAAGCAGTTCTATCTGGGCAGGTAAATAAATGATGATTATCGAATTAGAGAGAGACATCAGATTCGGACAGGCAATACCAAAAATTGTATTTCTGAGGAAGGGAAGTTACTTAACATCGAATAAAAATGGTAATGTTAGGGAGCATTTTCTGAAGAAGCATAGCCGTTTACGGAAGTGAAACATGTGCAACAAACAGTTCAGAGAGGAAGAGAAGCTTTTGAAATGTGGTGCTTGAGAAAATTTCTTAAGATTAAATGGATGTACCGAATAACTAATAAGGAAGTACTGAATCGAACTATAGAAAAAAGACTTAACTAACAGAGAAGACACATTCTGAGGTACCAAGTAGTAGTCAATTTAGAAACACTGTGTATGTGTGGAGGGTGGGAGCGCAGTTGCACTATAGGGGTAGTCAAAAGCTCGATTACTGTGAGCGGTTAATAACTACTCAAAAGCCAAGAACGTACAAAATACTTTTTTATTCAACACAAATCGGTTTCAACAGTCTTAGCTGTCATCTTCAGGTCTTTTCGTAGTGAAACACGTTCAATTCACGCTGACCTCATGTTCAAGATATCAAGTGGATAAAACCCTGCAGATAAGAAACGTTTGTCATCGCGTTTATCATGTACTGAGTTTTATCCACTTGACATCTTGTACATGAGATCAAGGCAAAAAAGATTTGTTTAAGATCTGGAGATGGTAGCTAAGACTGTTGAAACCGGGTTGTCTTGAATAAAAAATATTTTGTGCGAACTTGGCTTTTGAATGCTTTTTGACAATTAAAACTGATCGCCCTTCAGTATTCTTATTATAAGAAAATTCTATCACAGTCAGTGGGTCTACATGTTCCTAAAAATTTTAATTGTAAATGTTTCTGGGTGCAGCTGTCTCCCCTGCTGTCATCCCTCTATTGAACCCAAACAGAAGACTACGTCAGAGATGTTCCGAATTCTCCACTTGGCCTTTCCATTTTCTAGCGTCGACAGCTCCACTTACTATCTTCAAATGACAATATGTAAACTCAAATAGCCGCAGTGAACTACGAATAAAAATGACAATCGGTAAATAAACCCATAGCAAATGGAATACCGATATACAAAACAAAAACGCTACGAATTTACGCGCCATCCTAAAAATACGAGTACATAAATACCGAGGCTGGGCAGAGCACCGGAGATAAGCAGGCGGGAAAATCGGATTAGCTGTGAAGTTAACACAGGCTGCAGCACATACTCGTTTGACTTCACCGCTGGCTGAATAATGAAGCTAATCCTTTTCGCTTCCGGCGCGAGGCTGTGTACCTGGATGCATAATTTGTGTTCCAGGTAACATCGGCCCGAGTTCGGAATTAGTCTGTCAAGAACAGATTGAAGTGAGGTTCGGAGGAGTGGCGGGTCTGACACGGGAGTTCGGAGGTCGTAAATTCAGGCCTAGGAGTACCAGTTGGAGCGCCCGCGGGGCTTCGCTGTTTCCGCGTGGCTCCCGTGCACAGCAGACGCGAAGCCATACAGAATACTGCTGCAGATGGAACTGCTCGTATACATTGTTCGATGCATGAACGATGCAGCACAAAATACGAAAATAATGAACTGGTGTGGTTATTCGATGTTGATTAAACTACAGCGCACAGGGAGTGAAGGACTCTCAGTCTGTTATGTAAAAGTATATAAAGCGTATGGAACTTAGGGATTTATGTTCCTGTAGAGATAGCGGAACTGCCGAAAAAGTTCGAATGTCCATTGCTCCATCTGTTTTATAAGTAACCTGCTGGAAATCCGTCATGCAGCGTTACTGATTTCTGCTCAGGTTGAGGGATGTTGTAGACAGGTGGCCAGATAGTAACATGTAACAGTTATTTGGCGCTCCCTGCTCTTATATGTTTATACAGAAGCGTCGAGCATCAAATGCTGGCTATATAGGGTGAAAAGTATTTAAACCGACAAACTCTGGGAGGTTGTAGAGGACATAAAAATAATTATTTTTTCCTAATCTCATTTTTTCCTACGATAATTATTTAAACCGGTAGAGGAAGATTTCTCTGGCGGCAAATTAATGAAACTAACGAACACTTTTCCATTTCTTATGACCAAGAGACAACACATTAACACAACCCAATTTCAATTACAGTATCTTTTCAAATATGCCTCCACTGCCACGTAAATAGAGGTTACTCCGTCGAGTCATGTTCTGTCTGACGCGGGCAAAAACACCAGGAGTATCCTGAATTGTTCCTGCTGCGGCTACTATCCGCGCAGCCAGATCCTCTTCTGATGCAACAGGAGTTGCGTAAACAAGGTTGTGCATCTCTCCCCACACAAAAAAGTCCAGAGGGGACATATCTGGGGATCGAGCAGGCCATGGTACAGGACCACCTCTGCCAATCCACGTTTCTGCGATCCGTCGGTCCAGGAATCGACGCACACAACGGCTGAAATGTGCCGGCGCCCCGTCATGTTGGAACCACATGCGTTGTCTTGTGGGGAGCGGAACGTCTTCCAGCATTTATGGCAATGCTCTGGCGAGAAAATTGTAATAGTGCCTGCCATTTAATGGCCTAGGTAGCAGATGCGGCCCAAAAACAGCCCCCAACAACACCGACCCGCACATTAACGAAGAACCGCACTTCATGAGCGCTAGTAACTGTGGCATATGATTTATCCTCACTCCAAACATGCGAATTGTGCATGTTGAAGACTCCATCACACCCGAACGTTGCTTCATCGATAAACAACACGGAGGATGGAAACGTAGGATGCATTTCACACTGTTCCAGGTACCACTGCGAAAACTGTGCTCTGGGTGGATAATCAACTCGTTCCAGGTTGTAGACACGCTGTAAATGAAATGGACGTAACAATTGCTCTCGAAGGACTGTTCTTACATTCGTCTGATTCGTCCCCATGTTACTTGCAATTGCACGAGTGATGAGTGAAGGATCCCGCTCCAAATGCTGCAAGCCAGATTCCTCAAATTGCAGTGTTCTAACATTCCGACAGCGTCCCCGTCCAGGTAATCTGCTGAATGGCCCGGTCTTGCGCAAACGTTGATACACAGCAGCAAAGGTCGTATGATGCGGGATACGGCGATTAGGATATTGCTATTGATAAACCCGCTGTGCAGCTCGTCTGTTGTGGTGCGCTACGTAGTACGCACCAACCATATCAGTATACTCACTCCAGGTGTATTGCTCCATTTGTAAACAGAGACAATGCGCTACTACATTGGTGGACAGCAGTTGTTTACAACTGAACAGCGTAATACGCCCTCTAACAACTAAAGAGCGTAATACGTCCTTCACCGGTTTAAATGATCCCCATAGGAAAAAATGACATAGGGAAAAATATTTGTTTTGATGTCCTCTACAACCTCCCAGAGTTTGTCGGTTTAAATACTTTTCACCCTGTATGTATTGATCTGGCCACTTTCTACGAGATCCGTAAACCTGGTAAGAAATAAATACCGCTGTAAAGAGGTTTAGTTTCTTAGGGAAGAGCCGCAGCAATGTCATGAAAGACACGTGAATGATGGGAGAAGTGAAGTAAACGAGATGTTCAATTATGACAAGATGTCACAACGGATAATGGCCTCGGAAGGAATCTATTTTATCTTCTCTTATCAACGCTCACATCCTGACATCTTGCACGAACTGATGTGTGATGAGTTTGTACATCATTAAGTTCGTGGGAACTTGATTGTTAGTAAGACTTGCATTATCAAGTGACGGAGATAAGCGATTTGATGCATTTCTAAGACTTTTAATCTTGTAATAGGCTTGATTGCATTACCACTTTAATTTACGCTTGCTTACTAGTTTCCGTTGCTAAACAGCTATCTTAAGTAATGCTAGAGAGTCTCTGTCTACGTAGACTGTAGGCTAGAATGCCATCGTCCGATAGTACATCGACGGTCAGAGTGGCAGAGCGGTTCTAGGCGCTTCAGTCTGGAACCGAGCGATGGCTACGGTCGCAGGTTCGAATCCTACCTCGGGCATAGATGTGTGTGATGTCCTTAGGTTAGTTAGGTTTAATTGGTTCTAAGTTCTAGGGGACTGATGACCTCAGAAGTTAAGTCCCATAGTGCTCAAAGCCATTTGAACCATTTGATAGTCCATCACGGAACACAGTTCGCTAGTGAGACAAGATTCCAATACACTGTTGGTTATACCAACGTAACTATATTGTGCATCTCTGAACCACGCTTATTAAAACGTGTACGAAGGTACATATGTTCGCTATGAATTGTAATACGCCTATGATAAGACTGTAAAATATCAATATGTAATATTCTTCTTTTTCTATCTTATTTGTTCGGCATCTTTGCGGAGGGTCCACACGGTTAAATCGGATTTGGCATGGTTACTTTCAAGGGGTGGCCGGATGCCCTTCCTACCAACACCGCATACTCCCCCGCTGCTCCCCCCCCCCCCCCCCCCCCCCACGGAATTAGTGTAACCCACCTGCATCTAGTGGAACTATGAAATGGTGCGATAGGTTTTCATGTCTGTGAGTTGTGTAACTGAGGCGGGACATGGGGACGAGCCCAATATTCATCTACGGTGATGTGGAAAACCGCCTATAAACCACATCCAGGCTGGCCGGCACACCAGCCCTCGTCAGTCCGCTGGGCGGATTCGATCCGGGGCCAGAGCGCCTATCCGAGTCCAGGAGGCAGCGCATTAGCGCTCTCGGCTAACCTGGAGGGTAAAATATAAATATGTAAAATACGGGGCTGAAATTACGACAGTGCGATAGAGAGACATCTATAAGCCATGAAGACAAAACTTAGCAATTCTACCCACCAAAATTCAGAAGCGAACTTACGGGCTTTTCAAAATCAGATATTAATTAATAAACGTCACTTTTGACGTGTGGAATGTAGGGGGACCTAAACGTCATGTTACGGTAATTCTGCTACGCAGTAAATCATTTAAACTAAAAAATAGAAGAAAGTTAACACTTTGGCGACAGTGCAAGAATAATTACGAAGACATACGAAGTGTCCTAGGGAATTCTGTCATACGCCAAGTACTTCAATTGGCGTTAGGTTGCAATACGAGTCTGATGCCTTTCAGTTCTGAATAACTTTTGATATTAAACTACATCAAACCATATTATTGTGGGTTGTCTTACGGTGAGTTATTGCACCGTTAAGGCATCCCAGAATTATTTGACTTAGTTTAGTCACAAATACTTCAGTTCATAATCACACAGGCAGACTATCTGCATATCCTAGAGAATTCAATGCGCTACTAGAACTGCTTTATGAGACTATATCGACGAGAGAACTGCAGAAAAGAGGTAGAAGGAAATCTACGTGCCGATTCACTTAGTTGATCCAGAAAGGAAAGACCATTTCTACTGTACATTGCCTATAATACTTTAGATGGACTGTTGGCTAAACTGAAAACATTTTTTGAGATTTAATTCCACGAGGAGATATTGCAGCCACACTGAACGTGTCCTCACCAGAGAACAACCAGAATAAAGGTGAAGTGTGCACACACCTCATATCAGCGCCAGCTAATAGCTGTCCTTACATCTACGCTCAGATTGCGTATACACAGGCGTAGTTTATAAGCATATCTCAGACACTATGTCTAAGCAAAAACATGATTGACACCGTTTCTCGGTAATACCCCAAGATCCTGTTTACATCCGTCTTTCCCACTAGACATGTCAAAGACTCTGATCGAAACACATTTAATTTTTTCCAAAAATGGTTCAGATGGGTCTGAGCTCTATGGCACTTAACATCTGAGGTCATCAATCCCCTAGAACTCAGAACAACTTAAAACAAACTAACCTAAGGACGTCACTCACATCCATGCCCGAGGTAGGATGCGAACCTGCTACACTAGGGGTCACGCGCGGTTCCAGATTAAAGCACCTAGAACCGCTCGGCCATAGCGGCCGGCTCATTTTTTCCATTACAAACTAACGTCAAAACAACTGCTACCAGGCAACCAAAGATGTTATGAATCCCATCGCACAATTTAAAAACGTCACTCATGAATTTTCAAAACAACACACCCTCTACTACATAGTGGAAGATCATTTTGAAAACAGTCCTATATCGTGCGGTAAAATCATTCCTCTGCGATATCATTTTGTTTCAGGAGTGCTAGTCTCGCAACGTATGAAGGAGCACCGTCAATTTCGAAAAAAAGGAGAACGGTACTGGCAGAATTAAATTAAGTTGTGATAGCGAGTTGTCAGTCGTGCTTGAACAGCTCAGTCGGTAAGTGCATCACCCACGGACAGCAACGTTCCGACTTCTAGTCTCAGCCCGGCACACAGTTTCAATCTGTCAAGGTTTGTCTCCTGAAAGACTTAGAAGCAATATCAGTGTTTTTCTTCCAAGTCATCGATTCTTTGAAGTGAATAACTATTTCCGAAATGGAATGTTCAGACTGTCTAGCTCCGTTAATTTCCGTCTTGCGGCCATAATTGTGTCGGAAAGCATTTCACATGAATCACTACAAATGCCAACTCCCCCAATGCACTGCCCTTCTATAACTTGTGTATGTGATGGTACAGCCCCCTGTATACGTGCTTATCGCTATCCTATGACTTTCGTCACCTCTACTCGTGTACTTCTCTTCATCTCTGCCTAATTGCTGCAACCCACGTCCATTTAAACCCACAGACTGTATTGGACCTTTGGACGTATTCTATACTAAGGTGACAGAAGTATGGGGATAGCGATACACATATGGCGGTAGTATCGTGTACACAAGGTATAAAAGAGCAGTGCCTTGGCGCAGCTGTCATTTTTTGTCAGATGATTAATGTGAAAAGTTTTCCGGCAGGATTATGGCAGCAAGACGGGAATTAACAGACTCTGAATGGTAGTTGGAGCTGGACGCATGGAACATTCCATTTACTAAATCGTTAGGCAATTTAATATTCCGAGATTCACAGAGTCAAGAGCGTATCGAGAATACCATATTTCGCGCCGGCCGCGGTGGTCTCGCGGTTCTAGGCGCTCAGTCTGCTACGGTCGCAGGTTCGAATCCTGCCTCGGGCACGGATGTGCATGATGTCCTTAGTTTAGTTAGTTTTACTTAGTTCTAAGTTCTAGGGGACTGATGACCACAGATATTAAGTCCCTTAGTGCTCAGAGCCATTTGAATACCGTATTTCAGGCATTACCTCTCGGCCCTGCGACGCAGTGGCCGACGGGGCTCACTTTATGAACGAGAGTAGTCAGTACCAATAGAGAAGCAACACTCCGTGAAATAACCGCAGAAATGAATGTGAGGCGTACGATGAACGTATGCCTTGGGACAGTGCGGCGGAATTTGGCGTTAATGGGCTGTGGCATCAGACGATCAACGCGCGTGCCTTTGCTAACAGCACGACATAGCCTACAGCGCCTATACTGGACTCGTCACCATATATCATGGACCTTAGACGACTGGAAAAACCGTGGCCGGGGCAGATGAGTCCCAGTTTCAGTTGGTAAGGGCCGCTGGTAGGGTTCGAATGTGGCACGAGCCCCACGAAGCCATGGATCCAAGTTGTGGACAAGGCATTTTGCAATTTGGTGGCGGCTCAGTAATAGTGTGGGCTGGATTTACATGGGATAGACTGGGTCTTCTGGGCTAAATGAACCGATCATTGACTGGAAATGGCTACGTTTGCGTTTGGCTACGGCTACTTGGAGGCCACCTGCAGCCGATCATGGACTTCACGTTCCGAAACAAAGATGTCATGCCGCCGGGCCACTAATGTTTACGTTTTGTTTCAAGAATTTTCTGGACAGTTCAAGCGAATGATCTGCACAATGTACTCACCGGCAACACTTGTTGAATCCACGCCATTTCGAGTTGCTTCACTACACCGCGAAAAAGGTGGTCTGACACGAAAGTAGGAAGTATTCAATGACCTTCTCACCTCAATGTGTAGAACCTATGGGTTTTAGAGAATTATCAGCAACTGTCCACTTCCGATTTTTTTTGAAAAAGGTTCACAGTTTCACCAACTGCGATATAGTCGCGTGTACTAACAGTGACCCAATACTGTCAAATGTTTTTTATTCCAGTCTTTGATCACAATATCAACTCTTTAGACGATTACCATTTTCAGTCCGTAATGACCGTCCTCAGATCTTTTTTACACCACCACTTTAGGACACGGTGTAAAAAAGATCTGAGGATGGTCATTACGGACTGAAAGCAGTCATCGTGTAAAGAATTGATATTGTGTTCAAAGACTGGAATAAAAAGCATTTAAAAGTTCACAGTATGCGATTTCCTTCTCACTTGCTTCAGAATCCAGTTCATTGAATACTTTTTGATGCTTTCTTCTTGTTAACATTCAATCAGACTATGACATTTTTTTTATTCTAAAGGTAACATTATTTGTTAGTGTTTGTATATTTCTCCACTCTTTGCATTTTTGTTTCGCAATATAAAAGTTAAAATTTATAATACACTGAAGGGGAAAAATAACAACAATAAAGTAATGTAGAACAATCAAAACTCAGAAATACTTCTGCCTAGGTAACATATTTAAGTGATTAACATTGCAAAATCACAGGATAGTATAAGCTCGAGGTAAGTCATTATAAATGTGAAATGCTGGTACATTAATAATCGATGTAACTGACAGAAGTTTGGATGCAAGCATACAAACATGAACGCATTGTGTTCCGCAGGTGCCGGATGTTAGTTTATGGGATGGAGTGACATGCCTGTTGCGCCTGGTCGGTCAGTACAGGGGCGGTTATTACTGTTTGTAGATGACGCTGGGGTTGTCGTCCTATGCTAACAGATACAGGCTCGACTGGAGACAGATCTGATGAGCGAGTAGACCAAGGGAACATGTTGACACTGTGTAGAGTATGCTGGGTTAAAAACGGCTTGTGGGCGAGCGTTATCCTGTTGGAAAAAAACCCTGAAGTGATAATCATGAATGGCAGCACAACAAGTCGAATCACGAACTTGAGCTACAGATTTGCAGCCAAGGTGCTTGCAATAACCACGAGAGTGGTCTTGCTGTCATAAGAAGTAGCACCCGGGACCATAGTTCCAAATAAAGGTCCAGTGTGTTAGCACGCAGAGCGGTTGATTGCACGCCCTCAAATAGTCTCGTCATAATCAACAAGTGGACAACATAGGCACCCTGGCAGAACCACCTCTCATTAGAAAACGCAACATACCTTCACCCTGCTCTCCACTGAGCTCTCCTTGACACCTCTGAAGTAGTGGATGGGGTGGTTTGCTCTCAGTGGAATGTATGTTAGAGGGTCTCTTGCCTCAGAGCTATCCCAGAAGTAACTGACATGTAACAGATCTTTCTGTCAGTTGGTGCCAACTGCGCTCAAATTGCTGATGCAGAAACAGTATAATGGGCTAGAGCCATAAGTCGGACACTATGGTCTTCCTTCTCGCTACTGACACATTGCCGTCAGGACACGGCCTTCCTGACAGCGTACATTCTCGTAATCGACGCTGCCAGCAAATACGTACAGTAGCCATGTACTCCTGCCAATTGTTTCTGCAAGATCGCAGAACGAACATCCAGAATCTCGTAGCCCTAGTACACGACATCGCTCAAACTCAATGATATGGTGATACCTGCATCTTTCTCGCCTTAAAGGCATTCTTGACTAACACCAGCTCACCATGTCCAGTGCGCCGGGGGGTTTTTGGCGCTACACGATATCGATTCTTACTTCCATCTTTGATCGTTGTCCCTGTGCCTTGTTCTCTTTGCGTCTTTGAGGCAGGCTATTTATGATGGCACTCGTGCGCAAGTCGAGGAGAGTGTGTCCGCACATGAGCCGAGTGAGTCTGTGACGTGACGTGCTTTTGATGTTGTCGTTGTGGGGAGTTGGCGACACCATGTCACGTGGCACGGCCGTATCCCGTTAGGACCAGTTGAGTTGGAGCAACGAAGAAGCATGGGCCGCTGCCGGAAAGTATTAAAGTTGTATTGACGCGGCTGGTTCTGAGCACTGTGGGGCTTAACATCTGAGGTCATCAGTCCCCTAGAACTTAGAACTACTTAAATCTAACTAACCTATGGACGTCACACACATCCATGCCCGAGGCAGTATTCGAGCCTGCGACCGTAGTTGTTGCATGGTTCCAGACTGAAGCGCCTAGAACTGCTCGGTCACACAAGCCGGCATGACGGAAATCTCACGATTTGAACTCAGGACCGCCCAGACCCCGTTAACACGCTATTTCTCTATTCTATTCAACGAGAGGCTTATTTTAGGCAGGAGATTTCCTACTGCCCAAAGTTGAGTATAAGTTAACCGTTTGGATCCTGTGTTTGTGAAATTATAATAGATTAACGTTTGCTCGCGTCCATCACATGTTCATCAAATAGACGTTTTGTCTTAAGCTTGCATAAAGTCTAGAATCTTCCGGATGTTGAGTGTAGCAGAACGTTAAGTGTAAACAGAACAAGTAATAGCACCTTTCGAGTCAGATAGAATCAAATTAATTTTATCTTTTCAGTAAGCGTAAAACTGGGAGAGAAAGGCGATAGTCGATATTGAAGAAGTTTGGTTATCTGTTTCATCTATTATTTTGGTTGTTGTTACCGACACATAAAGGGACCGTCGTCACAAGTGTGACGGTTATTATTGTAAATACTGATTGTGGATAGGGTCTTGATATGCAAATGCTGTTAATTGATTATTACTGCTTATGAATTAATGTGTATGTGTAATCAATAAAGAAGTGTTGTAACTACACACTGGTTGTGTTACTGGTATAAAAGGTTAGATTGTGCAGTCGCCACACCACAGTCGCAAATATAACTAAAGCTCAACACCGTTACAGCGCGTGTTTAAAGCAAACCTGTGGCGTTCCTCTGGATCCCTGGACATGTTGGTATCTGTGGAAATGAGGCGGCAATGAGGCGGCCGATATAGCGGCCAAGGCTGCAGTCTCTGTTCTTCGGCCAGCTATTTGCATGATTCCCTTCGCTGATCTACGGAGAGTTTTGTGTCGTCGTGTTGCTCTTTTATGGCACGCACCTAGGTCGACATTCCCCAATAATAAATTGCGGTACATGAAAGCTCTTCCCTGTGCTTGGACCTCTTCCTCTCTAACTCGTCGTCGGAAGGAGGTAGTTTTAACTAGACTCCGGATAGGGCACTGTCTTTTTGGCCATCGGCATCTTTTAAGCTGCGATCTTCCCCCACTCTGTCCCCACTGCTCTCAACTATGGACGGTGAGACACCTTTTACTTGAGTGCCCCTATTTTACTTCGATACGCGCCCGTCTACAGCTGTCGCCTTCCATTTTAGCAGACGACATGCGATCAGCCGGTCGCGTTCTCGAGTTCATTAATGCCAGTGAGATGACGTCAGTAATTTGAAGTTCTTTTTGGGGACGAAAAACCCCCCTTCTATAGTGCTTTTTTAAGCTTTCCTTCTGTTTTTGGTTTCCCCACTTTTTTTCAGTTTTGCTCCCATTGCTGCTGCTTTCCAGTTTCGTTTTTTTAGCTTTTCCTAAGTGACAGACCGGGTGCTAATGAACATAGCAGTTTTGCGCCCTAAAACCAAGTTGTTGTTGTGGCCTTCAGTCCTGAGACTGGTTTGATGCAGCTCTCCATGCTACTCTATCCTGTGCAAGCTTGTTCATCTCCCAGTACGTACTGCAGCCTACATCCTTCTGAGTCTCCTTAGTGTATTCATCTCTTGGTCTCCCTCTACGATTTTTACCCTCCACGCTGCCCTCCAATACTAAATTGGTGATCCCTTGATGCCTCAGAACGTGTCCTACCAACCGATCCCTTCTTCTAGTCAAGTTGTGCCACAAACTCCTCTTCTCCCCAATCCTATTCAATACCTCCTCATTAGTTATGTGATCTACCCATCTAATCTTTAGCATTCTTCTGGAGCACCACATTTCGAAAGCTTCTATTCTCTTCTTGTCCAAACTATTTATCGTCCATGTTTCACTTCCATACATGGCTACACTCCATACAAATACTTTCAGAAACGTCTTCCTGACACTGAAATCTATACTTGATGCCTAAAAACATAACAGAAAAAGCAAACATGATTTGCGTTCGCATAGTGGCCTACTAGCGCCGCTCTTATACAACTGGTGCGAAACTGGAATTCTTGTTTTACGTGTAGATATACGTCTACCAAGTTTCGTTATGTCACACGTCCATTTGGTGTTGCGGCTTTTCTCCGTCTATGTATTAGTCCAGTCAAATGAGCAGCAATCAGTGTTTTGGAGCCGGGCACCCATTGCTGTGCCGGACGTGAACAGGATGGCAATGAAGATGTAGGGCAGCTTGACAAGACCAGTGCAACGACAGACAAGCGGGTCAACGGCCGGAACAGGTGCAGCAGCGGCTGGCGTGGCCACCGTAATTAACGGGCGAATTTGTCCGGCGGGTCGGGTCTGCGCGACGCGGGCGGCGGAGGGAGTGGAATCGATAGCGGCGGTCCGCTGGCCCAGACAGCGTGGCGGCCGGGACGCGCCGTGCCGTTGTATCGCCTGAATATTCATCCAGACCCGCCGCCAAGTGTTGAACGCACACTCATGAATGACGAACAGACCGGCGGCCCGCCGCGCGACCACCGCTGCCGCGGCAGGTGGCGGCGCCGTACTTCACCGGCCAGCGAGCGTTATTATGATGAATCCACTGGCCAGGTGGTTACTGAATGAGCTCCTCTCATCTGTGTTTTTCACGAGGTGCTGAGGAGCAGAGGTGCTAACGGCCCCGGGTAGTTATAAAAATTCTTATTTAGTCTATCTCTGGGGTGTAAATTATTTTCAGTTTGAGCCGAATACTTTTTTGTCTGGAAATGTTTGTCGCTGTAAGACATTAACGTTACCAAGATACACATTTGGATAAGAAACATTAAATTTAGAGTCAATAAGAGCACCTTAACAAATCATGAAAAAGAATACACTACTGCCATTTAAAATTGCTACACGAGGAAGATGACGTGCTACAGACGCGAAATTTAACCGACAGGAAGAAGATGCTGTGATGTGCAAATGATTAGCTTTTCAGAGCATTCACACAAGGTTGGTGCCGGTGGCGACACCTACAACGTGCTGACATGATGAACGTATCCAACCGATTTCTCATACACAAACAGTAGTTGTTGTCATGCTTGGTGTAAGGAGGAAAAAACGCGTGCCATCACGTTTTCGACTGCAGCCTATCGCGATTGCGGTTTATCGTATCGCGACATTGCTGCTCTCGTTGGTAGAGATCCAATGACTGTTAGCAGAATATGGAATCTGTGGGTTCAGGAGGGTAGTACGGAACGCCGTACTGGATCTCAACCGCCTCGTATCACTAGCAGTCGAGATGACAGGCATCCTATTCGCATGGATGTAACGGATCGTGCAGTCTCGTCTCGTTCCCTGAATATGGGGACGTTTGAAAGATAACAACCATCTGCACGAACAGTTCGACGACGTTTGCAGCAGCATGGACTATCAGTTCGGAGACCATGGCTGCGGTTACCCTTGACGCAGACAGGAGCGCCTGCGATGGTGTACTCAACGACGAACCCGGGTGCACGAATGGCAAAACGTCATTTTTTCAGATTAATCGAGCTTCTGTTTTCAGCATCATGATGGTCGCATCCGTATTTGGCAACATCGCGGTGAAAGTACATTGGAAGCGTGTATTCGTCATCGCCATACTGACGTATCACCCGGCGTGAAGGTATGGCGTGCCATTGATTACGCGTCTTGGTTACCTCTTGTTCGCAATGACGGCACTTTGCCGGCCAGGATGACCGAACGGTTCTAGGCGCTACAGTCTGGAACCCCGCGATTGCTACGGTCGCACGTTCGAATCCTGCCTCGGGCATGGATGTGTGTGATGATCTAAGGTTAGTTACGTTTAAGAAGTTCTGATTTCTAGGGGACTAATGACCTCAGACGTTAAGTCCTATAGTGCTCAGATCCATTTGACCCTTTTTTTTACTGCACTTTTAACAGTGGATGTTACATTGCAGATGTGTTACGACCCGTGGCTCTACCCGTCATTCGATCCCTGCCAAACTTTCATTTCAGCAAGATATTGCCCGACCGCATGTTGCATGTCCTGTGGGGGCCTTTCTGGATACAGAAAATGTTCGACTGCTGCCCTGGCCAGCACATTCTCTAGATCTCTCACCAATTGAAAACGTATTATCAATGGTGGCCGAGCAGCTGGCTCGTCACAATACGCCAGTCACTACTCTTTATGAACTGTGGTATCATGTTGAAGCTGCATGGACAGCTGTACCTGTACACGCCATCCAAGCTCGGTTTCACACAATGCTCAGGCGTATCGAGGCAGTTATTACGGCCAGGGGTTATACACTCCTGGAAATTGAAATAAGAACACCGTGAATTCATTGTCCCAGGAAGGGGAAACTATATTGACACATTCCTGGGGTCAGATACATCACATGATCACACTGACAGAACCACAGGCACATAGACACAGGCAACAGAGAATGTACAATGTCGGCACTAGTACAGTGTATATCCACCTTTCGCAGCAAAACAGGCTGCTATTCTCCCATGGAGACGATCGTAGAGATGCCGGATGTAGTCCTGTGGAACGGCTTGCCATGCCATTTCCACCTGGCGCCTCAGTTGGACCAGCGTTCGTGCTGGACGTGCAGACTGCGTGAGACGACGCTTCATCCAGTCCCAAACATGCTCAATGGGGGACAGATCCGGAGATCTTGCTGGCCAGGGTAGTTGACTTACACCTTCTAGAGCACGTTGGGTGGCACGGGATACATGCGGACGTGCATTGTCCTGTTGGAACAGCAAGTTCCCTTGCCGGTCTAGGAATGGTAGAACGATGGGTTCGATGACGGTTTGGATGTACCGTGCACTATTCAGTGTCCCCTCGACGATCACCAGAGGTGTACGGCCAGTGTAGGAGATCGCTCCCCACACCATGATGCCGGGTGTTGGCCCTGTGTGCCTCGGTCGTATGCAGTCCTGATTGTGGCGCTCACCTGCACGGCGCCAAACACGCATACGACCATCATTGGCACCAAGGCAGAAGCGACTCTCATCGCTGAAGACGACACGTCTCCATTCGTCCCTCCATTCACGCCTGTCGCGACACCACTGGAGGCGGGCTGCACGATGTTGGGGCGTGAGCGAAAGACGGCCTAATGGTGTGCGGGACCATAGCCCAGCTTCATGGAGACGGTTGCGAATGGTCCTCGCCGATACCCCAGGAGCAACAGTGTCACTAATTTGCTGGGAAGTGGCGGTGCGGTCCCCTACGGCATTGCGTAGGATCCTACGGTCTTGGCGTGCATCCGTGCGTCGCTGCGGTCCGGTCCCAGGTCGACGGGCACGTGAACCTTCCGCCGACCACTGGCGACAACATCGATGTACTGTGGAGACCTCACGCCCCACGTGTTGAGCAATTCGGCGGTACGTCCACCCGGCCTCCCACATGCCCACTATATGCCCTCGCTCAAAGTCCGTCAACTGCACATACGGTTCACGTCCACACTGTCGCGGCATGCTACCAGTGTTAAAGACTGCGATGGAGCTCCGTATGCCACGGCAAACTGGCTGACACTGACGGCGGCGGTGCACAAATGCTGCGCAGCTAGCGCCATTCGAGGGCCAACACCGCGATTCCTGGTGTGTCCGCTGTGCCGTGCGTGTGATCATTGCTTGTACAGCCCTCTCGCAGTGTCCGGAGCAAGTATTGTGGGTCTGACACACCGGTGTCAATGTGTTCTTTTTTCCATTTCCAGGAGTGTATTTGTGCAATGAATACCCGTTTATCATCTGCATTTCTTCTTGGTGTAGAAATTTTAATGGCTACTAGTGTAGAAACACTCTGAGGAAGATAATAGGAAATACGAGTAGAGGAAAGGTAGGAACATTGAAAAATACCGACGACATCAGGGAATGGTTTCAGTTCTTCGACCACATCTAAAAAAGTAAATCCAACGAGACTGACAAGAAAAGCTAAACACAATTGGCCCCGGGTAAGTGCGTGAGTAACTGCACTAACTGGTATAACTAAACAAGAGATTGACTATAGAAGAACATATAAAAAACTTCAAGACGAGAACCTAGTTCTAAACAAAATACACACTAAAGAAAATGACGCACCACGTAGAAATTATCCGAAGAGACGGAAATCTGTATAGGTGATGTACATGTACAGAGAGACAAACGAATTCTTCAGAAAAATTGGATGATAATTCAACGGAAGGGTTTACAAACTGAGCGAATGAGTGATGCTTTGGTCCATGTTTGGCCCATATGCTTGGAATTGATTGATACAGTTGCTGGATGTCCTCCGACGGATAACGGTCCAAGTTTTGTCGTGTGCGTGCGGGCATTGTCTTGCTGAAATGTAAGAGTGGGCTGCCTTGCAAAATCGTCACCGTACCGCTGTGCTGTGAGAGTGCTGCGGCCGACAATCAAGCGCGTCCTTCTATGAAATGAAATAGCACCCCCGATCATCACTACTAGTTTCGGGCCTTACGGAGCTCGACAATCAGCCTGGTATCCCACCGCCGTCCAGGACGTTGCCAGACACGTCTTCGCTCATCTTCGGTACTCAGTTTGAAAGAGGAGTCATCAATGCAGACAATTCTCCTGCAGTCAATGAGCTGCCAGGCGGGCCATGAAGGTCGCCCAATCTGTTCCCACTCAACTTTTGGACCATTATTGGCAGTGCCCTCCTTCCGCCTTGATAATCTGGACGATATGCCGAAGGAGCACATTCAGCAACTGTGTCAATCACTGCCGAGCCGAATAACTGCTTGCATGAGGGCCAGAGGTGGAGCATTGTGTTGTTGACGCTCATTCTCAAAATGGTTCAAATGGCTCTGAGCACTATGGGTTCAAATGGCTCCGAGCACTATGGGACTCAACTGCTGTGGTCATCAGTCCCGTAGAATTTAGAACTACTTAAACCTAACTAACCTAAGGACATCACACACATCCATGCCCGGGGCAGGATTCGAACCTGCGACCATAGCAGTCGCACGGTTCCGGACTGCGCGCCTAGGACCACGAGACCAGCACTATGGGACTTAATATCTGAGGTCACCAGTCCTCTTGAACTTAGAACTACTTAAACCTGACTAACTTAAGGACATAACACACATCCAAGGCCAAGGTCTTTTTCGAACCTGCGACCGTGGCAGTCGCACGGTTCCAGACTGAAGCCCCTAGAACCGCTCGGGCACATCGGCCGGTGACGCTCTTTCTCTTGACTGAATCATCCAGTTTTTCTGAAATTGTATGCACTTGTTTGCCTGTACATGGACTTCACATACATCGATAATTTTTTTGTGTTAGAGTGTATGCACTGCTTAATCCATCATCACATCTGTCATTTTGGGCATTGTATATTTGAACAAATTTTGTATCGGTGTGCCAACCACCACAGACTCTTCATTGTCTTGCACAGTGCAGATACAGCCACTTGTTCCCATGTGCATGAAATTACGATCTTCAGAACGTAAAGAGTACCAAGCTTCAGAGGCGATATAGCATCGATTCTCTAGAATGGCAATCCAGAACCTTGATCGCTGACGTGATCTCGCTTGGTGATTCACATTGAAGATGAGTGGATCGTCACTGATTTGTTAGGAGATCGAGACAGTAAGAGAAACATTTAGTAGACTCCAATGAGCAACACCACAAGAAGGGCACTGTCAACCGTGGCCAATGATGATAGAAAACTGCCGAGAGCTCACACTGCCAAAACGACTCAAGAAACATATTACTCCCTGCAACTTACGTCTGCTGAAATCACCACGAGTGTGACATCAAATAAACTGTAGACATTTAAGTAGGGATATCTAAGATATTGCTTCCCGTACAACAACAGCGGTTATAACTGGTTTACGGGCAGTAAGGAGGCGGACAATGTGAGACGGCGCCCGTGGCCGAGTGGTTCTAGGCGCTTCAATCCGGAACCGCGCTGCTGCCACGGTCGCAGGTTCGAATCCTGCCTCGGGCATGGATGTATGTGATGTCCTTAGGTTAGTTAGGCTTAAGTAGTTGTAAGTCTAGGGGACTGATGACCTCAGATTTTAAGTGCCATAGTGCTCAGAGCCATTTGATTCATTTGAACCATTTGAGACGACAGGGTGAAAGATTGTATGTTATAGGGTTGCCTAGTCCAAAATCAGAAAGCTGGAAGCGAAGTTGTATCCAAATGGAGGTATTGCTTTAAAATCCGTACTAATTAATTTAAACAGAAATCGAGTCAACTGGGTAATTTCAGTTGTTTATTAATAACCAACGAATTTTCTGTGACAGCAGCCGTGAAAGTGCTTATAATTACAAAGAGAAATAAGTAAATAGTGTTGTAATTTGTTGGTTGTAGGCAGGCCGGAGTGGCCATGCGGTTCTAGGCGCTACAGTCTGGAACTGAGCGACCGCTACGGTCGCAGGTCCGAATCCTGCCTCGGACATGGATGTGTGTGATGTCCTTAGGTTAGTTACGTTTCATTAGTTTTATGTTCTAGGCGACTGATGACTTCAGAAGTTAAGTCGCATAGTGCTCAGAGCCATTTGAACCATTTGGCAGTTATAAAAGCAACTAAGTACTCAGTCTTATTGACTTGTTACCCCCGTTCGGGTTACAAAGAAAACCCTAGGTTACGGACAGGAGAATAGCGTTAGCTGGCATACCTGTACAGTATATCGCTATGGGTGCCTCCACATAATTACACTCCTGGAAATTGAAATAAGAACACCGTGAATTCATTGTCCCAGGAAAGGGAAACTTTATTGACACATTCCTGGGGTCAGATACATCACATGATCACACTGACAGAACCACAGGCACATAGACACAGGCAACAGAGCAAGCACAATGTCGGCACTAGTACAGTGCAGGCTGCAGCAATGCAGGCTGCTATTCTCCCATGGAGAGGATCGTAGAGATGCTGGATGTAGTCCTGTGGAACGGCTTGCCATGCCATTTCCACCTGGCGCCTCAGTTGGACCAGCGTTCGTGCTGGACGTGCAGACTGCGTGAGACGACGCTTCATCCAGTCCCAAACATGCTCAATGGGGGACAGATCCGGAGATCTTGCTGGCCAGGGTAGTTGACTTACACCTTCTAGAGCACGTTGGGTGGCACGGGATACATGCGGACGTGCATTGTCCTGTTGGAACAGCAAGTTCCCTTGCCGGTCTAGGAATGGTAGAACGATGGGTTCGATGACGGTTTGGATGTACCGTGCACTATTCAGTGTCCCATCGACGATCACCAGAGGTGTACGGCCAGTGTAGGAGATCGCTCCCCACACCATGATGCCGGGTGTTGGCCCTGTGTGCCTCGGTCGTATGCAGTCCTGATTGTGGCGCTCATCTGCACGGCGCCAAACACGCATACGACCATCATTGGCACCAAGGCAGAAGCGACTCTCATCGCTGAAGACGACACGTCTCCATTCGTCCCTCCATTCATGCCAGTCGCGACACCACTGGAGGTGGGCTGCACGATGTTGGGGCGTGAGCGGAAGACGGCCTAACGGTGTGCGGGACCGTAGCCCAGCTTCATGGAGACGGTTGCGAATGGTCCTCGCCGATACCCCAGGAGCAACAGAGTCCCTAATTTACTGGGAAGTGGCGGTGCGGTCCCCTACGGCACTGCGTAGGATCCTATGGTCTTGGCGTGCATCCGTGCGTCGCTGCCGTCCGGTCCCAGGTCGACGGGCACGTGCACCTTCCGCCGACCACTGGCGACAACATCGATGTACTGTGGAGACCTCACGCCCCACGTGTTGAGCAATTCGGCAGTACGTCCACCCGGCCTCCCGCATGCCCACTATACGCCCTCGCTCAAAGTCCGTCAACTGCACATACGGTTCACGTCCACGCAGTCGCGGCATGCTACCATTGTTAAAGACGGGATGGAGCTCCGTATGCCACGGCAAACTGGCTGACACTGACGGCGGCGGTGCACAAATGCTGCGCAGCTAGCGCCATTCGACGGCCAACACCGCGGTGCCTGGTGTGTCCGCTGTGTCGTGCGTGTGATTATTGCTTGTACAGCCCTCTCGCAGTGTCCGGAGCAAGTATGGTGGGTCTGACACACCGGTGTCAATGTGTTCTTTTTTCCATTTCCAGGAGTGTATTTCTCGGGTTTGGGTCATTAGTTTCAAATGGGCCATAGTTGTTCGATCTCTACCCCATCGCTGTAAAGCCTAGCAGAAGTCGCACTTGTATATATATATATATATGGCTGGATACGATTATTAAACAGTTTCACCTGGACACCTGATAACCCTAGTAACATGTAATTTCCTCCACACACTGCTGTGGCTTGTGAAATACGGATGTAGATATATAGATGTAGAAAGGACGAGTTAATGGGACAGTTGCCGAGGAATTAAGCGATTACGAGGAACAGTATATTGAAACACAGTAAGGTAAAAAATACTGCAATACGTTAAATGTGTTTTCGAAGTCCTAGAAGATATGCAGTGGTAATCAGAGCAGCAGACCATTTACATCGACATATACAATGAAGTGACAAAAACTATCAGTTAGCGATATGCACATATACCGATGGCGGAAGTATCGCGTACACAAGTTGTACCAGGACAGTGAATTGGCGGAGCTGTCTTTTTTATACTGGTTATCCATGTGAAAAGGTTTCCGACGTGGCCGCACTGGAATTCATGGACTTTGAACGAAGTATGGTAGTTGGAGCTAGACGAATGGGACATTGCATTTAGGAAATCGTTGGGAATTTCAATATTCCGAGATACACACTGTCAGGTATGTGCATTACCTCTCAACATGGACAACAAACCGTTCGGGCCTACACTTAACGACCGAGAACGGCGTTTGCGTACAGATGTCAGTGCTAACAGCAAACAACACTGCGTGAGATAACCGCAGAAATAAATGTGTGAACTGCGACGAACGTATCCGTTAGGAAATAGAGCGTTAAAGAACTGTGACACCAGACGACTGAAGCGAATGCCTTTGCTAACAGCACGACATTGCCTGCAGTGCCTCTCCTGGGCTCGTGTCCATATTGGTTGGACCCAAGACGACTGGAGAAACGTTGCTTTGTCAGATGAGTCCCGATTACAGTTGGCAGGATCGAGTGTGGCGCATACTCCACGAAGTCATGCAGCCAGGTTCTCAATAAGACACTGTGCAAGCTCGTGGTGGCTCCACAATCGTGTTGGCTGTCTTTACATGTAATCAGCTGGGTTCTCTGGTCAAACTGAACCAACCATTGACTGAAAACGGTTATGTTCGATCACTCGGAGACTATTTGCAGCCACTAAAGCCATTCATGGACAGCGATGCGTCATGTCACCAGGCCAAAATTGTTAGTGACAGGTTTGACGACGCAGGTCGCCTGACATGAATCCCATCGAATACTTATGGGACGTAATCATGAGGTTAGTTCGTGCACGATATCCTGCACCGGCAACACTTTCGAAATTATGGACGACTATAGAGGCCGCATAGCTCAGTATTTCGGCAGTGGACTTTCAGTAGATTAGATTAGATTAATACTTGTTCCATAGATCATGAATACGACACTTCGTAATAATGTGGAACTTGTCAGGTTAATAAAAGATGTCCGTACAAGATATTACATTACACAAAATATTGCATGACACTTATGTTTAAGTTGTTTTCTTTTCCTCCCTTAATTTATATCTAAAAATTCAGCTAATGGGTAGAAGGAGTTGTCATCTAGAAATTCTTTTAATTTATTTTTAAATGTTGGTTGGCTATCTGTCAGGTTTTTGATGCTGTTTGGTAGTTGACCAAAGACTTTTGTGGCAGCATAATTTACCCCTTTCTGTGCCAGAGTCAGATTTAACCCTGCATAGTGAAGATCCCCCCATGAACCATGGACCTTGCCGTTGGTGGGGAGGCTTTCGTGCCTCAGCGATACAGATAGCCGTACCGTAGGTGCAACCACAACGGAGGGGTATCTGTTGAGAGGCCAGACAAACCTGTGGTTCATGAAGAGGGGCAGCAGCCTTTTCAGTAGTTGCAGGGTCAACAGTCTGGATGATTGACTGATCTGGCCTTGTAACCATAACCAAAACGGCCTTGCTGTGATGGTACTGCAAACGGCTGAAAGCAAGGGGAAACTACGGCCGTAATCTTTCCCGAGGGCATGTTCCTTTACTGTATGATTAAATGATGATGGCGTCCTCTTGGGTAAAATATTCGGGAGGTAAAATAGTCCCCCATTCGGATCTCCGGAAGGGGACTACTCAAGAGGATGTCGTTATCAGGAGAAAGAAAACTGGCGTTCTACGGATCGGAGCGTGGAATGTCAGATCCCTTAATCGGGCAGGTAGGTTAGAAAATTTAAAAAGGGAAATGGATAGGTTAAAGTTAAATATAGTTGTTAATTAGTGAAGTTCGGTGGCAGGAGGAACAAGACTTCTGGTCAGGTGACTACAGGGTTATAAACACAAAATCAAATAGGGGTAATGGAGGAGTAGCTTTAATAATGAATAGGAATGTAGGAATGCGAGTAAGCTACTACAAACAGCATAGTGAACGCATTATTGTGGCAAAGATAGATACGAAGCCCACACCTACTACAATAGTACAAGTTTATATGCCAACTAGCTCTGCAGATGACGAAAAAATTGAAGAAATGTATGATCAAATAAAAGAAATTATTCAGATAGTGAAGGGAGATGAAAATTTAATAGTCATGGGTGACTGGAATTCGGTTGTAGGAAAAGGGAGAGAAGGAAACGTAGTAGGTGAATATGGACTGGGGTAAAGAAATGAAAGCGGAAGCCGCCTGGTAAAATTTTGCACAGAGCACAACTTAATCATAGGTAACACTTGGTTCAAGAATCATAAAAGAAGGCTGTATACATGGAAGAACCCTGGAGATACTAAAAGGTATCAGATAGATTATACAATGGTAAAACAGAGATTTAGGAACCAGGTTTTAAATTGTAAGACATTTCCAGGGGCAGATGTGGACTCTGACCACTGTCTATTGGTTATGACCTGTAGAAGAAACTGAAGAAAATGCAAAAAGGTGGGAATTTAAGGAGATGGGACATGGATAAACTGAAAAACCAGAGGTTGTACAGAGTTTCAGGGAGAGCATAAGGGAACAATTGACAGGAATGGGGGAAAGAAATACAGTAGAAGAAAAATGGGTAGCTTTGAGGGATGAAGTAGTGAAGGCAGCAGAGGATCAAGTAGGTAAAAACACGAGGGCTAGTAGAAATCCTTGGGTAACAGAAGAAATATTGAATTTTATTGATGAAAGGAGAAAATATAAAAATGCAATAAATGAAGAAGGCAAAAACGAATACAAACGTCTCAAACATGAGATCGACAGGAAGTGCAAAATGGCTAAGCAGGGATGGCTAGAGGACAAATGTAAGGATGTAGAGGCTTATCTCACTAGGGGTAAGATAGATACTGCCTACAGGAAAATTAAAGAGAGCTTTGGAGATAAGAGAACCACTTGTATGAACATCAAGAGCTCAGATGGAAACACAGTTTTAAGCAAAGAAGGGAAAGCAGAAAGGTGGAAGGAGTATATAGAGGGCGATGTACTTGAGGACAATATAATGGAAATGGAAGAAGATGTAGATGAAGATGAAATGGGAGATACGATACTGCGTGTGGAGTTTGACAGAGCACTGAAAGACCTGAGTCGAAACAAGGCCCCCGGAGTAGACAACATTCCAGTGGAACTACTGACGGCCTTGGGAGAGCCAGTCCTTACAAAACTGTACCATCTGGTGAGCAAGATGTATGAGACAGGCGAAATAGCCTCAGACTTCAAGAAGAATATAATAATTCCAATCCCAAAGAAAGCAGGTGTTGACAGATGTGAAAATTACCGAACTATCAGTTTAATAAGTCACAGCTGCAAAATACTAACGCGAATTCTTTACAGACGAATGGAAAAACTAGTAGAAGCCGACCTCGGGGAAGATCAGTTTGGCTTCCGTAGAAATATTGGAACACGTGAGGATATACTGACCCTACAACTTATCTTAGAAGAAAGATAAGAAAGGCAAACCTACGTTTCTAGCGTTTGTAGACTTAAGAGAAAGCTTTTGACAATGTTGACTGGAATACTCTCCTTCAAATTCTGAAGGTGGCAGGAGTAAAATACAGGGAGCGAAAGGCTATTTACAATTTGTACAGAAACCAGGTGGCAGTTATAAGAGTCGAGGGGCATGAAAGGGAAGCAGTGGTTGGGAAGGGAGTGAGACAGAGTTGTAGTCTCTCCCCAATTTTATTCAATCTGTATATTGAGCAAGCAGTAAAGGAAACAAAAGAAAAATTTGGAGTAGGTATTAAAATCCATGGAGAAGAAATCAAAACTTTGAGGTTCGCCGATGACATCGTAATTCTTTCAGAGACAGCAAAGGACTTGGAACAGCAGTTGAATGGAATGGTCAGTGTTTTGAGTTGAGTATATAAGATGAACACCATCAAAAGCAAAACGAGGATAATGGAATGTAGTCGAATTAAGTCGGCTGATGCTGAAGGAATTAGATTAGGAAATGAGACACTTAAAGTAGTAAAGGAGTTGAGCTATTTGTGGAGCAAAATAACTGATGATGGTCGAAGTATAGAGGATATAAAATGTAGACTGGGAATGGCAAGGAAAGCGTTTCTGAAGAAGAGAAATTTGTTAACATCGAGTATAGATTTAAGTGTCAGGAAGTCATTTATTAAAGTATTTGTATGAAGTGTAGCCATGTATGGAAGTGAAACATGGATGATAAATAGTTTAGACAAGAAGAGAATAGAAGCTTTCGAAATGTGGTGCTACAGAAGAATACTGAAGATAAGGTGGATAGATCACGTAACTAATGAGGAGGTATTGAATAGGATTGGGGAGAAGAGAAGTTTGTGGCACAACTTGACTAGAAGAAGGGATCGGTTGGTAGGACATGTTTTGAGGCATCAAGGGATCACAAATTTAGCGTTGGAGGGCACCGTGGAGGGTAAAAATCGTAGAGGGAGACCAAGAGATGAATATAGTAAGCAGATTCAGAAGGATGTAGGTTGCAGTAGGTACTGGGAAATGAAGAAGCTTGCACAGGATAGAGTAACATGGAGGGCTGCATCAAACCAGTCTAAGGACTGAAAACCACAACTACTGAAGATCATCCTTTCTCCTGGTGTTATAGCTATGCACACTGCTATTACTTTTGTACTGGGTTTGATTATTAACAACAAATTTCATAAGTGAATATATATACTGTGAGGTTACTGTGAGGAACCCTAGATCCTTAAATAGATGTCTGCAGGATGACCGTGGGTGGGCACCACCAATTATTCTGATTACACGTTTTTGAGCAATGAATTCTTTTCTACTCAACGATGAATTACCCGAGAATATGATGCCATACGAAAGCAATGAATGAAAGTAGGCATAGTAAGCTAATTTACTGAGATTCTTATCACTAAAATTTGCAATAACCCTAATAGCATACATAGCTGAACTCAGACTTTTCAGCAGACCATCAATGTGTTGCTTCCAGTTTAACGTCTCATCAATGGACACACCTAAAAATTTTGAAAATTCTCCCTTAGTTCAGACTTCTGTTCAAAGTCTATATTTATTACTGGAGTTGTGCCATTTACTGTACGGAACTGTATATACTGTGTTTTATCAAAATTTAAAGAGAGTCCGTTTGCTGAGACCAACTTAATAATTTTGTGAAAAACATCATTTTCAATTACATCATTTAGTTCTTCTTTTTGGATGTTATTACTATTCTTGTATCATCAGCAAAAAGAACTAACTTTGCATCTTCATCAATGTGGAATGGTAAATCATTAATGTATATCAAGAACAGTAAAGGACCTAAGACCAAACCCTGTGGGACCCCGTGCCTGATAGCCCCACAGTTTGAGGAAGCAGCTGTTGTTTGAACATTACATGAACCAGTTATTTCAACTTTCTGCATTCTTCCAGTTAAGTATGAATTAAACCATTGTGCACTGCCCCCCTCAAACCATAATGGTTTAGCTTACCTAAAAGAATTCCATGATTTACACAATCAAAGTTGAGTCCATGCCAGGCAAAAAGATGTCCGCCATGTTGATAGGAGGTACCCCATGGATGTGTCACTTCAGTGTCCAAGGTGATTAGAACAAGTCTTAGCAAAATTGTACTGAGAAATAGCTCTATACGTTGCGCACTTTTCAAGGTACTTAGCAACGAAGTTAGCCAATCAGGTCGTCCCACAGGCAGTTTCAAGCAATCTACCAGAAGCGTTCCTCGTTTGATTTCCTCAAACCGAAGATACGTCGCTTGTATTCACCTGGCTTAAATTTCTCACTTCAGAAAAAAGGCGCATTAACTGGTAGTGAGCATTTCAGAAAGTGGTAACTGAAGGATCCACAGATATTTGTCCAGTGCCGCATTTTAGCGCGTGCAACTGCATGAATTTGCCCGTGCAAAGATCTGACTGCCTAACTCCAGTCATAAATAACTCGGAAACAGAGCAACATATCGAATTCCTCTCTTAACAATTATTTCTCATCACAGCTTCTCGTGTACGACCATTACAAGCTTTACAGACTATTACTGACCAAGCAGTATGCCCTGCGGAAGTCCTTAAAGCACACAGCGAAATATACTTCGTACCACTGTTGCCAAATTAGTGTGATGAGCGAAAGTCTGTCTGTATGGCCCTGTACACGGATTGACCTCAATCAATTTATTCTCATGATCGATATGCAAGACATGCTATGGTGACAGTACAGTGACACAGTTTTTTTCGAATACAGGTTCTCTAAATTATTCGAACAGGCTTTCGCGATTACTACCTCGTTTTTCTTCAGACGATTCCCATTTAAGCTACCCAGTGTATTTCTGTTAAACTTTCATAAGGGCTATACGTGCCTGTTACGATCCTAGCAGTGCGTCTGAATTTTCTGGATGTCTGTTTTGGTGTGTTCTTGACAAGGACTCCAAACCACTGGAGCAATATTTAAGAACTGATCGTACTAGCGTCTCGTTTACATTTCTTTTACAGACCCATTGCCTTCTCCCAAAAACCTCCTAAAGAGTCAGTGTGCGAATTGCAAATCGAGCTGACCCTTTCTTCTGGAGTGACGCAATGATCTGCATCAGTAGGACTGCGGAGAGGCACAGAATTCACATAAAAATTGTAAATGTTACGCAACGATTTTTAAATAATGCTATTAATGAAAATTGTGTCTGTCGTACTCAGTCTAGGGTACTGCCATTTCTGTAATGCAGTGTTAAGAAGAATGATCCACTTGTTTGTGACAACTACAGAGGAATTGCCTTTGTGGATGTCACCTTCAAAATCCTATCGAGCTGCCTCTCAAACAGGCTGATTTCAACAACAAAAGAACTGATTGGGGACTACCAGTGCGGCAACACATTAGACCACTTAGTCACCTTAAGACAAGTAAATGAGAAGGCGTGAAAATTCAATGTAGATGTTCACATATTATTCGTAGATTTTAAAAATGCCTATGATAGCTTACACCGTCAGACACTCCTAAATATTATGAACGAATTTAAAATACCATCAAAATTAATCAGATACGTTAAAATGTGTATTGACGAAACTTTGTCATATAAAGACACCGGTAGGAGGAACTCAAGATTTTAAGCTATACACGGGACTGAGGTAAGGGGCTGCCATTTCACCAGTTTTATTTAACCGGGTCCTAGAGAAGATCGACAGAGAATTTTGTAAAACCAGTCCACAAGGGATCCAGCTACAGGATGTGAACATTACAAGACTTGTCTATGCAGACGATGTAGCACTAATGAGTAGTTCCAAAACAGAATTAATCAGAACGATGCAAACTATTACAAAATTGCTGAGAAATCAGGATTACATGTTAATGAAGAAAAGACGGAATACCTGCCCATAACTAAGAAAACCACAAAAGATTCACCTTTGACAGTAGATGGATTCAATTAAAAGACTGATGACCACTTTAAGTACCTAGGAAGTCTTTAGTAATAACAACAGAACAGATATAGAAATAGATGCCCGTTTAGCAACAGCAAACAAGACAATTTTTAGTTTCATCAAAATTCTAAGAAAAAGATAACTTAGCAGTAACCTCAAAATCCGCTTATATCAATCGACTATTATACCTGTGATATTATATGGATGTGAAACATTAATATTTAGAAAGAAATATGAAGAAAAACTGTTAATATTGGAAAGAAAAGTACTAAGGAAACTTTTGGGACCTGGTTACGACTAAAATAACTTGGAATGGAGAATAAGAAAAAATTAAGAATTAAAAGGGCTGTACAGACACCGTAACATCGTCGAAGTGCTCATGAGGAGAAGGTTGAATTGGGCAGGCCATATAGCAAGAATGACAGAGAATGGGCTACCTAGAATGGCATTCAGCCGAACAATAGATGGAACAAGAGGAAGACCAAGAATCAGATGGCGGGATAACATTCGGGAGGACACAACCAGGATGAACAGCAACAGCAAGTGGACAAACAGCACAATGGGCAGACAGAAGTGGAAGTGGTCGATAAGGCGCTTGCCACATTTAAAGTAAAGAAAGTGTTAAGGAATTGCATGAAAGGGTTTCGCTAAAAGTAAACTCAAAGACTTGGTCCAAGTGAACCCAATTATAATATGAAGGATTCAGTGTACACAGATTAATAAAAGACATTTCACATATAAACAGACGAAAAGAGCGGCTTTGTGTATGGTGTCAGGCAAATCCAACACCTTCCATGAAAACCCTGACATGATAAGCAAATCCAGTAGTATGTCACATAGCTCCGAATTAATCGTGACATTAAATTAACCAAAGTAATACGAGTAACGAGTGAGCAAATGGAATACCACAGACTAACACAAGAATGCCTAAATGCATGTCGTACCTTTCCACTGTGAGACAGACGCAGTTCCGAGGGGAGAAACGAGAACAGAAGCTGAGAGCAGAACCGTGTTAAGGTAGAAGGCCCTACGATAAGGGACGGACTGGACAACCACGTCGCCAGCCTACCTCTAAGAGTACCACCCACACGTTTTAGCGTGAGACTTTTTCGCGTCTCTGTTATGTCAAGGACCACCCCCCAGCCCATGTTAAAAGCTAGAGCCCTCCAGAAGAACTGTATAGATCTTACGATAATACAAAAAGGGCCACTACCACCCGCAAGTTTTAGCATGAAACTTTTTCCGTGTCTGTTACATTAAGACCACCCCATAGCCCATGTTAAAAGATAGAGCCCTCCAGAAGAACAGTATAGATCTTACGATAACGGTAAAAGGACCACACCAGCTGCAGATTTTAGCGTGAGACTTTTTCGCGTCTCTGTTACGTTGCAAACTTTAAAAACATTGCCCCACCACGAAAAGTATAACGTTTCTCATTGGATAGGCAGAATTTTTGTAGGCGGAACTTAAGGTTAACATTGAGACCCTGATTGGTCAGATGAAAACACAGCCAAATACTTTTTTAAACCAACTTCGGTAAATGGTAGTAAGGAGAAGTTAGGAGAAGTTAGTTCCGAGACGGCGAGCTGGATGGCTGCTGCGCCGGCCGCTGCCCCCCTGAAGCTGCCTAGCCAACGACAAGGTAATGAACGCACGCGATGCCGCATAACAGCCCATAAAGCTTCACTCAGAACTGCAGAAATCTCATCTGTTACACGCATTTTTTGCGTAATACTAGTGTCGATCGTAAATTAAAGCTCATGGTGTTCACATTTGCCACTTGCAGTAAAAATGTGAAACGCGATAATTCCTCTGTTATATACACTCCTGGAAAAGGAAAAAAGAACACATTGACACCGGTGTGTCAGACCCACCATACTTGCTCCGGACACTGCGAGAGGGCTGTACAAGCAATGATCACACGCACGGCACAGCGGACACACCAGCAACCGCGGTGTTGGCCGTCGAATGGCGCTAGCTGCGCAGCATTTGTGCACCGCTACCGTCAGTGTCAGCCAGTTTGCCGTGGCATACGGAGCTCCATCGCAGTCTTTAACACTGGTAGCATGCCGCGACAGCGTGGACGTGAACCGTATGTGCAGTTGACGGACTCTGAGCGAGGGCGTATAGTGGGCATGTGGGAGGCCGGGTGGACGTACCGCCGAATTGCTCAACACGTGGGGCATGAGGCCTCCACAGTACATCGATGTTGTCGCCAGTGGTCGGCGGAAGGTGCACGTGCCCGTCGACCTGGGACCGGACCGCAGCGACGCACGGATGCACGCCAAGACCGTAGGATCCTACGCAGTGCCGTAGGGCACCGCACCGCCACTTCGCAGCAAATTAGGGACACTGTTGCTCCTGGGATATCGGCGAGGACCATTCGCAACCGTCTCCATGAAGCTGGGCTACGGTCCCGCACACCGTTAGGCCGTCTTCCGCTCACGCCCCAACATCGTGCAGCCCGCCTCCAGTGGTGTCGCGACAGGCGTGAATGGAGAGACGAATGGAGACGTGTCGTCTTCAGCGATGAGAGTCGCTTCTGCCTTGGTGCCAATGATGGTCGTATGCGTGTTTGGCGCCGTGCAGGTGAGCGCCACAATCAGGACTGCATACGACCGAGGCACACAGGGCCAACGACCGGCATCATGGTGTGGGGAGAGATCTCCTACACTGGCCGTACACCTCTGGTGATCGTCGAGGGGACACTGAATAGTGCACGGTACATCCAAACCGTCATCGAACCCATCGTTCTACCTTTCCTAGTCCGGCAAGGGAACTTGCTGTTCCAACAGGACAATGCACGTCCGCATGTATCCCGTGCCACCCAACGTTCTCTAGAAGGTGTAATTCAACTACGCTGGCCAGCAAGATCTTCGGATCTGTCCCCCATTGAGCATGTTTGGAACTGGATGAAGTGTCGTCTCACGCGGTCTGCGCGTCCAGCACGAACGCTGGTCCAACTGAGGCGCCAGGTGGAAATGGCATGGCAAGCCGTTCCACAGAACTACATCCAGCATCTCTACTATCGTCTCCATGGGAGGATAGCAGCCTGCATTGCTGCGAAAGGTGGATATACACTGTACTAGTGCCGACATTGTGCATGCTCTGTTGCCTGTGTCTATGTGCCTGTGGTTCTGTGAGTGTGATCATGTGATGTATCTGACCCCAGGAATGTGTCAATAAAGTTTCCCCTTCCTGGGACAATGAATTCACGGTGTTCTTATTTCAATTTCCAGGAGTGTAGTTATTGAGAAGCCACATCAGCCACTGTAATTTACGACAAGTTAGATAAGTAATTAAAGATAATTGACGGTCAATGTAGACCATTTTGATAATTTTCTCTTTTGTGAAACTTAATTTAAACCTAGTTTATAGATGTGATATGACATTGGTCATTCTTCGATCCATTGTAGAATTTGGAAGCCCATTCAGGGATTATTCGTTCACATTTTGTTGAACGCAGTTGGTTTTTACCATCCTCTATTAAAACACTTCCTTTTATAAATAGTGCAATTTATAAACGATGTTTTGTGAGTAGAATAAAATTTCCAGTGGTAAACTTAACTGCTTTTTCGACATTATTTTGCCAGCTAACTAAAAATAGGATAGCCTTGAACCCCTTCCACTACATTTAGTTAGTATTAAGATTCTTTTACAGGGAGTGCAGTGGAGCTGACGCTGAGATCATTAAGTATTTGGTTATATCATCGCTAGTCTCACTGAACTCTTCTGAATTCTACATGTCATGTGTGGTCTGGCGCCTCCTTACCAGCAACAGGTCCCAGGTTCAAACAAGTCAATTCCCTAAAAAACACGCTTAGAGCGTCGTTGCGCGAAAGTTGTAGGGAGACACGATATAGAACAAACAGACACCACAATGAATGTTTAGAATTGTTTTGAAACGCCGTCTTTTTTACAGAAACTGGGAGAATTGATAAATGGTAACAATGACGAGAGAAACGAGCAAGCAATAGATGGTATAAGAAATGGTGCAGCCTTGCTGAGACAATAATGTTCCTGTTGCCGTCTGTGGTAGCTTAAGATACGCCTGTACGTGTAATGTGTAAGTGTTGCCCAAACATGGTCTATATGGTAGTTTCTCGCTGTTGTCGCCGTACATTCGTTGTATTGATGACTGGCGCCAACCGTTGTCTGCACATATTTTCACAAAGTGAGGGAGCAGTGAAGTAGAGCAGTAATATAGCAACGAAGTACAATGCTGAATTTGCCTTACACGATTAAAGATTTGACTGCCATTCCTATAAAATAATAAAGGAGGAAGAGAATTATAGTAACAATAATAAATTGGAAACTTAGCAGCAATAGTATCCAATAGAAATATAAAGTAGCTGGTCTGCCGAATGCGTCTACATAATATGCCTTAATCTGCTTGTAGCCCTTGCAAATGGACCAATTGACTCAATTAGAATACTGGTGATTTGGTTCAAATGGCTCTGAGCACTATGGGACTTAACATCTAGAACTACTTAGAACTACTTTAAGCTAACTAACCTAAGGACATCACACACATTCATGCCCGAGGCAGGATTCGAACCTGCGACCGTAGCAGTCCCGCAGTTCCGGACTGCAGCGCCTAGAACCGCACGGCCACCGCAGCCGGCGCTGGTGATTTTTTGTGGTGTTGAATCACTTATCACTTTTCGAGAAAAGCAGCGAACGGTAGACGGACTAAGTTCTCTTTTATGTACCTGTTTAATTAATTATTTTGATTCTATGTATCTTGAACTCAGTAAGATCAGATTTTTCAATTTTGCTGCAGTGTTAACACCGGTTCCAATCGGACTGCCGACGTTAAGAAATGTCGGGCTTGGGTGGGTGATCATACGGCCGAGCGCTGTTGGCAAGCGGGGTACACACAGCCCTTGTGAAGCAAAATGAGGAGCTACTTGACTGAGAAGTAGCGGCTCCGGTCTCGTAAACTGACATACGGCCGGGAGAGCGTTGTGCTGACTGTATGACCCTCCAAATCCGCATCAGTGACGCCTGTGGGCTGAGGATGACACGGCGGCCGGTCTGTACCGCTGGGCGTTCATGGTCTGTTCGGGCGGAGTTAGTTTTAATAGGAAAAAAACGAAAATCGATTATTTCAGAAACCATTTGCTTTGTGCGGTTTTAAAAGTCAGTCTGAACTAACGTAAAAAAATAAAATAAACGATGTAAAGGAAATTGTTGCTTCAGCGGTAACCACCATCCATAAGAAGAGGATTAAAAGGTGACTTGACCCTTACAATAACTGTTCTTAAACTTGTCAATCGAATTAAAATTAAATTGCTCGGTCTAAATGTGACTTTAATCGATCGTTAATTGAATGAGTTAAGTCGGAAATAGCTTGATGTTTTCAAGTCTCGCATTCGCTTTCCGTTTTAGTGTAGGTTCTCAGCATTACACCTGAATCGTTATACGGGTAATGTGTTTACGATATTCATCACTAAACTTGTAGTCTGATACTACTGGATTCTTTTCTTTTGTTATAGCCATTATCATACAGTTAAACACGTTTATACAGACCTGTTCAAGAGGAAATTTGGTCTAAGTCTTTCTAAAGTTTCTTATGATAGTCCAGCGGCGCTGTGAATAAAAGCATCGTTAGTGAACATGCTTACAGTGCTGCCAATCCTGTCTGATAAAATCGTTGACGTATACTTACGATATTAGAGGTCTTATTACGCTCCCTTGATTGCACCTGATACTAATTCCGTTTCTGTGGAACATCGCCATCCAGTGCAACATATTGGGTTCGATTACTAAAATGTGAAAGCTATTCAGAAATTAAGTCCCGGTAGATCGCGAAATGGAAACTGCAGTGGGAATCCAATGGAGCTTTGCACAGATGTGTTGGATAGTGTCTCTAGTACGCCTATCGATCGCATCACGTCACTCTTTTCGATTCAGAGCACACAGTGAGCACCTAAAGATACAATGGACAACAGTGTCTCCCGCTAAGTATATGTACCCGCTGCGACGTTTCGCCTAATTTCATGTAACTCCGCGTAACGTACCTGTCGTGTGTTCCCTCCTTCAGAACAACGCTTGGTTGGCAATGAGGACGCCCCTGCCGGGTTTTCGATTGGAAGAGTTCGATTACCCACCATACAGCCTGGACGTCACCCCCTCTGATGTTCATCTCTGCTCACATGAACTTCTGGCCATGTAGACAATATTTTGACACAGACAGCGAACTGCAGATGTAGCGGAAAGCACTGACAGGTGCCTTCTGTGACAAGAGTATTGGAAAGTTGGTACAACGCTACGACAAATGTCTAAGTCGGAGTGACTACTATGTAGAGAAATAGCTGCAATGTGTCACAAACTGTTGCAAATAAAACAATTTTGACTTTCAACGTGGTTACCAAATCATGACCAATCGGACCTTACTTTCCTCAAGCCAATCACAGATTTGCAAATATAATCGCTATGATGTTATCTTCGTTACTAGATGATGGTGTACTACAGTGTCTCACACCTTTTGAAAATGTGGAAAGAGGCGATCTACCTGTTCACCTGAATTTATTATTTTCAAGATGTACTGTATGAATAAAGTAAACTATGATGCGTATATGCAGACTAAAGTGACGAATGAAAATCTATACCAAGGCCAGCATTCGAAGATATATACATCTACATCTACGTGATTACGTCTACACCTACATGTTCCTGATTACTCTGCTATTCACAATAAAGTGCCTGGCAGAGGGTTCGCTGAACCACCTTCAAGCTATCTCTCTACCGTTCCACTTTCGAACGGCACGCGGGAAAAACGAGCACTTCAATTTTTTGCGCGAGTACTGATTTCTCTTATTTTATCGTGATGATCATTTCCCCCTATGTAGATGGGTGCCAACAGAATGTTTTCACAAGCGGAGGAGAAAACTGATGATAGAAATTTCATGAGAAGATCGCCAGTCCAATTCACGTATCATGTCTGTGGCACTATCTCCCCGATGTCGCGATAATACAAAACGAGCTGCCCCCTTCTTTGTACTTTTTCGATGTCATCCGTCAGTCCCACATGATGCGGATCCCACACCGCACAGAAACACTCCAGACCTCAGAAGTTAACTCTCATAGGGCTCAGAGCCATTTGAACCATTTCCTTCTTGAGGATCAATTGCCACTTTTCGCACCATATAGATATCTTATCTAAATCATTCTGCAAGTCGTTTTGATCATCTGATGACTGCACAACATGGTAAATGACAGCATCATCTGCAAACTGTCGAAGACGGCTACTCAGATTGTCTCCTGCTCAGTAGACAGATGTATTAATCAGTACGCCACCCTTGGCACAGCGGCTTTCCACAACAGCACGGACTGCTCCCTCCTCAATTTAAATTTCAATTTTCAAATTCTCCTAGCAAAAAGATTTATTCATCACATCAGTTTGCATATATACGATACAGACGTTTGAGACATGGACAAGTAAAAAAAGTACTAGGATTTGTTTGCTAATGATAGTATGTATGGACCAAACAACGATCAAATAGCTGAATGCATATAGCTACAAAATCACTGTTCCGCAGCTAACATCCAACATCGATACGTGAAGAATCTTTCTCACTTCTCGCGTTGAACAGAACTTTTTTATGTGCAAGCGGCCGTCCCCGAAGGGAAGCGAGAAGCCCTCGACAGCTTTGTTAGCTGTTGGAGATGGTAGCACTTGCAGAGTCTCAAGCGACGCTGCGGAAGAGATTAAGGTGATAGATGGCGCGGGGCTGGTGACCCAGTGCAGAAGGGAAGCAGGCAGCGTCCGAGAGCAGATCGGCTGTCAGCCGGCCGGCAGCTGTCGATACGGCAGTCGATAGCTCGAGGGCGAGCGATCGCACCCTGCCGGCGCAGGCGGTGCGTGTCAGGTGCGCCAGACGCCTCACTTTCTCCGTGTCTCGGGCTAGAGAAATGGCCTCCATTCCCATTACTTGCTGATGGACGAGTGCGTGCGGAGGAATAAAAAGCATTCTGTGTGACCCACTTATTATACTAGTAAGCTGCTGGTTGACATAATAAATGAGTTCAACCCCTTCGTATTAAACAAGACAAGAAAGCGCCAAAATACTGTGGTAGCGCCGGAGGAGTCAGTAATATAAACATTGTAATAGCAATCAAAAACTCACTAGCGCAAGTAAAAATTAATGGTAAATGCTGTACAAAGCAACACACAATGACCGCATTGACACAGAAACACGTACGTGAACACAAGCTCCACTATGCCACAGTATCAGCGATTACTTCTAGGTAGGGCAAACTGGAAGAAAATGGGAGACATGGTAAAAGTTTTTCCTATATTCGCTACCCAAAGTAGCATAGACCACAGAACATAAGTTTAAAACTTACTCCAAAGAGCGCAGTCAGCAGACGTTCCAAGAGCGAATTGCATCCTTGGGAGGACACAAATTCAGACACAAATAATTATAAGAAAAGCAAACGTAGCAAGTGATTGGTCCATCTACCGAAATTGCTCCTTAAATACTGTAACAAAATAATCTAATGGAAAGTGACTCACGTAAATAATGAAGCAATCTTTATATGTAAGGAATATTCCATACACAGAGGTGAGACTCGAAATTATAAGTACTAAGGCTCCTCTCCCGCCTATGGCATTGGCTAAAGGAAAGAGCATGATGTGTGCAAACATACAACATAACAGCAAACATGACACACAATGCAGACCTGTAATATGCCTCGGGCCCTAGATGCCACAGAAAGCCTTATTATGAATGAAAAAAGTGTGATCGAGAAATTAGAAATAATGGATAGATATATCTAGAGGTCCCACCAAACTCTACGACGACATTGCTCTCAAGAGTCCAACAAATTAGAACAGTTGGATATTCCGCTATTTTCTCAACATGAAAACCTAGGAGGCGTGCTGCACAGAGGTAGAAAACGGCCTGCAGCAAGGGTGACTAAGCGTCAGGTATCTAGGAATGTATTCCGCAGAATAAGAAACTCCAAGAGGAAACAGTTTTACAAGAAAACCGAAACCAATGAACTGTAGGACTTCAGTGAGGAGTGAACAGTATAAGAAGCAAATGGAATAATGTCCTAATGCAAAGGCACAAGGAAAGGAAAAGTTCAATCAAAGTAGAGTGGTCCGCAAACTGTCGAAATTTACAACAATAAGAAGATAAAGTTTATAATATGCTGTAAACTAACTGAGAAACCCGACGATGCGCGGGTCAGAATATTTGACATGGTAGAAGGAATGAGTACCATTCTAGATATAAGATGCATACGGGCGTATACCTCATTAAGGATGATATGAATACAGTTATCCCGTTAGTAAAGGTAGTTTGATCACGGTGCGTGGCTAAGGGTGAGTATGGTGGGAAAAATCAGCACAATATGGATCAATAAATACTCTAAGTAAAGCCAAATAATATGTGATTTACGGACGTTAACGTATGTGTGAAAATGTTTTTATTGTTTCATTCACGATGTAACTTGAAGATAATAGAGTCCTCAACGTGTTTCATCCATGTTCTGGTCGGTGCAATAAGGTGATTGTGGTTGGTAGATATCTCATTGCAATGCGCGATGTGGAAGTCTAAGTTCTCGTAGAAAAATCTATGTTCTCTACGTCTTTTTAACTTTACCGTATTAGTGAATATACTCGTTTATACAATCCTCACTCTGTTTCAGCCATTCTGACACTAACATTACATGACGCAGACATATTTAAACGCGAGTAAAACCACAGGGCCAATGCTAACTTGTCTTAACATGATAGTATTTAAATAAAGCTGGAAAGAAATAGAAGTTACTTTACTTGATTAAACATTTACATTTCGTTGCATATGCACATGAGAGTGAGTGAACGAAGTTTTACGCTTCGTCGGTTTGTCTGGTATTGTTTCTGTATTTGCACAGTAAAAACTATTAATTATCCGAGTCACATTACATGCTCATCATCCGTGAATTTGTTCAAAAAATTTCAATACTGTATGACTGCCCTGCAATATTCAGAAAATTACAGTTCTCATAAAATGTGGAATTCAAAAACACAAGCTTGTTTAATTATGTCTCATACATCAGTAATGGGAATATCGTACGCAAATATAAACAACTGTAACAAATGTATCCATTAAACTGTGAGACGACTTCATAAAAAAATGTAGCTTTTGGCTTTTACGCATATTGTTGAATCGGTTATAAATACATGTTGTTTAAATACATCTTATATAAATACATATATATGTCATAAATATATCTGATCAGCGCCTGGCAAAAGATGGGGTGGTTTTCAGCTTGTTTTCGTTACGTCACATGGTTTTTTGCTAAGTTATATTCATTTTCATTTCTTTCTTATGTAATTCCTGACGATCATTTGCAAGAAGGAGGAAGCTTTAGTTGAAGATGGTACGTACGTATTAGAAAAGGTGAAATAATCGTGCTACGCAGTAACATCATGGAATATATACGGTGGGTCTATTCGTAATGAAGCGAGGAGTGAGTAGTGAGAAAAGGGAACTGTCTTAATGTCAAATTTTAAGCTGGAACTGAGAACTAACATTCTCAAATTGTATCCTTAGAGCGCACGTTTGTAAGAACGTAAACAGCGGAGAAGCGAAAACCTGGACGGGGAAAAAGCTGGTAATATCTGAAGAGTGGAACTTCAAACAGACTCCAATAGCAAGTAACCAGATATGGAGTAAAGAGACAGGAACGGGACAAATTCTAGTGGACTATTAAATATTCGCATATGTGTAGCAGAGTATAGAGAAGTTGTACATAGCGTTTTAGCAGACAGCAGACGAACGAAAAAGAGGAAATACAGCGGAAGGCTGTTGGTTAGGAAACTATTTCTGTGAATACATGAAGATGCAGTGAAGCTGGAAAATGTACCCAGATGAGATGGGGAACTAACCTAATCGAAAGCTACAATGGAAAATGAGAAAAATAGGAATTTGCCATTTCCCTGCCGACTAAAAATTATGGAGGCATATTTGTGTTCAAATTTTATTTATCTGCACAGCTTTCACAACGTGATACACTCATAAACTTCGTTAAAATGTGGGTTTCCTATTTCTAAACATTGTCGAACAAATCTTTAGTGTTATACGAACAAGTTAGAGGAAAGGAGCGTTTATGCCAGGAGATCCTCTTCAATGTGAACAAGTGTCTAGTCCGTAAGATGCATATGTTTGCGAGCTGGATTTGCTACATGCATAAGGAACTACTTCATTACATCTTCTACAAACTGATACATAATTTCTCGTGTCCCACTGGCGGCATAATATTCACAGTCATTCGTTTTGGAGCAAGATTTCCAGTCTCATACTGGTACATTTGCAATTCTCAATCGTCACTGAAGATTCGTTTATCACAATGGAAACGGCCACAGTTCGAACTATGCAGACACATATTAGTGAGAATTGAAATGGGGTCTGTCCACCCACACTTTTTTTTTTTGGTCATTAGTCTACTGACTGGTTTGATGCAGCCCGCCACTAATTCCTTTCCTGTGCTAACCTCTTCATCTCAGAGTAGCACTTGCAACCTACGTCCTCAATTATTTGCTTGACGTATTGCAATCTCTGTCTTCCTCTACAGTTTTTGCCCGCTATAGCTCCCTCTAGTACCATGGAAGTCATTCCCTCATGTCTTAGCAGATGTCCTATCATCCTGTCCCTTCTCCTTATCAGTGTTTTCCACATATTCCTTTCCTCTCCGATTCTGCGTAGAACCTCCTCATTCCTTACCTTATCAGTCCACCTAATTTTCAACATTCGTCTATAGCACCACATCTCAAATGCTTCGATTCTCTTCTGTTCCGGTTTTCACTACCATACAATGCTGTACTCCAGACGTACATCCTCAGAAATTTCTTCCTCAAATTAAGGCCGGTATTTGATATTAGTAGACTTCTCTTGGCCAGAAATTCCTTTTTTGCCATAGCGAGTCTGCTTTTGATGTCCTCCTTGCGCCGTCCGTCATTGGTTATTTTACTGCCTAGGTAGCAGAATTCCTTAACTTCATTGACTTCGTGACCATCAATCCTGATGTTAAGTTTCTCGCTGTTCTCATTTCTTCTACTTCTCATTACCTTCGTCTTTCTCCGATTTACTCTCAAACCATACTGTGTACTCATTAGACTGTTCATTCCGTTCAGCAGATCATTTAATTCTTCTTCACTTTCACTCAGGATAGCAATGTCATCAGCGAATCGTTTCATTGATATCCTTTCACCTTGTATTTTAATTCCACTCCTGAACCTTTCGTTTATTTCCATCATTGCTTCCTCGATGTACAGATTGAAGAGTAGGGACGAAAGGCTACAGCCTTGTCTTACTCCCTTCTTAATACGAGCACTTCGTTCTTGATCGTCCACTCTTATTATTTCCTCTTGGTTGTTGTACATATTGTATATGACCCGTCTCTCCCTATAGCTTACCCGTACTTTTTTCAGAATCTTGAACAGCTTGCACTATTTTATATTGTCAAACGCTTTTTCCAGGTCGACAAATCCTATGAGCGTGTCTTGATTTTTCTTTAGCCTTGCTTCCATTATTAACCGTAACGTCAGAACAATCCAGTATCTGATTTCGGAATCTCTGTCTGACCATGATGTAATGTAATTGAAATCTTCCCGTATCTCCCGGCCTTTTCCAAGTAGACCTTCTCCTCTTGTGATTATTGAACAGGGTATTCGCTATTACTAGCTGAAACTTGTTACAGAACTCAGTTAGTCTTTCTCCTCTTTCATTCCTTGTCCCAAGCCCATATTCTCCTGTAACCTTTTCTTCTACTCCTTTCCCTACAACTGCATACCAGTCGCCCATGACTATTAGATTTTCGTCCCCCTTTACATACTGCATTACCCTTTCAATATCCTCATACACATTCTCTATCTGTTCATCTTCAGCTTGCGATGTCGCAATGCATACCTGAACTATGATGGCTTTATCTCTGCAGGGGACGCTTTCAATGAGGTGACAGAACATCTATGGAAGAATAGTAACAACTTCTTCTTGGACGTTTGGTTCTGGAGAAAAGTTGGCTTTCTGGCTTATCCCAAAAACGTTCCTTTGGGTTGAGGTCAAAACGCTGAAGGTTAGCTCATTTCTGGAATATTAGTGCCCACAAACCATTGCTTCACGGATGTTATTTGATCACAGGGTGTGTTATGATGCTGATACAAACAATCAAATGGTTCAAATGGCTCTAAGAACTATGGGACTTACCATTTGCGGTCATAAGTCCTCTAGACTTAGAACTGCTTAAAGCTAACTATCCTAAGGACATCACACACATCCACACCCGAGGCAAGATTCGAACCTGCGACCATAGCAGCAGCGCGGTACCGCACTGAAGCGCCTAGAACCGCTCGGCCACAGACGCTGGCAATAAAACAGTCATCTTCTCCAAAATATCCCTCTGCTGTAAGCAGTGCACAAAGGATCAAAAATGTGTCCATTTCCTTCCATATTTAGTGTATTTCCAAGCGCAATCCGAAGACCACACCATAATCATGAAGACACACCTCATACCTCAACACCACTGTTGGCAATGCATATGATGGCAGCTGGTGATACCTAGGCATCCGCTAACCCCAAGACCTTCCGTCGTATTGCCACTGGGTATATCGTGAATCACATTCCAAATCAGTCGTTTCCAGCGATAGAGCGTCCAGCGTCGTCGCCCCTTACGTAACCTCAAGCGTCAATTAATACTGACTCCAGAAATACGTGATTTATGAGGAGCTGCCCTTCTTATGTACCCCATTCATTTTAACTCGCTAAACGCAATCACTTTGCTAACTGTAGTGCCAGTAACACTTTGGAATTCGCGAGTGCTTCTTCCTAGTGGTATCATGCGTTTTTCTACGAACGCACTCTGCAATGCAAGACAGTCCTCTTCTGCCAATACCTTTTTGAAACTCCATACATGGGAAATGTTATAGTGACCCGACTAATTAAGATCAAAGCTATAATTTAGTATGCAGAATTTTACTGCACAATGCAAATGATTCAAGGCACTCGTTATAGACCCTAATGTGGTGGTTTGCGCAGGAGAGTAACGCAGTATGAATGGCAGGTGTTTAACAGAAACAGTCTTTCGTTTAACACAACAACTTATTAAATTAAAAACATAATGATTCCAAACAGATCATGAATGACTCTGAAATGATTCACAAACTAACTAATGTATTTGTTAGCTTGTAGCCTTACTTGAACCAAAAAGAAGTATGCCCTACTGACAACCCAGCGAAGTGGCGCAGTAGTTAGCATACTGGACTCGCATTCGGGAGGACGACGGCTCAGATCCACCTTCGGCCATCCAGAGTTAGGTTTTCTATGGTTTCCCTCCATCGCCCCACGCAAATGTATGGATGGCTCCTTTGAAAGGTAACGGCTAATTTCCTTCCCCATCCTTAACAACTACCTCCTTTAATGACATCGATTTCGATGGGACGTTAAGCCCCGTTTTCCTTCCTTCCTTACTGACATTAATAGTGGTCTGAAATCCAGCCTTGAATCTTATTAATCCCACTGAAAAACAGTGTCTGTGGCGGTGACAGTTTTTGAGAAACTCATCCATTCACTACAGCTATGGTGGACTTAAGAGAAGTGATCTTACTGTCTTTCGAAAGTTCGGACGAAGAAATGCCCTATCACGTCAATGACGCTGATTGTCCTCACTGCAGTTATTCACTGTGCATAACGTTGACATCATTAAAATTGTTCTGAGGTAGAGGACGTGTGCGCTGGACCCCGCTCATCAGCCAGGATGCATCATACTGCTGTCTCCCACATACTTCAGCTACTATGCCCAGGATACCCACAATTCTGTGTCTCTCCGACAACTTTAATTCCCAGATGTACCCGAGGTGTGCATAGCACTGCCTGTTACTCCAAACCCACAAATATTAAACTGTAACTTACGCCCTGATACTTCATACCGCCAAACAGGACATGCCCGCCAGTAGCGGACGATTCATACATGACCTCCCCATAGCGATGTAGCATCGAACACACAAAATCCCATGAAGAAAATTTGTTGTAATGAAATCCCAACTACATTACAATGCCCTCTTCTGAAGCAACTCTCGTTCAGCTCCAACCCCATGACATAAAAAGTGGTTAAAATGGCTCTGAGCACTATGGGACTCATCTGAGGTCATCTGTCCCCTATAACATAGAAGTGCTTAAACCTAACTAACCTAAAGACAGCACACACATCCATGCCCGAGGCAGGATTCGAACCTCTGACAGTAGCGGTCATGCGGTTACTTACTGAAGCGCCTAGAGCCGCTCGGCCACACCGGCCGGACCCGCATGACATCACTGACGATGTAAGCAATGGCGTATTTTTGTGCCCCGCAACTAGTCTGGCCTCGCATAAGCGGTCCTCTGAAATTAGATACCTGCTTACGAGCATGGCCCGTTATATTCAGCAAGCCGTGTTGCTTTCAGAAAGCGTAAGATAGTTATCTTCAATGGGCTCTCTCCAAAACAATAGAAAGCGCCGCTCTCCTGTTGCCTTTGGGACGCAGTTCGGCTGCTGGACTGGTATTATTGTAAAATGCGCAATAGCTGGCTACCCCTCACGGGTAGTCCTGGCACAACTGCCTTCAATAGAAGCTATTCCTGACGTTCCAGTCTGGGCTGTCGGAGAGGGGCCGCTTTCTTCGCTGCATTCTCTAAGCTGCCAGGTGCAAATCCAGCAACTGCGCCTTCCAACCCACACAGAAATCATCCAGAAGAGCAAGGGAGTATCACTCCACGTTAAACTAAGAGAATGAAGCTACAAAGAGTTCAGTATGTGAAGCTACTCTAATTCAGAATAACAGAGTAAGAGAAATTGCAATTCGAATGTGTATCTGACAACTGAGAGAATTACCGTGATGACGATGGTGAAGATGACGTTGGTTTGTGGGGCGCTCAACATCTTGGTCATCAGCGCCCGTACTACTTCTTAATGTTTCCAGTCTCGCCACGTGCCAACTGATGATCAGATAATGAGGACAACACAAACATCTGGTCTCCGGGCGAAGAAAATCTCCGACCCTGCCGGGAGACGAACCCGGAAGATTACCGTGAAATCAGCCTAACGCTTCAGGCGTCCAAGTTGCTGGAAAGAATAATATTTAGAAGAATATAAAAGAAAATTCTGGATGTTTTAGATGACGATCTGTTTGGTTTTGGAAAAGGTAAAGTCACCAGGGAAGCAATTCTGTCGTAATTGATAATGGAAGTAAACTAAAAAAAAAAAAATTAAGACACGGTCATAGCATTTTTCGACCTGGGATATGCGTTCGCCAGTGTAGATTGGTACAAACTATTCGAAATTCTGAGTCAAATAGGGGTAAGATATGGGCAAAGATGGGCAATGTACAGTAGGTACAAGAACCAAGAGGGAACAATAAGAGTGCAACACCAAGAACAAAGTGCACGGATTTTAAAGGATTTCAGTCTGGGATGTAGTCTTTCGCCCCCATTGTTCAATGCACACACTGAAACTGCAAAGACTAAAATAAAACTCCAAGACCGGAATTAAAATTCGTGGTGAAAGGATATCATTGATAAGATTCGCTTATGACATTGTTATCCGCAGTGAGAGAGAAGAAGAATTACAGGAGCTGCTGAATGGAATGAACAGTTTGAGTATAGAATGTGGTTTGAGAATGAATCGAAGAACGACGAAAGTAATGAGATATAGCAGAAATGGGAACAGCGAGGAGCTTAACATTGGGACTGGCGATCTCGATGTAGATGAAGTTGAGGAATTATACTACCTAGACATCAAAATGACCCTTGATGGACAGAGCAAAGGGGGGCATAAAAAAGAGACTAGTACTGGCAGAAAAGGCATTTCTGCCGAAGACAAGTCTACTAATATTAAAGGTAGCCGTTAATTTGATGAAGAATGTAAGGTGTCAGGCAAATCCAACACCTTCCATGAAAACCCTGACATGATAAGCAAATCCAGTAGTATGTCACATAGCTCCCAATTAATCGTGACATTAAATTAACCAAAGTAATACGAGTAACGAGTGAGCAAACGGAATACCACAGACTAACACAAGACTGCGTAAATGCATGTCGTACCTCCCCACCGTGAGACCGACGCAGTTCCGAGGGGAGAAACGAGAACAGAAGCCGAGAGTAGAACCGTGTTAAGCTAGAAGGCCCTACAATAAGGGACGTACTGGACACCCACGTCGCCAGCCTACCGCTAAGATCACACCACCTGCACGTTTTAGCGTGAGACATTTTCGCGTCTCTGTTATGTCAAGGACCACCCCCCAGCCCATGTTAAAGCTAGAGCCCTCCAGAAAAACAGTATAGATACTACGATAACACAAAAAAGGATACTACCACTCGCAAGTTTTAGCGTGATACTTTTTCGCGTCTCTGTTACATTAGGACCACTCCCCAGCCCGTGTTAAAATATAGAGCCCTCCAGAAGAACAGTATAGATCGTACGAGAAGGCTAAGAGGACCACACCAGCTGCAGGTTTTAGCGTGAGACTTTTTCGCGTCTCTGTTACGCTGCAAACTTTAAAAACATTGCCCCACCACGAAAAGTATAATGTTTCTCATTGTATAGACAGAATTTTTGTAGGCGGAGCTTAAGGTTAACATTGAGACCGTGATTGGTCAGATGACAACACAGCCAGATACTTTTTTAAACCAACTTCGGTAAATTGTAGTAAGGAGAATTTAGGAGAGAGAGCTGCTTCTGAGATGGCGAGGTGAGCGGAGCTGTGCTGCCTGCTGCCGCCATGACGCTGCCTAAACACCGACAAGGTAATCAACGCACGCGATGCCGCATTTTTTGAGCGCATAAGGCTTCACTTAGAACTGCCGAAGTCTCATCTGTTACACCCCCTTTTTTGCGTAATACTAGTGTCGATCGTAAATTAAAGCTCATGGTGTTCACATTTGCCACTTGAAGTAAAGATCTGAAACGCGATGATTTTTCTTTTATATAGTTATTGAGAGGACACATCAGCCACTGTAATTTACGACAAGTTAGATAAGTAATTAAAGATAAATGAGGGTCTCTGTAGAACATTTTGATAGTTTTCTCTTTTGTGAAACTTAATTTAAACTTAGGTTATAGATGTGATATGGCATAGGTCATCCTTCGATCCATTGTAGAACTTGGAAACCCATTCAGGGAATATTCGTTCATATTTTTGTTGAACGCAGTTGGCTTTTACCATTCTGTATTAAAACACTTTCTTTTATCAATAGTGCAATTTATAAACAATATTTTGTGAGTAGAATAAAATTTCCAATGGTATACTTAACTGCTTTTTCGACTTTATTTTGAAACGTCCCATTTAAAACAATTATACAAGACTGTGCTTAAACTGAAACACAATATTTTTAGCGCAACGCAATCTGACTTTAAAAAATCCCTACAAAAGAATGGCCCTGACTAACAATAACCTATACCTTTCACAAATCACTTACCTCACAAAAATCTTCGTTACTCGAACTACTGCAATACAGCGAGTGCCACTACTGCCAGCTAACTAAAAGTTTCAAACTACGGAATTCACTAACTAATGATAGGCACAGTTAGCAAATGAAAGATTTTAATAGAGAACAAACAATGTATTTACCTTTATAGTCACAATATATCAGTTCATGACACCAATTCTTACAAATGTCAAAACTCCGCCATCTCTCTCCCCACGTCCACAACTGCTGGCGGCTCACCTCCAACTGTGCAACGCTACGCGCTGTTAACATCCAGCTGCCGCTGCCCAACACTACAATGGCAGACAACAATGCAAACCAGCCACAGACTGCACACAGCACAGCCAGTGATTTTCTTACAGAGCGCTACGTGGCGTTGGCGTTACCAATAAAAAACCTAAACAGCCTACTTACGTAGCCCCCATGCTTCCCACAAAAAATTTTTACAAATTGTTTTGGGCAGTGGCCAATAATGATTTGATAAAATTTTTCATAATTACTATAACAAAGATATCAAATGCACACACTTATTGATATAATGTTGGTCAGAAGCTAAAATTTTCTCACAGTCCATAAAGACAGTCCTGATCTTTCATCAAAGTAAAATTGCAGTGTTTTTCTCAAAGTCTGAGTAGTAAAAGAAAATGCACACGGAAGCAGTGGATTTCCATGCAGTCTTGAAGAAGTAGTATTGTCCTTCCAACGGAAAGACATTGCTGACTCTTGACATGCAGACAGGTAATGGGCCACAACAGAGCAAACCCACAGCAGAGTCAGTCGAAGTTTTAAGGAATATTGGTAGGTAGGTCGTCACAGAATAGGCCCATTGTAGTCCTGGTAGAGATTACAGTATTGGTGGGCCACCAGAGGTGCAGACCCATTGCAGTTCTTGTAGAAATAATGGTACTGGTGGGTCATCAAAGGTGTAGACCCACTGTAGTCCTTGTAGAGATGGCCAGCAGCCATCTGTTTGACTGTGCAGGCGCACAATCACCATTGAAGAGTCTTGCGGATAATATAACAAGTCCATAACCACCACTTGTGCACTCAGAAAAATAATTGTTTTTGAAATGTCCTTACAACCAGCAATGCTGTTATCCAGTCCCTTACTGAATTATTAACACACGTGCAAACACTATCAGTCCCGACTTCTCACATATTGTTCATATACTATGACCAACAGAAACGTGTGCAGTAAAATGTAATTTACAAGTTACTTAATTTGATGAACTGGTGTCAATTACAATTTTATAACATAAGAATACAATAACAAAGGTACAAAATACATCATTAAAGAACATAACAATACAGATAACATTAGCAGTAGTAGAGGCTTTACAAAAGAATCGAAATAGCAAATACATCAGTGTTACAAAATTACGACGTAAGTACATACATAAAAGATCAGAATAACTTTTGAAACATCAACTTCACACATGAGCATTAAAACAAAACACAATAAATAATGTCTGAACATATTTACAAAGAAAATAACATAGTATTTGAAAAATTCTACAACATAAATCTTATTAGCGAAACACATAAAGACAGGAAAAAGACAAATACACAAGGGTACATAATACGAAAGGAAAGGGCAGGGTTTGTTTTACTGCAGTATTTTGCAAACAAAACTTTCTTTACTTCTCGGAGATCTCCCTTCATTCTTCATTATTTCCAAAAAGTCCTATCTATACCTGCTTTCTGTACTTTTCTCATCCTCTTTCAAAAATAGTTTTTCTCCACTGTACACTACTTTCTTTGGCTAAATCATTTTCATATAGCTTCTCAATGCTTCTCTTCCAATTCATCATAGTTAGTTTCTTATATAGTCTACCCCCTCTTAAGCTAACTTAAAATCTACTGAGCTCAGATGCTAAACTAAGGGACGACGCAATGCAGCAGCACAAAACGATTAACACAAACAGCAATGAATAAAAAATGCAAGTAAGCATAGCAAGCAGCAATAAATGTAATAACTTATACCTAAACATGACAAACCCACAAGCAGAAAAAATAGTACACTAAAGACAACAATGCAGATAAGGGAAAGTTATAATCACATCTTAATGACTATGTAATTAAAGTGGTGCACCACTACTTCTCCAACGAAATAAATTACCAAGTACTTGAAAAGAAAATTATGTATGCAGTTCCTGTGAAGGGCAATGTCTTTGTGCTCCCTAATTTTTTTGGAAGTATATCACGAAGTTATTCTTTACTGGGTCTGTAGGCATAAAATATTTATATTAGTACATCTATAAAATTTTACTTTAACCAATGCTGCAGGGCAGCTAGAAACTAGATATTAAACAAAATAGGCAAAGCAAGGCGTGAAACGACATTCACTAGCCATGAGGCATTTCATAATGCAGTAAACAATCTTCCAACTAGCAAAACAATAGACATGAAACGTTGCTCATTATTTCATTTGAGTAAATATCATAAATTAAGAACTCTACAGTGTAATCATGTTTTCAAGTTTGAGCGTGTCGTATTTGCGACGCTTTCTACAAAGAAATGTCAATAGCGAGCATCATGGCTTTTTTTTTTTTTTTTTTACCTGTGCCTCTGACAGGCAAACACTAATTGTTTGTTTCCAGGTGGCTGTCGCCCAGCTGGGTGCCCACGACGCATTACGTGCAGGTGGTCACTTAACTGTCTTACCGAAATATTTATGACACAAGTTTCCGCTACAGTGGCACTCTCATATAAAAAATTTCACAGGTCAAGAATTTGCGTTACACATCTGTAGAAACAAAATTCTATTAATATAACAGTGTCCAAAAAGTTTTCGTCGGCATTGTAATACATTCAAACATTTACATACATTTCATAACTCTTAAAGTATGATTCTTGGTTTTCAACAACCTTTTTCACAAACCAGAGTTCATAACCACTACTCATTATTCCTTACCTTATTCGTCGACACTTCTTCAATATTTCATCATAACAGATACGTAGCATAATCAAATAACACATATAGCATCAGCTTAAGCATCTTCAGCAGCATAATTCACATCGTCGTAATAATAACATCATAACACCACAGTCAAATTCTCAAAATCTCCGTAGCTTCCTACAATAATTTCAAAACCTAAAAAAAATTCTCTGCTCATGTCAAAAGTGTCATCTGCCTCAAACGTACTTTAAAAATCGTGATCCCATACCAAATATGTCATTCAAAGCTCTCATAGTATCACTATGGTTCCGAAAAAATGTGAACAGTTCACAAAGTACAGAAAAGAATACAATTTCGTAAGTGTGAAGTTATCCAACTGTGTAATTACGTAAACATCTGTCACTGATGTAGTATAATAAATGTTAGTTTCTCTCAGTTAAATTATCAGATTGCTGTGTAATTAATGTGTTAGAGAAATACGGTACCGATGTGTAAAGTTGTATAAGCAAATACCATATTAGCTAGGGCTCCTTGTGCTTGCCACACACATGGTACACAAAGTAGGCGTGTACCCCCCTGAGGATTAATGTAATTATACCCTCAGGTGTTACCGATTACAGCAATGGAATGAAATGTATCACAAAAAACTTTCCTTTTAATTCAACAATATTGATAAATAAATGGTTTAAGTACCAAATTAATCACTCAAATGCGTGCCTTGTAGTGCTAAATGTGCGTTTTGCTGTAAGATAATTCTGTGGAACTGTCGTAGTTATCGTCCTCTGTAAGCAAAGTTCTGCTGAAGTCAATGTACTTACCTCATCATAAACGAAGGTGAAATGCTTTCCGTATAGATATCGTAGTTATTACGTACCTTACCGTGCTCAAGAAAGTACTATAATGTAACGTATTGTTGTGCTACGATAAAGGCTGTCTCATTGTAGCTATACCACAAAAGTTACTACTAAAACATGTTTTACTTTCCAGAATAATACAGAAAAACTGTGCAGATATAAAACAGATACACCGCAAAAGCAACAATGTAAATCTTGTCGCATATTAGTAGCGTCGTGATATAATCGTGTAGCTATCAGAGAAACGAAATGCTAAGTCATCTTTAATGTCACAGAAAGTACTTCAAATAAAGAATGTCTTTTCAACTAAACCAAAATGTAGCATTAAAATCTCATTAACAGTATATGTTCTAAGTATGTAAGCCTTATAGTCGTTACGTAATCGTGCAACTAACAAGTAAGATTGTACTAATAACAACACTATGTCGTCTGTTCACTATAACAACGCATTCGTAATTTCTGTTTAAAAATGTTCCCTAGGTTCTAGACTGGATAGTTAACTTCAAAACATTGTTGCATGTTAACAGTTTCTCAGTGTGACAAAGCATACTAGAAATGTGAAGTGAAATGTTTTATGGCAAAGACAAAGTTAAAAAGCAGATTATCTTTCAATAAACGGATTTACATGTGAAATGTGGTGCAATCCTTTACTCTTCATAGTGCGCAGAATTTCTGTTTCAACGCAATTACCACGATGTATACATCGGTAAGGAATGCTAAAATTTTTCTCAAGGTTAGCGTCTATTTTATTTTTCTCTGAGCCAGCCGGCGCACGCGGCTGCCTGCGGTGCGAGTCATTGTCTGTCTCTTTGTTGGCGCGCGCCGTTATTGGGATTAGGAGACCTAACATCTACAATTTCACCTTGCCGAGAGGGCCCAGCTCTGTTTGAATCCCGCCAGCTCTGATGAAATTCCGGTCTGTCGTTATCATTATATCGTCTGTCGTCATGTCGGTAGTTCCTGTAGTTTCTTTCTTGTCGGTTAAGTGGTGCAGAATTTCTCCCTGAATTATCATTGCGCGGTGGACCCTTGCGTCTGAAATTGTCCTGTCTCCCGTGATAATAATTATTTTTGTTCCCGTATTGTCTGTTTCTCTGATTTTCTCTGTGATATTCATTACTACGGAAATGCGATCTTTCTCTGAAACTATTATTACTCCGCCAGTGGTTGTCATGTAGATGGTGTCTGTTTTGGTCACGATTTGTGTTGTGAGAATGGCCTTGTGTCCAGTTATTAGATCTGTCGTCACGGAATTGTGACGGATGTGAACTGTAGTGATTGTTTTCCTGTTTTCGCATCCCGCGACTGTCTGTGTCAATTTCTAATTCTTGTAAGAGTCCCTGAAAAGCTTCAATGTCGTCTTTGCAACGCCCTGCCAAAATAATATTCCTTAAATGTTCAGGCAATTTCATTATGCAAATGCGGATGAGTTCTGAAGGGCTATATGGGTTTGAAAGATATTGATTCTTATGTAACATGTCTTTAAAATATTTGACGAGACTGGAATATTCAGATTGTTCAAAGTGTTTCATCATCATGATGCTATGTTTTACTCGGTCTTGTGTAGCTTGAGACCAATATGCTGAGAGGAAGGCATGTTAAAATTCTCCTTCACCGTGGCAATCGTGAATGACCGATCGCATTCTTACAGCTGGTTCATTCTCTAAGTAGCCACACATAAATTCTAATCTGTGCTCTAATGACCAGTTGGGAGGAAAACAATGAGAGAATTGATGAATCCACGCTTGTGGATGAATGTCGTTGCCAGAATTCTGAAATGTTTTGAATTTACGTGTAGTAATGAACAGCTTATAGTCAAAATCATCGTGTCGGCGAGTCGCATGTCGGTCATTGTTACGTCGTTTCAGCGGTTCCATCTCAAAATTCGGTGTACCTTGCCAATTTCTTTCATAATTTCCTAAGTGCCCTGTGTTATTATTTTGTGGCTGTTCCGTATTTCTATGACCCTCTTCCCATATTGGAGCGCGAGTGTCCTCTGAAATACGTATTTGTTGTATTACCTGTGTCAGCTGATCTTGTACTTCCCGGATTTCTCTTTGGTGTTGTGTATTAATTTGATTCTGATTTTGTTTGAATTTCCTAATTTGTTCGCAATCTTCTGTATCATTCAGATCATCATCTACCTTTGTAGATAAGTTAGTGAACTGATCTGAAAGTTCGGCTACTTTCTCCGATAGTGAACACATTTCCTCAGTGTGTTTTTCTGAACCAAGTTTCAGAGTGTCCATTTGTGTTGAAATCGAATCTACTGTGACCTTTAAGTTTTCCTGAGTTCTTACAAGTTGCGTAACCGAATCGGTGGATGCAACTGAGTCCATTTTAGCTTGCAAGGTGTCGTGATTTTCACGAACAACAGTTTGCAATTCTTTTATGGCTGCTTTGTGATTCTGTAATGCATTTTCATGCCACGAAAAAATAGGTTGAAAATGCTCACAAATTTGTGTTTTTACGTCATTACAGATTTTTTGGCATTTCGATTCAATGTTATGTAACTCAGTAGTTAAATCTTCACGTGTTTGTTCAAGTGTGGTGTCTAACTTCAGAAGATTTTGCTGTGTTTGTCTCTGATTTTGTTCCAATGTGTCTAACTTTTGAAGATTATGATCCATTGTGTCTAACTTTTGAAGATTCTGTCCCATTTGTTTCTGATTTTGTTCAAGCGTTGTGTCTAACTTTTTAAGATTTTATTCCATTGTGTCTAACTTTTGAAGCTTTTGTCCCATTTGTTGCATTAATTGTAATAACAATGCACTGGTGTCTGAAACATGTTCCTTTGTCCTATTCGGCAATATTCGCAGTTTGAGAAACAGAAAATGTGTCTTGATTTATTTGAGAAAACGGTGAGGACACAAAATCTGAATCTACAGTATTTGCAATATTGTGTCCTGTCATTTCGGAATCCTGAGGCGAACTGTTGATGACCGATCGATCGATAACGCTTTCCTGTTCACTAATTGTTTCACTGCCTACACCATTATTTGCAACCCGCTCCATTTCCCTATGCACAATTACCAAATTACTACTTTGAACATTAGTTAATTCATTACATGGTGGCGCTAACACACTGCTTTCGTCTTCACTGTCATTTCTCAGTTTACTTTGGAGCCTAGTATTACGTTTTTCACACGCCATTATTGTAACAATATTTCACACGACAACACAAAAAAAGCACAATTTGAAAAGCAAAAATAAGAGAACACATTAACATATCACTGAAAATAATATCTAGTTAATTGCAAGCGCAGCTGCGAAATACTTTGTGCAAAACTACATGCATGCCACAACTGTTTTACTGTACAACAATGAAAGACTGCAACTACAAAGGAAATTCTCTCTATGATTACGCGCTAGCAATAAACAAAGGCTACACTAATTACACAAACTACAAGGAAAAAATCAGAAGATTCCAGTGAGGTATCCTCGGCTAAGGGTCGACATATGAAACGTCCCATTTAAAACAATTATACAAGACTGTGCTTAAACTGAAACACAATATTTTTAGCGCAACGCAATCTGACTTTCAAAAATCCCTACAAAAGAATGGCCCTGACTAACAATGACCTATACCTTTCACAAATCACTTACCTCACAAAAATCTTCGTTACTCGAACTACTGCAATACAGCGAGTGCCACTACTGCCAGCTAACTAAAAGTTTCAAACTACGGAAGTCACTAACTAATGATAGGCACAGTTAGCAAATGAAAGATTTTAATAGAGAACAAACAATGTATTTACCTTTATAGTCACAATATATATATCAGTTCATGACACCAATTCTTACAAATTTCAAAACTCCGCCATCTCTCTCCCCACGTCCACCACTGCTGGCGGCTTACCTCCAACTGTGCAACGCTACGCGCTGTTAACATCCAGCTGCCGCTGCCCAACACTACAATGGCAGACAACAATGCAAACCAGCCACAGACTGCACACAGCACAGCCAGTGATTTTCTTACAGAGCGCTAAGTGGCGTTGGTGTTACCAATAAAAAAAAGACCTAAACAGCCTACTTACAATTTTACCAGCTAACTAAAAATAGGAAAGCCTTGAACCGCTTCCACTAAATTTAGTTAGTATTAATATTCTTTTACAGGGAGTGCAGTGAAGCTGACGCTGAAATCATTAAGTATTTGGTTATATCATCGCTAGTCTCACTGAACTCTTCTGAATTCTACATGTCATGAGTGGTCTGGAGTCTCCTTACCAGCAACATGTCCCAGTTTCAAACTAGTCAATTCCCTAAAAAACACGCTCAGAGCTTCGTTGCGCTAAAGTGGTAGGGAGACACGATATAGAAGAAACAGACACCACCTTGAATGTTTAGAATAAATTTCTGAGAATAAATATTGTGTGGTAGTGAAATCATGGAATTTGGAAAACCGGAACAGAAAAGAATCGAAGCATCTGAGATGTGATGCTGCAGAATAATGTTGAAACTTTTGTGGACTAATTAGGTAAGTAAGGTAAAATATAGAGCAGACACGAATGGGTGGGAAGAATATGCTGTAGGCATCTGTAAGGGAGCAGACTTGTCCGTTGATGTGATAAAATAAGACAGAAGAGATACATAACAGTCCGTCAGGGTCCCTAAAATCACTGATTATTCACGTTGGTGTTGAGAATGCATGAGTCTGGCGCCATATCATTTGACTTCCGTAAAAATATCATCAACACAATTCCGAAGGCTGCAAGAGCTGGCAAGTGGGAGAATTGTCGCACAATCAGCATAACAACTCATACATCAGAGTTGCTGACAAGAATAATACACAGAAGAATGGAAAAGAAAACTCAGTATATGTTAGATGACGATCAGTTTGGCTTTAGGAAAGGTAAAGGCACCAGAGAGGCAATTTGGAGGGTGAGGTTGATAATGGAAGCAAGATTAAAGGAAAATCTAGACACGTTCATAGGAGTTATTGACCTGCAAAAAGCATTCGACAGTGTAAAATGGTGCAAGGTGTACGAAAATCAAAAAAATCAGGGGTCAGCTGAAGGGTAAGACGGGTTATATACAATATGTAAAAGAACCAAGAGGGAACAATACGAGTGGAAGACCAAGAGCCGAGTGGTTCTAGGCGATACAGTCTGGAACCACCCCACCGCTACGGTCGCAGGTTCGAATACTGTCTTGGGCATGGATGCATGTGATGTTCTTAGTTTAGTTACGTAAGCGATGTACTCTTTCGTCCCTACTGTTCAATCTATACACCGAAGAAGCAACGACAGAAATTAAAGAAAGGTTCAAGAGTAGAAATTAAAATTCAACGTGGAAGGATAACAATGATGAGTTCGATGATGACATTTTATCCTGAGTGAAAATGAACAAGAAATACAGGGCCTCCTGGATGGAATGAACAGTCTAACATGTAATAAATGTGGATGGAGATTAAATCGAAAAACGATGAAAGTAATGAGAAGTAGCTGAAATGAGAACAATGATAAACTAAATCTCAGGATTGGTGATCACGAATTACATGAAATTGAGGCACTAAAATAACCCATGACGGACGGAGGACATAACAAGGGGAGCAGTACTGGCAAAAAGGGCATTCCCGGGGAAGAGAGATCTACTATTAACAAACATAGGTCTTAATTTGAGAAAGAAATTTCTGAGACTGTATGGTAGTGAAACATGGACTGTGGGAACACCGGGAAAGAGGAGACTGTACGTGTTGGAAGTGGTGCTACAGAAGAATGTTGAAAATTTTGTGGACTGATAAGGAAAGAATTGAGGAAGTTCTCCTCAGAGCTGCCGAGGAAAGTATGTACAGAAAACACTGACAAGAGGGAGGGATAATATGGTAGGATATCAGTTAAGACATCAGGGAATAAATTCCGTAGTAATGTAGATTGAATTACATCCAGCATGTAACTGAGGACGTAGGTTGAAAGTGCTGCTACCTGAGAGATCTAATGGGTGGCACAGGATAGGAATTCGTGGCGGACCATATCAAACCAGTTAGAAGATTGATGACCCAAAAAAGGCACAGACGGCAATCCATTACTGTAATTCGCTAATGTCGGTTTTACCAAGGTCTCAAACATCATTAACTTTTTGAGATGAATTGTTTCATATTACTTAATTGTGACTTGTACGGTATCCTGTAACAAATGCTCCGTAACGGCATCCCGAGACTAATTTCATACTGTGAAGGAGGACTAAAAACGCCTTAACTCTTCAAGAGGTACCTGCAAGATGACTACAGGTGAACACTACATATTATCCTCACTGCTCACTTTAGTGGAATACATACTTTGTGTCTTAAGTGATGCGTCGATCCACAAAATTATTCCATAAGCCAGACAAAATAATATACGAGGTTGATCCGTTTCTTTCGAATACTAGTAGTTATATGAAGAGCATATGTGGCCTTGGCAATATGACCTTTAGCATTGTACCTTACGACAGGGGTGGTAAAAACCGACCCGTTAAAACCGATATCTGCATTTTAGTTCTGAATGACAGGTATTTTTCGGTATAAGAAATGAATAATTTTTATCTGTAAAATATGCAATCCTTTGAAATATCGTGTTTTTATAGAAAACTGGAGAAGCTATTCATGCTACTTTGTTAACAATGCCGACAGAAACGAGTGCCGGCCGGCGTGGCGGAGCGACCACTACAGTCGCAGGTTCGAATCCTGCATCGGGCATGGATGTGTGTGATGTCCTTAGGTTAGTTAGGTTTAAGTAGCTGTATGTTCTACGGGACTGATGACCTCAGAAGTTAAGTCCCATACTACGCAGAGCCATTTGAACCATTTTGAAGCAAACAGATGGAAGTCGGAACCTGCGAAATCCGGTAAGAAGGGTGAATTTTACGTGTTCCTCTTGCGTGCGCAGACTTGCATCTGGTCTTGCGTTAACTCTGAGGAAGAGAAGTGGTTTGCATTTTTGTGGCGACGAAGACGTCGAAGTCGTTTCTTCGTTTCCATGAAAGCTGCCCAATACACTGCAGTGTTGACTGTTGCAGCACGAGGGAAAGTATGAAACAGAATAATCCCGTCACAGTCCCAGAAGACTGTTTTTTTTGGAGGAGAGGTAGGTTGCGTCAATCCATGGATTGCCGTTTTGTTTCCGGCGAAGTAATTGTCTATGGCTATGTCACTATCAGCATTGTACTGCGGAAGCAATCCGCGCGGATGGTCTTTTAGGCTGCTAGGAGTCCAGCGGGTGAGAGTCGTAACTGGTGGGCGAATGAGTCAGGACAACCAACAGAGACATTTAGTTGAGCATCGAGGTGTTTGACTGTGATCCGTAGATCACTTCGAATGAGAGTGTCCGGACGTTCCAGCATTGCAGGACAGGTTTGCGTGCGTACCTTGTAGCGATGATGACAGAAGCCTCACCCGGCTACTCAGAATGCTTTTGTTTAATACCAGGTCTCGGTAGACATTCTGCAAGTGCCTATGAATATCTGCGATGCTCTAGTTCTCTGGCGAAAGAAAATCAGTCACCTCTCTGTGCTTGGAACGCATCTCCGCTACAGATTCCATTTTGAGGGCTACGTGTAGCACCGTCATCTGTTGGAACTTCATTAAACTACACTACTGGCCATAAAAAATTGCTACACTAAGAGGAAATGCAGATGACAAACGGGTATTCATTGGACAAATATATTATACTAGAACTGACATTTGATTACGTTTTGACGCAACTTGAGTGCATAGATCCTGAGAAATCGGTACCCACAACAACCACCTCTGGCAGTAATAACGGTCTTGATACGCCTGGGCATTGAGCCAAACAGAGCTTGTATGGCGTGTACACGTACAGCTGACCATGCAGCTTCCACACGATACCACAGCTCAATAAGAGTAGTGGCTGGCGTATTGTGACGAGCCAGTTGCTCGGCCACTATTGACCAGACGTTTTCAATTGGTGAGAGATCTGGAGAATGTGCTGACCAGGGCAGCAGTCGAACATTTTCTGTATCCAGAAAGGCCCGTACAGGACCTGCAACATGCGGCCGTGCATTGTCCTGCTGAAATTTAGGGTTTCGCAGGGATCGAATGAAGGGTACACCCACGGGTCGTAACACACCTGCAATGTAGCGTCCGCTGTTCAAAGTGCCGTCAATGCGAACAAGAGGTGACCGAGACGTGTAACCAATGGCATCACGCCGGTTGATACGCCAGTATGGCGATGACGAATACACGCTTGCAAAGTGCGTTCACTGCGATGTCGCCAAACAAGGATGCGACCATCATGATGCTGTAAACAGAACCTGGATTTATCCGAAATAATGACGTTTTGCCTTTCGAGCACCCAGGTTCGTCGTTGCGTACACCATCGCAGGCGCTCCTGTCTGTGATGCGGCGTCAAGGGTAACCGCAGTCATGGTCTCCGAGCTGATAGTCCATGCTGCTATAAACGTCATCGAACTGATCGTGCAGAAGGACGTTGTCTTGCAGACGTCCCCATCTGTTGACTCAGGGATCGAGACGTGGCTGCACGATCCGTTACAGTCATGCGGATAAGATGCCTGTCATCTCGACTGCTAGTGATACGAGGCCGTTGGGATCCAGTACGGCGTTCTGTATTACGCTCCTGAACCCACAGATTCCATATTCTGCTAACACTCATTGGATCTCGTCCAACGCGAGCAGCAATGTCGCGATACGATAAACCACAATCGCGATAGGCTACAATCCGACCTTTATCGAAGTCGGAATCTTGATGGTACTCATTTCTCCTCCTTACTCGAGGCATCAGAACATCGTTTCACCAGTAAACGCAGGTCAACTGCTGTTTGTGTATGAGAAATCGGTTGGAAACTTTCTTCATGTCAGCAAGTTGTAGGTGTCGCCACCGACGCCAACCTTGTGTGAATGCTCTGAAAAGCTAATCATGTGCCTATCACACCGTCTTGTTCCTGTCGGTTAAATTTCGCGTCTGTAGTACGACATCTTCGTGGTGTAGCAAATTTAATGGCCAGCAGTATATATGGGTTGAAGTGAGAGTGTTCCATCAAGTAACGCAGCAAATTTCGCATTTTTTCAACCAAAATTAGTCGAGAAAAATTTTGTTGCGGTACTTATTGAAGACCCTTCGCAATATCAATGTTTGTAACCCAATAATCGAGTGTCAATGGTGTGGTCCAAAAGGCGACTTCAATATTAATCTCCGATAAAGGCGGGAGTATTAAGTTTGTGGTCAGAAGGATAAGAGGCTATGGATGTTTTTAGGCGGAGTACAAGGGATTGCAGCTAATCTCGGGGGAAATTTATGGCGGGATTTACTGAAGAAGTGTCAGCTGGAAAACGGCGCGTGGCTGGAATATAGGAGGAGGAGGGGGGAGGGCTGGTGAGGGGAGAGGGGGCACTGTCCCGGTTGCAGTAATTTGTGGTGCGCGCTTGGGAAGTTCCGGGCGGCAGACGTCTGCTCTGCATGCAGCCCGTCTCCTAGGCGACGGCGGTCCGCGCTGTGTTAATGGTCAGCGGTTTTTGAGGTCCTCTAATGGGGCGGAACCTCGTGAGAACAAAAAGCGTTCTGGCATCGCCGAGTGCGAGCTCGGTGGCCCCCACGTAAAAAAAAAAAAAGTTGGCCCGCTGGTGAGCAAAGTGAGACCAGAAAGGGGGCCAATGGCTGGTAGGGCTGCAGTGTAGGGATGGTGAAGGGGGCGGGGGGGGGGGGGGGGGGCGGAATCTTTTTGCTGGCCGGCCGACGGGCGCGGCACGCCCAAGTGGCGCCTAATCGTCATGAAGGCCCCAGATTGATGGCTCCGTCCCCGGTGTACGGCTCATCTGCTTCGCCGCGGGCACCCTGCAGCGACGGCAGCGCCACACGCATCGGTCGCCGCAAACTCGCGGGCAGAAGAAAGTCTCGGTTCGCCTCGGCTCGGCTCGGCGCGGCGCTGCGTCCTCTCCTTCATCACCGGTGGCGGTTTTTCCCCGCCTCTGACGTCCCGTAAACAAGCGCCGGTGGGCGAAAAAAGCGTTATGCTTTCTCTCGCTGCGGCAGGAATAGTAAGCGCCGAGCCCTCTATATATTCGCAGGCTCCAAGCTTGCTTGGCAGAACAAAGAAGACGGTCCTTCCGTGACTGTACTCATTTGTCTTGCGGTCTCAACACGTTCAGACATTCTAAATCTCAGTCGTGCTCGATAAAAGAAAAATACTTCCTCATGATTTACTCTCACGAAAATGTTCCTTCAGGAAATTGTTCCTTCACGAGCGTTCTGCCAGATTCCATCTGGCGTTTTATCTATATGACAGAAACCTTTCGGAGTTCACTCATAAAGACTCGTACGCTCGAGATGTTCACTGCTCACGTATTCAGTTCCAGTTTTTCTGACACTGAAAATTACATACTTAATTCCACAATTCCGAAAAAGAAAAAAGGAAGATTGAGTTTAACGTCCTGCCGGCATCTAAGTCATTCGAGACGGAACACAAACTCGGATTGTGTCAAGGATGGGAACAAAATAGGTCATGTCCTTTTTGAATTAACCATCCCGGCATTTGCCTGGAGCGATTTAGGGAAATCAGGGAGATCCTAAATCAGGGTAGCCGGAACCGGGTTTGAACTGTCGTCCTCCCGAATGCGTGTCCAGTGTGCTAACCCTGCGCCGCCTCACTCTATCGCAGTTTCTTTTTGATGCTACTCTGTTCCATTCGCTAAGGTAGTGTGGTAAGAATTACCGACTACAACCTTCAGTATGAGATCTAGTTTCTAATTTTTTTGGCGTTTGTTACTTAGCGAGACATATGAAGGGGAATGCACCATGTAGCCCGACTCTTCTTCTCGGCAATTCAACAGCAAACCTCTCCGTGGGACACAACGCCTCTCTGGCAGCGACGGTTGTGGTAGAGTGTTGTGCATCTCATTGGCGCTCTTGCTCCGTCCAAACGATCCCGTGTCTCAACACGCCGCTCTTGGTAGGAATTTCTCTACCTCTCCTGTTAATCCTTCTGGGTAAGGCTCACGACTTGATAATCAGTACTCAAGAACCGGTCAAATAACAATTTTGTAAGCTACTACATTCGTGTATCAATTACGATTACTTTACATTCTTCCCATACATCTTATACTGGCATCCACTTTTCCTACAATTAACTTTATGTGGTCATTCAACTTTATATGTCTCTGGGCGGATGGTTACTCCTCGAAGCCGTTTTTACGCTCAAAGTACAATCCACATCATATACGCACAATACATTACATTTATTTACGATCTAGATCAACCACCTGTCACTGAACCCACCACGGAACCTCTGTACGTCTTTCTGCAATTGGTATAGTCTTCTGGCGTCTCGAACGCCTTTCAGTCTCATCATCTGCAGTGAGCCTTACAGAGAGCCCGACGTTATTTACGTCCTTATTTATGTTTATTGTAACATCCCAGAAGTCGAATCAGGAACAGGTGCAAACTTGAACTTACTCGCAGAAGTAGATATCCTCGGTGTAGCGAAGCAGCTTAAGTCACTTAACAAAACCAAGGCCACCGGCCATGTATAACGACGAGCTTCCTTTCAGGGTATACTGATAAAATAGTTCCATACCTAGCAAGCACACACAACAGTACGCGCGACGGAAGATCAGTACCTAAATTCTGGAAAAATTGTGTAAGTCAAACCAATACTCTAAAAAAGTAAACAGGGGTATCCGCTGAATTACACACTAATATCACGAATTCTTTACAGACGAATGGAAAAACTGGTAGCAGCCGACCTCGGGGATGATCAGTTTGGATTCCGTAGAAATGTTGGAACACGCGAGAAAATACTGACCCTACGACTTATCTTAAAAAATAGATTAAGGAAAGGCAAACCTACGTTTCTAGCATTTGTGGACGTAGAGAAAACTTTTGACAATGTTGACTGAAATACTCTCTTTCAAATTCTGACGGTGACAGGGGTAAAATACAGGGAGCGAAGGCTATTTATAATTTGAACAGAAACCAGATGGCAGTTATAAGAGTCGAGGGGCATGAAAGAGAAACAGTGGTTGGGATTGGAGTGAGACTGGATTGTAGCCTATCCCCGTTGTTATTCAATCTGTATATTGAGCAAGCAGTAAAAGAAACAAAAGAAAAATTCGGAGAAGAAATAAAAACTTTGAGGTTCGCCGATGACATTTTAATTCTGTCAGAGACAGCAAAGAACCTGGAAAAGCAGCTGAACGGAATGGGCAGTGTCTTGAAAGGAGGATATAAGATGAACATCAACAAAAGCGGATCGAGGATAACTAAATCGGGTGATTCTGAGGGAATTAAATTACGTAATGAGACGCTTAAAGTTGTAAATGAGTTTTGCTATTTGGGGAGCAAAATAAGTAAAGATGGTCGAAGTAGAGAGGATATAAAATCTAAACTGGCAATGGCAAGGAAAGCGTTTCTGAAGAAGAAAAATTTGTTAACATCGAGTGTAGATTTAAGTGCCAGGAAGTTGTTTCCGAAAGTATTTGTACGGCGTGTAGCCATGTATGGAAGTGAAGCGTGGACGATAAATAGTTTAGAGAAGAAGAGAATAGAAACTTTCGAAATGTGGTGCTACATTAAAATGCTGAAGATTAGATGGGTACATGACATAACTAATGAAGAGGTATTGAATAGAATTGGGGAGAAGAGGAGATTGTGGCACAACTTGACTAGAAGAAGGGATCGGTTGGTAGGACATGTTCTGAGACATCGAAGGATCACCAATTTAGCATTGGAGGGCAGCGTGGAGGGTAAAAATCGTAGAGGGAGACCAAGAGATGAATACACTAAGCAGATTCAGAAGGACGTAGGCTGCAGTGGGTACTGAGAGATGAAGAAGCTTGCACAGGATAGAGTAGCATGGAGAGCTGCATCAAGCTGAAGACCATAACAACAACAACACCATACTGTGTTCGACTTCATGAATCACCTGGAAGAAGCCCAGAAAACCATCTATTGACACACAGTAAACACGAATTCCGAAATTGTGAAACAGAACTAGCTCTTTATTCTCTTTAAGTAATAATACTGAATCCATATTTCTAGTTTTCCAGAAGACTTTTCACACAGCTCAGATGCCAGAGATGCAGAACCGAAGATGGACGACAAACCGCTCTATGATGTCCAAAAGTCTGATGCGAACGACCCGCCACAGGCGACCACTGGCAACGATCATAGCTTTCAAATAAATTGTGTGTCTGTGGAGTATGAGTCTCTGTAAATAATGAGAAGTGTGAAGTCATCCACATTACTACGATAAAGACTGTTAATCCAACTAAATACCTAGGAATTACAACCATGAACAACTTAAACTCGAACGATCACACAGATAATGTTGTGGGTACGCCGAGCGGTAGACAGCTTTTTATTGACAGAGCCCTTGAAGATGCAACAAATCCACTAACGAGACTGTCAACATCGCGCATGTCCGTTCTCTCTTGGAGTACTGTTGCGCGGTATGGCAACCTTATCAAATAGGATTGATGGAGGACATCCAAAAATGTCGAAGAAAGTCACCTCACTCGGTTTATATTTTCGCAAAATAGGGAATAGCGTGTTACGTGCATGTTATTACGGGTATGTTATGCGAATTAGGGTGGCAGTCATTAAAAAGAATGCATTTTTCGTTTGGCGAGATCTTTTCATAAAATTCCAATCACCTACTGTCTCCTTCGAATGCGAAAATGTTTTGTTGGCGCACAAGTGCATAGTAAGAAATGATCATAGTAATAAAATAAGAAAAATTAGAGCTCGCGCAGAAAGGTTTAAGAGTTCGTTTTTCTGGCACTCTTTTCGCGAATGGAACAAGAGATTGAAGATAGTTGGACGACCCTGCTGCCAGCCAATTAATTGTGAATTACAGTGTAGTCATATAGATTTAGATATAGATTGTAAAGAGTCATCACTCATCCTTGGGTAACTTTTGAAATCACTGTTAGATCAGTCCATTTTGTTCCGTTAAAGTGTAATTTTTAGTGTGTGATCAACTTTTACAACCACAAAGCTTACATCTCCAGAAGATGTCCATATTACCACGGAATCCTTAAAGTGCTGTTTTCTAATGGTAAAGAATTAAAAGAAGAAACGGAACTATAGAAACAACGGAAAAAAGATTGTAAGTGCTCAAACATGACGCGTCATATTCATGATGAGAGAATTCGCTTGTCTTGCTTTAAACTGCCAACGTTATCTTATTTAGCAATTAGCGCTCTCTTCTTTTGGTTTTACATAGACGTTTGAGGGAGAAGCATATTACTCATCAAGAATCTCCTGGGGTAGGCTAAAACTGTGTCCCGGATCCAGGGTTATTCTTGATCTACTACACGAACGGTACACGCACGTCACATATCCACATTCGACGGTTCGTCATGTCACACAACACTGAGTTGTTGCGCGTGCCTGGACAGCACCTTTTCATTATTTTTATTCTGTTTGTTACACACTTAAAAAATATATCTTGTGTCTACAATGAAATTCTCACTCTTAAGAGGCGTGCTTGGGTAGCTCAGTTGTTAGGACACCTGGCTGCAAAACGCCAAGTCGCGAGGTAGACTTTCGGTTCAGCACAGAGTCTCAATCTGCCAGTAAGTTCCACATGTTCTGACTGTACAACACGCATGTTCTTTTTCTTTAGCAGAACTTTTATGCTGGTTTTCTGATTCGGTTCATATTTGTGTAATTTCTCTGTAGCGTTATAGCGTACATTCCCCAATAGAAAGAAATATATCCCTTTCAGGCCCACTGGCTACAACTGTGTAGATTAAATTTTACTGTCTCTAGTTGGAACAAAAATATTATTCCCCAGTGAAAACGTCATGTTCACATTTGTGTATGTTCGATTTTTATCATGTACAAGTGGTGCCAACTGTTGGGCTTCGCTATAAAAATATCAACACGTCATGGTGGCAGTACGCAGCAGCTTGTGGCCGCTAAAATATAGTGGTTGGTGCGTTACATTCCAGTGAATATATTAATGTTATTGTTATTGGTATTTTGCATGGTAATTACTGAATGACTATTAATTAGAACAGTTAATGTTCCAAACGTAGTTATTTTCCTCCATATAAATGAGCTAAAGTATGTTTTGAAAAATGGTACAGATTTTTGCATAAATATTGCATCTAAAACCATTGTAAATCACTTAACAGCATTACAGCATGACAGAAAAGTTTTCTTCATCCAGAAAAAAGAAATTTGGGTCTGAAAAGGATGTGTATTTCTGATAAAATTAAACGTTAGATAAATTTAAATTTATTTATGTGTTGGGACGACACAGGTAAAAACCCACACGTATCCAGTTGCACGACGCGCTATAGTATTTTAGTGGAATAAGAAACGGAACTTTAAAGCTACAAGGAGCAGCTCCTCCAAACCTCCCCCCGCCCCCCCCCCCCCCAGCCCAGAAACATACACGCAAGCACTATGAAATTGTGCGTAGTCTTGTTGGAAATCAGATCTGGAAGCTGGAGAGATCTGTAGAGACTGAATAAGAGTCCCTAACCGTTCTTTCCACAACCATGTCGTCTTCTAAAGTTGTGACAACATCGCAGAAGACAGCTCGTCGGTCGTGCGGTCTTCTTCGGCGGAGGCTGCTGTGTCGTCATCTCAAACTTGAACCTGTGTTTGTGCTTTTGTTGCTTTTTTTTTGTGGGAAGCCACTGGCCCAGGTCAGCCTCTGTATCTGCAGAGGGCAAGATTGGAAGGACTGACAATGAAGGTAGGCGACACCTCTCATTAATGTATCCTGTTTATATTTTAAAATAGCACTTTTTACACTGTCTTCTACAACACTCGACATAGATATCTTAATAGTACGCAAACTTCCGATATAGAGTACGACATGTCCGTCCGAAACAGAGATATACGTCAGCCTCTGAAGAAAATCCGAAACAGAGTTGAGTGGCCGGACCTCTAAAACGCCCAAAACAGTCTGACTAGCACAGCTGACGAACTGCGTCTCCCAGGCGCGCCAAAGCGACCCGAAGGTGTCTGAAGCACTTCGGTTGCAATATAGTTACTCTTATGTTTCCCAAAACAAATGAAATTTAATAAACAAAAACAATAGACTCGTGGGGTGCGGTACCCATGAGAAATTGTCATACTGAAAACTGGGTTAAATACAACGAAAATTATATAAATAATCAATAAGAGAAGTTGCACGTTTTGGCGCCTAACACTCGAATGTGCCGACGAATCAGAAGAAAGTTCAGCACAATTGGTGGACCCTCAAGGAAATAGTACATACTGTACCATATGTTGCTTTTTTTAGTGGAATTCCACTTGCCCACGTTAGTCTGGCAACAGCCAGGAATATAACAATACACACACACACACTTCGATGAGATTGTAGTGAACATTGTATCCGTAACATGCAGGTCTCTTGATATTGTCGAAAAGTCTGACACGTGTCAGCATGAAAGAGAAGCGCCGTTGCTGTTCGTTACCATCGTTTACCTAGAATGTCAAGAGCTCACAGTTCGAAGTGAAAAACTTCTTTGATTATCTTTTATGAAGTTTGTGCAGTTATTTATAATTTTAAAATAATGAAACAGATTGCGAAAGTTCGATTTGTCAATACTTAATCGAACTGTATCCAAGGTTCTCGGGTGTCCAGCTGGATCCGATCGTCGAATTCCACGATATTTCGGCGAATAACCGTCCCGACATTATCAGGTGGTGCTGATGGGATGATCTGTCTGCGCTGTGTCCGTGGTATGTCCCGGACCGTACGTGGTGGGGGGGGGGGGGGGGGGTTAGCTGCAGCCACGCCCGGTGGAAGACGCAGTTCATCTCCGTCCACCATGCCGGAAGGATCTCGCGTCTGATCGGGCCGTTGCTCTTTGATGGTGTTTAATAACGTTTGCGTTGCTAAGATGAAACACAGTGTCCCTGTTGATGAGGTTATCTGTTGAAACTTCCTGGCAGATTAAAACTGTGTGCCGAACCGAGACTCGAACTCGGGACCTTTGCCTTTCGCGGGCAAGTGCTCTACCAACTGAGCTACCCAAGCACGAGTCACGTCCCGTCCTCACAGCTTTACTTCTGACAGTACCTTGTCTCCTACCATCCAAACTTTACAGAAGCAGGAGAGTTTCTGGCAGAAGTAAAGCTGTGAGGAAGGGGCGTGAGTCGTGCTTGGATAGCTCAGTTGGCAGTCGGCTCTCAGCCGTGGCAGCGTGCGGACGGCCCCGCGCGCCGGCCCCGTGCTCCGCTGCAGGTTTGTTTACTTCCGCGTCGTAGCTTTAAGGCTTGTGTTCGTCCACCGTGAACAACATGTCGAGCACTTACCGCCGTGCGACCCTTAAAGTTTCCTTCCCAGCTGAACATGCGCGACCTCGTGCACGTGAAGTTGAAACGTTCCGACGTGAAGAAGTCGTTTAGATCCTAACCACGTTACCGGAATCCATTTTTCGATCACGAGTAGTGTCGTTCATATTAAAATGACAAACACCGAGGTGTGTGAAGATGTTATTAGCAGCCATACCAATGGACTTAAGTTCAAATACTCTGATGGTCACGTCGGGGCAGTAACACTTGAACTCGCAGAGTACGGTCAAAGCACGATTAGGGTGTTTGAACTACCATTTGAAGTGCCGAAGTACGTAGTTGTCTCTGCGTTACAACCATACGTTAACGTCATCGGTTACGTAGAGGAAAAATGGGAAACCTTCACGACCTACTATGTCCTTAATGGTGTGCGTCAGGTAAAAATTGAACTGAAAGAACATATACCATCATACCTGACAATTGGCGGTGTGCGAACCATTGTCATGTACGACGGCCAACCCCGAACATGTGCGGGTTGTGGACAAGAAGGCCACGTCAGATCCGCCTGCATATGACGCCGCCTGATCCAAACGCCGGTCGGCGAGGAAGCGTCCCCAGCGGTGATCACTCAGTTCCCTGTCACATATGCCAAGGTTGCCCAGGAAGGTAGCACCTCTACACAGGGTCTTCCTGCTCTGTTGACGTCGTCTGATCAGGCAGATGCAACCGCTACTGAGATTCCTTCCGAGGTGCCACAGACGCCAGATCCTGACCTGCCACATCATCGCAGCACTGTGACTGAAAATGCTGCTGAGATGGACGTTGATCCGGGAGTGGTACCTACTTCTGCTTTCCTTCAGACTGGTCCGGAGTCAGACGAAGGCCACCCGCAATCAGACTCGGAACGACCTGTTCGAAAACAAGGGTCGACACGAAAGAGAAAGAAACGTAGCCATACACCCCCTGATGAATCCATTCTACGGATGGATGCCAGAGATGCAGAACCAAAGATGGACGACAAACCGCTCTATGATGTCCAAAAGGCAACCACTGGCAACGATCACCCCTCCTTACTGGCGCCGTCGCCCCCACAAGTCGACGTTGAAGAAAGTCTATATGCTGAGCCGAAAACTACGTCTCCTCTCCACATGGATGATGTAAATAGTCGGTACCCTACCGCAGTATCAGTCTCCTGGGCAGACGACGTGGAGATCGAAGGGACTGGCGTCGACGGTGCTGATGATGAGGCACCCTAATCGGTTGCGCCCGCGCCCGCAAACTCTCCACAATAGCAACCTCTTCAGCGGACGGGCAAGATCGACGACCTCTCGCTCCTGAAGAAGTAGCCCTGTGCCTGTGGGACTCCAACACCAGCATTATCGTGTCGCAACGATTACCCTCGCGACCATTCGTGCGCCCCACAAACTAGCGCTGCTCCGCGATATGATTTATGATGCGGACATTGATATTGCGCTTTTTCCGGAAGTGCATGTCGTCGATTTTTCACCACCACATGGCTTCACGGCGCATCTTTCTCCCGCTTCGGACACCGGTAGTGGTGCTGCCATCATCTTACGAGAAGGTCTTCCTGCCGAATATGTCCTATACCTCCCCAACGGCAGAGGTATGGCCCTTACTCTCTTTGGTGTACGCATCGTCAATATTTATGTGCCGTCGGGTCAAGTTACCGTCGTGAACGCAATGCCTTCTTCGCAGATGAAGTTACACCCCTTTTTATGGGACCACACGATGACTGGGTCATGGGTAGAGACTTCAACTGCACCCAGCGACCTCAGGATCAATTGCCACATCACTCACCATGCGCAGCTCTGGAAACAGTCGTGACGCGGCTACAATTTGTCGACACGTGGAGACATGTTCACGGTGATCGTTTGGGCTTTACGTACTACACTGCGCACTCCTCTAGCCAACTGGATCGCATCTACATCTCGCGATCCCTAATTCAACACACAGGCTGAAATCTGACCTGTTGCTTTCTCAGATCATGAGGCTTACTTCTGTGACGTTGTTCTCACAAGACAGGCAGTATGGCACGCACGTGGTTTATGGAAACTGAACACGGCACTTCTTAATTCACCTGACTGTCGACTTATAATAGAAGACACTTGGGTCACATGTAATAGACGCCGTCCCACGTATCCGTCTACCATATCCTGGTGGATCCAGTGTGCAAAACCTGCTCTTCGAACAACTTTGATCCGATATGGCAAAGATGTTGTCCCCTGGAGGAAGAGCACTATGGACTTTCACTACAGGATCTTACGAGAATGCTCCACGATGCTAGCCTCCCCTGTGCGCCATACAAGGATGAACCATGCTAAGGCCCAAATCTCCAATCTCATGCGAAGGCATTTGGAAGGAGCGATAGTACGATCTCGTACTGCTGATCGCATGCCTCATGAACATCCATCTATGTACCATATCATCCAAGAACGCCAACATCGTCGCCGAAAATTTATTCCCGTCCTAACAGACCAAGAAGGGTGTCGCTACGTAACCCAATCTGCAATAGGGAAGGTGCTTCACGCCCACTACCAGCAGCTCTACGCCGCAATTCCACATTCCCCAAGGTTGATCGAGGAAGTCCACAGCTCAACTTAGGTGGTCTCCCAGGAGATGTGGCGATTGACTTCGTATCAGAGGTGACTGATGATGAAGTCCACGATGCGATCCGAGCAGGAACCATCAATTGCTCCCCAGAACCCGACGGTCTTCCCCTCGAATTTTATCGCACCTTCCGTGATTTGTTAGAGTCCACCTTCACCTCCTTATGTCGGGAACTGATGTCTCCGGAAGTACCTGTGCCGGACTCTTTCATTAAAGGAATTATTATTCCTGTACATCAACTGCATGGTGGCAACAATATCAGTATGAGATTTTCACTCTGCAGCGGAGTGTGCGCTGATATGAAACTTCCTGGCAGATTAAAACTGTGTGCCCGACCGAGACTCGAATTCGGGACCTTTGACTTTCGCGGGCAAGTGCTCTACCAACTGAGCTACCGAAGCACGACTCACGGCCGGTACTCACAGCTTTACTTCTGCAGTACCTCGTCTCCTACCTTCCAAACTTTACAGAAGCTCTCCTGCGAGACATGCAGAACTAGCACTCCTGAAAGAAAGGATATTGCGGAGACAAGGCTTAGCCACAGCCTGGGGGATGTTTCCAGAATGAGATTTTCACTCTGCAGCGGAGTGTGCGCTGATATGAAACTTCCTGGCAGATTAAAACTGTGTGCCCGACCGAGACTCGAACTCGGGACCTTTGACTTTCGCGGGCAAGTGCTCTACCAACTGAGCTACCGAAGCACGACTCACGCCCGGTACTCACAGCTTTACTTCTGCAGTACCTCGTCTCCTACCTTCCAAACTTTACAGAAGCTCTCCTGCGAGACATGCAGAACTAGCACTCCTGAAAGAAAGGATATTGCGGAGACAAGGCTTAGCCACAGCCTGGGGGATGTTTCCAGAATGAGATTTTCACTCTGCAGCGGAGTGTGCGCTGATATGAAACTTCCTGGCAGATTAAAACTTTGTGCCCGACCGAGACTCGAACTCGGGACCTTTGCCTTTCGCGGGCAAGTGCTCTACCAACTTTTTTTATTATCAGATTGACTTGGTATATTTCATGAGAATTCAGACAACCATAGTCAAATCATCATTTAATATTAGCTGCAAAAAGAAAATCAACAAATTAGGTGAAACACAAATAAAACATTTCTTCTGAAGGGGAAGACCAACCCGTTACCCCACCCGTATGAATTTTGGGTGTATATATATACATGCAAAAGAGAGAGAGAGAAAAAAAAAATTACGAAAAAATACAACAAGGGAGGGGACTCGAGCTCAGGGAAGAAACAGGAATCACAGGGGAACTTAACCAACCCCTTGACGGTTAAACACAAGAAAAAGCATATTCGCAAAAAGCGTTCGGTATTGTGGTAACCGCTGCCATTTCCAATGCGCAGTTGACAAATAATGGTGAAATACGCGGGGATCTGGGTCATTACCGCCTTCAATGACGTAATGGACATAGTAACCCAAGAGCCAAACAATCGTGTTCGTTTTCGTCTGAGGAAAATAAGAGATGTCCGGATGTAAGAAGATGTCGTCTGGGAATGCGGTTTCAGGCCCTCTAGTAAGAAAAGCTAATTGACGGCGGACCCAGAGCCAATGATCCCGTCCGCAAGCAACTAGCCTGTGAAGTAAGGTGTCAGTTTGATGACATTCCTCACACTGATCAGTCGGACGAAGGCCAATACGAAAAAGACGATCACCAGTAGGTATCAGACGGTAAATGACCTTATACCACGTTGAAACAATCTCCATCGGCAAAATGGGAAGACTAAGATGAGACCAGACCGTTTTCCATGACGTTGACGGGGAAGCAAGTTCAACAGAAGAAGGGAAACATGCTGTACCCCAACGGATTTGTAGCATGTTGGTAGTTATATGCGTCATAGAAAGTATATCAGCACCCAGAATACCGACAAGTACAAAGTATTCACGAATGTGCCGCAATTTAGGATTAATCCGTCCAACATCAACAGGAGGGGTCAGACTGGCCGGCCGGAGGCGGGAAAGTAAACGAGAGGTGACTGAATGCGGAGCCCGCGTACAGGTTAAAACATTGCGGCGGGCAAATAAGATGGACGTCTTCACTTTGATATCTGAAAGACCCAATCCTCCAAGCTTCCGAGGCCTGGCCACAACTTCATATCGGACACGGAAGACATGGCGGCGCCACAGAAATCGACTAGACAGCTGTTTCAGCCTGCGGGCCATCATCGCGGGAAGCGGGAAGACCTGCGCAACGTAGTATATTTTACCGAAGACATAGGTCTCTAAAACCCGTGCCTTGTGAAGGAGGCTAAGGGAACGGCGGTCATGTTCAAGGATCGCCCCGTGAACACGACTCGTAACCTCACGCCAATTTAGTGCCGCCATTTTGATCGGATTACGATCCACTATGATCCCCAAGGTCTTATGGCGATCGACAACCGTCGCCCAAGGAATGACGACATGATCAAAGCCTCTCAACGGCAGGAACGTGCATTTGCGATCATTAATGCGAGCACCAGCAAGACCACAAAATGAATCCAAGGTATCCTTAAGCCGCGGTATATCCTCGGCATGTCGTACTAAAACCATGACGTCATCGGCGTATGCACGGACTGCAAAAATTTCCCCCAATATATTCCAGCCACGTAAGTGCATGGTGAGATGGCGAAGTAAGGGCTCTAAGGATAGAACAAAAAGTGACATGGATAAGGGGCTTCCCTGGGGTAACCCCCGTCTGATCGATATCCGGGGGGTAGGGTGACCGTTCACAATCACCGAGACACTGATACCGGTAAAAAGATTAGTTAAGACTTGTCGAGCATCATTATTAAAGCCGACAGCGGTGAGCACTCTCGATAAAAAATCATGGCTGACGCGATCGAACGCTTTTTGGAAATCAAGAAAAAGCAAAGCCCCTGGGATATTAGCGGCAGCCGCCACCGAGATTACATCGCGACATTCGAGAACGGAAGTCAGTATCGTGCGTCCAGGCACACAGCTTTGGTGGGCGGCAATAATGGTATCGAGCAGCTTAGAGAGACGGATATTAATTGCTCGAGCGACAAGTTTATAATCAAAGTTAAGGAGAGTAATAGGACGGAGGGAATCAATTGCAGGTCGACCTGTGGATTTCGGGAGGAGGACCATTCTGCCTTCCTGAAAAGGAGCAGGAAGTGAGACTCCCCGCATCACTTCATTTACCATTGACGTTAAGGTGTCACCAATGAGCGGCCAAAATTGAACATAGAACTCCTTAGGAATACCATCTAATCCAGGCGACTTGCGGGACTGCGATCCTGCAACAACATCATATATGTCATCCTTCTGAAAGGGACGCAGAAAGGCGTCGTTTAATTGAGGAGTGACGACGCGAGGCAGCAAGGAGGTAAAGTCGTCAAGATAGGTTTCCGCCGGGACATGAGTATCGTACAGATCAGTAAAATAGGTGTAAACGAAGTCAGAAATGTCACGGTGAGAGGTGAACACGCGGCCGTCAGCGGTTGTGAGGGAGGCAAGGCACCCACGTTTCCGGCGCGACCGTAAACGGACTAGATGGTAGAGTGACGTCAGTTCCTCTTGTAGAAGGGAACGTGGTTGAGACCTCGTCCGCAGGCCCTCCATTTGAATGCGTTTGAGCTGCAGCAATTTGGCTTTGATGCGCTGTATATCAGTAACCCGGAGGGGAGCATGCGTAGCACTATCGTACAGTTGACGTAAGACAGAATAGTAAAATTCTTGCGTTCGTCGATCTTCTGCCACCTTCGCAGCCCCAAAACGCATGAGAGCCCTACGGATGTGAGGTTTTGCATACAGTGTCCACCATGCCACGATAGACGGGTACCGGTCCATAGTACGAGAACAACGTGTCCAAATGTCCTCCAGGACGATACCAAGGGAGGTATCTTGCAAATACGCGATATTGAGCATCCAAGGAGGACGAAACAATTTTACCGGTTGTCGCTCGTAATTAAACGTAACGGCTACAGCGCAATGATCAGTAAAACAGGCTGGTATCACATCAACAGCCAGAAGTTGCCCACACAAGGAATCGGAAAGGTAAAAGCGATCGAGGCGACTGCTAGACGTGGGAGTAAAGTAGGTATGTCGCACAAGTGTAGGATAGCGAGAAACCCACACGTCACGCAGGTGCAAGGAGCGCACAAGGTCGTCGAGTTCTTTACTGAAATTAAAATTAGGAGACTGATCTACCGGCCGTAGAACACAATTGAAGTCCCCACCTAAAATTATCTTTGTCGGGGATTTACGAAGCAGGTAAATGACTTCTTCTTTATAGAAACTCGAGCGTGCGGTAGTACAACCCGAACCAGAAGGGGCATAAAGAAGGAGTAAACTGAGATCATAAAACGTGCACCCGATCCCCCTTCCACTGTCAAGTACTTCGAAATTCATCAACGGAATGCCTTCTCTATAAAACAAGGCAGTGCCCGTAGAAAGTTCGGAAGCGACATTAAAAAACGTCGAGAACCCAGGAATGGAAAACTGGTCGAATAGGACTTCCTGTAAAAAAACAACATCTGCCCCAGACTGATAGATAAACTGTCGCAAAGCGGCGAGCCGAAGCTCAGAACATATTCTGTTAATATTCAGAGTAAGAAATGTATATGCTTGCATGGAACTTCAACCTACAAAGAAAAACAAAGATCGGTAGAGAGCCGTCAGCTGACGGAGCAGCATACAAGTAATCATACCAGAAACAAGCGCTGAACCACAGAGAGAAAAACTACGAAACAGAACCCTCATCTTCCCACTGCTTTTTCTTCGGCCGTGACGCGGCTCTCCGTGGCTGTTTACGGATTCGACTGCGGCTCCGCGATGCCGACGCTGGAGCGTTCGGCTGCGTAGGAGCATCATGTAGACATTCCGTGTCAGATTGCGAGAGAGAGGCCTCTACATCCCACTCGTCCGCAGACATGGGTTCACGGTGGGACAGTTGGTGAATAACAACGGGATCCACTGGCTCTGGAGAATCAATCAGTTGTTTGATGGGAGGAGGCTGTGACCCAGAGGGGGCGACAGAAATTCCAGAAGGGGGATGCGAAACAGAGTCAATAGGAGAAGTGTCAGAGAGCACCGGAGAAGACACGTGGCAACCAGAAGCAGGTTCCGTCACTGGCGTCTCCGAAGAGGCTGCCGCGGTAGCAGGAACAACGTCAGATAAGGTGTCAGGGAGCTTCTGCAAAGGCGTGATAGCACCTGTGGCTTCCTCATCCACGATTTCCGACTGAGAAAGAGAGTCCTTTACCGGAGGCCCATCGGAAGGGCGAGCCAATAAGGAAGATTCATCAGCCGCATCATCCTGTGTTCGCCGACGCTTGTTGTGAGAAATCAGCGCGGGAACATCGGAATTATGGGCAGCAACATCCCTACTCAAGGACAACGGGGGAAAATCACGGCCGTTGTCGGGTAACGGATCACTGCGTCCCTCAGTAACAGTGAGCGATTCAGTCCGAGATCCTTGCGGGAGAAGATCAGCTAAAGTCAATTTTTTACGCTGTTCGTATGTAGGTTTTAATACCACCACACGCCGCGGACAATTAGTACGGAAATGACCAGTTTCATTACAATAATAACATGTTCCTTCCTGGCCACTGTACGTGATATGGACCCTATAACCACATACCTGTAGGTGAGAAGGAATAGGTTTTTTGACCACCATTTCCACCGACCGAATACCACTATATACCTGTAAGCGGTGCTGAGCAGACCAGCGTTCCTTTCGAATATGGCGTACGTCCCCATAAGGAAGCAAAACGGACTTCAGAAAAGAGTCGTCAACCTCGGGCGGAAGGTTAAATACCCGAACATTCGTATATACCACTTCTGCATTTGCCAAGAGAACCATACTAGTGGAACCATCACGGTGCGTAAAGGGTACCTGAGAACCATGACGAGAAAGTAGCCTATCAACCTGGAGCGGGTCAAGAAACTTAACAAAAAACACATATAATTCGCTGTCGAAATATGCGGTATGCACCTGATCAGTAGTGACCTTAACTGTATCGACTAACCAGTCATGTATCTCCAAAGAACCGGGCTGGACGTGACGCGTGGATTTGTCAAAGGTAAAACTGACTGTACCTGTACGCGGAACTTTCGTGGGAACCATGGTGGACATCACGGCGAGAGACGACGCCGCGACAGGAAGGGCCACACGAACACCAAACACCAGCCGACAACCAGCGATGCGACGCGCACGGAGACCAACACGGCACTAAACTGACAGGAGGAAAACACGCTGCGCTACGGTAGAGGCGGAACTAAGAGCACGACCTAGTCGACCGACGCGCGAAGCGAGAATGAACCAACTGAGCTACCGAAGCACGACTCACGCCCGGTACTCACAGCTTTACTTCTGCCATGTCTCCGCAATATCCTTTCTTTCAGGAGTGCTAGTTCTGCATGTCTCTCAGGAGAGCTTCTGTAAAGTTTGGAAGGTAGGAGACGAGGTACTGGCAGAAGTAAAGCTGTGAGTACCGGGCGTGAGTCGTGCTTCGGTAGCTCAGTTGGTAGAGCACTTGCCCGCGAAAGGCAAAGGTCCCGAATTCGAGTCTCGGTCGGGCACACAGTTTTAATCTGCCAGGAAGTTTCAACAATATCAGTGATTATCGGCCCCTCACCCTCCTTAACAGTGATATGAAAATCTTCGCTCGCCTTTTGGCGGCACGACTTAAAACCGCTGCCCGATATGTTGTGTCGCCAGACCAAGCATCTTTGGGAGGGGATAATAATATCCGCACGGCTTTATGCCGCTACAGGGATATGATCGCCGTTACCCAGGCACAACGCCTCTCTGGGCACTTGCGTCTTTGGACTTTAGTCAAGCTTTTGATAGGGTTGACCATTCGTTCCTTACGGCCGTTCTCCACCATATGGGTTTCCCAGTCGCCGTTATCACGGTAGTGATGCGTCTTCTGCGGGGTGCCTTTTCCAGGATTATGTACAATGGCAGACTCGCTCCTCCGATAAAAATAGGTCGATCCGTATGTCAAGGTTGCCCTCTATCAGCGATTTTGTACGCCTTTTCCTTGGAATCCTTGCTATGTGGACTCAGACAACGTTTGGTAGGGTTGTCCATACATCGATACCGATTCTGTTGCACGGCCTATGCTGACGATGTAGTCATCTGTTTACGTAATGCCGACGAGATTCGACCTGTTTTGACGTGGGTAGCGACTTATGGTCAGGCGTCGGGTAGCTCTTTAAACGTACGTATGTCACAAGTTATGTTCATTGGCACGGGACTCCCTGTGGAGTGTGTTACACCTCTCACCACCGTTGATACCATCCGCTGTTTGGGAATAGACTTTTCATCTGATCTCCGGCGTTCAGCCGCCATCAACTGCCGACGTCTCCTTTTAATGATCAGAGCAGGTCTTATGGACCATCGCCTTCGATCCCTAGATATTCTCCAACGAGCTCGATATGTCAGTATATATATCGCATCCCGAGTTCCCCATGTAGCATAAGTTCTACCTTTCCCACTTACTGTGGCACGTCGCATGTTGGCAGCGATGGCATCTTTCGTCAGCTCTGGGCTATTGTTCAAAGTTAACTATGCAACCCTTACTCTTCCCCGTGAACGAGGTGGGATAGGTCTGTTTCACATGCCGGATAGAGCTCGCGCCCTATTTTTCAGCTCCCAGATGACAGTATGGACACGATGCCCAACGAGCCTCACTGGTCTCCTCCTGACGGCATATACGCCGGTCTCACTGTCAGCCCCAGTGATGATCTCGGACGTTCCGGCCCAGTTCCATTATATACGATACTTCTTTCTTGAACTCATTTATCTACGCCTCACCTTACCAAGACAGCTTTTACTCAAGACAAAGGCAGTATACAATGTCCTCAAATTAGGTCGCCCACATAACCAGATTGAACAAAAGTTCCCCCAGGTAGACTGGCGTCATGTATGGCGCGCGGTTTTCGCCCGTTACCTTGACACGAATGTTCAATCTGTCTGGTACCTAACCGTCAATGGTAAGCAAATCAATCAATCTCACCTTCATCGTATCTACCTCGCCCAATCACCTCTCTGTTCCACGTGTGGAGTGCCAGACAATGATGAACATCGGTTTGTTTGCGGATCGGCGGCGGAGGTTTGGCACTTGATTCGTCTTATTGTCGCTTTTCTAACGCGGGACATTCCGGATCGGATTACTCCCCTTTCATTATTATTTCCGGATCGTGAATATTTTCCTCGGACAAAGACCAATGCTGTGCATTGGATTCGCGGACATGCCATTCACTACCTATTTGGACAAACTGTAGACTCTGTACTCGATTTTTGGACATACCTATATGACCGTCATTATGTTGTTGTCCGTCACCCAAAATACAGACAATTTTTCTCGAACTTCCTTGGGAGTGCTTTCCACGACCCGCCTCGCAGCTGGAATGTGTTAAGCCAAGAGAGAAGAACGTTTCCTATTTTTAACCAATGAACATTTCTGAACAATTGAACAGAACACATCAATTTCGAGAAGACGTGACTCAACATATTACCAGCGGGGCGCAGAAGGCCTCTGATCAATTACACAACAAAACTAAACAAAAACAAAACAAAAAATAATAACATAACAACAATAAAAATAAAAATAAAATTCAGAAAAAAGAAGATTTTGTTTTGTTTGTACGGATAGCCCTAACCTTGATTTCCTATATTTGCCCCGGTATATAGGCAGCTCTCTGGGGTATGTTTAGTCAGGAGCCAACGCCTGATGTGGACCAGATTTTTTTTTGTTATAGGATGAAAAGTGGCGGTGGCACTAGGTTCTTTTTTTTAGTTCCATTTTATTAAAGGGTTAACGAAAAAGAAGGAAAAAATATAAAAAAGAAAATAAAAAAAGTTGGTAGAGCACTTGCCCGCGAAAGGCAAAGGTCCCGAGTTCGAGTCTCGGTACGACACACAGTTTTAATCTGCCAGGAACTTTCATATCGGCGCAAACTCCGCTGTAGAGTGAAAATTTAATTCTAAGTTATCTGTTACGCGAATTTCTATGGCCTCCTTGTAGATATTGACCCAGTAGGCACTTGTGGCCGTCAGGATTTTTGGCTCTTCGAATTTCACTGTGTGTCCGGTTTCAATGCAGTGTTCTGGTACGGCCGAATGGCTGGGTTGGCGTAAGCGGGTGTGACGTTCGTGTTCCTTGCATCGGTCCTCGACCGTGCGAACTGTTTTGCCGATGTAGGATTCGTCACAGCCGCACGGGATTTTGTATACGCCCGCTTTCTTAAGGCGTACGTCCCCTTTTGCCTTTCCTAGTACGTCACGAATCTTTGCTGGTGGTCGGAAGACTGTGTCAATCTTGTTTGGCCTTAACAGTCTCCCTATTTTTGACGACACGTTGCCAGCAAACTGCAGAAAGGCCAGAGCTTGCTTCTCTTCTTCGGGTTGTTCTTCATCTCGGTTCTTGTTGCACTTCTGTTGCCGGAAGGCCCTTTGGATTTGGCGGTTGCCATACCTATTCGAAAGTCACACCAGCTTACGCCAACCCAGACATTCCGCTCTAGCAGAACCCTGCGCTGAAACCGGACACACAGCGAAATTCGAAGGGACAAAAATCCTGACGGCCACAAGTGCCTACTCGGACAGTATCTACAAGGCTGTCATAGAAATTCGCGTAACAGATAACCTCATCAACAGGGACACCTGGTTTCCACTGAGCAAGGCCTGGGAACCATTATTAAACACCATCAAAGAGCAACGGCGCGAGCGGATGCGAGATCCTTCCGCCACGGCGGACGGAGATGAACTGCGCCTACCACCGGGCGTGGCTGCAGCTACTCCCCCCCCCCCCCCCCCTTTCCAATACGCGGTGCTCAGCCAACCGTCCGGACAGATCATTCCATCAGCACCACCTGATGATGGCGGAACGGTTATTCGCCGAAATATCGTGGGACTTCGATGATCGGATCCTGCTGGACACCCGAGGACCTTGGATACAGCACATTCGCCGGGAAAGCCTCAGATCATGTATTACATGATCGAACTGTTAGCTCTTCTGCAGATGGCATACTTTTTTATCGCAGCAATACTGAAAATCGTAACCTCTTTCAGTTATTAAAATTAGCATCGCATCCAAGACAACTATCCGCTAAATTAAAGCAGTATGGGAAATCACTCTAGATTTATAAAAGAAATGATACCAAACATTATGAATATCCTTTTCAGAAATAGTGCGGATATTATCTGTTTATAACATTAATTTTTTTCTAATAAACAGTCCATATAAACAACATTACCTGTGAGATGTTACGTCTCAACAGGCCAATGGATTTAATTAGCTTCAAAGAGTTCTTAAATTAAATTTGATAGAGTACAGAAAGACAGCTGGGATATTATTGGCATTTCACATACTTTAAAAGTGTAATTTCATTTTTCTTTCTGAAATGATCGGGACAACGCCATGAAACATGTTTAGCTATGAGCAAACGAAATTTTCTTAGTTATTTCTTCACTATGTACTTGTAATTCTGTAACTCTTCACTTCACATGAAGTTTGTGTATTTTGTATTGACTTAAAAAGGCGCAAAGAAACTATTTTCTTTATTTTCCTCGTTGCTGAATAAAATAACATAAATTTATTTCTCGCCATCATGTTATTACGGAGGATCCAGCAATATTGTAAAATCGTATCTCCGTTACTATTCCACAATGTGTACGCCTTATGAAAGCTTAAGAAAATAGACGTTACCTGTTCACTTTTATGAAGATTTAGATGATATCTGGCGGCTACGGTCGCAGGTTCCAATCCTGCCTCGGGCATGGATGTGTGTGATGTCCTTAGGTTAGTTAGGTTTAAGTAGTTCTAAGTTCTAGGGGACTGATGACCACAGATGTTAAGTTCCATAGCGCTCAGAGGCATTTGAACCATTTTTCTATGATATCTGATTGGCATGAAAAGCAGAGAAGTCGCAGTAGAAAAGAGGAAATTTTGCTCTCTCGAAGAAAGGTTTCACGAAAGTGGTGGAGAACGAGAGACCGAGAGAAAACACACACACACACACACACACACATACACACACACACACACACACAAGTGTGAGCGTGTGCGTGTGTGTGTGTGTGTTTGAAACTATACGTAATTACAGAAATAAGGATTACTAGAAGGATTATCTGAGGTTTATGTGACGTTTGAAGTTACGGAAAGAAACTTGATAGACAAAATGAACAGTTTGTTGCGTCATATCCAAAACCGTCTCAGTGAAGTCTGGCATTGATGAAAACATTAAGGGAAGGGTAGAAGGAGATGTAGATACGTAACAAAAACTACAAGGTGGCTTATAACAAATCTCGGGAGTAAATGAACATTTTGGCTACAGACTGACGTTTTAAGGAACAGTCAGACCCTTCCTCGCCTTCCCCTGTTCTAAGGCCTTGTAGCACTGACCGGCGTTTCATTGACTAGAAATGCGTGCAGGCAGGCAGGGAATAATTTGCACAGCGCAACATACTTGGTGACTTCTGCCGCAATGTCTACGTCTACGAGTATACTCAGAGAGCCACCTTATGTTGTGTGGCGTAGTTTTTGTACGTCACTTTTTCCACTTTCCTACGAAAACGGCAAATGGGACGCGGGATGAACGATTTTTGGTAAACCTCCGCGTAACCTAGAATCTCTCTAATCTTCCCTTTATGCGCTTTTCACGAAATATTCATCAGAGGAAGAAAAATGTTGGCTGAACCTCGACATTTTAACAGTAGTCCACACCGTGATGCACTTGATCCGTCTTGTGGCCTCTCAGACAAGTTTTTGCCATTACTGAACGAACCGATGACGAGACGCACTGCTCTTCTTTGGATATTCTCTATCACGCCTATCCGGAAAGGGTCCTAGACTGTCAAATGCTATTCAAGTGTCGGTCGATCGAATGTTTTGAAGGCTACCTCGTGGAGGACAACACTTCCAGTCGGTTTCTCCAGTGAATCTCCATGTGACGCCTGCCTTTTCAACAATTAGTATTACGTAGTCGATCGACTTCAAACCACTCAGCAGTCGTGCTGACAGGTGTGACTGTTTCCAGTTATTGTTCGGCAATCGTCTATACAATCAACAACCACATATACACTGTTATGTCACATATGTTTATGTTGAGGGTCAACTACCAATCGTTGCACAAAGCCTCGATCCATTGTAGGTCTACTTGTTTGTCGTTTCACTTTTCTAGCGGGTCAACTTCTCTGTATAGAACAGCAACATTCACGAACAGCCTCCTGAAGCACACAACGTCATTCCTGTGTCATTTATTCATATTTTTAACACTCATGGTCTTACAACACTTCCAAGAAGTACGTCCACAGTCATTTTAACGTCTGAAGATTTCTGTCCATTAAGAATGACGTGCTGTGTTTTGATTCCACGGAACTTTTCATTCCAGTCTTCAGGGTTGATAGGATATGCCATATGCACGTATTTACGTCATTAAGCGACTCTGTGAAACAGTTACGAACTTGTGACTAACGTTGGCTTGTCCATTTTCCGAAGAACCAGCCATTATGTATATTGTTTAAGTGCTCCAGGATGTGATTGATTCGCGGATATGAAACGATTAGCTACCTAGAAAGATTGATAAATTAAATAAGCGTGATTGATTGACAAGTCTTACAGTACACAGTTTTTTAACTCAGGTTTTAAAATTATTAAATATAAAACTGAATGAAATGTCCAGTAATCCGCTGTAGGCAATTGTAGGCCCACACAACCGGTTTGGCAAATTTTAAGTTGCGTCTTATGGGGTACATAAATGCTATGTCATATGGTGTTACACAATGCTGCAGAGTAACTGTTGGCGTGGCTCAGACCTCCTCAGTTGATAAAAAAGAATAATCCGTTGATAAGAAGAACATCATATATCATGAATGTCATGTCACAAGCCGACATGCTCATGTGTCTATGTCACGACCATCATAGCAGCTGAGAACGTAAACTACAAGCTTCCCATGTGTTGTCTAAGTGGGTGCTGTGGTTGCCCTCCGGGTACGGACATGGTGACGGAAATGGAATTATCTGTAACTGAAGGGAGATCATAAAGAAGCTGAATACTGGCTTGGTAGTATGAACGAGAGAGGAGAAATACTAACGGGGTTCTTTAATAAATTTCAGCTAGTAATAGAGAATATTCTGTTGAAGAATCTCAAGGGGAGAAGGTATACTTGGAAAACGCTGGCAGATACGGGAAGATTTCAGTTACATTATGTAATGGTTACACGCAGTTCCCGTGAGATCATCGAAGTTAAGCACCGTCGGGCGTGGTCGGGAATTAGAAGGGTGACCATCCAGGTCACCACGCGCTGTTTGCCATTTTTCAGGATGCACTCAGCCTCGTGATGCCAATTGATGAGCTACTCGACCGATTAGTAGCGGCTTCGGTCAAGAATACCATCGTAACGACCGGGAGAGCGGTGTGCTGACCCCACACCCCTCCTATCCGCATCCTCCACTGAGGTTGAAACGCCGGTCGGATGGTCCCGGTAGGCCACTCGTGGCCTGAAGACGGAGTGCTAATGGTTAGACGCAGATTCTGGAAACAGATATTAGAATGAAATAAAAAGGAAGTGCAGGGAAGCTAAGACGTAAAGGCTGCATGGGAAATGTGAAGTATTGAAAAAGAAATGAGTGTCGGAAGATGGACGCCGCATACATAAAAGTCCAAACAACTTTTGGTGAAAGTAATAGAATGCAATGGAACTTTCATTTTTAAGTGCAGAGGGGAGACCGTATAGGTACAAAGAGTTCATTCCCCCTCCGTGAGGACTCGTCTGATGTGGTAGAAAAAGAAAGCAGGCCTCGTCAAGGAAAAGAACAGAGGTCCAGTATTAGAATTTAAAAGTGCCTCGGACGACGTAAGATACAATAAGGCGAAGGGGTAGATGGCATTCCTTCAGAATTTCTAAAATCATTGTGAAAGTGCTAACAAAACGACTATTCTCGTTGGTGTATAGAATGTTTGAATCTAACGATATATTACTTTACTTTTCGGAGAAACATCATACACGCAATTCCGCAGATATCCAGAGCCGACAAAAGCGTGAATCTTCGCACAGTCAGCTGAACAGCCCATGCTGTTGCTGACAAGATTAGTACACAGAAGAACGGAAAATAAATCTCCAGATCTGTTAAATAAAGATCAGTTTGGCTTTAGGAAAGATAAAGTCACCAGAGAGGCAATTCTGACGTTCTGCTTGATAATGAAAGGAAGACTAAAGAAAAACCAAGACACGTTCAGAGGAACTGCAGATGTGGAAAAACCGTTCTGCAGTATAACATGATGCAAGATTTTCGAAATTGTGAGAAAATTAGGGGTCAGGGGTCAGTTACAGGGAAAGACGGGTAATATACAACATGTAAAAGAACCGCGAAGGAGCACAAGACAGGAAGACCAAGAACGAAGTGCTCGTATTAAAATGTGTGTAAGACATGGATGTAGTCTTTCGCCCCTACTATTCAGGCTAAACATCGAAGAAGCAGTGGCGGAAATAAAAGAAGGGCTGAAGAGTGGGATTAAAATTTAGAATGGAAGGATATCAATGACAAGACTCGCTGATGAGATTTCTATCCTCAGTGAAAGTGAAGAAGAATTACAGCATCTGTTGAATCGAATGAACAGTCTAATGAGTACGGAATATGGATTGAGACTAAATAGAAGAAAGATTAAAATAACGAGAAGTAGCAGAAATGAAAACAGCGAGAAACTTGACATCAGAATTGGTGATCACGTAGTAGACGATGTTAAGGAATTATGCTACCTGCAGCAAAATAGCCCTTGATGGAGCATGGACATAAAAAGCGGAGTAGAACAGGCAAACCGGGCATTCCTGACCACTAGAAGTCTACGAGTGTCAAGCATAGGTCTTAATTTGAGGCAGAAATTTCTGAGAATAGACGTTTTGAGCACAGCGATGTATAACAGTGAAAGATGGACACTGGGAAAACCGGAGCAGAATACAATCGAAGCATGTGAGATGTGATGCTACAGACGATTGTAGAAAACTAGTTAAACTGACAAGGTAAGAAATGAGGATGTTCTTCGCAGAATCGACGAGGGAAGGTATATATAGGGAAAATGTTGGCAAAAGTAAGGGACATCTGATAGCTGTTAAGATAACAGGGACTAACTTACATTGTACTAGAGGGAACTGCCGAGGGTAAAAACTGTAGAGGAAGACAGAGATTGGAATACATCCAGTAAATAATTGAAGAGGTAGGTTGCAAGTGCTACTCTGAGAAGAAGAGGCTGGCACAGAAGAGAAATTCGTGGTGGGCCGCAAAACCAGTCAGACGACTGATGACTAACAAAACTGTTGTTAATAAACTGGAAGTGTTTTATGACCATTGGTAAACTGAAGAGTAGGCCCTGTGCATTTGCCATACCGTACTGTTACTGAATATTTCTGATATTTCACTGCATTCTTTGTTAATTTAGTACACATCGGTAATGCAGTTGAGGATCCATTTCCCACAACTTGTTAGTGTTTTTGCTTTCACATACATTTTATTACACTTTTCCGGATTCATGTATTTTCAAATCCGTCTACGAAAGATAGTTTGAACATTTAGATTTATGATATGTAAAAAAATAAGAGGCTTGATGTTTACTGTAAATATAAATCTGAACCGTCCTTAACTGAATGTGACCATCATTAAGAGGTTTTAAAGTAGCTCAGATAACGTGAGTGGTGAATAATTACGTAAGATTCGTCGTAGTCATAGAGTTCGTTAATTCACTGTAGAGAAAAGAATTAAAGTACTATGAGCAGTACCGATATTTGGTTAAATTTTGTTCAGCACTCGAACATAAGATTTAAATATAAAAACAAGTTTTAAAAATGCTTGCCGTCACAATATCAAAATTCGTTGTGACTTTCTCGCATTGGCTGTAAATGAACCTAATTTTTTTAATATTTGGACTCGGCGCCATACAGTCTCGTGTCTGTAGGGAGCATTTCAAGATTTTATGATATGCAACCAATACATTGCGTCAACGAGGAATTTAATCGAGCAGGAGGAAGATGGAAGAAGGAGGAATCCTATATGGTTTTCCTATTAGGAATTGCTGCTTTCAACAAACCATAGAAGAAAATGAGAGAGAATGTATTGTGTTACTCACCGGCACTCACTATCTCACCTGAATTTTCTTTTAGTTAATAGCGTCTCGAATGGGATTTTTCTTACACGTTGAAAGGTTGAAATGTAGATTTTCAGGTAATCGCAATATCTCGCGCCTGTTCTCGCACCGCAGACTAGAGCTTCGTTTCCGCAGACAGCAGACGCAGCTTCGGTCGCCAGTATTGACATAAGTAATGGACGAACAGCAGACTCCATTACTCGACCGTGTTTAGTGCGCGAGATGACCTTAATCGCGCCGTAATCTGGACCGACACGCAAAACGGGAAATCGGAAGCGGGTTCCAGATTACGTTCTCACATTATATTCTCAGAGCCGACATGGAAATGTATTCCACGTGTTTACGTAATTCGCTCACGCCATCTAGTCTGTTCCTTATAAAATTCAAGTTGAGGCTGCTGCGGGCAAACCTTTCCTCGTGAGTGTGAAATACTAACGGCTTAATTCTCGAGCGTATTTCGCTTTTTCTCTTTTATAATGTCACTTAACACTAAACTGATCAATGTGAAGGTAGGTCAAACTGTTCAGTGGTGTGTCTATACACGTTGTATCAAAAATGTCCTTACAGTCTTGAAAATTCGTATAAACTTGTTCATACGACGTACCGAGTCTTCGTTTTGGCGTTAAAGGAAAACAGATTAAGTTTTGGTGCACGTGGCACGCTAGTACAGAATCGCGCCACCTATGGTGCTATCGGCATTTCCAGCAAAGATGGCTGCCTTAACCTTTCCTGAGCATTACCGTAGTGTGTTATGGATTGAAGCGACAAAATCTGCGACAATTGTACAACGTAATTTTCGCACAGAGCACGGCAGAGATCCTCCCAGTAGGCCTACTATTTATGAATAGCGTGATTGGTTTATTGAAAATTGACGTTCGGGTAAGGCGTAACAAATCCTCAGATCGTCATTGTGCGTCTGACGATGTCTTAAAGATTGAGACAAAGCTCTGTGAGCAGTGCTAAAAAATCGACCTGGCACGGTTCTCGAGAGCTGGGCGTCCCGCATATGACTCTGTGGCATGTGTTAAGAAAACGGTTGCATCTCTAACTATGCAAGTTTACAACGGTGGAAGAACCTAAAGAGACTGATAAGAGTGCTTGCAAGGACTTTCATGTGTCGGTTAGTTGAAGATGAAGATTTCATTTGGACGATTACGTTTAATGATGCGTTGACTTTTCACTTAAGTGGTAAAGTTAATAAATACAACAGTAGGATTAGGGGCAATGGAAACCTGCAAAAATCCCTGGAATTTGAACGTGATAGCCAAAAATTAAATGTGTTTTATGGATTATGCAAGAGCAAAGTATACTGACATTTCTATTTCCAGGAGGAAACTATTGACGGTATAGTGTACTTGGATATGCTGCAAAAATTTTTAAACCACCACACCGCTATTGACGAACAGGAACGCGGCGTACGGTTTAGGAATTTGAACGTGATAGCCAAAAATTAAATGTGTTTTATGGATTATGCAAGAGCAAAGTATACTGACATTTCTATTTCCAGGAGGAAACTATTGACGGTATAGTGTACTTGGATATGCTGCAAAAATTTTTAAACCACCACACCGCTATTGACGAACAGGAACGCGGCGTACGGTTTAGGCAAGATGGCGCACCAGCACACAACCCCTCTGACGTACGGAATTTCCAAAATATCCCTTCTCCACGTTTGTGGATGGGCAGAGGTACGCCAGGTGCATGACCCCCCTGCGCCCCTATCCACCTACACACACGTTTACCGGCCCTGGATTTGGCGATTCATCAAAGATACAATGTTTGTTCCGCCCTTACTACTCCTCCTTCTCTACTAGAACTCAGTGGTACAAGCCCTTGCCTCGGCATTGAACAAGTCATGCGTGATTTGCTGCACCGAGTTTGGCAAGAAATTGACTTGAGGTGGGATGTGTGCCGCATAACCAATGGAAGTTGTATTGAACCGCTTTAGGTTCAAAATGGTTCAAATGGCTCTAAGCACTATGGGACTTAACATCTGAGGTCATCAGTCCCCTAGACTTAAAAACTACTTAAACCTAACTAACCTAAGGACATCACACACATCCATGCCCAGGGCAGGATACGAACCTGCAACCGTAGCAGCTGCACGATTCCGGACTGAAGGGTCTAGAACCGCTCAGCCACAGCAGCCGGCCACCGGTTAGGGTATAAGGTAAAAATCCAGATGCATATCACTATAAAGTGACACAAAAACCATATTGGCAAGGCAAATGAATAAATTAATACGGCTTTTCAATGTTGTGAAGTCCTTTTTTGATACACCTGTTCTTAATAAACGCTTACGGTGTCGCCAGTCTAGTTGCAGACTGCCTATCTAATGGCTGGCAGGGGCAAGGAACGCTTCACTTTCGGTACTTTATACAGGGTGTTACAAAAAGGTACGGCCAAACTTTCAGGAAACATTCCTCACACACAAATAAAGAAAAGATGTTATGTGGACATGAGTCCGGAAACGCTTAATTTCCATGTTAGAGCTCATTTTAGTTTCGTCACTATGTAGTGTACTTCCTCGATTCACCGCCACTTAGCCCAATTGAAGGAAGGTAATGTTGACTTCGGTGCTTGTGTTGACATACGACTCATTGCTCTACAGTAGTAGCATCAGGCACATCAGTACGTAGCATCAACAGGTTAGTGTTCATCACGAACGTGGTTTTGCAGTCAGTGCAATGTTTACAAATGCGGAGTCGGCAGATGCCCATTTGATGTATAGATTAGCACGGGCAATAGCCGTGGCGCGGTACGTTTGTATCGAGGCAGATTTTCAGAACGAAGGTGTCCCGATAGGAAGACGTTCGAAGCAATTTAATCGGCCTCTTAGGGAGCACCGAACATCCCAGCCTATGACTCGCGACTGGGGAATACCTATAACGACGAGGACACCTGCAATGGACGAAGCAATTCTTCGTGCAGTTGACGATAACCCTAATGTCAGCGTCAGAGGAGTTACTGCTGTACAAGGTTACGTTGAGCACATCACTGTATGGAGAGTGCTACTGGAGAACCAGTTGTTACAGTACCATGTACAGCGTGTGCAGGCACTATCAGCAGCTGATTGGCCTCCACGGTTACACTTCTGCGAATGGTTCATCCAACAATGTGTCAATCCTCATTTCAGTGCAAATGTTCTCTTTACGGATGAGGCTTCATCCCAACGTGATAAAATTGTAAATTTTCACAATCAACATGTGTGGGCTGACGAGACTCCGCACGCAATTCTGCAGTCACGTCATCAACACAGATTTTCTGTGAACGTTTGGGCAGGCATTGTTGATGATGTCTTGATTGGGCCCCATGTTCTTCCACCTACGCTCAATGGAGCACTTTATCATGATTTCATACGGGATACTCTACCTGTGCTGTTAGAACATGTGCCTTTACAAGTACGACACAACATGTGGTTCATGCACGATGGAGCTTCTGCACATTTCAGTCTTCTCAACAACAGATTCGGTGACCGATGGATTGGTAGAGGCGGACCAATTCTATGGCCTCCATGCTCTCCTGACCTCAACCCTCTGGACTTTCATTTATGGGGGCATTTGAAAGCTCTTGTCTACGCAACCCCGGTACCAAATGTAAGGACTCTTCGTGCTCGTATTATGGACGGCTGTGATACAATACACCATTCTCCAGGGCTGCATCAGCGCATCTGGAATTCCACGTGACGGAGGGTGGTTGTATGTATCCTCGCTAACGGAGGACGTTTTGAACATTTCCTGTAACAAAGTGTTTGAAGTCACGCTGGTACGTTCTGTTGCTGTGTGTTTCCGTTCCATGATTAACGTGATTTGAAGAGAAGTAATAAAATTACCTCTAACATGGAAAGTAAGCGTTTCCGGACACATGTTCACATAACACATTTTCTTTCTTTGTGTGTGAGGAATGTTTCCTGAAAGTTTGGTCGCACCTTTTTGTAACACCCTGTATAATTACTGAACGAATATAGAAATTTAAAATGCTGTCATGATCCATACTTCAAGGGATAAAATCCTAAGTTAAAGGATTATAACAATAAGTCCAGTATTAAATTTAGAAACTGTGTAATTTATATGCCTTGAGGCAACGTAGATTATCACGTGCAAATTATGCTGATTATATTCCAGTGTTTGAGAAAGAGGGCACTTAGAGACTTACAAAAAGCTTTACTCATAATTGCAAACGATATGGAAGCGTTTTCTTGCTGATTCCCTCCCCGCAACCTTTCCCCCACGCCCCTCTGTCGCCACGCACCAGGTAGCACTCTGCACAGAAAAGGAAAGGAAATAGACCGTTTCGGTCTTGATACAATAAAACTTTAGCATCAGAAATGACGTATTAATTGATAACTTCTATAGTAGTAGCTCTATCCGCAACATATTTTGTAGACCGTATTCATGCACACCACATAATGTGACTGTAAAATTATATCAATGCCTTGCACATAATTCAGGAGATATGCCGTCTTGAACATTTAGACGTGAGAAAATTAGCTTGTTTTCTCAAAACGCATTAACTTATTTGTAATGTAATCATGCGTCTGAAGGTCTTTTATACGTGAACGTTTAGTTCTTTAAGGAAAGGGGGTGAGGCATTATCGGCGCTGTCTTTTGGTAAAATTTGGCAATTTTATTGTACTTTAACTTTATTTTGGGAAGCCTTTCATATCTCTACAGTGATTAAGTAACTGTGGTAAGGTAATAGAGTGACTGTGAATCGTGTTGACTATTTTATAAATTATCTATTGCAACTGTTCTTGTATTATATTTTCTGATGCGGAGATTGGGACAAGCCCAGCATTTGCATAAATGGAACAAAGGAAAACGGCTGAAAATCATGCGCAATTTTACTAGAGCACCATGTGAAGATACATCCATCAGTGACAGGGAAACCTTTTTCTCTCTCCCATTTCCTTTTCTTTCTTAGACTAACTCATATCTTTGATGGTGTATCATAGCTGTGTTTGGTAATAATGTTAAAAATTAACTGCAATTTTCTTCTTTTTTCTCTAATGGATGAATGTGTTTTTTATGAAAACATGAAGTCTTTAAAACTGTTTGTGGTATTAACTGTGATGTGAAAAATTGCTTTGTAAATCGTAGACACGAAAGCACATGTAAGGTGTCAGGCAAATCCAATACCTTCCATTAAAACCCTGACATGATAAGCAAATCCAGTAGTATGTCACATAGCTCCGAATAAATCGTGACATTAAATTAACCAAAGTAATACGAGTAACGAGTGAGCAAATGGAATACTACAGACAAACACAAGGATGCCCAAGTGCATGTCATACCTTCCCACCGTGAGACAGACGCAGTTCCAAGGGGAGAAACGAGAACAGAAGCCGAGAGCAGAACTGTGTTAAGCTAGAAGGCCGTACGATAAGCGACGGGCTGGACACCCACGTCGCCAGCCTACCGCTAAGACCACACCACCCGCACTCGCGTCTCTGTTACGTCAAGGACCACACTCCAGCCCATGTTAAAAGATAGAGCCCTCCAGAAGAACAGTATAGCTCTTACGATAACGCTAAAAGGACCACACCAGCTGCAAGTTTTAGCGTGAGACTTTTTCGCGTCCCTGTTACGTTGCAAACTTTAAAAACAATGCCCCACCACGAAAAGTATGACGTTTCTCATTGGATAGACAGAATTTTTGTAGGCAGAGCTTAAGGTTAACATTGAGACCCTGATTGGTCAGACGAAAACACAGCCAGTTACTTTTTTAAAACCAAATTCGGTAAATGGTAGTAAGGAGAAGTTAGGAGAAGTTAGTTCCGAGACGGCCGCTGCCCCCCTGAAGCTGCCTAACCAACGACAAGGTAATGAACGCACGCGATGCCGCATAACAGCGCATAAAGCTTCACTCAGAACTGCAGAAGTCTCATCTGTTACACCCCCTTTTTGCGTAATACTAGTGTCGATCGTAAATTAAAGTTCATGGTGTTCACATTTGCCACTTGCAGTAAAAATCTGAAACGCGATGATTTCTCTGTTATATATTTATTGAGAAGCCACATCAGCCACTGTAATTTACGACAAGCTAGATAAGTAATTAAAGATAATTGAGGGTCACTGTAGACCATTTTGATAGTTTTCTCTCTTGTGAAACTTAATGTAAACCTAGATTATAGATGTGATATGGCATAGGTCATCGTTCGATCCATTGTAGAACTTGGAAACTTACTCAGGGAATATTCGTTCACATTTTTGTTGAACGCAGTTGGTTTTTACCATCCTCTATTAAAACACTTCCTTTTATCAATAGTGCAATTTATAAACTATGTTTTGTGAGTAGAATAAAATTTCCAGTGGTAAACTTAACTGCTTTTTCGACGTTATTTTACCAGCTAACTAAAAATAGGAAAGCCTTGAACCCCTTCCACCAAATTTAGTTAGTATTAAGATTCTTTTACAGGGAGTGCAGTGGAGCTGATGCTGAGATCATTAAGTATTTGGTTATATCATCGCTAGTCTCACTGAACTCTTCTGAATTCTACATGTCATGTGTGGTCTGGCGTCTCCTTACCAGCAACAGGTCCCAGGTTCAAACTAGTAAATTCCCTAAAAAACGCGCTCAGAACGTCGTTGCGCGTAAGTGATAGGGAGACACTATATAGAACAAACACACACCACACAGAATGTTTAGAACAGAGCAGTAATATACGACGAAGGAGTGTTAGTAAGTGTGTTACAATATGGTAAGACACGTGTTGCTGACTGTAGAATCGTTGAACCTTTCTACCGACGATTCGGATTGCCGTCACAGTGCGAAATGAAATTTGAAATACTCATTATGAACGGAAAGGTCTGTACCTCAACAGGTATTGACAATGCTTTCATGAACAGACATTATATGCTAAAGTGGGAAACGTCACGGTATATCTGTCAACATCATGTCGGGACTCCTGTTGCCTGTAATAGTGCTGGTTCTTGACATGGTATGGACTCAAAAAGTCGTTGAAAGTTAGAAAGAACCTGGGTGAGCTAATGTCTAATTATTTTGGCTCAGAAGAACTCGTTTTACTTCCGAGAACGTGATTCGAGCTAGTCGCTAAATTACGTAAATCACACACTATTCTGTTACCAATCCGGTAAAGAGTTTAGGATTAGACTATTGATCTGTTATCCTCGTAATCATCAGAAACGAAGTAATTACATGGGAAAGTGTGGAAACACGACTCTATGTATGATGTAAACCTGGGCAGTTTTCTGCTATTAGTTATTTAGATATCCGCTATTGACGGCGAAAACCAGTTTTTCCAAGTTTTCTCAGGAACCGCCAACGAACTAAATGGTGCCTCCCTAAGCCCATTAAAGAGCACCATAGACCACCTCTAATGCGGAAAGAATCAACCGGTTTGCTCCGTTTGCCTAAACTGGAGGAAGTGTTGTGGCGAAACAAGCGCTGTTATCATTTAAGAGAGACAGAGGCGAGCGAGTGCGGCGGGACGTACCCCAGTTCACTGCTACTAGTGCCACGTCCTTATATGGCGACTACGCGTTGTATACTAGTATTATGCCAAAATTTAATAATGAAATTAAAAATTAATGAAGTTTTCCAAACTTAGTCAACATGTGCTTCTAAGCGTTAATGTTTAAATTGTCAAATCTAAGAGCGATCAGATCAAGATCTTTCCCTAAATACATCGTTAAAAAAAAGTGGCGCTAAATAATAAAGCTAGAAAGCCAAAAGATTGTATAAACCTTATGTCTGATATAAAAACAGTAGCTATGTGACCCCATTAAGCTACCTATAATAGTTTTTACTGCGAACAAACTTTGGAACCAAAACGTCCCTGTTTGTAATAGATTAAGTTAATGTTATATTGCCGGCCGGAATGGCCGTGCGGTTCTAGGCGCTACAGTCTGGAGCCGAGCGACCGCTACGGTTGCAGGTTCGAATCCTGCCTCGGGCATGGTTGTGTGTGATGTCCTTATGTTAGTTAGGTTTAATTAGTTCTAAGTTCTAGGAGACTGATGACCTCAGAAGTTAAGTCGCATAGTGCTCAGAGCCATTTGAACCATGTTATATTAATACTAGAAACTTCTGATTACAGCACGCGATTAAATACATTAAATAATGAAGGTATAACAAGTTCCAAGACATTGATGTAAATAACAATCAATACAAGGTGTCTTAAAGATGTGGTTCAGTGGACATGTTCTACTGTCGGTTCCGGTCTGAAAGTTCTAGACGGCAAAATTTATTTGTTGGCAACCTAAACTTTTTCGGTGGTTGAAGCCCACTTAACTCCATTCACACAAAAATTACGAAGATTCTAAATTAATACACTACAATGTTATAAAATACTATGTGTCCGAGAAAGCGGCCATTTAGGGGCTACTACCGGGGCACAGAGCGGATGATGGCAGGTGTTCCCTTCGGCCGTCGGCTGTGCCCGTATATAAATACAGCCTGAGGAGCAGTGACTTCACTTCACTTCGTACCCAGCTCCCATACGTTCCGCGCCAGTCAAACGCGATGCCTCAGGTAACGTCATAAGCTGTCCGCTATTAAACGCATAATAGAAAGTGAACTCGTGTGGACTGTACACCGTGCTGGTTCGTTCAGACATCCTGAAAAGACTTCACTTCGCACCCAGCTATCAACCAGTCCGTGTCAAACGCCGGCTTATGCATTGCCTCGGGTGACGTCACAGCCAGGCTGCAACTAAACGCACGTTTTCGGTACAAATAGGAAGTAGATTCGCGAGGACTGTACACCGTCCCGGATCACTTAGATTTCGCTGAAGCAATTGTTTGTGTGTCACCCGTAATGTTAACAGAAGCACGTGGCAAGTGGTGAGATTAATTTCCACTTTTGTGGCGAGCATGCCGGCCGTTGTGGCTGAGCGGTTCTAGCCGCTTCAGTCCGGAACCGCGCTGCTGCTACGATGGCAGGTTCGAATCCTGCCTCGGGCATGGATGTGTGTGACGTCCTTAGGTTAGTTAGGTTTAAGTAGTTCTAGGTTCTAGGAGACTGATGACCTCACATATTAAGTCCCACAGTGCTCAGAGCCATTTTAATCATTTTGTGGCGAGCAAGTAACTTAGGTAACCAGAAGTGAGGGCGAAATGCCATTTATTGGGAACTTACGTTAGAGATCCCCTTTGAACTGCTTATAGTGCTGTTCATGATACAGACACAATAATAATATTATTATTATTACTACTGTCAGAAATATTACTGTGTTGTGGGTGTGAAATGTTCTTAAATGTAATTGAATCAGTTAGAACTCAAAACTTTATTCTATTATTATAGTACCTTATCCCGCTGAGAAAACAGGGATTAGAAACAAATCAGTGAACAGGAGAAGAATGAGGACTTCCAGACTGGATATTGTGGTCAGTATGTTCTCCATCGCTTTATAGCTAACCACAAAAATAGTTTTCAGGAGCTCGTAGATGATGGCGAACAATATTTGTTACTTCTTATTATTAACCCGCCGCTCCACAGTGTACAATATCCTACCTTCGACCCTGTGCAGTAGGATAGTGACAGTAAGAAGATCCTTCTTTTGGGTGTGCATTGGTCCGCAGCCCAACGGCTATCAAAACGCTTGTCCTTATATTTTTATCGCCAGTAGAATATTCGTAAGTGCATCAACAGTTATAGAAGATGACTGCTCGAAAACATCAAAACATACAAAGAAAGACACATATCAATGGAAAGAGCGTATCTCCAAGTTAATAGTCGTAATGCGCGCCATGGCGTAGTTGAACTAAGATGCAGTCGTCTCAGAGCTGGTAGACAAACCGTCCGTTCTGTGTTATCGCATTGAATCAGTTCGCATCTACAGATATACCTCTCCAGCTGTTGCCGTGCTTCCATATACAACATATGTCAGCGACTCCGATGAGTAACAGATGAAAAATCCGAGAAACGGTTGAGATTTCAATAGAGTAGACGGCTATAGGCTTCCAGCTTGGTGGATTTCAGTCATCAAGGAAGTAAATACGCACCCGGTGTGCTCGAAGAATAGAAGGAACATTCAGGAAGCCAACTCCGAGGCACGACAGTAATATTTTGATAGACATTTCCGTTCTGTTTCTTGCTCTGTTTCACTTCTATCCAATGGCGATGGTCCACCAGTGGTATCCAGAGGAATCATATCCAACGGTCCAACTTCTTAAGAATAAGCGCGGGGGAACGCCCCATTTATCAGTGAAGGCAGCACTAGTCTTTGACAGCGTTCAGCTAACCTTGAACAGCACGAGATCCTGAAGAAGATCCCAGCAGAGGAGGCTGATAAACGGAGAGTTTCCCCGTGCTTACCCTGAAGAAATGTTACCGTTGGATATGATTCCTCTGGATACCACTGGCGGACCATCGCCATAGGATAGAAGTGAAACAGAGCAAGATAGGGAACGGATATGTCTATCAAAATATCATTTCACGGAGGTGGCTACCTGAACGTTACCTCTATTCCTCGCTCACACCATCGTATAGCAGTCTACTCTATTGTAATCTTAATCATTTCTCGGACTTTTGTTCTGTTATGTTGAAATCAATGAATTAGAAATATTAATAGCTGCGAACAGCGAACCTTGAGGGCTATACATTCCAATGTTAATGAACATTACATCGTTGTTTAGACTCACACACTGCGGTGTATGTAGATGCACCACTCGTTCGGTGGCAAGTGAAACTAAATTATATTTTCTGCATTTTCGTGTCTTACGCGTAGTGGTAATTCTGACAATATGAGCTATGGCTTCGTGTGGTTTTAGAACCGTTTTCATTAGTACGTGACACCTAGATCTGGAATCCTACTCTGCCATATTATGAACGCCAAGATACCTGCAGGGGGTTGACATGAGAGGTATTAATAGACGTAAGTAAAAATTTTTTTAACATTAAACGTATTTGTGAAGAACGACAAATGCCTTCCTTTTAGAATCACGTGCCGTCATATCTTGAATGCAAAGAGAACCTTGGTTGGTTAATTCTCATCTCATATGAGTGGGTCATTGCTGCCAATAGTTGAACTTTCCTTGAATCGTATAAAGTAGCCATAATACGGTAGACATGGGGTGTTACACATTAAAAAACACTTAACTTCTCCGAAGTAATATGGCTACTTGATTATTTCCGATAAGTATACTATGATCCTAAAGCAATACCCTGCAGAAGCTTATTTTTTCAGTTTTTCAGTTCCACGTCATTGTCAGAAACCACAAATCTTTTACGCAGGTGTGTCTTTATGACGCATATTCAAGAGCTAAACTCATTTATGAAATCTGGCAAATGTCTAACTATAAATATTAACTTACCAGTGCTGCAGCGAAGACGGCTCGTGTAGCAGCCTGAAACAGAAAACGTTCCACGTTATTATGTACAAAAATGGTTCAAATGGCTCTGAGCACTATGGGACTTAACTGCTGTGGTCATCAGTCCCCTAGAACTTAGAACTCCTTAAACCTAACTAACCTAAGGACCTCACACACATCCATTCCCGAGGCAGGATTCGAACCTGCGACCGTAGCAGTCACGCGGTTCCGGACTGAGCGCCTTAACCGCTAGACCACCGCGGCCGGCTATTACGTACAGTATCCTCAGTTACTCAACAATGCTTTATGAGACACGCTAGAAAAAAACTCACGATCCTCTTAATTATACACAGTGATGCAGAAATTTTCAGAGAAACACACACGTATGCATACTTGTGCATTTTGTGCAGCCAGAGAGAGCACCGCGCAGCGTGCGGAAGTGCTCTTGCACCAGTCGGCAGGTTTTATTCCGCAACTAAAACGCAATAAAACTATTCAAAAAAAATAAAATGTCACTGTGTCTCGCTATAAAACAGAAGTCGTCGGAAATTCAAACAGAGGGACGAGCCGGCGATAACTTTGGTTTATGCGAGAGGGAAGGACATAAATTTTACGAGTTGGAACGGAACTCTCTCAAGAGAGATTTAAACTGGGTGGTTGAGGTCCAAGGGTGCTTGGACCTTTCACATTCACGGCAAATGCGACAAATCCCACGGTATAATTTCGAATGCTGTGATCGGAGGATCATAAATTGGAAACGCTATGTGTGATACCCGTCAATATTTCTACAGTATTATACTGGCTCGAGTCTTGCGTGGAGGAAGACGTGCTGGGAAATGTAGGTCCTAACTTTATTAGACGTGTTCAGTAGTAGTGAGCGGGATGTCTGCGCCGAAATATTATTGATTAGCTGATTACCTGCCGTTGCAGGTTACTTATGTGGCCCAGTTATTCACTACATAGGAAAAGCAGTCATATCTTCCCATGGATTAAGAACAAACACAATTTAGTTAAACGTTAAAACATTAATCCAAGTGTATCGAAGTGTGCTTCACATGTCGTCTCGTATGCACACCAGGTGGAAGCGCTCGCAAGTCGAAACAGACATACACCTACACTATGTGATCGAAAGTACCCGGACATACCCAAAAACATACGTTTTCCATATTAAGTGCATTGTGCTGCCGCCTACTGCCAGGAACTCCATATCAGCGACCTCAGTAGCCATTAGACATCGTTAGAGAGCAGAATGGGGCGCTCCGCGGAACTCACGGATTTCAAACGTGATCAAGTGATTGGGTGTCGCTTGTGTCATACGGGAGATTTCCACTCTCCTAAACATCCCTAGGTCCACTGTTTCCGATGTGATAGTGAAGTGTAAACGTGAAGGGACATGTACAGCACAAAAGGGTACCTACTGACCTCGTCTGTTGACTTACAGAGACCGCCGACAGCTGAAAAGGGTCGGAATGTGTAATAGGCAGACATATATCCAAACCATCACATAGGAATACAAAACTGCATCAGTATCCACTGAAACTACTATGACAGTTTGGCGGGAGGTGTTTTCACTGCCGAGCGGCTGCTCATAAGCCATACGACAAATGTTCACATGTGTATGAAATCTTATGGGACTTAACTGCTAAGGTCATCAGTCCCTAAGCTGACACACTACTTAACCTAAATTATCCTAAGGACAAAGACATACCCATGCCCGAGGGAGGACTCGAACCTCCGCCGGGACCAGCCGCACAGTCCATGACTGCAGCGCCTTCAGAACGCTCAGCTACTCCCACGCGGCAAGCCATACGACACCCCGGTAAATATCAAACGACGCTTCGCTTGATGTAAGGAGCGTAAACATTGGACGATTGAACAGTGGAGATACGTTTTGTTGAGTGACGAATCACAGTACACAATGTGGCGATCCGATGGCAGAGTGTGGATATGGCGAATGCCCGGTGAACGTCATCTGCCGGAGTGTATAATGCCAACAACAAAATTCGAAGGCGGTGGTGTTACGGTGTGGTCGTGTTTTTCATGGAAGGGGCTTGCACCACTTGTTGTTTTGCGTAGCACTATCCTAGTACAGGCATACATTGTTTCAAGCACCTTCTTGCTTCCCACTGTTGAAGAGCATCTCGGGGATGTCGATTGCATCTTTGAACACGATCGAGCACCTGTTCAAAATGCACAGCCTGTGGCCGAGTGGTTACACGACAATAACATCTCTGTAATGGAACGGCCTGCACAGAGTTGTGACCTGAATCCTATAGAACACGTTTGGGATGTTTTGGGATGCCGACTTTATGATAGGCCTCTCCGACCGATATCCGACTCCGTGAAGAATGGGCTGTTATTACCCAAGAAACCTTCCAGCACCTAATTGAACGTATGCTTGGGAGACTGGAAGCTGTAATCAAGGTTAATGGTGGGCGAATACCATATTGAATTCCAGCACTAAAGATGGAGGGCACCACGAACTTGTAACTCACTTTCAGCCGGGTGTCCGGATACTTTTGATCACTTAGTTTATTCTCGAACGACGAGACTATCAGCAATCAAATGACGTGTCAGAAAGAGCTATTGCTGTCTAAGGTATTATTCATTCTGCACTTACACGACGCGATGAGATAGTGGAAAGCAATATCTCCAGTAAGAACTGGGATGCAACAAGATACTTCCTTACAATGACAAGGCTGCAATAAAGAAAGCAGCTCATTTGCCGTATAACGAAGGAGAAGAAACAATCGTGAAATCTCAGTAGTCAAGTCATGGCATTCTAGAAAAGAAACTGTACGATCACACACCTTGTCACATCTCTGCTGTACGGCACGATAGTCAGCAAGCCGCTTGTATACTCCAAGCGCCCCATAGTTACGTTTACATGAAGCTGCGGTCTCCGTACTTCCATCTCAACCGAGAACCATACAAGCGCTAAGGTGTGGAACACCCGCAATGTTTCATTCCAATTGGTAACTCATCTGAAATTATTCCCAGCGTTCCAGAAGTAAGCTCACACATAACGTCTTGGCGTCTTCGACGCTCAGGAATAGTTGTGCTACATACACCTTACCGTTGCGGTAACTGTCTGATGGTACTAAGTGATGTGCGTAGCAAGAGTGGTTCAAATTGTTCCATATCTTCCAGAGATGAAACTCAGAAATGACACACACTCATAGAGATACACTCACTTTCTCTCTCTCTCTCTCTCTCTCTCTCTCTCTCTCTCACTCAGACAGACACACAAACACACACACACACACACACACACACACACACACAACACACAGCCATTTTTATAGACGACCCACTATTTCGTGGACCCCTTCGACGTGGTAGCTATCGTTTGTAATATAATGAATACGTAGGGAAATACGTTGTGTAGAGGAGTAGATGTAATCTTACCGCAATACACTGATTCTTTAAGGCCAGGAACTCGAATCTATAACAAAAAACTTCAAATGTTGTTATCTTTACAAATTAGCTATATTTAATGTTAAGCATACAAATCCTTAATGTCTGAATACACAAAAACCAAAATACATTGGTTTCATGATTTTCGAATTTCCCGCCCATAAGCGAATCAAAATGTCAGACCTAAATCCGGTAAACCAAAAAAGTGATAACCCTTTGATGAGTTTCTGTAAGAAATTTTTGGCAAATAATTCAAAACAGTTACAGCTAAAGCGCATGGTCGGTGCATGAAACTTCCAAATTTCTAATAACTTTCTCATAATGTGCACTACAGTCATAATATATTTCTTTAAAGTCAGTACTGCCATTGTACTTGTTTATTTACAGTGTTATGTTTACGCTTACGCAATCATGATTTCGGCACTTTGAAGCCGAAATCATGATTGTGTAGGCGTACATGTAACACTGTAAATAAACAACAGTCTAATGGCGGTACTGACTTTAAAAGTTCCAAACAACTCTCACTCTCTGCACGCAGAATGGTGGTAATGTAATTTAATTTTGTACTGGGATACATTTTCTCTACAGGCCATGGTTTTCGAGTTATTCAAGAAAAACTTAGAAAAATTACTTTCAAACGCACTGGTAAGGATTTCTAGTATGCTATTCATTGCACTGTCCTACCACTGTCCAAAAATTTGAGACTAAACGCATTGTTTTCCATGTTCTATCTTGTTTTGGTTTTCCTCGGCTGTAATATTATGCCTCAGCTTAGTCGACTATTTCCCCAACATTATTGATTTAAGGTTTCTCGTAATGGCATTGGAGGAAAGAAGATTTTTAAAAGCTTTCAAAAAATTTCATTACGCTATAGCCCATATTTTCGTGGCGAGGGGACAGAAGCTGTACTCATATTTTGCAACAGTTCTAATATATCGTTTTCTTTTCAGTCTCACCCCCACCCTCCCCTCCCGAAAAGAACTGAGAAATAAACAATGTATTAGAAGCGCTTTAAATTACATTTAAAATTCGATATCAATCCCTACAGGCACAGTAGTTGCTTAATAAAAAGGCCAGACAAACAACACGATTTAATTTTTAACTCTATGCAGTTAAAATTCACAACACTATGAGGTCATATTTACACAAATAGCAAATCTACAATTTGTGGGTGCACGAACAAGCCGGTGGTTTAATAATAGGGCACAAAATGAAGACCAAAGAAGTCGACTGTGGGAAATAATTCATGTAGTCACAAATTTTTGTACAGTGGTACGAGGGAGTGCTATAAACAGCATATTAAAAATTCTCGTCGGTAGGGGTGAGCGTGAGGGTGGAGGTGCATTGGAAGGCGACTGCTGAAAGTTTTTCTTGACTAACATGAAAAACGAGGCCTCTAGCTAAAACGTATGTCAGTACAAAATTGAACTACATAAATACATTAGAATAAAGGTCTTACTCTTTTTATCCGAGGCTAATAATCTGTTTGCAGATAACGAGAGATTATTGAAATATCGCGCATGGCGCATGCGCTTGTTGGTTAAACAAGTATTTGCGCCGCCTCCCGGTTGCTGCAGTTTTAATGGACAGCAGTGGATTGATTATATGTCGAGTCAATATTGCAGTAAGAAAACGCTCAAAAATGTTGCAATACGAAAACTATTTAAAAAACTAATTACTTTTTATTCAACTCATGATTTTTATTTGAAACAGACTTCATATATTTCTTAGTATCAGTTGCACATTTTTAATTAGACGACATAGTTTGATCTCTCTGAATCATCTTAATATCAAATTAGTTGGTAACCAAGCTGTTTTCTCTGTGTCAGAGCCCCATATCAGGTTCTGACACATAAGACTAGTTGCTGACGCAACTACTGAGAACTGAAGATTATGCAGAGCGATCGAAACATACAATGTGATTAAAAATGTGCAGCTCACAGTGTAGAATAAAGAATAATTGTTTTAACATCAGTACAACCGCCGATTCTCTTGGGACGATTTCGTCGGATATAGTTAGTGTTGCGGCCACATGTAGTAAGCCTTGCTATCGCAGTGGAGTATGGCAAAGCAGAGGCACGCCGGCGGCCGAGGCGTTGTGAAGTAAGCACGCACAGATAGCCTTGCTGACAGCAGCAGTCTACCAACACACTGACGCAAGGGCGCACACAGACTGAGTGCCGAGCGCAGCCTGGAGAGTGCTGAGTAAGGGAAGGTGAGGCAAGCACGCTAAGTTACGCTGCAATATACTGTGGGCGTAATAACAAAAAGCTACCACCGAGGGTAAAAAACGTCCTCCTGCCAGATATAAGTAGTGGAGCGCAGGCAGCAACAGACAGAAGCCATTAGGAAGCAGTTTGGATATGAGGACAAACGAGGTCCGTGTCCGAATGTTCAATCTTCGTAGGTGACGATTGCGGAAGTCTGTTCCAGCTTGCAGGAGTCATCCGTTCGCCGCCAGATGTCAACTTCAGTTCTGGAGGTAGGCCCGAGTTCGGTCGACACCATGGCTGACTAACTACAGCGAGAACTTCCAGCAGGACCAGCCGCAGCGCGGTCTTGGTCACAAGCACCGCTGGGGAATGACGCCTAGACTTCACGGCAACCCGGCCCCATGGTGTGTGGTCCGTCCATGACGGGACCTCGCGGAAATCGCGACTGACGGCTTCTCAGCCGCGGGTGCAGCAGGCGTCGGCAGCTGGCCTCACAGCGACGCGGCTCTGTGGGCGTGCCATACTGAGGCGCCGGGCGGCGACGACTTCATCTCGACCACAGGGCATCCTGGCTTCTGCGGAGCACCGGTGGCTTGAGGCTCCCGAGTGTGATCAGCGGCGTGCGTTGCACGCATTGTCGGAGAATCTACACAGCAGCAGCCCGGCGGAGGGATCTGCAGGGTTGGAAAGCGACGGACGACGAGGGAGAAATTGTTAAGAAAGTTCAATAAATAATTGTAAAACTCCACGCCGTCTCAGTCTTTGATGCAGCCACAGTGTCTGCTGCTAACAAGTGGTGCAGAAGGCGTAACATTACATATGTTACTCGCATTCTCGCCCAGCGGAATCTTCCAGTTGGCCATATAATCCTGTATGATTTTTTCGGTAGGCTGTGACTGAAAAACTATCAGAATGATAGCTCCATTGGCAAAAGATTCCGGCCTAACCTGTCATTCGGATCTTCGGGTGGGGACTGCGAAGGGGGAACAAAATACTGAATAACCAACAAAAGAATAACTTTCTAGGAGACGGGGCGCGGGATTTCAGGAGAATAAACATGGTATGGTAGCTAGAAAATTCAAAGGCGAAATGTTAGGCTCAATATAGATACAATGGGGGTCAGAAGTGAAATGGGAAGAAGACACGGATCTCTGGTCAGGTGAGTATATAGTAATATGAACAGCAGTAGAAAATAGTATAAATGGAGTAGGTCTCGATATGAATAAGAAAGGACACATAGTGAGTTACTGTGAACAGTTCATTGAGAGAGTTGTTCTTATCAGAATCGACAGCAAACCAACACCGACAACAGTAATTCAAGTATATATGCTGACGTCGCAAGCTGAAGATGAAGAGATAGAGAAAGTATATGGGGATATTGAATGGGTAATTCAGTGCGTAAAGGGAGATGAAAGGTAATAGTTCTGGGGGACCGGAATTATTATAAGGGAAGGAGTAGAAGAAAGGGTTGCGGGTGAATATGGGTTAAGCAACAGGAATAACAGAGAAGATAGACTACTTGAGTTCTGCAATAAATTTCAGCTAGAAATAGAGAATACTCTGTTCAAGAAACATAAGAGGAGGAGGTGTACTTGGAAAAGGCCGAGAGATACGGAAAGACTTCAGTTAGATTACATTATAGTCAGACAGAGACTCCGGAATCAAATACTAGATTGTAAGGCGTGCCGAGGAGCAAATATAGACTCACACCACAGTTTATTAATGATGATGAACAGGCCAAAGTTTGTCTAGTCAGGAAGAATATATGCGCAAAGAGGTGGGATTCAGATCTACACACTTGAAGTTCTCTATAACTATAGATACTGACGTAAAAAATATTTTCAGTAGCAGTTCAATTGAAGAGGAATGGGGATCTCTGAAGACGGCAGTCACAGCAGTTGGAAAGAACAGCATTGGTACAAAGTGGGTAGCTGCGAAGAAACCATAGGTAACAGAAGAAATACTTCAGCTGGTCGATGAAAGAAGTAAGCACAAAAATGTTTAGGGTAATTCAGAAAAACAGCCATAAAATCCACTTGAGAATAAAATAAATCGGATGTATGGGGAAGCTAAGGGGCAATAGCTAGATGAAAAATGTGAAAATATCGCGAAAGAAATGACCGTGGCAAGGGATGTCTCAGCATATAGAAAAGTCAAAACAAACTGCGATGAAATTAAAAGCAAGCGTGGTAACGTTAATACTGCAATAGGAACACAACTGCTAAATGTAGATGAGATGGCTCATAGGTGGAAAAATTACACTGAAGCTTCCATAAGGCGAACGACTTGTTTGATGACGTGGTAGATGAAACAGAAGTAAATAGAAGAGGTAGGGGCCCCAGTATTAGAATCAAAATGTAGAAGAGCTTTGGGACTTAATAGCAAATATGGTAGAAGGAACAGATTACATTTCATCACAATTTAAAAATCGTTGAGGGAAAGCGCCAACAAAACTACAGTCGACATTGGTGTGAAGAATGTCTCAATATGGCAATGTACAATCTACTTTCGGAAAAAATATCATCCACAAAATTCAGACAATTGCAAGATCCGACAAGGACGAGAATTACCGCACAAGCAGCTTAACACCTCATGCACGGAAGTTGCTGAAAGGAATAATATACAGAAGAGTGGGAAAGACAATTGAGGATTAGTTAGATAAGGATGAGTTGGCTTTAGGAAAGATAGAGGCACGCGAAAGGCCGCTCTAACCTTGTAGCTGATAATGGAAGCAAGACCAAAGAAAATTCAAGACACGTTCATACTATTTATCGACGTGGCAAAAGCGTTCAACAATGTAAAATGGCGCGAGATAGGCGAAATTCTGAGAAAAAATTAGAGTAAGCTGCATAGTCCAGTCAAATAGTAGAACAGTTTATTTTTTCAACTCGTTCATATGGTTGGAAAGATTAGAAAACCGAGTTTTGCCAACAACATGTCGCTTGGAAAAACTTTCTGCAGTCAAAACACTTCGAAAATTTCGGACTTTTTTCAGTTTTTTCAAAATATCTCAGTTTTATTTGCTCCTTTCGCTCTTATTTCTTTTTTAAACAGCACAAAATTTTCTATCGATTATTTTCTTGACATTTTTTTCTACTCCCTATATCTAAGGCGCTACAGCGCTTCTAAATATATCATTTTTTCTAATTTTGAGCATAGTGGCAAGATACCTTATTTTTGAACACTATTTTTTCATTTTCTGTTTGTGTAGTATAAATACATTATACATCATGTTATAAGTTGAAATTTACCACCTCACTTTCAGGTATTCAATTTCTCTGTATGCAACATGAGGATTGCTGGGCACCCAACTATTGTGATTCTTACATCACTACCTGACGTTCACTATGGGCTATCTCAGCCCTGGTATTTGTAAAACTATAAATATAAAAATACATCATTAAGAGACATAAACACACACACACACACACACACACACACACACACACACACACATACACACACACATACACCACGCACACAAAGTAAATTGTCTCAGGAAACTGAACTATTATTAGCTGCAATAGGCAACCTAATTAGGTAGGTAATTATTCTTGTGTATGAAAGCCACACAGTTGACATTAAAAATAAGTTGCTTTATTACAATTAAAATGCATTGTCAGTTACTAAAATATTTTGACAGTTCTGGGTATGTAATACTTGTAATATCGCACTTAAGCGCACTTGCGACAGATATGATCATCACTTCCAACGTTTTCATGGGCCAGGTTGCTCCGTGTCACCAGAAATACCTTGAGTTACGGATTCAGGGTCTGTACATAGAGATGGATCCCAGATTGACCTCTTCTTTAAACAGCGAGTTAGCCTCAGCAAGTTCGTTGGTTTCGTCAGCGGTTTCCTCAATATCCTCCATAACATCTTGTTCACTGTCTTCATATAAAAATTTTGGCACGTTTGCACAGTTGACCCCAATACATTTCTTGCAAATTGAAGAACATTTCAAACCCACTTTTCTGCAGGAACTCGCTCCGCCACAGTTCAGCTTGCATGAGCATGAAACAATGTGAAGAAGTGCTTCAGGTGCTGGTTGTTGGCTCATTATATCGGGTATTGGACCGTGGTCACTGTGATTCCAGCCCCACTTCTCAGGAGGTTCCCAGTTTCCCATCCAAATTTGGACTTGTTGGTAAGTCCGCAACGAATGATGTTGTGCAGCATCTTGTGTAGGTGGCAACCGTGCAAGATTCAATTTGCTTTTTGTGGCAGACTTGGCGAATAGCTGGTACCGCAAATGGTCTAGTGTGTGGGAACTGCTGACGCCTCCACTATACAATGCGATACTAACCTGTTCTCCTGTAGTTATTATTTCTTCACGGGTAGCATGTGGTTTATTGAATGTGCAAAGCGCTGAGGTTAGGTGTTCATTTTTCGCAACAATATTGTAGCACAATTTTTCCTTGAGAAAAAAAGCAGATGTTGTATCACATGCGCTAAAGGCGTGAGTGAACAAAATATATTCACTGTCAAACATGTAAGATGCAGTGGAAAACCACTTGTCTTCTGCATTTCCTCTTCCTGGCTTTAAGAAAAATAAGTTTTCAATGCCTTGCCCCAACCCAGTCATGAGCACCAGCAGGTCAACATCTTCTCCTACAATGACAACACCTCCAAAATCTTTGGTTCTTGAAATGGCAGATGTTACAATTATAACGTCAGCATCTTATTGTGCCTGGTGCACTTCAATGCTACACTCCAGAAATTCCATTTTAAGAAGTGTGATCAAACGCATCTTGTTTCGTTCGTTGTACAAGAACTTGTCCTGAAGGACTTGGTTCACCATCTCTCGTTCAACCACAACGTCAACCGAATAATGTTGTTCGGACCTACGAATCCTCTCGGAACTCTTTGTGCTACATTTGTCTCCCTCACATGGATATCCGTCAAATACAATAGCACATTGAGATCCAAAATGATGTTGCAGGTAAGAAACATAGCTTTGGGCTATTGAATTGAAGCAAACATTTCAAGTCCAAGTCACTTTGTGGATAAGGTACACTCCATCAATGACAAAAAATTTACTCGGTCCACTTGACTACACCTTTCCACTGGAACGAAGGCATTGTAGAATGAAGACTTTGTTCCTTTTCGCATGCCTTTTTCTTAGAATAGGGACAATGGGTAAGGAGCAAGTTCATATTTCAGAAAGGATTTTAACTCTTCTTCACTTCGTTTCATTAAACAAATCTTTTGGAAAAGATTTAAAGGATCAACAGGACTGATTTTAATGCTCCCAGATTTTACAGAATTGAACGCAGAAAGCAGAGTCACAACTTTATCTTTTCAACGGAACTTTACAGCGTGGAAATTGTCACCAACTATTCTTTGCTCGAAATTTGAAAAATTGGTATTTTTTGACGCGCTGTAGCGCCTTAGATACTGGGAGTAGAATTAATGGTAAGAATCAAATGTGTAGAGAATTTTGTGCTCTTTAAGAAAGAAAATAGACATCAAAGCGATAGGAGCTAATGAAACTGAGATATTTTGAAAGAACTGAAAAAGTCCGAAATTTTCCAATTTTTTTGACTGCAGAAAGTTTTCCCAAGAGAAAGTTTGTTGGCAAAACTTGGTTTTCTAACCTTTCCAACAATATGAGCGAGTTAAAAAAATGAAATCTTCTACCCCATCATTTGTAAGGTACAGGCTTTTTTTCTGACAGTTTCACTGGACTAGCAGGGAAAGGCGGGTAATATACAATATGTACAAGAGCCACGAAGGAACAATAAGAGTGGAATACCAAGAACGAAGTGCTCCAATTAAAAGGCGTTTAAGGGATGTACTCTTTCGCCCCTACTGTTCGAACTATACATGGAAGAAATAATGACGCACATAAAACAAAGGTTTAAGAGTGCAATTAAAATTCAAGATGAAAGAATATCAAACATATGATTTTCTGGTGACATCGCTGTCTTCATTTAAAGTGAAGAAGAATCACAGAGGCTGCTGAACGGAATGAACAGTCTAATGAGTACAGGATATCGATTGAGAGCAAACCGTAAAGAGAGAAAAATAATGAGGCGTAGCAGAAACGAGAACTACTGGAAGCTTCGAAATTGTTGATCACCAAGTAGACGACGATAAGGAATTGTTTTACCTTGGAAGCAAAATAATTCATGGTTTCCGGAGCAAGAAGGACGTAAAAAGCATTCTAGTGTTGCGAAAAGGTCGTTCTTGGCCAAGAGAAGTCTGCTTGTATCAAATCTAAGCCTTAATTTGAGGAAGAAATTTCAGAAAATGTCCGTTTGGAGCACAGCATTGAACGGTAGTGAAACATGAACTATGGGGAAAAGAAAAGAATCGAAGCATTTGAGATGTGGTGCCACAGGCGAATCTTCAATAGTAGGTGGACTGATAAAGTAAGGAATGACGAGGTTTTCTGGAGAATCATCGAGGAAATGAACATACGGAAAACACTGATAAGAAAAGGAGACGGGTTGGTAGGAAATTGTTTAAGACACCACGCAGTAATTTCTCTGTAACCAGAGAGAGCTGTAGAGGGTAAAACCTGAAGAGCGAGCCATAGATTGGAATACATCCAGCAAATAACTGAGGACTTACGTTTCAAGTGCTACCTTCAGATGAAGAGGTAGACCAAGGAAAGGAATTTGTTGCGGACCGCATAAAACCAGAAAAAACTGAAACAATTAAAATTTGTCCTAGACAACTTGAAACGGGACCAATGTCTTTGCCTTGTAATAGTGGCCGATGCGCATTGACCATTTTTCGTCCAAAGCGCTGGGCGAGTTCATTCATTTCTTCGGTCTGGGTGGCCAAAATCTTTGCTACCTTTCGGCCGGTCGGTGAAGCTCCTTCTCAAACCATTCTGCAGAAAATAATCGGTAAAAAAATCATTTTTCGTTACTTTTAGCTTTTATGTCAGTTTCATGACGATGTTGTCATTTAGTTAATGGTCATAGTTACTGTGACATTAAATCAAAGTAACACATTACTCGTAGGTCGAAAAGTTTACAATGAAAATTAGGGGTCGCATGATTTTGCGTTTGGTACAAATTACGTACTTTGTTAGTGCATATGAAATTTAGTTAACGTATCGAATTTTTGGGTGGAGTCTCCATCTGTCACCAATTGCGAGAAAATATTCGTTTGATATCGCTCCTCGCCAGCGATAAAGCCGGAGTTAAACATCCACAAGATTAATCATATTTCATAAACGGTTTAAGAGATATAAAAAAGATTTTAGCAAATGATAGCACATGAAGAGGGGAGGATTTTGGTATAAGATTATTATGCAAAAATTCCTTACGTACTGTGTTATACCACCAACTAAGACTTTTTCAATGAAATAATATAATTTTAAGAGGCCGACGATAACTGGTGAAACGAGAAATACTATGGGTTTTGGAACGACATTACATGCTTACACTGTACCGAGGGTATGCTTTTTCGTAAGGTACAGGCCTTACTTTTCTTCAGTTCCTCACTTAATAAACTGTTTCAGAATTCTTTTGTAATTGCGTCTGTGCATGCTAGTACAGTAACACTGTGTAAACTCTGCTGTGCTTTGGCAAAAGATGCAAATTTTAATATGGCAGCAAGAGACATGTGTAGGTTTCATTTAAAATTCGGCACTCATGACCCTTCTCTAAAACTGACAAATTGTTAACAAGTCAAGCGGAAATAAATCGCTGCATGTTGAGCGGAATTCTTCTCAGATACTAATCAAAGCAGAGTCAGGGGATGCTTTTTAATGGTCACTGTGCCTGAACCATAAAATTACTACTGGTTCACCGAAAGCTATTAATCTCAATCAATACACAAAATGTAAAGTGGAAGTAGTTGCCAAGAAATAACTGATGAAATTACACACAATTTTCAGTAACACTCTTTATTCAAATTTGGTGCAACACTTTATGATATTTAAAAAAAGGAATCATTTAACAAATAAGTCACAATTTACGGTAGGAAAGGACTTTTAAATTATTAAAGTATTATAAAAAATTTCACGCCAGGTAAAGGCAAGTACAGGCTAGCAATTTAACATATACAACGCGACGATGTATAATATTTCGAGTTCAGCTAAATTACAGGTGAATTTCGCTCCATTCATTAAATGGAGAAATCTAACTTGTCTGCAGCAAATAAAGACAATCCTGTTTAAAAAAGTTCTCAAAATAGAAAAACCAAAACGCATGAGTCATTCACACGGGTAGACACTCACAGTTAATAACATTAACATTTCCAAAATATATAAAAAAAATTTTTTTTTTAAATTTCTCCAGTTAACTTACGGCCAACACACACGCTCGCCAGGTAGGATGTGCGAGATTTTATAACATTCTCTTTTCAAGGCAATAATTTCTACCCATAATGAAATGGCAAACTTTTGCATGGCAAGAAAATACACTAATAACTAACTACCTATATAAAACACATAAGCACGTTGAGTAAAAGACTTAACAGGTATTGAATTGGAACAACACACACCAGTTTTTGCTGACTAGAAACGCTATAAAAAATCCACTACGGTATACTTTAACAACCTTGCTTGATTATAGCCAAATATACACAAACACAAATTTACGTAAGTTACAGCTTCCAGATGAGCAGGAATTCGTTATGCAACTGACTAGTTCTTACCACGAGGCAAAAGGAATTTTTCTTCTTTCCTAGAGTACCTTTTACACTTGAGTCTAGTAATACTACTTATGGCAGGCGAGAGAATGGATGAGGTCTTAGTGCCTTGCGTTTTAAACAGTACAGTGATTGGTGCCTTAGACTTTCAAGGACATGGCAGAGGATATCAGTCGAATAAACCCGTAGGTAAGCTGGGAGGGGAAAGAAGCAATCCGAACCACAGATTTACTCTGACTCCCCACCTTTCGTCCTCAAAAGGGGACAAACAGAGCACCCTTTCTAATATTACCACCTTCCTGCGGGTGGGCAGACGTGAATGAATCGCTGGAAACCCCCAAAAATACGCTTGGTATAATTAACAAGAATAAATAAATTGAATTCGATTAAACTTCATAAAATATGTTAACAATCAATACTCAACTTCTGGTGCGTTACGACTCCCAGGACTGAACCAACACAGCACCGCCAAATGCTCTGCCGAGCCGCCAGCTGCCAGCCGTTTCAACGGACGCAGGAAGGCGCGCCGATTTTCAGAAGCTCCTCGCCGGTCGACAGCACACGGTCGAACTGCAGATTAGGCCCCTTGCGGACCGACGCTCAGGAAGATTCCTTTCACGACGAGCAGTTAACGCCCCATACCACGGTGCCGCTGCTCGCGTCACTTACGCTGATGCCGCGGTCCGCGTGCTGTCCCTCTAGCACCGGCAGAGAAATCGCTTCTTGATCTACGACTGCCACTATCCCCGAGCCCATACAGCCACGCCTTAAACCCACGCGAAAAGCCCACTTTTCCCCTTTCCCGCTAGAGGGAGACACTGAAGCCTTCAATTACGAGAAAGGCGCCACACCCAGAAAACGGAGGGCGACTGCTTCACTCTACGCGCTGCGGCGCTCCTTTCAAAGCTAACTTTACTACGACTCACTGGAGGCGCTCCACTTAAAATTTACAAAAACTTGAGGCTACGTTTCTGTCCAGTATGGCACTTCCCTTCCAGCCTGGGCATTCCCCCTACAGCGCCTGCCCATAACCCTCTCTACTACCGCAGATCCCGCACTTCTCCAGCCGACTGCGCACCCAGCAGCCATGATATACTGTGCGAACTCTAAGGAATTTGTCATCGTAAAGGGGCCGTGAATTCTATTGCCACAACTGAAGTCTACTTTGGTGAAATTTCTCGAGCAACCTTTTCGGAAAACCCGCATATCATTTGAACTAGGACCGATTATTTGAAATGTAAAGTGATTTTAGCCTTGTTTAACGTACAGTGCCGCACTTACTTTTGGTTGTAATGGTCCTTTACCAGTTACCAGTGTTAACCTGACTTTCATAACGTTTTCTTTGCCGTAAATTAGGAATTTTAGTCCAGTTATGACTCTCTAGACGGATGTTTTATACTTCCTCGTCTGTTTATTCAGACTGATCCTTACACATGTTCTCTCGAAATATCTTTCGCTCTTCCGTCTGGGAAGGGGAATTTTTATGATGAATATTTAATTTACTTGTAAGGTTGAGATTTTAATTTGTTTTACAAGTTCTCTCGTAGAAACTTTTGAAAAGCAGCAGGCAACCGATTTTTTGAATTACGCCATCGCATTCGACGTCGGTGGCTTTCCTGGTTACGGGTAATTTTCAGTAACTGAATTATTTATTGATGTCTACTTCTGAGTTGAAAAAATCACTCGTAATACATTCACGCAGATTCATTACTTTAAATTCAGTGCCACATTTTTTTTTGTCATCAGTCTACTGACTGGTTAGATGCGGCCCGCCACGACTTCCTTTCCTGTGCTAACCTCTTCATCTCAGAGTAGCACTTGCAACCTACGTCCTCAATTATTTGCTTGACGTATTCCAATCTCTGTCTTCCTCTACAGTTTTTGCCCTCTACAGCTCCCTCTAGTACCATGGAAGTCATTCCCTCATGTCTTAGCAGATGTCCTATCATCCTGTCCCTTCTCCTTATCAGTGTTTTCCACATATTCCTTTCCTCTCCGATTCTGCGTAGAACCTCCTCATTCCGTACCTTGTCAGTCCACCTAATTTTCAACATTCGTCTATAGCACCACATCTCAAATGATTCGATTCTCTTCTGTTCCGGTTTTCCCACAGTCCGCATTACCACTTACTACGCGAAAATCTCTTGCTTTCTACTCTAATCGATTCTTAATAGCAAATGATATATTGACGACGAGATATAGTGACACTTCTTACACGGATGATGTGGGACCACAATATCGCACACATTTTAAATGCCTTCTCATTCATCGATTTGTTGTAGAATCATGGAACATATTTTGTGTACAGACATAATGACCTTTCTAGAATCTGAGAAGTTCATCTGCAGAAACGAGCACGGTTTTAGGAAATAGCGGTCACGCGAGACACAGCTGGCCCTCTTTGTGCATGATACACAACAGGCTCTAGATACCGGCTCCGAGGTTGATGCCATATTTCTCGACTTTCGAAAAGCGTTCGACTCAGTTCCGCACTGTCGCTTGCTACAAAAAGTGCGCGCTTACGGTCTATCCAATGACATATGAGGTTGGACACTAAGTTTTCTAACAGACAGGGAGCAGTATGTCGTCCTGAATGGGGTAACTTCAATAGAAACAAGAGTAACTTCAGGTGTGTCCCAGGGCAGCGTAATAGGTCCTCTGCTTTTTGCGATTTACAGAAACGATCTGGTTGATGGTATTGACACCGGCCTTAGACTGTTTACCGATGATGCTTTAGTCTACAGGAAAGTAGTATCACAGGAAAGTTGTGAACAAATCAATGAGGATTTGCAGAAAATAAATGCGTGGTGTAATGACCGGCAGTTATCTCTGAATATTACTAAGTGTAACCACCTGCGTATCACAAGGTAAAAATCCCCATTAATGTATGAGTACAAAATAAATGATCAGTCGTTGGAAGCGGTAACATCAGTCAAGTATCTGGGTGTGACTGTTCGAAATGATCTCAAATAGAATGATCAGATCACTCAAGTAACGGCTAAGGCGAACTCTAGATTGCGGTTTATTCGTGGAATCCTGAAGCGATGCAGTCCTTCAACAAAGGAAATAGCTTACAATACTTTAGATCGTCCAGTCTTCGAGAACTGTTCGTCTGTATGGGATCCTTACCACTTGGGTCTGATTCAGGTGATTGAGAATGTCCAAAGAAGAGCGGCAATATTCGTGACTGGTGCATTTAGCCATCGCGAGAGCGTTACAAATCTCATAGAAAGTTTGAACTGGGACACACTTGCAGACAGAAGACGCGCTAAACAGAATCGGCTGCTCACTAAATTCCGAAATCCAATCTTCGACGAGGGTGTAGAGCACATATTATTACTATCAACGTTCGAATTGTGTAATGTAATCATTCAAAGATAAGGGAAATAAGAGCTCGTGCTTAGGCGTTCAGACAGTCGTTTTTCCCTCGCGCGATCCGCGAGTGGAACAGAGGGGGGGATATGACTTTGGCCCGAATTGTGCCCTCCTCCACACACCGCTTGGTGGCTAGCGGAGTATACATGCAGATATAGATTAGCCTTTGAATGTGTTATTTTTATTACCCACACTGCAATTTCGACCTTAGATCATTTTAAAGTGATTACAGAATCTGTAAACATAGCGGCAGTCACTGTTAGAAAGGGAATAAATGTGATGTGAGCCTTTATGCTCTTGTCCGCCTTTGTCCCATATACCATCGGTACGTAACATATGGGATAATAATTCATTCGACTATCGTTGATTATACTGGTGTTGACTACTGTTGCGTTTACAGCACCTGTAAACAGTTGAAAAGTATGTAAGGTCGAAATTGTGATATAGTATATAAAGGGTACAGCACAAATATTAAAACACTTCTTCTGGAGTTTCTCTTTCCATATGTTATCTCAATGCACAGGAAAGTGAAAAAGGTGTCTGTCGGGCTCAAGTTCGCACGCAATATCTCCGAAAGAGTTACACCTTATAATTTTCCGATAAATTTCTGCAAACTGACAGTAGCAAACTCTTTCCTAGAAAAGAACAAAATTCCTTTCCCAATATTTTGACAACCCTCAGAATGTCTGCGATATCGACGTGTGTTCGAATGAAAATCATATGAAAATTCGGAATTATGTTCCAAAAATTCTAGTCCCGAATGTGTTGCACTAGTGTGTTGGAACTGCATACATATTCAACACATACAACTGTTCGGCTATGCTGATTATTAGAAACTTTTTTCATTACAGTAGTAGTTGCAACGTTGTTCCACTGTCCCGATCAGGTGGCAGGTTTCCAGGAACAGGACTATTTCTCATCGATATCTAAAGGCGTCCACTTTCTCTTTATTGTCTATCCAGACTGAAATGTTAACTTCATGTTACCTTCATTTATTCTTTTGCTCTCCTCTCGTTATGAAATTGTTCGGTGGGTCCCTCATGATGCCTTCACCTGCATCGTTATTCGCCGCAACAAAGCATTTTGTGGCTCGATAATGCAACGAAAAACAACGAAAGAGAGGCAGAAGCAATTTAAACGGCGGAGAACAACCCTATTCCAATGATAACTCGATTTTTGCAAAGTTATTGACTAGAATGTTATCCAGGCGAATGATTTAACTGATTGGTTGACACTTTTGAGTTGAGGAAACAGTTCGTTATGCTTTCACGCAGTTTTGTTAGTTTACTTTTAATGTTCTGTACACACTGCGACAACTTTTATTTTCAGCTGCTTGGCATCATTTGATAAAGGGTAATGACCAACTCTAGTCGCATTTGAGGTATAGAAAACAAAAGTTTTCGCGATCTATACTGTATTGAAAATTCTAATTAAAGTGCCAAATAAAGATTGATAACTGTATGTCGGACTTACACGCTTATTTAAAAAATGTTTAATAGTCAAGCAAATTCCAGTATCCGCTGTACGTTTGTTCGAGGACCTGTGAACGACTGAATCCTGATGTGAATTTGAAATATTATCGTAGCCACTGTCCTTATTACTGATAGAATAAAATTAACGGTGTAAGAACCGTAAAAATACGTATGGTATATTTAACGAAAATATGTAATTCATTCGTAGGTGTGGTTTTACGAGCAGGAAAATGCTCCTCCGAATTCCAACGAATTATTTTGTCGAATTAGTATAATATGTTTCCAACGTACTGTTTTTATTTTCGTGTGGCCTTCGCCTGAGTACCAGAAAAATGTTCGGTTTAATAATTATCTGATTTGGTTCTGAAATATCATAGAGAAATATTTACATTTATCTGGATTTATTAATTTGTTTCAGGTCTCTAATTAAATCTCTGTCTGTTGTATCTCGTTACTAATTATGTACTTCTAGGCTTGTTATGGAATGGATTGGGGACAGAGGAAGTGGAGCTGAGGGGTACTTTTCAACAGCATGAAATCCAGAAATCAAAGTATGAAATTATGAATTTATCAATGGCAGTCCGTTTCTCTATGCATTATGGTTATACATTCATGGAGTTGAAAGACAACATCATTCGACAAACACTTGGTCTTTAAGGCTGAACTTTTCTTAAGTGGCTCCATAAATAAATACTTGAATCAAATAAATTGGCATAACAAATGAGAACACATAAGTTATCATAGGCTGGCATTTGGAAATATGGAGCTGTGTTAGGAAAAAGGTGCGAAGTACTCAGTTCACTTGTGTATATCCACACGCAGGAAACCAAAAACAGTTACTTCGCAATCTCGTGTTATTTCAATGACTTGAGACCAATTGATAGCGTTAGTAATGTGCAACTAGCCGGAGGAGGTGTTTCTACAATCAGCACCGAAGTGGACACAAAAACCCTTAAATCAACAACCAAAAGGAATTTGGTCTGTCGTCAGGTAATTAATTTGCTCGCTATAATGCACCAGATAAAACGATCGGATGTAGCAGCAAAACTCACACATGGGGAGGGAGGCGGGAGCGGGGGGGGGGGGGGGGCGGCGAACGGAAGATCGGGGGGGGGGGGGGGGTGGCGGGCGAAAAATGACACTCTCACAAGTAAATACAGAAACTATAAACAAGTAAAAATCCAACACACATGTAGGTATTCAATCATTTCAGCACTTTGTGATCTACAGTTATGAAATACAGTTTATCTCTAATAGCACGTCAGGGAGCACAAGATAGACTCACGACCAGAAGATTCAGAAATGGAAATGTAGT